>NC_143437.1:47329166-47931500 GCF_987193195.1 Phasianus colchicus
TAACCATCATCCAAAATCTGTTAGTTCAAATAGGTAGCTGGAGGAGGTGGGGCTTGCAGGCATGTTTGGTGTGTTTGGAAAGCAAAGGACTAAAAGACAAGCCCTTTTTCAGAGAAAATACAATTGGAATTCTGCCTGTACTGCTACACCTTGGTAAAGAGAGGGTTTTGGTTTTGCTGTGCTGCTGTCAGCATATAAAAATCCTTGGAAGAAGTTCTGGTTTTAGACAGCTTGCTTTGAATATTCATTCATGGAATTCATATAAATTCAGATGATGGCTGTCACACTATTTAGAAAATAGACTGGAAAATCATTTCTGTGGTTTTAGTAGTAGTTCACATGGAGCTGAAGAGTAACAGAGGGATCAGTGGAATAATAGCAAACCTTTTCCATGTTTTTAATGTGCCTTGCAGTTTATTAATATAAGTACTTCATACCTGGTAACATAGGGATTATTATTGGTCTTCTGCTCAGTTTGGAGATGCTGAGAAAATGTTTAAAGCACTTTCTGCTCAGTAAAGAAAAGCAACACAGATTATATCCTTTTTTAATGCAGATTTTGTGTTGGTTTGTTTGTTTTTTCAAATAAAATCAGCATGACTCATCAGCTGAAATCTGAAAACTCTTGAATTGGTGGTATGAAAAGAAGCATCAACCTGCCTATCTAGTGACAAAAAAAAGAAGCTTCTTTCTGTTGGCTATTTTTCAGTGTTACAAACATTTCTGAGGACTGTGTGTTGTTTAACTACTATGGAAAAGTGTGGAAAAATATTTGAGTTACCAGGATATCTTAGATCTGTTGTGGTTTTGCACGTTTAATTTTGATCCTGGCCATAACTGCTTTGACTAACAACCCTTTACTAAAGCTTCTTCTGCAGTATTATAGTCATCTAGATTGTTTTTTATTTAAATTCAAATTTATCAAGATATACCTTGAAATATCCATGTCACCTTTATGTAAATTATTGCCTTGCATAATCTCAGCAGCTGTGCTATGAACTTAATTTGCTCTAAAAATACATCACATGTATAAACTTCTTTAAACTACTACTTGAGAGTTTTCTGTATTGGCTTTAGTGTTTTGTGGGCAGACCACCACATTGAGAGGCAGCGAAAAGACTTTTAAATACAGCCCTAAATTTTAGTACTGATATAGGCATTAAGCTTTCTTTCAATAAAATCAATTCTTCATAGTTCTATTGGAAACTATGTTCTGTTAAAGCTGAAATTACATTAAAAGCACTTATATTAAATATGTAATAGATAAATCTTTAGCCTGATGTATGCAAACATTGGAGCCTGTAACTTTGTTTTTTGCTTTTCCTGATGTGTCTATTGATTTTTTCAATGACTCTGTATTTTCTTCTTCTGATCTATTAACATTTTAAAAGCTTAAAACTATACCAGGGTTACAGTTGTACCACTGTCACTGAATCCAGAGTGGATTACTCTGTTGAACTACTGACTTGCACCACCTTCTGTATTTACAAGGTGCATTTGATTCATGTTAGACATTAGGGTAAATAAATAGCTATACAAAACCAATTTCCAGTCAAATGTTGTTTGGGAATTTGGAGTAAATACTGCATTATTTTATGCACTATCATTTATTTACGTGGAATTAAAATTAGACTTTGACCTTCAGTGATTCTGTTGTTTTCTAGAATACAACACAGCTTTTACTAAGCACAGTTTAATGTTCTGGAACATGGGTAAAGAGATGTGCAGATACAGATTATAAGGAAAATGTTAATTATCTTAAACTTAATTACAGAAAAGATCATGATGAGCATAAATAAAAAATGCTTGAAATGCAGCCAGAACATTTTCCAAAGAACATTAAAAATGATTGCTGTTTAGTAATCGCAGATGACATCGGCACAAAGCTGTGGTGGGAAAGGTTTAAATTTCGCCTGTGTGGGTTGTGTCAGAGAGTCAAGGGCAGCTATAAAGTGAATAAGAACCTTAACTTCATAAAAGAGCAGTTTGACAAGGCTGGAGTAAAACCTTCTCTGTTACCCTCAAACTGTACCAATTGGAGTGGGCAGCAGTCTCCATAAGGCACAGTCCTGATGCAAGCAAAATGCATGGTCTTGGTGAGGAGTCCTGCATGCTTGAATGTTCAAAGTAAGGGCTGAAAATTACAAGTAGGAGAAAAATAATAGTGCGTGACAGCAGCATTGCCTGCTTGGTCACTGGTGGGAAGGACTTGAGTGTGTTTAAGGATTACTTTCTCTTACCTGCAGTTGGGAACTTCTTTCCTTATGTCAGAGATGACAAGTGTCATAACCCTATACTTTTGGACAAGGAATGTATTCTGGCTGAATGTGAAGCAGGAAAGTCTGCTGGAAGACTTACTCATAGCTATTGATTTTCATCTGAACACTCTGACTCTCAGTGCCTTGGAAAGTACTGCTCGTTTCTGATAAGCCTCATTTTTATGTTACGTGCAACAAAGATTTAGCTAAGCTGAATCCCAGAAAGTTAATCTTCCTTCATATAGAATGATAAAAGTTGGAAAAGACATCTAGTCCAATACTTAACCTATTACCAGCATATTAAATATAATGTTTGAGATTTAGGTAGGTAGATTCACTTTAGCATTAGGACATGCACAATTATTGTTTCCCTTCAGAACTGTTTGAGCTCTTTCCAGAGCTGTTGCTTAGGCTGTGGCCTAACCCTTCCCTGCAAGGAAATGTGTATGCAGTTGGCCTGCCTATTTGTCCATCTGGCCTACAACTCTCCTGTTCTCCTTAGTTTGAGGCAAACAGGCAGGAAAGACAAGAAGTCAAAATGTTCACAGAGATGTACTATGAAAATGGGTCAGACTTCTCAATCCTCCGTAATATCCAGGTGGATCATATTCATCTTTATATTCCACAGAATGCTCAGAAATCTGACAGTAAGTTTCCCAAACCTGAAGGAAGACAGAGGACACATCCAAGACAAGCATTACGCTGGAAGAAGTTTTCAGGATCATCTTGTTGGGCGTGCAGAGTCTGTAGTAGAGTTCTGGAAAGTGTGAAATTCCTCATCCCATTCCCATTCCTTTTCATCACCTTAATAAGTGAATGTGTGGGTTACTGCAGTGCCAATTAGTCTTTGTGTAAGAAGAGGAAAGAGTCTGAGATATGCCAGGAAGGGAATGACTAGAAGGAAAATAGAAGGAAATAAAAGTGGGGGAAGAGAGTGTAGAGTGACAGAGAGTGCCGTGGCAATGAGTGTCTGGCCGGTGTATCTTGCGTGTGCTTTCTGTTAGATTAGGACTCTGACAGTACAATCTGCCCTGGCATCAACTTACTTGCTGGCACCCATTCAAAACCTAAACTGGAGAATAAGGAGTTGCACTAAGTATTATCCTGTCTTACAAAGACTTCAATTAGCAACCTAATGCAGCAGTGCCTCTGAATTTGGCACCTCTTTGCTAGCTGTTTTGGGGGAGGTTTAGTTCTGATCATCATCAGCAGGGTCCTGTGCACTGGTGCTGGGCTGGCCCCGTACCAGACAGAAGCAAAACGGATGGGAAAGGGAAGCAAGCACCCTGAAAAGCCCCAGGGAGGCTGCTGGGCCTGGCATGCTATGGGAGAAAGGATTCATTATATTTTAGGCAAATCATAAGAAAGCTGTGGTTCGTAGACCTTGCAGGCTGCGCAACAGATGGTGTTGTTTTGGCTGGCACAGTAGGCAGGTGTTACAGCAACTTCCTGAGATAATGGAGCTGTGGCCAGCAAAGTTGAAAAGAGCGCAGAGTGTTATAGGGCATAATGCATATACATGGAGAAGAGAAGCTTTGAAACTCAACTGGATTTGGGATGCTGCCACCTGAATTGTTTACTGTTTCTAGAGGGAAAAGAGATGGAATGGCATGAGCTGCTGTGCACTCCCACAGGAATTGTTTGAATTGTTGAAAATATGTAACCTTGACAGGACTAAGATGTTGAGGTTTTCATCCTTTATATTGCTGATGTTTTCCATCTTCCTGTATCAGGAAAAAAGATGTGCTTTCTGGTGGAAGTAAAAGTTGCGGGTGTAGATGGTCGCTGGCATGATGTACGCAATGTGTTTACACACCACAGCAGAGGAATGGGGGAATGGGCCTTCAGAGTGTGCTGGTCCAGGTTGTGTCTTCTGCAATTCATCACAGTCTGTCAAATTCTGGATGCTTTTTTTGTAGCTGGATTTCAGATTTAGGTTATGAAACTCTGGCAAGCCTCAGATTCTGTTCTGCTTGTGGACTTGGCCTGGCCATTCTGGCGCCTTTCTATTGCAGCCTCGCTTCTCTGCAGTGGTGGTCACAGGGCACAGAGCTGCTGGGTGGCAAGCTTTGCAAGCAGGTTGGCCATTACCAGGACCCACATCAGCTGGACTGTGCTCAACTATTTGCTGCTTTGGCCAAATAGTGCTGACTAGTTAATTGTGCTAGCTTCCAGCTTTAGTTAATTTAATGTTGCTTGACTGCAACGTGGAGGGACATACTTCTCATTCATGTGAAATTCCAAAGACTTATGGTTCAGACTTAGTAACAGGGTAACATTAAACCTTATTAACTCCCACATTAATTTGACCCTTGGCAAAGACCTGCTACCAGCTTGCCTAGTTTATTTTGTAACTCAGGCATGATTTTTCCCAAGGGGAGGCTTGAAAAAAGAAAAACTATGTCACTAGCTGTACATGGAACAAAAAAATGAATGATGCACCTGGTAAGTTTTCTTGCTGATCAAATTCAGATTTTTCTAGATCCTCAGCAGACTGAGGATACATGGAAAATGCAGACACAAGCATGTGTAGTGCAAAGACTGCTGTTGTTGTGCACCAAGCTTCACACCTTCACGTTGGGAAAATAGCTTCTGAAGGACTGACTTTCTAGGTATTCTTTCAGGCTGAAATTTCAGTGATTGTTTACTTCTCCTAATTTAGCTAATTTAATTCCATTTCATTGTGAGTTATTTCATCATTGCTACCATGAAAGTAAATGGCAACGCAGCATCTATAATAGTAACTATATTAGTAACGGCTAATTAAAATAGAAGAATATTATTTTCACTTTATTTCTATAACTTGATGAATAGTCACTGAACATGTCTCAAATGCCACTTAACATTCAAGTCATACTTCTCAATGTTGTTAGGTGTTCACTTGGCAGAGATAAATATGAGCACTGTGTCCCAGGTAGAAAAAACTCTGATGATGCCCAAACTGTTGTGTCATGGGGAGCCTTTTCATCTTAGGACCAGTATGAATAGAGTCTGTGAAATATTTTAGATCCTAGAAATACAATATTTTTGTTACCTAATTTAGACTGCCAACGTTAGTACCCTGCTCTGCCAGGAAGAGTGATGCTCAGATTGTCTAAACTGGGAGTCTCCCTTTAAGAAGATTGCTATAAAGCTGCTCATTTTCCTGTGACTGAATGTTACAAATATATATTATTTTTGAAGTTCAGTTCCAGATTTGAAATGATTTGGGGTTGTAGCTGGCAATAGGACATTTATTATGTCTAAATACAGCAATGCTGTGATATCATCCTTGTCAAAATGGGGGCAGTTCAAATTACTTCTTAGGAGTGTCTGTGGGAGAGTGAGCAATGCAGTACTTGAACTATCTCTGATCCATGCATATTGCTCTCGGCTATTTGCTGCCTTGTAATCTCAAACCCATAACTTTCAGCGTTTGAGTTTGACTTACTAAATGACAAAACAAACACACACACACACACACACACACACAAATCTTGCACATAAAAGCAAAATGAAGAATATTTTGAATCTCTTGCTTATGTTTTTTTTTTTTTTCCTAAGTTCCAGGCTGTACAAAAATATAGATTGTTATCCTTTTTGTCATTCTTTAGTCAAGCAGATTTTCCCCTCTTTCAATTTGTATTTAATAGACTGGGTATTTTGAGAAACCTACTGTTATTTAATTTGACAAGTGGGATACACAGCTTGCATAAATTTATGTTATGTAACACTTAAAGCATACCAAGAGTCTCAACCCTACTGAGTTTTACTAGGCAAAGGAAGAGTAATAAAAATACCATCATGAGTCTTTGGAAAAGTCAATACACATTTTTCCTTCTGAATAGTGTGTTTGTTTTGCCCATTGGCGTGAATTACACATATTCTAAATAAAATGTGAAACTTAGCATTGCAGTTTAGTGTGAAGTTAGCAAGGTCCCTAATTTCTTGGCAACTATTAGCAACAAGAGATTGGAATACAAAATTATAAAGTCGACATAATTTGTTTAGAAGTTTAAATTGTTTTATTACTAGGGAATAGATGGCTCTCATTTTCCATTATTGCCGTTTGAACATATGACAGAATAATTCATGTCAGAAGGGTGATGACAAAGTGTTTACCCCAACTGCCTGCTCAAAGTAGAGCAAGCTATGACTTAAGATGAAGTTGCTCAAGGTTTTGTCCAGGTGATATTGAAAATCTGCAAGGATGGACACCGTGTGACCTCTTTGGACAATTAATTACACTACTCTTTACAAACAGTAGAAAAAAGCCTTCCATCCCCTTTGTCTGAACCTCTCATTTCAGCTTATGCCCATTGTCTCCCATCCTTCTGCTGTGCACCAGTGCGAAAAGCCTGGCATCTTCTCAGTAACGGCCTGAACCACTGATTGATCACCTGAGGCAAGGACTGGGTCAGCCCTGGGAGCACAGGTGAAGGCAGTTCAGCTATGTGACTGGAAAGCGTGGAACCTGGTTCCATCCCTCCTAGACCACATGTAAGGGCTGACTGCCACTGGGGAATGATCTCTTTCTGGAGATCCCTCCTTTGTGGAGCTTTTCATCGTGAGCCTAAATCTTTGGATATGGATGAGTATTCCTTCTCTGTTTGTTCCTTTGCTATCTCACTATGGTAATTTTTCCAACTGTACTTTGTTGACTGTACAGTGGTGCACTCCTCTGGGTCCCTGACAAAGTGTTAACCAAGACTGGGCCCAGGACAGACCTCTGTGGTGCTGTGCTGGTAACCAGCCTTAGGACAGAGCTGACCCATTGACCATCTCCATCTGAGCCACCCAATTTGGTACCCATCTAGACTGTAACATCCTAATGTGGATTCAAGAATGTTGTGGGAAATGTGTTGAGAGCATTTCTAAAGTTAAATGACCCTCAAATATTGTGACACCAGGTCTACTGTCCCAATTCAGCTGCAGGATCATCTCTTGTCTGCCTCTTTTTTCATGTTTTAATTGTGTCAGAAGCTCCTTCTTTATACATGCAGACATTCTGCAACTATGCTTGAGCTCAGAGTGGGAGCTTGTTGAAAGGCAGTGTGTTGTCCTGGATCCTTCTCTCCAGGGCTGTCTCCCACAGCACCTTTCCAAGCAAGGCCTAATAGTCCCAAGTTTGCTCTTCTGCCATCCATGGTTTTGATCCTGCTTCTTCTGTGTTCCCTTCTCTAAAAATTCTCATGTATATCCCCAGCCAGTTCTACCTTGTTTTTAAGTGTGAGATCCAGCAGAACATCCCAGTTTCTTGTCTCCTCCATCATGCATGTCAGAAAGTTAAACCTCTGGAACTGTTTATGCTTTGTACAATTTTAAACTGTACAGAGCTACAATGGCTAAATATATTATTTAGGTCCAAATAGAAATATATGATAGTATCTACTTTAAAAGTTAACATGTAAATAAACACTTTGAATGAATTCATAAAGTGGTGTTTAAGGATTTTTCAGCCTTGCTTTTTATGGTCCATATTTATTACAATGCCCTTGAGATTAGTCTTTAAATATGAAAGACTTTGCAGACCTTTTTCGCGTGTGAAAGCAAAATGGAAAATAAAAAACTTTCAAAATTATGTTAACACATGCTTCTGGGTATGAGTTGGGGGATCTTCCTCCTCTAGTAGTTAAATAGCAGTATTCATGAAGGTGGGTGACTAGCTGTCCTCCATTATGTACAGAAGGAAACAGGTGCTTATGGACGTTTCACCCGAGTGGTGAAAATGAGAATAGAACACATGCCCAAACTGCAGAACATTTGGTCTTGTCAAAGCCCACTCTGTTTCAGCACTTCAATTTCTTTTCATGCATTCAGATTAAAAGAAAACAATTTATTCTGATTTCTTCATGCTGTTAAGAAGCAAATGTACAAGACACAAAGACTAAGACTGAGTAATAAAGAAAAAAAGTGCGCTTAGATAAGAGGTAGTAAATGGAAATACCCTGGAGAAATATTTCATATTGTAGGAAAATCTTTATGCATACGGCAAAAGAATGCATAAACAGTCTCCTTTTCATTCCAAGTGGTAAAGAGGTAATGAATGTCTTGTAGAAAGAGATCTAGTCGTTACAGGACGGGATAAATTCAAAGTCCACTCTTCAAAATCTAAACTCATCAGATAACCATATTGTGGGCACACAGTCTGTAGCCACTTTTTGGGGCATGCCACCTAAGGTTTGAAGGTAAAAAGAAATTGCCTGTCAGCATGTGGTGCAACAAGGAAAGCAAGTACCCATGTACCTCTGCTGTGATCACTATTTGAAGCAGCAGCCCTGGCTGCTGGGAGGGTAGGAGCAGAGTGGAGCGAGGTGCGGATGCCGTGCTGGGTACCTGGAGGTGCACTGCAATCAGGATGAGCAGCCAGATCTCAGCTCTGCCACCCTTCAGCTTGAAAAGCTCTAGGAAAGAGATTTGTTGTGAAGTCAGTCAGTTAAACATAATTATACTCCTTGAAAAGCAAGTGAAAGTGGCACATGTTCACCTGCCCCCCTTCTTGATCATAACAGAAGATTTGGGCGGATTTTCTATTCAGAGGCAATCAGTGAGTGTGGAGAGCGAGGGATGCAGGATGCCCTGGCTGACCTTCAGAAGAATTATTGTTTCTTTCACTCATGCTTTCTCCCCCCAGATCTCCCTTGTACAAGAAGAGCTACAGAGGCTTTCTATTTAAAAACAGGTGCATAAGTGGAGCTGTCGACTGTAGGGATGTAATTGATTCAGGACAGCAGTGCCCCTAATCAGACAGCTGCTTTTGTCATCTTGCCCTTTTGTATGAGGGAGAAGGAAAATAACCATCACCGTGTGTTTTAGTCAGGAAATATTCAGTAAATATTTGTCAGGCAACGTGTGTTTAGAATACTGTTTGAAATTATATAGAGAATTAACACTTTCTTTTCTGTTGAAAACTGTCCATTTTTAAAGGACACGATATAATTAGCAGTAGCATTTTAATACAGTTACTTGCACTAGCTGTGCTGTATGCAAATAATTTATTTCAGGGAAATTGTATGGGGATTGAAAACGCTTTTTTCTTTCCCAAGAAGTATTATAATTCCTAATTGACTGAAGCTTTGCTGATTTAAAAATGCATTTAAAGAAACCAAGAAGCAAGTCAAGGGTACAGGGGGATTAAAGGCACTGTCGCTCTTATGCAAATGTCTGTCACCCTGCACAAGGCTCGCAAATTAAAATTGAAGCTCCGGTTCGCTGCCACAGCCATGCTTTCAGAATAATCAGTGATGAATTCAACTGTCATACCATAACCAGTTCCTAAAACCAGAGCATCGCTCTTGTGTAACACGGCACATTTGTATTGCTAGAGAAGATTTATATTGGTTTCAATCTGCAGCCATATTTTGGAAAGTTGCTAGATGTGAACCGGGCGTCTTTGCTTGCCCCAAAGATGAGATTTCCATGTGCAGCGCCATGCTTGTCATTACAGATTAGCACATTGTTTAGAGGAAAACAGAATAGATAGAGTAGATAAAACATTTTGCATATGCATAAACAACACAATTGCAAATAAAGGCAAAAGTCTTGGGAGGGAAAACACAGCTGTAACGCTAATGCTGAGTGAATAATTTACTTGATGAATTTAGCCTGTGTCTGCTCACCAAATGTCCTCAAACACATTGTAATTTCTGAAAATTTAGTCATTCTTCAGAATTGCTGGACTGTTTTGTTTTTTATTTTATTTCTTTACGTTTTGGGATTGTGTGCAATTTGTGATTATAAAATACTTGATATTCAGCATGCGGGCTTGATTAGCTACTCGTCACTGATCATGGAAACGTACCTCATTTCTATCATCTGCTCAGATTGATGTAATTCCTTTAGGAATACCATCTGCAAACAGCTGTCCCCCAGAAAAACGTTAGAAATTTGCTTGTAGTGTATTATGGTATGTTGTAGAGTTCGTTGCTTTCTATCTATATGTATGAGAAAAATGTTAAATATGCATAGTCACAGTCAGAAGGAAGGACAGAAGAGAAAACCATGCTATTTTGCACTCTGTGACAAATATTCGTTTCTCACCATCTTTTCCTTTCATCTGTTTTGATTGGTTGAGCTTCTTTCTTGCTTTTTTCTGTGGGAAGGAATATTGATTTGTTTTTATGTCTGAAGTTTTGTTTATAAGCAAATTAATAACCATTGCAAGCATTTTGAGAGAGGATCTGTGAGTATTTTGTTAGAGTCTCCTATTAGTACAATACAAACAACTTTGCAAGGAATAGGGGAACAAGTAAAAAGAGTTATTTCAGAAAAGCTATCGTCCTTCAAGATCAAGTAGGAAATTGCCTCACATTTTGTGGATGGAAATATTTATTTTAGAAGCAATTAGTTTTATTTCACGTCCTTTTATCAAGGAGGTTGTGGATGCCCCATCCATGGAGGCATTCAGGGCCAGGCTGGCTGTGGCTCTGGGCAGCCCGGTCTGGTGGTTGGCAACCTGCACATTGAAAGTAGATGATCATTGTGGTCCTTTTCAATCCAGGCTATTCTATGATTCTGTGATTATTGGAAAATTCTGCAATAAGTCCAGTTAGGCAGTTCAGAGAAGTCTTAATATATATACAAATTTAGAGCTCTGCAGTGATTTGTGTGTGTTCTCAGTGATGCTGTTATAAGGGGTAGCGGAGAGGTTACATCCTGAGCCTTTACAGAAATCGTAAATATATATCTTAGAAGTCTTTTACATGGAAGAAAAAAAGAAACATGTTTTGGAAAGCAGTAAATTAAGAATATAAATATCCTTACAACTTGAAGAAGCAAACATGTTGAATGGGCTCAAGTTAAGTTCATGCAGTTTAAAGCTACTTAGATGTGCGAGCCTCAAACAACAGGCTGCTTCTCCCAGCGGTGCCTGTATTCTTGCATTTGCTTTCTCATAAATCCATTACTCAGGCACCACTCTTCAACAGCCTCTTTATTGGGTTTTACAAAGCATTACGTTCGGTTGTTTTAAAATCAGTAAGTTATATATACCATAAAAAATAACAACTACTGTATTTATTCATGGCTCCCTGCTGGCAGGATAGCTGCAGTGAAGCTACCACACATATGATGCTGTTAATAGTTCTGATTGCATAATCATAACTCACATGCGATAGGAAAATGAAAACGATTGCCCAAAGCAAAACAGTGTTTGCAAGTTGCTCATGTTATGCCACTCTCTTTCACGATATGTTTGATGACAAAGTATAAAACCCTCCTAACTCACTAGCTCTTAGTCAGGAACGTGATTTATTTTTAAGTGGGGAGGGAAGGTCAAATTCATTTAACTGCACTGAACTTCCCCCACTGTGTTTTTGCTAGGTCTGGATGTTGACTATCAATTGACATTTCTCAAGGCTCTATCTGAGGGAATGAGCTGGGTACTGTTTTCACATGTTTACCATGTGGACTGTGTTCCTGTAATTCCGTAACTGGAATTATGGGCAGTAGAGCAAGCAGATCCTTATGCACCTGTAGGTTGTGTTCCCTGTTCTGCGTGCTGCTGCCTTGCCCACGAGCACTGATCCCCAGTGCTGGCATGATGCTGTGGCTGGTCCAGTGGCTTTGCTCAGGGCTAAGGCCATTCCTTTATGGATCCAAACTTTGTGATTTATTAAAGCAGCACACCTCCGTGAGTTGTGTTGGCTATTACTATCCTTCCACATCATGAAACAAACAGTTTACAAACTGGAACTATCTTTTCTTTCACCCTCTGAAAGTAATTGTCAGCTACAAAGCTGTAATAAATCAGAGCACTTAAAAGTTGCCCAGAGGAGCTTTCGTGTGTGTAAAACCTTGACAGTCAGGCTCTGGTTTTGAAAAACCTCCCAGACTAAGGCAAGTTCCTTGTTCCATATTATCTGAACTTTCAAAGTGATGAAGCTGGGAAGGTTTGGGTCAGAAGTTCTTATTATTGGATCCTTCTTGTTTTTTATACTGTTATCGGTGCTAGCTCAGATCGTAGATATAGTATATCAGTTCTCTTTGATTCTCAGGCTGCAAAACAGTTAAGCTGATATGAAGAAAAAAATACACATATAAAAAAAATGTATATCTTTCTTCGATCTCCCTATGCCTATACAGACGATTTAATTGCTTATGTTATCCTCTATTTGAGCAAGCTTTGCCTTGAGCTGAGAGAGCTTGCAGAAGAAGACACCTTGTGCTTCCCACAGTGCTTGAGAATTCAGTTACAAACCATAAGCTGGAGTTTGCTGCTGATACTCGTCTTTATTCTAAACAGTAAATCTTCTAACCAGTTCGTATTTGTGATGCAAAGAAATCACAGAGAAAGAAAAACATCTTGATGCACTCATTAAGCTATCAGAGGTATAACCATGAATTGGCATAACTGCAGAAGAACACAGCCCTACAGCTGGAGCTGTTAATTTCTTGTGTTTTAAGCCTATCCTGTTTCCACTCTGCTTCGCTGCAGTAAAGGTTACGTTAGAGCACGTTACTTTGGAGCAGATGAGACCAGGACCAGCTGTCTTAAAATGTGACACTCCCATTAAAATAGCCTCTTTTTTAATGGAGGAGTCTATTGAAATACTAAATATAGTGGCAGAAGAATAATAGGCAAAGTCATTCTTCCATTCCAAACACTTTCGAATTTAGTGCCTGTTTAATCTCTAGTTAATGTCTAATAGAGACATTGCTATATCCAATGTACAGTTAACGAAGAATACAAAGAACAGTCAGACTACAACTACAGTTGGTTATGTGAGTAAAATTGGATAATACGGAAGCACTGTTGAAGCCAATTGATAGCAAAATTCCAGATGACTTTGATGAGGACGGAGAGGAGTCAGAGTTTCATATTCAGTGGAGGGACTTCTAGCATCACTGAGATGGACTGGAAATTCTGCTTCAACTTTTGTTGAATTTCTGTGAATTTTGTGAATTCCGAAACACATTTATACATTCTTGAGCTCTTCTGATCTGAAATACAGCACGCTGACAAGTGCATGCTCAAACAACTATGCAGTCTGATTACAGAGTATGAATGGTAACTGAATGAAGGCAATGTAGAGTGAATCTGTATATTGGGAGAATTGGGGGAAAACTCTCATTCTCAACTGCAAATGATATAAAAGCATCACAAATCACGTAAACAGTCCTATATACATTTCAGTGGCATGTTTCCAATCACAGCAATCTTCTTTGCTTCTACCTAGTATATTAAAATTTGTACAAGAAGTCGTGTTTGGGGTGAAAAGAAGCAGACACAGAAGTGACACTGAATGAAAAGGTGAACCTCAGAAGAACAAAACCAAGATGTTGTCTTTATCTGCCACTTTGGTCTTACTGTCCCTACTTAGCTGATCAGTGAGGAGCAGGAGCTTCTCTCTGATTCTCCACAAGACTTAATTAGCATTGCTTTGTGAGGTGTTTTTTTTTTTTTTTGTTCTTTGTTAAAGCCTCAAGGTCTCATGGAGATGTCAATCCTTTCTCACTAATAAAGCTTTGCAAGACATGCACATTAACTCTAGGCTCAACAATCCTAATTTATAGACTCTGTAGTTGTATATGAAAATGATGAACAGCTCCCAGCTGGCAGGCTGTGTGGCTGCTTCCCAGAGCCTGTTGGGCTGCTCCCACGCTGGGTTCCTTCCAGTTGCTGTAGTCACCCCTTGCTAAACATGCTAACAAGGATCTGTTGCCTGTTTTTCTGCAGAGGGCATCATGGCAGCTTGCAGGTTTTCAGCTTATTTACTTCTTTCTGGCAACACTTTCTTCACTTCAGAGGGGTTTAGAGGGGTGAGGGTTTTAGTTGCAGCCCTTCTGCTCCCATTGTGCACTGCTCTGGCCCTACAAGCACACGGATTCTCTGTTCACGTTGCTGCAGCATCTTCCAGTTTCAATCCAGAACCAATGGAAGGGTCTTTTAAATGCAATAATTAGTTTGCATTTCTCCATGTCGTCTTCTTGAAAACTATGTTAATCAGCGAACCTCTGTGACAAGTTGAAGAACGTCTGACTTTGGGGAAGTAAATATATGAAATGAACATTTAGTGTGACCACTGTAGACCATGAAAAATGACTTTCCATCTTAGGAAGATGATACTCACTTAGCATTGCTTTGTATACATGCAATACTCAGCTCCTTTTAATTTTGCTGAAGGTTTTTTTATTATTATTATTCCAAGAAGAAATGTCAGAGAGTTGAGATATTTAACACTTTTGTCTAAAATTATTGCTGTTATATGGAAGATGTGTGAAAGCTGTGATGATGGGGAGAAATGTAAAAGCCTTAAAATAGACTTTTTTTTGGAACTGGAGTGATGCAATGCAATGAGTAGAATTACTGTAGTACAAATCACTGTTTGGCCCAAACTCCGAGTACTTCTGCAGCTTTTGATAATTTTGTGTAAGGCCCTTGTAATTCTCTCAGCATACAGCATTTGTGGTCAGTGCTGCCCTTCCTTCAGTTTAGCCCTATTGATGCTCATTTCCACTGTTTTCTAAATGCACTTGTACAACTGAGTGGTGGCAGGCTTTTCTTTACACATGAAACAGGAAAAAATGGTTCCATAATTCCTTTCACTGTACTGTCAACACACCCTACCTAGTTTCTAGAGAAAGCAAATATTCATGTATGTTTTCATACTACAAAACCCATCATTTCAAACCTGCTGGAATAGTGCTAGCAAACCCTAATCTCTGCATACATAGTTGACTTGCTCGGACATATAGGGATGACAACTTATTTCTTCCACAGATGAAATACCTCTGTTACTTGGTAGCAGTCAAGTTTTGCACGTATTGATGTGTTCAAATTTCAGTTAAGAGAGTTGTTGTGTAGAAAACTTGATACCTTCCCTTCGCTCAGCCTCTAGTAGTTGTTCAGGGTTGGTTGATGACTGGTTGCAACTATATTAGTAAGTGAATTTTTCACACTTGAATGGGGTTAGATGGGATGTGATCTGATGGGATTAGATCAAATTTGGTTTTGGAGACATCCAGTGTGTTTGATTTCAAGTTCTGGGGCAGGCTCAGCACTGCTTGAATGTTGCTGACCGGGGAGGTGCCAAAACCCGGGGGATAGGGTATGCATTTTGTGCCTGGCTTCCAAAGCAGTAGGAACAAGTGGGAATGTTGGGAGGTCACCTGGCTGGACCTTGTAAGAAGACTGTGGCGTGTGCTGTTGCCTTTGACTCTGCTTTGGACCAGTGCCAGACTGGAATAAAACAAGTCAGGGGCGCGTTGCATTGAGCACAGTGTTAAAATGCTGCATGCACACTCCTTGTTCCTACTGTGTTGATTGCTTTTTTTTTTTTTTTTGGGGGGGGGGGGGGAAGTTGGTCAATTTCTTTAGTTTCTTTATTGTCTTCCTGAAATTATCAAGGGAGAACTGAAAAGCTTTCAGTAATAAAATCAAGCCTTTTACAATGACAAAGGTGAAAAAAAAAAAAATTGTTAATTTCTCAAATTATGTGATGCTAGGTTTTTATGTAGTATATGGGGAATATTTCTTTTTATGTCTTTCATTTATTCTTTTATTTCTTAAACAATATCAGTATTCTAAGAGATACAGAAGACTTATTACAGAAGTCAGAGATTAAGAAATTCGGGTATTCTGAACCAAAATAACAGCGACCAGAAAGTCCCAAGCTGCAGGTTATTCCTGATATGGGTGAACGCACAGAGCACACTCACAGATTTTGCAAAAATGCAGAAAATCAGGGGTGTCTTTCTACTGGAGACCAGATAGAATTAGCTGTCTTAGTGTTGTCTGCAGGGAAAATTTGCCAGTGTAATTAAACTGCTCTAGTTAGACAGGTACAGCTCCTTGTACAGTCACTACTGGCAGGAGGAATGCCTGGGCAGGGACCTCATACCAGTGTAAGCATGGAAACGTGCTGCCATTCAGCACGGTGAGGCCGTTTGCCAGCTGCTGTGTGCCAGGTGTCTGCCAGCGGTGCTCAGAGTGAAAAAGATGTTCAGCTGTGCCAGGGTCTCGGGCAGGGTACATGTTCCCATTGAAACCTTGAAAAGAAACATTTTCAGTTATTTCCAATCATTTTCCTATGTGTGTAGGTCTCAGCTGCCTTTGGAAATCTCCTATCACAGCTTTCTCTTTCATCTCAGTCTGACAAAAAGATTGTTTTAATTGTTGATATTCAACAGGCTTCTGCTGTTTGATCCTTAACCCAGTTCCTTACCAGCCCTCTCTTTGCTCATCCTGTTTGTGGCTGCACGTTCCTTTCTGAAGGAAAGACTGCAGAAGAGGAAGAGGTCCGATGGCTGGCTGGGAACACTGGGTGACCCACCTCCAAGTCTTTGCTTTGCTGCAGATTTCGATGTGCTCTTGGGAACAGCATTCCCTCCATGGCTTCCTTTGTGCCTGCAGCTGGGAGAAACAGCACTCCATAAGTCAGGGAAAGGCTGTGAGCTGTGGTAACTGCATCACCGGAGCAAAGTCACAAAGGTTGTGCTGGGCGAGAGCTGGGTCAGCATCCTGGCTTTGCTGCAGTTCCTAATAGATGGGGGCTGGAAAACTGTTCCCACCAGGATGCCCTCCTGCAGCAAATGCAGCTTGCCTGTCCTCTTTTTCCCCCACTGGGCCCTCTTCCAGAGCCTTAAATGCCCAAAGCAGGTGTGCTTTCATCCTAATGCACTAAAAAGCATCTTTCTGAAAAGGCATAAATCCCTTTGAAAACCCTTGTGACCTGTGGTTATTACAACCTGAACTGGAAGGTTTCTGACGCTTCTCAGGTTGTTTGTGTTGTCTTATGAAGGTTGGGCCAGAGAAAGGGGAGCCTCATTCATGCAGAGCTGTTTGAGAAAAGCTGACTTCTTAAAGTGCAAGGTTTCGCCCTTCATTATGGGACAGGCTCTGCTATTACTGTCAATGCTTGTTACAGCAAGTTCAAAAAACTGGCAGCTCTGGATGTTACTGTTGGATATAGCAAAGAAGGGGAAAAAAAATCTGAGATAAAACTGGGTTACTCTTATTTCTTCATCATCCACACACAGCCTCCCACGCTTAGCCCTAGCTGAACTGGAGCTGCTGCCTTGGTGAGTGGTTTTTGCAGTGTTCCTGAGCTGCTGAATATTTTGTTTGTTCACCAGCTTGCAGAATTTACTCTGACTTGTCCTACACCCATCTCTGTGTGGGGGAAAGCACATCTCCTGTGTGGGAATTCTATTACACAATTGCTAAGATCATCTGTTTGAATCCTTCCATTCAATCTTTACCTCATTTGAAATGGGACAGTTCAGATTATGAGTTTAGCACAAGGATATACGATGAGGGTAATCAAACCTCTTTATATGGCCACAAATTTCTGTTGTAAAGAACTGCAAAAAAGGCATCCAAATGCAACATTGAAAGTTAGATGGCAATTTATTTCTACAGAGTAATCCCACAGTCTTTTCACTGTCCTAAAACAGGCTGACAAGCGTGCTGCAGTGTTGTGTGTGCTCTAGAAATAGAGATCCTCACGAAGTATGTGTGTGCTGATGCTAAACGTACTTTCTGTATTTCAGAATTGGTATTTGCTTGTGTAACTGTAGGCTTACAAAATACATAACATAAAAATGAAGCTAATATTTTACCTGTAGCTGACTATCTACCAGTCCTGCATCACTCTTTTTAGCATTAGTGTCTGGAGACTGGAGAGGAAAGCTGTAGCTTTGTAACAAGGACTGGGTGATGCTGGCTGGCCTCCAGTCCTTGCATAGGAGATGGAAGGGGAGAGCAGAGCCATGCTGTGTGGGCAACAGCTCTGGCTCCAGTCCCTCTCCCTTCCCAGCCTTGTGGCTCCCACCCCCGTTAGGTAAACGCCTCTGGGGTGGCTCAGCTGAAGTCACCCACTTTGGTGTGTTCTTGAAAGCTCCTTCTGGTTGAGTATTCCTTTTATTTTTACTCTACAGATATTTCTTTTTTCTTTTCTTTTTGAGCAGAAATAGTTCATTCTTCTTGTTTCTTCGCAAAGCAAAACAGCCTTTTCACATACCTGACTCGGTCTTCGGTGGTGGTGGTGATGACAATTTCAGGCTGTCTCTCCAATCCAGTAGGTGAAATCTGTGCAAAACTTGAGGCTCTTTTGAAGCTATAGTTGTATAGGGGAAAAGTGAAGAGTATTTTTAGTTTTTCATAGGCTCAGTCTGTGCATTTTCACAGGTTGCAGAGCTCACTTGCTTGGTCTCAGTGTTGGGCTCCAGTGCAGCAATTGGGATGTTCTGTTGAAAACTTGTTTTAGTAAATTAGAAATAAAAATAATTATGAAATAAAAGCTATTTCTATTGCCCTGTCAGCTATAAATAATGCTCTACAGCCCGCGGCACACCCGGCAGGCGGGGCTGCCACCTAGCGGGCTCTTTGAGAATGAAAGGAATGGGGGAAAACCCTACAAAATGTCCCTTGGGGTCGACCACCAGCGCTTCGGGCTGTGACTGGGGCTTTAGTGATGAATGGTCCGGGAAGGGAAGGGTATGGGGGACTCCACAACTGCAGGGATGTCCCAGGGTGAAAGGGAGGAATAGGCATTGCCGTGTGCTGTGGTTTGTCAAAAGAAGGAAAGCTCTGCAGGTGGCATGCTCTGTATCTCTGAAGTCTGCACCAAGCAACTCTGCCTCTTTAACCCAAGAAAAACATAGGACAGCCTCACTTCAGCAGATCAGAGAAGAAAGGAGAGCATATTTGGCTTATGTACAAGATCAAAACTTGATGTAAAGGAAGGAGCTGATATTCTCTCCTGCCCTGATAACCGTAATTTTACGTGAACCTTTTTCCCCCAAAATAGAATGCTCCTGATAAAGATGATAATGTGACTTAAATAATTTAGCTTTTCAAATTGTTCTTTCCAGTTAGTTACCTGCCATATATTCTCTAAAATTGAATTATGCCTTTTGTATTTTTCTGAGGTCTTGATTTTAAAATACAGGTTTATTTACCACTTGCAGACCATAAGGTTAGCACAATTCCAAGAGCTGAAGCTTAAAAAAGAAAGCTAATGAATATCTTCAGTTATGAAAAATAATTAACTGACCATATTGGGTTTGGAGTCACTCTTGGAGGGTCATTTTTGGATAACAAAACATCTAAAGCACAGAGAGGGAGGTGATATGAGAAAACTAGTATGAGAAAACTTAGCTTCACTAAAGGCAAGTCCTGCCTGACCAATCTGGTGGTCTTCTGTGATGGTGTAACTGCGTCAGTGGACAAGGGAAGAGCCTGTCATGTCATCTATCTGAACTTCAGTAAGGCTTTTCACACAGTCCTCCATAACAACCTTCTCACAAGACTGGAAAGGTGGATTTGATGTGTGAACTGTTCAGCAGACAAGAAACTAGTTGCAAGATCTGGAGTACTGCATGCAGATGCAGAGTCCTCAGCACAGGGGAGATGCAAACTTGTTGGAGCACATCCACAGGAGGGCCACAAAAATGATCCCAGGATGGAACACCCCTCCTACAAGGACAGGCTGAGAGAGCTGGGGCTGTTCTGTCTGGAGAAGGCCCCAGGGAGACTTGATAGCTTCCTTTCGGTGTCTGAAGGGGGCTATAAGAAAGAAGGGGTCTGTGGTGATAGAATAAAGGGAAATGGTTTCAAATTAAATGAGGGGAGATTTAGATGGGTATAAGGAAGATGTTTTTTCCAGTAAGGGTAGTGAAGCACTGGACCAGCTTGCTCAGAGAGGCGCTCAAGATCGGGCTGGACGGGGCTCTGAGCAACCTGATGGAGCTGTAGGTGTCCCTGTTCAGTGCAAGGGAGTTGGACTGGATGATTTTTAAAGGTCGCTTCCAACTCAAACAATTCTATGATCTATAAATAGCTTCTATAGATAATAAGGAATGAGACAGATGTGTCTGTCCATACTGATAAATATTGTTCTATTAAAACCAGATCCCTTGGAAAAGAATGGGAATGCAACCACTGTATCTTTTGCTATGAATCAGGCTGGGAGCATGCTAACTTCTAGCCTTGGACATTTTTCTCTATTAACTATCAAACCCTGATATATTCATCATATAGCACTGTCAAGGAGTTTGATGAATATCTTCCAGGTTATTTATGTATTTTATATGACTCTGGCTCACTTTGTGAAGGTAATCATATTGGTCTGTGCTGCAACCTAGCTTGTGTTATATGGGCTGCTGCGTCAGGTTGTACACAAGTTGTCTGCCATAGGTGCATGAGAAGCTGAAGTTTAAAAATCTCTGTTTGCAAGTCTAAATGGGAGAGAGGAAAAGAGATAAACCTGCTGTTTACTGGGGGACTTTATACAAGAACAAATGAACCTCTTTTTGTTTTCTATCCAGGTCTATTGTTGGCTGAATATTGCTTTGGCTTCCAAGATTCAGGATAGTAATTCTTATAATTGGTAGCAGCCTCCTATTAATGGATGAGAAAGTTGTGTAGAAAGGCTATAACACAGATCTTATAATTTACAGATCCACTGTAAAGTTCAGTGGCAGATGACTTTTCCCTTTTTCTTTCTGTCTTTTTTGATAAATGAGTTGTTGATTTCTTAAAAATGGGTGTCAACCTTTATTGCATTGCTTCCAGAAACAGCACTTAAACGTTCATGACTGGACAAGCATAGTGAGCAAAGCATCGCTGGGTTTGTATCCTAACTTCCAGCATGGGCAATCTCTGGTAGTGCGCCATGTAAAGAATCAGTGTAGGCACAAACCCACAATTGACATACATTGTGACAGTGGCTGCTGGCATCGCTCCCCCAGAGGTGGCTTCACGGTGTAATGGTTTCTTCTTCCCCCTTCACAGCAGACAGCACTCTGTGTACACTGTCTGCAATATAAGCACAGTCAATAACCTGAGTACACAAAACTTCGGTGAGATGAAAATAAGGCAGGTGGCAGACATCAAGTGTTTCCAAAAGGAGGCTGTTTTGGTTTGATTTGGTTTTCAAGTAAGCTTAAAATTTCTATTCTCATTTGGCCAAGCTCTGTGAGCTCTGTTGAGGAAGAACTACTGACCTACTTGGGAAGTATTTAAAAAGGCATGTTAAAGGCATGTTTAGAACAGTGAAGATTTTTCGGTGCACTTTAATTCCATTCAAACCCTTGCTTTTACCCGTGTTAGTGTCCACAGAGTATGTGTACATGGATAGATGTCTTGAGTTTGATGGAGAGAAGCACCATCTGCTGCCTTTAACTCCCACTCCATCGGACCACAGGTTGATCCACTGAAATGCCTTTGGTGTCTTCTGCTTGCAGTAGTTCTTAATGTTTCTCACATCTTCTGAAGGAGTTGATCTTGATGAACCAGCTTCAGTTCAGCAGTGAAAAGACATCTGCTGCTGCAAAGTTTCATTCTTACCAGAGTTTTCTGCTACAGGATCTATTAAAAAAAAAAAAAAAAAAAAAAAAGCACTTGGAAGTTTTCATTTCAGCACCCTATGTCAAGAAGCAGCATTGTTCCTGCAGGGAGGATGAATAAGGGAAAAAAGAAAAGGATAGTTATAAAACTAAATGAAATCTTTCCCTGCTCTTCCTGCTATACGTCCATTTTTGCAGAAATATGCAGGAATGTGACAAAGTTTTGATACTTGGAAATGCTGAAGACCTGTGTGTGTTTTCCCAGAGGGTGGAGGCTGACCTGTGCTTCAGACTTTCAAACCTGTTGTGACCTCTACTTTCCTCACAAAGTGTGTCCCAGCTCTTCTGAAGTCTCTGTGGCCTTGCTGTGTTAACCATGAAACAAGGACTGAAGAAAATGCAGTAAAAATTTAATGAAGTTTTTCCTAGACGGTCTTTGACCTAATCCTTGTAAATCTCAGTAGTGTAATAATCAAGGACAGCTGATGAAATTTAAGGTTCTCTTATGACAACAGTGCCCAGATTTACTGATCTCTATATTGTTTGCATTTGGAATGACTGGTTGAGATGAGTTAAAGGCCTTTCTGCCTCATTTCCTCTTTATTTATCTGATCCTTTCTGTTGTATTCTCATGTACAGTTCTGTAATAAGCAGGAGAAATAATTCCTCTCGCACTTCAGATTTTATAGTCAGAAATGTTACCATTTCATATAATAATTTGTAGCTATAAAACTGAGTGCAGTATTAGAGTGTTGATCATTTAGTGTTCAGAGTTGTAGGATTTTATCGTGAAAACTCACTCCTTTTGGAGTGTCAAAAGGAGATCTTGCACAGATAGCAGTGGGATTTGTAGCAGAGTTGTATTTGATCACTTACCTTTTTTTGTAGACAGTACATACTAACTACTTGAAAGGATCTTCTACCATGGTATATACTGAGCATGGAGTAATTTTTAATATTCAAGAGCTAGAACCACTATTGCTGCTTATGCCTGTACTACACGTTTAGCTCCTCTCTCTCCCATATTTTAACTTGATGAGTCTGATCCAAATTCCATTGGCATTAATGAAGAACATTCATTGACTTCAATAATCTCTGAATTGCATCTAGCACCAACTGCATTAGCATAATCAAGTGAGAGGCAATTGTTATGGATGCATTATTTAGCACTGATCAGGGAGGTACTGTGAGCTCCAGTGTCAGCCAGTGTTAGATGCTATTTTTATAAGGACTTGATTTATTAAATTACTATTGCAGGCTATGAATCTTTTGGCTGTGCTCTCACTTCTTTGCATGCAGAATTCTGTATTTATGCTACAGGCCCCCTAAAGCATGCATTAGAAGGGTTCTTCCATTTTATATAATTTTCAAATCTGTAATCTTGTCTTCTGCAAAGTGGCATTTCTTACAAACTGGAGTTTATATCAAGTGTCAGAATGTGCCTCACGTTTCTGCCTGCATCCTGCACTGCTACAGATAAGGCTTTGACCTGACAGCACCCATCCGTGCGTGAAGCAAGAGAGGGAGGATGCCAAGTTTCTGATGCTGTTAATTGGAGTTGGGCTCCTGGTACTCAGTGCTCCTCAGCTGATGGAGACCATGAGAACAAAGATGATCACATTATCAATGACACATCCCAGAGTAACTGTCTGGCCTGGAGTAGAAGGTGTGATCAACTGTCATAACGTAGGCAGTGGCAAGGAGCAACCAGAATGCTGGCAGTCCTCACATTGATGGTAAAGCCTTCATTCATTGCTTTCAGTGACAGAGTTGGGTGTTGCCCTGGCCATGCCCAGGAAGTCAGTGTAGTTGGGGAAAGTTTGCCATGTGCAACAGTCACCATCCCTGGAGATTTTCAAGAAAAGTATCAATGTGGAGTGAGGGACGTGGTTAGTGATATGGTGGTGATGGGTTAATGGTTGGACTAGGTGATCCTAGTGGTCTTTTCCGACCTTTATGTTTCTGTGATTCTGTTTTCTTTTTTAAATCAGTGTTTAGCTTGACTGGTTCTAAAAATGTTAGCAGGAACAGCTGTCAAGAGTTTAAAAACCAGACGTGAGGTGAGCAATGTCAGCAGCCACAGTAGTGTGGAAACAGGAGACAGGAACACAGAATCTCATTCACTGAATTCACTTTTAGTAAAGTCCAAAATGATTAACTGTCATATCAGCCGAAGCACAGACTTGTGTCAGCGGTTCGGATATCTTTACTTTAGATCCTAGCCTCCAGTTTGATGGACCTTTGTGCCAGCTCAAGTCAATAAAAGTTCATCTGCAACCTTATTTCATGTTGGAAAAGCCAAGTAAAAGAGAAGTGAAATCTTTGAAATTTTCTTCTGCCTTGTCAGGTGGGAATGAAAATGCTAAAGGATTAATTGCTTCAAGTTCTTGAGCTAAAAAACCTGTGCTTGTTGCATTTGGCACAGTGGCATCACGGTGGGCTGTCCTGGTCACCTGGGATAAGGGAAATCTGCTGTGGGACCCCAGTGAGCACAGGAGGCCCCCAGCCACAGTGAGCTGCTGGCCTTCTGTGGGTGAATGGATGGCATTAGCGTGCTGAGGTCTGCTTCAGAGATAGGGCATTGAAAACAGAATCTGCTGTCGTTGTCACAGGAGCCAAACCTCAGAATCTTTCTCACAAATCAAAGCAGGTAAAGTATGCTGACGCGTTGAGAAATAATATCTACAAGAAATTATTCACAAGCACATGATTTAAACACGTAGCTATTTACATAGTACTGAAATTAAAATGTAAAGTTGGAGAGTTTCTGCCAGGTACAGGCAAAGGCCAAGAGCTAGATGATGGACATGTGAAAATGTTGAAGCCATGTTTTCTGAGGGGATCAATATAAAAGAACTTCAGGAAGGGTACGTAAAGGTGATTTACTTTTCACCTTTTTCTGGCTTACTGCAGAAAAATGTAATTGAACTTCAACTGGTCTCTGAATTATTTGGCCTTCTCTTAAGGTAGCAGAGAGAGATCTTTGATAGATGTTTATTATGGTCCTGATGGAAGATTTTGTGCTGTGCAGCATCAGAATCAAGAGAGGGGGGAAAAAAAAAGAAAAAAAAAGAAGGCAGAGAGGTTTAGTGCGTGCCATTTCACCTCTGTGGTTTCCCTTGCCAGGTCTATCAGTAGAGCACAAGCTGCCATCGCTCGTCCTTCACTCCTCTTTTTCACCCTCACCTCCGAGGATAAATACAAAACCAGCAACTCAATCACTTAGCATTTTGGCCATGATTTTTCAGCATGGTATTTCTAACTACTGAAACTCGGGTGTTGGATTCAATGATCTCTGGAGGTCCCTTCCAACCCGTACGATTCTGTGATTCTATGATTTTTGAAGGAGCTGATATAAGGCAAGGCAGGTGTGGCGAGACACTTCTTTCCTCTGGAAATTTGATTGAAAATTTCTGTGGAATTCAAATTCCATTACAGATCCAAATGCTCCTCAGTGTAAATGACTAAGTAAAATAAAGTAACGTTATTGTGGTAATTGCTGAGAGCTCAGAGTGGAGCTCAGCCACAGGACGCGTTTCCATCCTGTTGGGCAAAATGTATGGCATTCATAACAGACAGAGCAGTGGAGACATCCTGGTTTGTAACTGGAAAGCCCGGAGGGTTCGGGATCCCTTTCAGCAGGACAAAGATGTCTGTGTCTCACCAAATGCCAGGAGAATTACAGTCATCTGCCAACTTGCGGGAGTCACAGAACAGAGCAGGAAAACCATGCGTGCTGATAAGGAACAGTTTGCTAGCTTTTGCAAATCAAAGAGCTTGAAAAGCACTAATAATAGATTTATTGCTGCACAACATCCTTTCTGGTTATTTATTTCTGGATAGATACAGGATGATCGGCATCCTGCTTTATTCCGTTCTGTTTGCACGAGGAGAACGCTGAAGCGATTAACCGGGAGTTGAGTGCTGGTTTAAAGCCGCGTTTAAATTTATCCCATTCTGCTCGGGGGTGGCACAGGCTCGGGCAACCTGAAGTCAGATCAGTCATCATTCTATATCGGCGTGTTTAAACGACATCTCTGAGGCCACAGCGTGCGGGCGCTTCAGCCGGGCTGAGGGTCCCGGTGGGGCCGTCCCGCCGGAGGGAGGCGGGGAACTGGGCAGAACCGGGCCGCCAGTGCCGCCCGCCCGCCAGCAGAGGGGGCCCGGGTTCCCCCCGCCCGCCGGAGAGAGACCTCGGCGCCTCGGAAAAGCCTTCCCTTAACAAAGGGAAAGGGCTACGGACCCTCGTGAGGGTGTGATGGCCACGTAGACGTCTGCGAGAGCATTTGTGGGTGATATTCTCAGTCTGAGACTTGCTTTTGAGCCTTCGCAAGCTTCACCCTTGAAGGCAATTTGCTGAAAGCTTTTGGAGACAGGACAAGGGGAAATGGCCAGAAGCTGGAGCATAGGAAGTTCCGCACCAATGTGCGCAAGAACTTCTTTACGGTGAGGTGACGGAGCACTGGAACAGGCTGCCCAGGGAGGTGGTGGAGTCTCCTTCTCTGGAGATATTCAAGACCCGCCTGGACGCCTACCTGTGCGACCTGGTGTAGGGATCCTGCTTTGGCAGGGGGGTTGGACTCGATGATCTCTGGAGGTCCCTTCCAACCCCTACGATTCTGTGATTCTGTGAAGTTAGGTAGATGAAATAAGCGATGATTTTTGCTATCCCAGCTAGCAGGTATGAAACAGCATAATTGCTATTCCCACTCCTCTCACATCCCCAAACCTTCCCCTTGCTGCAGAGAGCTGTACCTAAGCCCCTCACACACAAGAAGGTTCAAACAGGAGGTCTGCATATATACACAGGAAAGCAGTTGCAGCATGTGGATGGTCCCCAGGTTGTGTTATCCTCACTTCTCCAAAAGAAAAGAAAGAAAAAAGCACTGTGAATTCTTCTATGCTTTTTTTTTTTTTTTTTTTTTTAATTGCTTTAAGTGGATTTAAATAATTTTTTGTACCCTCTTTCTATCACAGTGGTTTTAGTATATTAATCAGTAAGGCATTGTGGCAGAGTAGACTTTTTTGACACGTCGCTTAGGATGACCTCGATGATACTTGTGTGCACAGCAGGCATCAATCTGCACTTACGTTCCGCACGTATAATGTAACCTCATACACCTCAGGGACTTGCACTTCAGAGACTTCCAAAGGCAAGACTCTGGCTGGAAGCTATCTTTCTTTTGGCTGCACATAGCACCCAGTAAAAGTTTGCATTTGGCACGTCATTTCTGAGGTGTGGCAGAGTTATAGATGGTAATGCGAGTTGAAGTTTCACAAATGAATATGTTGGAGACATGTATGAATTCTTGAGTTCCTTTATTATACATTGTGCAAGCATCCAGTTAGCTGAGGCATACTTCACTTTTGAATCATAAGGAAAATGCCACTGCCCAGCTTGCTCTCAAACTCGTCTGCTTAGCAGCTTCGTTGCATCAGCAAAAACAACAGTGTGTGTTTAGAGTTCTCTGCGGAGCACAATGTTTGCTTTTCTTCGTTCAGTAATTTAAATGACCCGAGCGATCCTCCCGAGAAGGAAGCAATAATTTCATTGTTATGGATCAATTTTCACGTGAAACTGAGTTTTGGAATAAAGTGATGGTGAGTAAGCCATGTGAGTGGGGCAGGGGGGCTTATTTTTGTTCTGACTTTTATTCAGCAGTTTCTGCAAACTAAGATGGAAGAGTTTTTGGTGTTCTGACTGCGGGGCTACATGTTTTTCATTAAGGGGAAAACAAAACGTACTGATTAAAGAAGGGGTGAGATAGCGGCAGGCACACTCGCTGTCGTGTTCCATGAGAAATCAGAACGTGAATTCTGTGTTAATATCGAGATACATGTCTGATTCATAGCCAGTTATTACAACTTCTTCCGAAAGGGAAACATGTCAGCTGATTGAATAGATGTATTTTGTTTGAGCAGCTGCTTTTAGCAGAAGACTGACTTAGCTTTTCAGATCATTTGTGGTATTGCTACATATAAGTTGCTTGGGCTTTTTTTTTTTTAGAGAAAAAGGGAAAATGAAAATAAATACTGATTTTACTTCCCATGAGACAAAAAGTTTTCGAATGACTAATTGTAATGATTGTCTTCCTGGAAACTGCATTTTCTGTATTAACTGTGTTCTGCATGTTCCATAAGTAGCCATTTTCTTTTGTTTCTTTTTTTCTTTCTTTTCTTTTTTCCTCTGCTATCACAATACAAATGATACTTCGGTTATCATATTATTAATTTCATCTGAAGTTAGTAATATTTTTTTTTTTAATAAAAATAGTATCAAAATGTAAAAAAAAAAAATATCAAAAATGGAATCAAGTTCATAGTCTGTACCCATAGGAATAAAGAGCCCAGACAAATACTCAGTGCTTAAGTATAGGGAGGTAACTAGATGCATAGCTGCAGGTTAGGACAAGAAAACTTTATTGTGCCTTCTCTTGTTGCTGATGGTAATCAGGACATTCATATTAGCCGGATGAAAAGAAAAAATCAGCTGGAGGTTTTTTAAAGTAATGTAAGGAACACATTTTTCTGAGGGAGAAAGGCAGACTGATCTAGTTGGTGAAGCGTATAATCAGTGTGTCTGGCTTATCTCCTCGGGCTCTGCCATGGGCACGTGTACATGAGCTTCAGGAAGCCACTGCACAGGCAGTATGACTACACTTTTTTATAAAGTGAATTGTACCTTATTCATACAGTGAGGTACCCTATCCACAGCATTTTTTTCCCATATTCTTAATATTTTTGTAATTTCTCTCTACTCAGCAGGGCACCTATGATTCTTACCCACCAGTGTATTTAGTCTTTGATGATACTGCTCCAACCACCAGAGGCTCTTCCTTCCATGGGCAGCATGGCTGTTGGGAGCGAGTAATTAATATAAAATGTGTTCTGATTTGAGAAGACTTCTTTGTATTTTCTTCTTCCTTTCTTTTCTTCCTTTCTTTTCTTCCTTTCTTTTCTTCCTTTCTTTTCTTCCTTTCTTTTCTTCCTTTCTTTTCTTCCTTTCTTTTCTTCCTTCCTTCCTTGCTTTCTTTCCTTCACTAAATTAAGCTTTTTATCTGACTGTGGAAGATGTAGGACTACATGAACAAGTTGTATTTTAGAAAAGTATGAGTGATGCAAATCTTTGCCCATATTTCAGTTCATGTTTACGAGCTATAGAGTTCTTCATTTCACTGTCTTGTATATATGATTTGTTCAGAAGTTACCAGCTTCTGACAGCAGTTTTGCAAGTAAAAGTGAAATCCTGTTGAACCTCTAGGCCATGGTCCTGCAAACTAGTCATAAACCAGGGTTTTTGTTGATAAAGACAGCTACTGTGGTTGCCTGAAGATATACACTGATCACATTCCCATGTGGGGAAGTTGTCTTCTTTCCAGAGAACTTGTGACTGTCCCATCCCTGGAGGTGTTCAAGGCCGGGTTGGATGGGACTGTGGGTGGCAGCCCTGCCCATGTTGGGGGGGGTGGAAATAGGTGATCCTTGAGGTTCCTCCAAACCCAGGCCATTCTATGATTCAGTTCATTACCTTCACAAAATTTTGAATGACCTTTTGTCCATGGCAGCTTTGGAAGTATTTCTCCTTAATGACTTGCTAACTGGTTGCAATATTTCTTAAAAGCTGTGAGAGATCAGTCTCCTCTGCCCTTGGAGTGATATTTTCCTGTCAGTCCCCCATATGAAGAGCTCTGCCATTATCTCTTACCTGTGATCTGCTCTTCTGTCAGCACTCTCTACCAAGAGCAGAGCCTGGTGCCCTGGGATCAGCTTTACCAACTCTTCATAAAGAAGATACAATGAAAACTTTTGTCTGTTGGATTTCCAGTCTCTTGAAATGACATGCTCAAGTAAACTTCTTGTAGCTCCTGGTTGGGCATGTGGCATGACTCCCAGCAAGTGCTGGTGAATGTGGGAGGTCTCCAGAGCCCTTCTGCAGGATGTCCATCTGGTGAGCTTGCTGTCATGTCCTGCTGAAGCATTTCATCTGCTCTGCAGCTGGTTACCAACTTAACTGCCTAGTGAAGGGATGGTTCTTAATATAAATGGAATTGTTGGGGTCTGAAGTTTGTGTTGATGTAGCGTTTGAAATACACTGAGAGGAGAGCTCTAAATGCTTGTTAGTTGTCAGGTCAGGGTTCAGTGGGTTTAGCTCTGCCTTACCATAGGAACAGGTTGTATGCAGGTGTGTGCTGGTGGCAAGTCCAGTGTGACTCCGCTAAGATTCTTGGGGATGTAGCTCAAAAACTTGGCTCTGCAAAAAAAAGTTAGCTATGGGGGTTGCCAGCTTCACCATACAATTGGGAAGGGAATCAGTCTTTCCTTAAAATGATAAGTGCTAAAGCAAAATCTAGAAAGTGATTGAGATAACAAAAACACTAGTAGGTTTTAAATATGAATTTAAGATACACAGTAGGAATCGCGATTTGAAGAGAAAGTAACCCTTCTTTTGAACTCAGTGGGCTTTCTGCCATCTCAGATGTGGTTGGTCTTCATCTTCTCCACATTCCAAGTTCTCAAAATGCTGATCATAATCAGCTTCTCTCGCCAAGCAGAGGTCCCCAGCATTTTTGAGAGGCCTGCCGTTGTCTACGTGGAATACATCTACATCCAAAATGGTTTACCCATTGCTGACTGCGTGGAAAGTTCAAATCCACAAGCATCCAGGAACTGCTGATCCATTTGCATGTTATGCTGTGGTCCTTCAGCATTTTATGTAGTTAGATGGTAGACAGCAGAACATACTGAAATGCCTTCTATTTGCAGTTATTATGGAAAAATCTTTTCCTCCTTCTGCCGAATTCTCACTCCCATCTTGATTTGTATTTTGCACTTATTTTTCATTCTGTCTGTTGAATTGAGACCATTACTACTGCACACTTGCACTTGTTTTCTGTTAAGTTATCCAAATTCTGAAAATCCAAATCAAATATTTACAGGTAAGCTGCTTTGTCTGGAATTTGGTAACTTCCCTAGAATCAGGTTGAAGGCTATCTGCTTCTCCAGAGAAAAGATGCATATATTGATATGTTTATGCTTTGTAATAATAATATTTGTCTAAGTGAGAAAGTGTGAAGTGTTTTTCTTGTGCCATATGGCTTATGACTATTTACAATCCAAACAATAACAGCTGCTTCAGTGTGAGAGAAGTATTTTTTTTCTGAGCTGGAGATGCACTGAGTAGTGAATGACAAAGTACATGTCTACGGATGTATACCAGATATTCCAATTTACCCCTCAACGTTCTGTTTATCACTCTTCTTGGAAACTGTTGGATATTCTTCATTTTATTTTTTTTTAACATGCTAAGGTAGTGAGGAGAGCTCTGACAGCTTGATTTCAGTCTTTTCGTGTTTTATTTTTTACTTTCTTGTGCTCATAGAGAATCTGTATTAGATGACCACTATACACGTGGAAGAGAAGAAGGACATTCTGGTTGGTGTTCAGCAAAATGAAAATATGAATCATATTCTTAATTCCCTTAAACAAAGTCAGTCAAGCCTTATAATCAATAAATGAGAAGTTTCTAGTTGGAAGAATAAAACCAGTAGTCTTTAGACCTTTGAAACATGGGTCACGTGATGTTGCTGGTATGCTTATCCTTTAATTCCACAGTACATGTAGTTTTTGCATTTCCCTGCCAATATCAGCCATTTGGGGCTCCTGTCAGTTGCCATTTGGGAACTCTTTTTTGTGGTGTTTTTCTGTTGGGCATTTTGCATTTTGATGAATTTCTGAGTTGTTGTATCAGGCTTTGTAATAGGTGACTTACTACTGTCAGTCATTCCTGTCAACAGCAAGAGAACAATTTGAGGATACTATAGAGTTGGTCTACATACCTGGTCCTTTAACTACAGAGCTCTGATTGGAAATGACATTTAAACCTTTGCCATTTCTATGCTTGTCAGCAGGTCTCTGGAGCCATGGTTCTCATCTATCTGCACCGAGTTGTTCCTGTACCTGTCCTTTCCTAAAGGTTCGGACAATTGATACACTGTATTTATTATGACTTATCTTGTGAAGGCATATTCCAGGGAGGATGAAATGTTCAGGGGGGATATTCCTCAGTCATATTCTTGCTGTTGCGCAGCAATCTAACAATGCTCATTAGCAGAACAGAATTACAGGTTTTCTGCAGTGGATGCTTTATCTTTCATGAAGCTTTGCTGGTAAATAAAACCCACTAGACTTTATCCTACTCAGTAGTGCCTTGAAATGGGGGTGTGAATACAAGCATTCATGCTATCTAGCAGTGTTCAGTGTTACAGTACAGCTTTCTCATTTAAATGCCTTAAAATTAAGCTAGATTAATTGCCTGACAGCATATAATGACTTCTGTTATTTCACATTGTGTTTTCTAAAATCTGTAAGTACTCCTGCGTCACTGGGGATTTTTCATGTCAGGGCTACAGATACCATAGAAACAAAAGGACTGATAGGAACCTTCTGGTGGTAGCTGTGCTGGCAGTCCCAAACCTCACTGCTTCAGTAGTTGCAAACAACCCTTTAATTTGGTTGCCTTTCTGGTCATCTTACACAGAGATGTTTTTGACTTAAATAGTTTTCTTCCCTCTGCTTGGTGTGAGCAGCTCTCCGTCTCAGACTACGGTTCACCACGTGAACTGTAGTATAATGAGCAGGTTCTGCTCATTTCTGCACTTGTGACAGATGCTCTGTTGCCACAATTGCATTGGACCTTAGAGTTGCTTTTCCATGGCTGTGCAGTGACCAGGGGGGTTTTGAGGGAGGAATCTTGCTGCTGCCCCACAGAACTGAACACTTGTGGCTGCTGTGATGGACTGTAGTGCACATCACATGTGCCAGCCAGGTCAGCGTATAAATAAACTGGGGCTCTGGGTAAATGAAGGTCAAATCTCTTTATTGCAGAGCCCAAGCAATGATACTTACAGTTAATGAAAAATCTCCTTTATAATCTACAGGCTGTGATATGGCAGCAGGTAGCTGTGATTCCATAATTCATGTGCTGAGTCAACTCCTTTCAATGCGAATGAAGGAGTTACTGGGGAACATGCTTCCCAGGTGAATTTCATCTCATTTGCCAGAGATAGATGGAATTACCAGAAATGTTTGTATGAGAAGCCGTAAGCGCAGCCTTCATCTACATCAGGGCTAAAGGAAAGAGCTTCTAACATATTCTTAACTGAAAAACTGTGATAGGTACTGTCTCCTACCCCATTTCTGCTTCACTAGAATAGACAAATTGCTTCGGTTTCTTGGATCAATGCAGCTCTGCCTGGATTATACTTGAAGCTGCATGAAGAGAAATCGACATGAAAAACTGACAACAAAAATGGCAGCTGGGAAAATTGCTCTGTATAAACTAAGACTAAGTTTTCTCGTGGCCTTTGCCTGCCAGAGCTATTCTATGAGCAGTAACAATGGATTGCATAAACAAATTTAAGGAATTGATGGAATTTGATTTCATGCTTTGTTCTTTTTGCTGTCTGCTATGTTAAGCAGAGAATACATTTCAATACCCACTATGCAAAGTTCTAGAAACAGCTGGGATTATTTACTGCAAGGCTGCTGCCTAGGGATAGCTGGGCTTGTTGGCAGCACTGTGTTAGAGCAATCAGTGTCAAGGAATCTCCATGTGAATAAAATTGCTTTGCTGACCTGCAACATGATGTGGTGCCATTAATACCAGATGTTGATGCCTCTGCTCCTCCTCCAGTTCTGCTCTCCACACCATAATGAGATGAGAATTTGTTATTGAAATATGTCCCTGCTGCCTGAGCAGGGAAGCTATGAGCTTCACATATGAGGGAAAGCCGCTGTATTGGCTTAGCTGAGGAGACATCCATAAGAACTGCTTCGTAGCATTGACTCCATAAAAACAGAAAAAGTAAGTAGCATAACTGGCCAAATGTAAGATTAAATTTACACTCATTCCTTTCTGCTGCCCCCTGGCTTTGGAAATAAATCATAGGGTGTCTATGCTTGCTATTGGCTATGTGAGCTGAAGAAATTGATTCTCTGATGCACAGTCAGCCTTACTTGCTAAAATCATTTTGCTTTGGGACTTTGTAAGTGCCTGCATTTTTGACTTGGAACCAACAAGCTTGAATCTAAGACAGTAATCTCTCTCAAACCCCATATGCTTCCTTTAGCCTCGCAAGTTAGAGCAAGCAGGGTGGCATCCCAGTGGGACTGTGTGGAAGATATAGAAAGAGTGTAAGTAACCAGTACTTTCATGTAAATCCTAGTATCCTGCAGTCACAGGAGCAAAACTTTTCAGAAGTCTCTCCAGGTTGTTAGGCTCAGTGGTTTCCACACAGAGTCTTGCCAGGACTCAAGTCAGTGACCTGAATGTGCTTATGCAGTGATCTTGTGACAGCAAGTCCATTAGCAGGCAGTTCCAACAGTGATTGTGCATACAGGTTTTTACCTGGCATGCCAGCAAAGATTGGGCAAGAAATGAGGTAAGAAGGAATTCATTCCATCCTACGATAAAGTAAGGAGAAAGGTGCTGTTCCTTCTGTCACCTATCTGCTAGGGATCTTCCTTCCTGTGTTTTCACAGGCTGATACTATGACAGCTCATTTTGCTGCAAAATGTAGCATAGGGATACAAAGAGAATGCAAGGGCAGAATCTGACAGGAGAATGGTTTTTTAAAGTGTAAATTCTGTGTTTTGCTTCTTTCCCCTTTGGAAGTGCTCTGGTTTTTGCTCATATGAAGGGCAGGGATGCCAGCAGCAGGGAAAGCTGAGCAAAAGGAGTCCAGGCTCCTTGGGGAAGCCTCAGGCCTCATTGTACTGCAAGAAGGTATTTGGGGATGTTCCTCCTGGCACGGCTGTCACTTGGTGTCCCAGGAGCACTGAGCAGTCAGTCAGTGCTACAGGCAGAACTGTGGCAGGGCTGGAATTCTGCACAGGCCGCAGGGTTTGCAAGACTTGAGGCATTTGCATGACCCACCTTATAGTGGGCTATTTTAGGTTTTAGATGTGCTTGACCTATCAGCCTGGACTAATTCCTGCAACATGAATAGCACTTCAGAGTACCTTTCATCTCATTATTTCTGCTATTTCGTTCTTTTTGTTGCTAGTTTTATCTGAAAAAACAAATTACCATTCGTGAACTTACCTTCACCAGTACCTTCACTGAACTGGTGGTGCAGATCCCTTGTGAAAAACCTGCAGCTGTTACAAGAATGTCTGACATACATCCCTGAAATCCATTTTTGCCTCTTGATTTAATAGTCTTCTAAGCCATCATTTCAAAAGGGGATGCTGCCTATTTTTTATTTCTTGGGTTTAGTAGTTAGTGATAAATTAATCTCAAGAGAGAAAGTAACTGAAGATGATGAATAGAAGGAAAATGTTCATTATTGGCTCAGGCAGCAAATGAATTCCTTCTCAGAAATTCAGGAAGTTGATAATAGTGGATTTTTTTTTATAGATGATTACCCTCATGACAAATCTATCGCTTTGCCACCTCAGACAAGTACGATATGTTTTGTCTTTTTTTCCTCTCGACAAGGGAATTCATTACACAATGTCACCCTGATGGAAAATGTGTATATTTCTGGTAATTACTGGAAAATTACACTGTTCTTAATTTCCATATAACAGGGAGGCTGTGATTAAAAAGTTAGACATTGACACACATAAAGGTACTGGGATAAGCCATTTAGTTTCTCCTGGTTGCAGCAGACACTTCTCTGTGAGGTGACAAAATACAATTTGTGTATGCTTTTTTTTTTTTTTTAAGCACTGTTTAGTAGCAATCCCTTAACAAAGCAGAGCTGTAATCCCTCACAGATGCTGAATTTCTTTACCATCCCCAGGAAGGCACTGCCCACCTCATATTAATTTTTACCTCATCAGGGGAAACTCTGTGTTTCTTTTAACAATGCCACTCAAAGCAAAAGAGAAAGAACTGAGTTCTTACCTCCTTCCAGATATATAAGCCCTATTCTTAGGAATGCAGAGGTGAAATGCTGTGTGAGCACCTGTGCCCCTACAGTGATGTGCTACATTTGAAACTCGTGCAAAAAACAAGGTGTCATGCTGTCCTCCTTATCTTCAAATCAATATAGTATCTCTGCTTTCTTAGACATATGCTGTCTTTGGGCTTCATTTAATATTTCTCCATTAATTTTTCTCCAACAAACTCAAAGTCAAGATAAAAGATGACTGCTGGCATGTCCTGATCATTCCTTGCTGTCGGCTTAATGAGTGAAGTCACAACATTTATTAAATATTGCCCAGTTCTTTATAGCACCTCAGCTGTGTTGAACATGCCTTATCTGGCTACCATTAGGTGTGGCTGACATCTTTATTTAAAGAGGTAACAGTGTGCTTACCTAAAACATTTGCCAAGGAAAAGAAGTGAAGCAAAGTTAAGGGTGAGAATTCCCTTTAGAAATGGAAAGAGAGGTCCAAACAGTGGTCTCTGAGGAGTCCTTCCAAAAAGCATTGGGAGAGAAGTATTCAATCAATTGGGAAAATCAGGGCTGATTGTTCTATCAGTGTCCTGAAATAGGGCAAGGTTTGCTTTAATGGGTTTCTGCAACATATACAAACCAATAGAGGTCTGTAAGCCCAGAAGGAGTTGTTCTTGACTGTTTTTGGAAGAAAAGTAATCTTTTCATGCAGTGAGAACTTGTAGTATTTCAATGCATTTTTAATTCTCATAGTAGTATAAAAAGCCTAAGTCCTGGGAAGCATCAAATTCGCAGATTAAGAGTAATTAAATAAACAACGAATTGCAGCATCTTTTGTTTTCTTTCCCTTTTCTTCCATTATGCACATAGTTTTGCCATGATTTTTCATCAAAAGTTACTTAAGTTTCAAAATTAAAAAAATGTCATCAACAGAAAGTACACATTTTTGCCATCAGCTTTGCTATTGAAAATTAAAGTAATTAATAAAGATAGGATGTTTTTATGGAAGATTTTGTTGTTGCTTTACTCTACTCTTAAAATAGTCCCTTCAAGCCCATGAAAAATGCAGATAAAATTTAGCTTAACTGTCCCTTCCCTTGGACTTTGGGAGTGAGCTGTGCAGGCAAAAGTCTGTGAAAGGATCCACCCCATGCCTGTGCTCCTGTGAAATGGATGCCAGATTGCTTTGGGTTATTGGAAGGGTTTTGTCACATGCTACAGACAAGAAAAGGATCTTTTTAATTTGATTCCTTCAAAGCACAGGAGCAAGGAGAGCTGTCAGAGTGACGGTGATGGAAACACTTAGAGATCTCTTCCAGAGGAAGACCCTTCATTCACTCCTCAGCTGGCAGCGGTAGGTGACAGTCGTAGGGAGCAGGTGGCTCTGTGTGAGCAAGAGAGATGTGTCTGTCTCTGGCAAACTTTTCAAAGTTGCCTGACTTTAGCACAGTTTTTGTCTGATCTCACCTCTCTCATCTAGCATCTGAGGCACTTGGGTCCTCCCAGAGGCTGCCTAAAATTTCTTCTGTTTAAGAGGAACCCTCCTTTATCTTTATGAAGCATCTATTCACCAGCTAATTTCAAAGCACAGCTGAAAATATTGTGGTTTTTCTTTCCTTTTTTCCCTGTGCCTGTGCCTTTCAATTTCTTCATTACTTTCTTCTAGTTGTTTAATTAGTAACCTTTTAGATATAACCACATTTTTGTTTTCTTAGAGCAAAAATAGTGCCTCAGATTCCTGTATTGCAACGTATATTAGAAATCATAGAACCGTAGAATCACCCAGGTTGGAAAAGACCTTAAAGATCATTGAGTCCAACCACAATCTAACCATACAACCCTAACAACCCTCCACTAAATCATGTCCCTTAGCACCACATCCAAATGGCTTTTAAACACATCCAGGGATGGTGACTCAACCACCTCTCTCGAGAGTACTCCTCCAAAAAAAGAGGTATCTCCTAATTCTGTTATAGTCGGCATAAAGGTTTGGCCTGCTTTCTTTCACTGAACAGAAAAACACAAAGAAGAAAATGGCTATTTGAGAATATGAAATAGTTAACCGTGATGAATTTCTGCACATCGGTTTTGGTCAGACTTTTATGTTCTTCCTCTAATATCGTAAGTCCCTTGACTGATGCTGGGATGCTTGCCATGACAGTATAATTTCTGACTTACAGAAATTGCATGTGTTCCTTGGTGCATGCAAGAATAACTTCAATTTTCCTTTCCCATCCCTTACTCCCCTCTCTGCCTCCCCAGATTTTTTTCCTTGTCCATCCAGTAGTGACAGAAAATAATAAAAGAGAGGAGAGCAACGTCCTACTATTTTCTTCAAGGCCTAAGAAATTGGGGTACATATCCAGCTGGTTACAGTTTTGAGTTTTTGTGGATTTTTTTTCTCTTAGGTTATAGGCTGCAGTCAGGAAATGCCTTCCTCATGCAGGCAGTCATGATCTACTGCTCTTGAAGATAAAAGAGGAGAGACCCTGAAATCTTTTTCTTTCCCTTTCCTGTCCTCCTGCAGGCACTGCCCCAGCCAGATGAAGCCTCATCTCAGCCAAATACACCTTTTAAATTGCATGGATACATTCCTTTAAAATGCGCTGCTCAAGAAAAAGGAGTGGAAAATCGTTAGTGTGGAAGGGAAAAGCCTTGAGAAGGGTGTATCCAAGCTGAGCTTAGAGCAGAGACTGCTTTCCCAGAGCTCCTTGAGCTGCATTATTCAGGTGTGCTCAATGGGAAGAACATCACATGTGCACAGCTGCAGCTTTGCTAATCATTTCGTGGTTGGCCTGCATGCTACATCACTGTGTGTGTTTGAAATCTGGGGCTTTGTCGAGACAGTCTTCCCTCATTAGGAACTGTGCCCTATTGGTCTCTAAGTAATATTTCAATTTTTTCTTTTGGTAGATATTTGGGAACAAAAAGTATTTTCAAGAAATGATATGAATTAGGAAAACATTTGGGTTTCCATAGCTCTCCAAAATTTTTTAACTCTGGAAAATTAATCCTCTAAGGACTAGAAATATAGATGATGTGAGCCTAGAAAGTAAAAGTAGTTGTAGACATAAAGGTATGAAAATCAAGAGGACCCACTAGAGGTATATATGTAATGTGATAGCTGCTATTTTTCCCTCTGTAGTAGTTGCCTATGGCAGTAGGAATGTTTTGTATATATACATTCAGTTGCTGTAAAACTGGTACTACTGAATCCAGAAATCCTGAGAACTCAGTTGAGAGGTTTTGAAAAATCAGTAGCTGTTGAGTTACTGCTGCAACAAATACGAACTCTGTATCTGTCATCAGTGCAATACTTTGCGAGGGGGATCTCGTCTAAAAGCAGGTACAGCAAGTATGATTTGCCTGAGTTTCTTCTTTGAACTTACAGAAAAATGTTCTCCACCTAGGTGAGCAAGAGCCAGCTGCTTTCTTGCGTATACGCATACATGTCTAGTCCTGTAGAGTGGGCAGAAACTGAGTTGGTGCACTGTACTGAGCAAGGGTAATTTTAATAACAGGTTTAATTACAGTCTTAGATCTGGATTGTCAGGTTTGTGACGAATGCATGCTCATTTTCACTGCGCTTCGTAAAGTCAGCAGATGATCAACAGGTACTGCTTACTCTGTATTTCTGAAGTTTTGGTTTAAAATAACCATGATCAAAACAGTCCTAAGAGCCAGCTGCATATTCTTTGGTTTCTTAAAGTTTGTTTTATCAGTTGAATTTTTTTCACTGTACACATTCTCAGTAGCAGAAGGCGTTGCAAAATAATTGCCTTACAGGGATAATATGGTTTTAAAGCCAATACCTTTAAGTGCCAGAAAGAGAATTAGGGAACTGAGTAGCTCTTGTACAATCTTAGAATTTGTGTGTGGTGATAATTGTTTTCCTGGATATCAGTGGTATATCAATAACCAAATCCTATTAATAGGTTGCATCTTAAAACCATTCTAAAGGCTATTAACTATACATTTTTCATTGAATCGATCAGAGCTCAATTCCCACAGCATTTGAAGAATCTTTGCTTAAATCTTCCCCTCAGTTTTACTATATGAGAGAAGTCCCTTACATTAAAATTATTTTGCCTCTAGTTGGCAGAAATAATGTTATTAATGCAAAAAGTAGAAAATGGCACACAAGCACTTATGTTCTAAACATTTAATTTGTTTTATGTCCATTATTTGTACTGAAAATGAATGCCGAAATGGAATTGTATTTTAGAAATAAAACTTTCCTTTTTAAAATACATTTTGTGTCTTTTTGAGGACCTCTGGAGAATGAAAGCAGACATTTGATTCTCAGGATGTTTTTTACTTACTTAAAAGGCATCATTAAAGTGAGAATTTTATTCTTTTTCCAGTAGGTGTTAATTTGAAAGAAGCTATTCAAGCTAAATGGATAGTTGTTTTTCCAAGTATCTTTTGCTTTTCAAGAAGACCCCAAGTAATTACTTCCACGTATTTGAATGTTTTTCTGTTACTCTTAAATCAATGTTAGAAATAAATAAACTACTTCAGAAGACATTTTAGAATTCAAAATCTATCAATTTTAGTTCTGTCCCTTTTAAGCACATTTATCCTATTCCTAGCAGGAACCTGGGCCCCTTTGATTTTTCTTCCCCTCTCCTAAACTTTTGCAGTATTTGAGTAACATACATTGACAACTGCAGGATTTTTCGTCTTGGTTCTGTGCTCTAGTATTTCAATTCAAGAAATAGTTGATATACCTTCTGCTCAATTTTGTTGCCTCTGAATTCAAAGCCCAAGTGGGTCACAGTGAACACCACTTTCTTCTCTTTTATGTTGTCTCATATATCCCCTAATGTTTTTTCATTATGCATGATTAACAGAAAACAAAAGTCGTAGTCACCTGTATTTTTAAATTCATCAGCACATTCTGTTTTCAAATAATGTTTGTGGAACAAATATGTTTACTGTGTATCAATGCTCTATTATTTTTCTTTAGCCTATTACTTGACTACCGTGCCAATTTCAGTCATACTTCAGAAATAATCTTTTGCATGTATTTTTCCAGTTATATTTCTCAAGACTTGTGAAACAGCTAAATGGAATTAGTCTATTTTCCCTTTCATTTATATGTGATCAAATTTTTGCTTTCCTATTCCTAGACTTCACAGCTCTATTTTTCAACTTTTGATTGCAGAGATAGATATATGAGCTTCATGGGACCTACTGAATGTGAGCCATTCCAGGTAATGGTGATGGAAGAGTTATAGGCCCTAATCTCTGTACCTTTCCATGAGAAAATTCCTATCCAAAACAGATGAATTGTGCATAGTTTCATACTGGTTCCAACCAGTCTTTTGGAGGAATTGCCCTAAGAAGATTTACATTAGTTTTACCATAGTGAGGAAGTAAGGTTTGAGCTTTTCTCCTGTCATAAAATGTTGTGAACTTGTCCCTCTACTTGACCATTGCTGCTCAAGTTGTGATTGAACACCTTTAGTCCTTGAACTGGGGTTACCTCAAGTCCTCCTTGGGATGCCTCCAGAAAGAGAAATTGCAGCTCAAGACATCCCACTACAGTATGAAAGGAAAAATGCATGTTCTCCTATGCTTTTCCTTATGACATTAGTCAAAAAGCCACCTTTGACTTATGAGATAATGGTGTAGAGGCAGTCGACTTTTTTTCTTGCAAGGTGGAAGAAGGATCTTCAGAATGACAATGGAATTGCCTGTGCTGTTTTAGCACTTCCAATAATACTTGTGTTCCTCAAATGCTGATGAAAGCAATAATTAGATACCAGTGGTCTTTTTCTGCTATTTGTATGAATCTTGTTAGGTGCTATTGTTCAGCTAGAGGCAATCCAAAGGAAGGCAGGCATTCCACTGTTATAAATACTAGCCCATGACTTTGTCCTTAGTGACCTAAGGGGTACCATAGGTTGAATTTTTATTAGCAATGCTTCCCCAATAAAGCTGCTTTCCCTCAAACATCACATATTAAATTGATTACGCACCATGTCATTTTAAAAGTATGCAGTTGCTGTTTGATTTATAAGGTCAGACTGCCTGCCAGCTCAGCAATTTCCATCCTAAAATAACAGATCCAAAAAAACCCCAAGACCCACAGTCGACTGCTTCATGTTGTAATGAGTCAGCTGCAGATACGTACAACCACTAATTTCAGCCCATTTGTCCAAAGGGACAAGCAAAAACATGCAATTTTCTAGCAATTACAAAGAGTACAGAACTCTACATGGAAATGGTAGGCAAAAGTAGCAAGAAAACAATTTAGACCAGGAAACATTTTCTACTATTTTCTGCACTCTCTCTTTGCCTTTCCAGTTGTTTCCAGTAAACAATTAAATGACACAGATCTTGTTGGCCAATTCTAGCAAAATACAAAACGAAAAACAAACCTGGTAAAGTTAATGAAGTGGCTTGAGGTTTGTAACCAAATGCATACTTAGTGAAGGATACTGGCAAGGCAATGGAAGCTTTAATAAAGTCTCTTAACTTCACAACAAAATGAATGAAGAACTTTGTTGGCAGCTCTTCCACACGTAGTTATTTTTGATGTAAACCAGATAGGTCCATCTGTGTCATATATTTGGTATTTTGTCACTGAGCAGCACATAGGCTAACAGAGTAGTTGCAGGTAAGGCAAATCCATGTATGTGTTTGTATCTTGTAAAAGCAAGAAAAAAAAGTAGGGAGGCAACCCTCAAAGCTAAACAGTGCTGGTACTCACTTCAGGAGAATAAGTGCACTTTGGGCTTAACTAGAACTAAGAGAAGATAACAATTTGCTCTTACTGCTAGTAGTTCAATCTTTGAAGGTCACTGACACCTTCAGGATATTGTGCTAGAGATACTTGGTGTTGACTATTTAAAACCCACTACACTAGAATGCTGCAGTGACTGGAACATTAAAAGCTAAGAGGTAAATTAAGGGTAGGAAACAGCACTCTCACAGTTCTTTGGTGGTAGCAGGAAACAAGTTGAAACCATGCAGTACAGCATCTGGTAAATGGAAACCAGATTGACACTAGAGAGGTTACAAGGAATTCAGGTATCCTTTTTTATTATGACTGAGCCAGTGAGTACCCAACAGCTACTCCAGATGCCCCCTTTTGTCAGTCCAATCACTTACAGCCCTAACCATGTGTGACTCGGTCCTTTTAAGGTGATATATAGAGCCTGGTACTCAACTTGTATATTGTTTCTGTTAATGATACATAGTTAAGCCCAGAGCAGTAATGTAATGAGGCAAAACCAGTAGAGTTCATTTGTGAGGCCTGTGAACATCTCTAACAGACCTTGCATTTAATGAAAATATGGTATTGATTAAATTAGATCCACAATAGCATAAGCAATAGTGCTGAATTTCCTAAGTGTGCTCTGGTTGAGTTGCAATTTCAGATTTAGGCTCTAGGGTTAGAAATGGGGTGAATTCATATCCATAAATAGTGCTTTCATGGCATCATTACTAATTAGTATAATTATATCCCAATGTCATTTGCTTAACTTATGAGTTGGCAGCATGGCTGAAAGTAGATTTGTTGTTTTTTTTTTTCTTGTCTTTTCTGTTTAGAATTTGGTTATTAGAATGAGGTCGTTAGTTTACAATTAAGTTACTTTATTTCCTCTAGCACTAATATTAATGGAACACTTCATCACTGAAGCCCATATCTTGTCTCTCTGGTAAATAGAAGGAGAAACTCCTATGGGTTTTAGCTTCCCACTCCATCATTAAAGCTGCAAGAGGAATTTCTTACATGTGTTATATGAGACAATGAGACAGTTTCTTATGAAATCATTTTTGTGCACTCATTCCAACCTCCATGCCTCCAGTGGACTCTTTGGATCTTCCCCCCCCCAGCCCTTTGCCAGCACAATCCATCAGTTTAGATGTAGAGGAAGGCATTGTTTTGCAGGCGGAAAAAAAAAGTGAAAATTAGCTTTGACTGCAAAGTTCTACAATCCCAAATCACCCCTATGATATGTGTTTAATTATATGATATGTGTTTGGCAGTATTTGGCATCAGATTTTGAGAGAAAGCTGTTGTACTTAGGTCAGAGGAATCACAAGTATGAGTTCTCCTGTGGAGAAGGACTTGGGGTAGATTAAAAACCTAACGTGAGCCAGTGTTGTGCACTTGCAACCTGAAAGGCCAACTCCATCCTGGGCTCCCCTTTAAAAGAGGGGTGGCCAGCAGGGAGAGGAAGGTGATTGTCCCCCTCTACTCTGCCCTCGTAAGGCCCCATATGGAGTACTGTGTCCAGCCTGGGGTCCCAGCTTGAGGAAGATATGGAGCTTTTGGAAAGGATTTAGAGGAAGGCCAGAAAGATCGTCAGAGGGCTGAAGCACCTCTCCTACAAAGAGAGTCGGAGGGATCTGGGCTTGTTCAGCCTGGAGAAGGCTCTGAGAAGCCCTCATTGTGGTCTTCCAATTCTTAAAGGGAGCTTATGAACAGAAGGAAAATCAACCTTTTGCATGGGTAGATACTGAAAGGACGAGGGAAAGAGTTTTAAGCTAAAAGAGGGAAAATTTAGATTAGATGTAGGAGAATTTTTTCACTGAAGGGTGAGGCACTGGAACAGGTTGCCCAGAGAAGGAGTGGATGTGCCATCTCCAGAGGCATTCAAGGCCAGGTTGGATTGTGTCCTGGGCAGCCTGGTTTAGTGGTTGACAACTGGGATGTAACTAAAAGAACCAGCACTGTGCACTTGTGGCCAAGAAGGCCAATGGTATCATGAGGTGCATTAAAAAGAACGTGGCCAGCAGGTCGAGGAAGGTGATTCTCCCCCTCTACTTTGGCCCGGTGAGGCCACAGCTACAGTAATTTAAAAAACACTTAAAATAAGCCAGTTCTAGGCTCCTCAGTTCAAAAAAGACAGGAATCACCTGGAAGAAGTCCAACAAAGAGCCACAAAGAATGTTAAGAGCCCGCAGCATCTCCCATATGAGGAAATGCTGAGTAACCTGGGATCTGATTAATGTTTATAAATATCTAAGGGGAGATGGGAGGCAAGTGGATAAGACCAGGCTCTTCTCGGTGTGTAGCGATAGGACAAGGAGTAATGTCCTAAAACTTGGACAAAGGAAGTTCCAAACAAACATACTTCTTTACGGTAAGGGTGACAGCACTGGAACAGGCTGCCCAGAGAGGTTGTGCAGCCTCCTTCTATGGAGATATTCAAGACCCATCTGGACACCCATCTGTGTGACCTGTTGTAAGGTACCTGCTTTACCTTGAGGTCCCTTCCAACCCCTGCAATTCTGTGATTCTGTGCGTTTCTGTGATTTTTGAGGTCCCTTCCAACCCAAGCTGTCCTATGATGTTATGATTCTATGATTTTATGATAAAGCCTTTCTCCTTGGTGCAGAAGGGCAATAAGGAAGAAGTCTTCTTATTTGGAACACTTGGGACCATCAGTGTGCAACATAAATAAAACTCTGTTGCTACCACAATGTAATGCTAAAAATAGGTAAATAGAACAAAATGAAATATGTATATATATATAATATAAAATATGTATAAAAATAAATAAACAGATAAAGGAACAAAAATATAGGACAAATTTTTTTTTCCCATTGTATCGAAAACAAAAAAAAAAAAAAAAGAAAAGGTTTGGTGTTATTTATTGAAAGTCACAGCACAATCTGTTTGAACCACCCATCTCACTGTTTGCAGCATTCCCCTCTAGTGGTAGGTGTATGGAAACAGGAGAGCAGCTGCCTGCTGCAGGAGCTGCTGTGGAGCAGAGCAAGGTCTTTGCCTATGGAACCATGCAGCGAATGTTCAGGCCACACTTCAGGATGCAAATTTATATGAAATTAGTGATATTGTTGAAAAACTGTATTTTCTAGTCATGTAGTTATATAATTTCACAGGTTTTCTATTTTTTTTCCCCTGAAACTAAGTGACCTGCAGCTACACACTACTGCCATAAAGCACATGCTTCCCTCTTATGGCTGCCTTTGCCAGTAGTATCCAATCAGAGCACGACATGTGCTCTGTGAAACATTCTATTTTAATTCCAATTCATTTGTTGTCTTTTATCTTTCTAAGTCATCCTAGGTATGTTTTAAAATAACCCCAACTCTAAAAGGTCTTGAGAATATGTGGTAGGTATTTTTAATAGCATCGCATGTACACATAGGAATACCTGTGCTTGCATAGAAACTCTAATCCTGAAACTTCTGATTGGGTATCTTGAATTCATTGAAAGATCACCTCTGTTTATTTTCTAATTGAAGCCTTGGGTGGTTGCTTTGCATCAGTGGCCATGTGAGGATGTGTCAGAGCTGTGCTCCTGCCAAAGCTGGCCTCTTTCCACCGCTGCGCTTGCCCATGAGCTTCTAGAGAAAACTGCACTCAGAAGGCCATGTCCCCTAGGCAGGAGGATTAACTGCGCTCTCAGTTTGTGTCAGGGTACGGAAGGGCTGGGGAAGCTGTTGTACAGAGAGCTGGGAGTATTGCCTGAGCGTGGAATTCTTGTCCTGGCCCTCCTTTGTCCACCCTGCATTCCAGCCTCCTGCATTCATCTCAGATGTTTTCCAGGAGCCTTCCCAGGAGAAACAGCTGCCTCATGCTTAAGAGAGGAAATATTGAAAACTCCTGAGGTTTTAAATCTTGGGGATTGATGCAATTTTGCTTCTTTGGTAACACACGCAGTAGTTAACTCTTCTCTTGCCACAGTCAGGGGCTGAAGAATTACCCTAGAACTTTCTGTTGGGTTAAATGAAGCACGATACCTTGAGGGTTCTCAGTGCTGTTAAAGTGGGCAGCTCTTTAGTATTAAATCATAAAGCTTGATAAGCTTTGCTGAGGAAGAGATGGAAGTGATGTGATATTGGCACACGGGCTCAGATTTTCAACTCTGAGGTACCATTCTACAGGTACTTATTTTCAAAAGGTAACTATTTAGTAGGATTTTTAAAGGTGTTTGCTAGTCAGATGATAGATGATTTAGTGAATCGCACTTGTTTGTCCCTTTGAGAGCCTAAATAATTATTTAAAGAAGTGGGGTGACTTTCTCCCCTACAATGGCCAAAGTAATTACTAAAATGCATTTGGAAGGAACAGTCAAAAATAAGGCTGTAATGGGGCTGACTCTTAGCAATTATTCACAGAGAGCAATAGCAGCCTTGTAGGAGACTGGCAAAGAATCTGAGGTCTGAGTGTCCAAACGCATACACACGTTCATGCATATATTTGTGTAAATAGGTAGCTTCTCAGTTGGGCCTGTAGCAGATTAAGAATAACGTTGCATTAAAAAATAGATAGGTATTTTGTATCAGAAACATATTCTCCCAATGTTGTAAGAGTATGATTTGTGTTAACATTTGCAGTGCTGTCAGTCCAGAATAACTTCTTTATGACAGTGGCTTTAGCACAGATTTTCCTTGATGTGAAGATGATCAGGTACTTGAAAGTGCGGTGGTTAAGTCATGGAATAAAAGTTGGTTGCAGTAATTTTGATAGATAAAGAGAAGGTAATTTTGATGGATAAAGAGGAGGGAGTAGAGATAACATTTATGTTTTCTAGAAAAAGAAACGGCAATTATTCATTAAAAAAATCATAAAAAAAAAGAAGCAAAAGTTATTTCAGTTAAATGCATATGAAGTAGAATCATAGAATCATAAATGTTGGAAAAGACCTCTAAGATCATCTAGTTTAACCATCCACCTACCACCAATATTTCCCCACTAAACCATGTCCCTCAGTACAACATCTAAATGTTCCTTGAACACCTTCAGGCATGGTGACTCCAGCACCTCCCTGGACAGCCTGTTCCAGCGCCTGACCACTTCTCTGGAGAATAAATTTTTCCTAATATCTGAGCTAAACCTCTCCTGGTGCAAACTGAGGCCATTCCTTCTTGTCCTATCACTAGTTACACAGAAGAAGAGGCCAACCTCCACCTTGCTACAGCCTCTCTTCAGGCAGCTGTAAAGAGCGACAAAGTCTCCCCTTAGCCTCCTCTTCTCCAGACTGAACCAGTCTTCAGTTCCCACAGCTGCTCCCCAAAAGACTTGTGCTGTAGACCCTTCACAGTTTCATTGCCCTTCTCTGCACACACTCCAGGGCCTCGATGTCTTTCTTGTAGTGAGGGGCCCAAAACTGAACACGGCACTTGAGGTACAGTCTCACCGGAGCTGAGCACAGTGGAACTCCCTGTTCCTGCTCACTACACCATTTCTTATACAAGCCAAGTACTTTTTCTTTTATTAATTTCTTCCAACTCAGTTATTTCACATATTTGATAGTGTTTCGAGGATACTCCAGTTTGTTGTATCTCCTGCCATATCGTTTAATAAGTTTTCTGTGTTGTGCCTGGTTGCTGCTGTTGAATATTTGCAGGAGCACCAGCTGCATTGCTTGGCTCCTGCCTAGGCACTAAAGAATGGCAGCTTGGATAACTGATAAGAGAAAATATATATTAACAGCATGTGTCCAGGTTTGGGTAAAAGAAAGGCTTTTGGAAAAATTTGGGCAGGAGGGATTGCATAGAGCAAAAGACAGGGAAAACAAAAACCTTTCAGGCTGGAAAGAACTGAAGGAAAGGGGAGCTGGGGGAGAGGGGTTAGAAGTTAAGATAAGGCTTAACAAGGAGAAGATAAATGAAAAAGCTCCAAACTTACATTGAACTTGAAAGATGCTGACATTTGTTATGATTTTGGAGGGAAGCCAGTAGTGAAGCTAAGAAGGGAATGGAGGGAAAGGAAGGAAAAGAGGTGATGAAGGCAAGGAACGCATGTTTATTTGGCAGCACTTTGATTTGTATGCTTTTGTGCTTGTGGGATGCCAGAAAGGAGGAGTGGAGGCTGCAGCAATCAAGATGGAATACAAGTGAGAGATGGAGCACTCCTAAGAAAGGAGATGAAAGGGTGGATTTTGAAGTGCAGGAGAAGTTAGAGTCATGATTTGGTGATAGTTTGGATGTGGCTAAGGGGGGAGGAATCAAACCCTAAATGTGGGCCAGAGTGACAAAAAAAAAAGAATGGTACTGTCAAAAGCACTAGAAATATTCTGTGGAAAGGAAAGGTATATTGTATGTTTGTTTTGGCAGAAATCCCTGAAAAATGACAAGGAATTACAGATTTTGTTGGATAGCTAATTCATACTTGAACAATGATTTTTCTTTTTTTTTCATGGAAGTAGTACAATATTAACTCCCAGCAGCTGAAATTGTTGCCAGTTAATTTAAACAGCTCTTGTATAAATCTCTAAAGGCCTTACATTTCATGACATAACTTGGTTGAAGTGGTTGTTGGTTTTTTATTTATATTATATACAGGACTTTCAGGCAACAGTGGATAGGAGAAATACATGTATTTTAAAGGGAAAATATAATTGGAAGATGCTAGCAATTGGTAAGGAAATATTAGGCAATATGTCAGTACCTTAACTGTATAGTTTACATGTGGATATGCACGTGCTCCCTCCTTGGGTGGTTTGATTTCACAATAGCTGTATTTCTTGAATTTACACTGATGTCAGTCTTTCATTCTCTCTGTCTTGTTCTTTTTTTATTATTATTATTTTTTAATAGCACAAGATAAAAGTAGAGAGGAGAAGCATAAATAGCTTAAATCTTGTAAGTAGTTCTTACAAAATTCTTTAAAAAAAGGGGTTTCTTCTCAGGGACTAAAGCAACAAAAGAGAGATAGTATCAACTTGTACCTAATCAAATAGGATGGGTAGTATTACTTGCATTTCTTTCCTGGACCCCAGTTGGCAAGGAAAAGCTATTTTTCAGCCATATATAGCTGTTTATTCCAAGAAGCTTTGCAGTAACATGAAAGTTATCAGTCTTAGTCTAAACCGCTGAAAGTCATTGCTGTTTCTTTCAGGATTGACAGTAAGGTTTAATTTCTTGGTGGCTGTCAGGTCCTAGGCAGGAGAAGCATAATTCAACTGGGAATGCCCTGCAGTGGTCTGAGAGTCACCCACCATTATCCAATACCACGGCAGCATGGAAAGCTGGAAATGCCAATACTGTCTACAGTATGACCAATATACTTCTTTTTAATGTCTTGGTGTAAAAGAGAGTTGAGTTTAAAATGCTGAAATCTATTTATAAAACTAATGCTTCCACCAGCTGGGAGTTGGAGCAATTCCTGTCCTGTATTTCCTTGTTACATATCCAGGGACAGCTGTAGGTGTTTGTGATAAGAGAAAATTATTCATGCAACAGATTACATCTCTTGTATTTAAACTATTAGAGGAAGATGTATGTAGTGTATGAGAGGTGTAATTAAATAAGGATGTAAAAGTTTTAGGAAAACCGTCCCAGGTCCTGCCACTCCCCTCAACAAACATTTCCTTGTGCAACATCAGGAGCTCCCTTCCTTGATGTTACGGTGTGTTATCTATCATCTTACAGCACTCATTACTGAGGAAGACTTAGCAGGAAACCACCCATTTCTAAACCAAGCATTTTTTCTACACCAAGCAATCAGGGTGTTTCATTTGTTTTAAGGAAATCCCAGTCTAATTTCCCACTCAGCTATCTACTATACTGGGTGGTAACTGTACTGTAACTGCTGCTGCTGTTTTAAAGTGTTTATTTGCATTTGTTCTATGCAAAGCTTTGCACTGCCAAGTTTGTATGTATGTAGTGATTCGGGGAAAGGAGCTTCAGAAAGTTTTTATGACTTCCCCGCTGAACCAGGGAGTGCAGCAGAACCCCTTGTCAGCCAGCTCCTGGGATACTCCATGGGGTTTGTGGATGTTGACAGACCAGAGACCAAATAGAAAGGGCTTATTTGGAGGAGCACCAGAGGCTGCTGCTATCACTTCAGCCCCAGGCTGAAAGTTACTCTCACTACAATAGCTGAACATTCCCTTTGTAGCAGTGGCTCTCAAAATAATTCTCCTCTAGGACATAATTGGGTCACTTGCAGTTGGTTTTATGATCTGTCTGTTTTGAAGCTTTTCCTGAAATGTATAAATGGGTCATGAATGTTGAAGTCTTGTGCAGAACTGTTTTCAGGGTTAGATCAAGATCTATGTGCACATACTCACAGAGGCAAGGCTTAAGGCATGCAACCCTGCGTATATAGCCTGCTGTCAGAGGGGAGGGCTGTGCATACTGGGACGGATTGACTTCTTTCCACTTGGATGATAACGAGAATACAGGAGCGTGCTAGGGCAGCCAGAATAAATTGAAACTAGATTACTCTATGCTTGCTGCTGGGAAATGCAGAACGAGCATCTCCATTCATCTAACATTTCCCCACTCAGGCATTCAACTAAAGAGGAATGAGGGACTGCAGCTTTGCTCACGCTAAAAATAAAACAGCCCTAGCCCTCATCTCCCTCATTTGAAAACAGTGCTCTGTAGCAGTTTTACTTCTGCTTGGTTGGAGCAATAGCTCCCCATCTCGTTTCCTTCTAGCTTTAGTATTGCTAGAAGGCAATATTAGTAAGCCTACCTAAATACAGATTTGGTTATTGTAATGATTTAATCCCTTACAAGAACAAGAGTGACTTTTTTTTTTAAGGAAAAAATTACCTGAAGTAGATCTAGGTCAGAGTTCAAACTATTGAATTCATTGATTTCTTTTCTTGCTGCCTCACTTTTTCCAAATGTTGTTTTGGGGAATATTTTGTTTGGAAGCAGAGCTTAGCTTTCACCTGTAGAAACAAAAGCTGAATGAAGCGGTCTTAATCACCACCTCTATCTCCGGGGTACTTATCTTTACTTTTGCACTGCAGCACTTGCTCTGCTCTGATTGCCTCCACGTTTGGCTCCATTTTGCTTTCTCATTGCAGGGACTTGATTTCCAGCACAGTTTTAGAGCACAGATTTTAATGCCTGGGAATCACTAGTATCACCTGCACGATACAGCGCCAGGGATTTCAGCACCGAGCTCATTCAGCCTATCATTTATGTTGGACCAACACTAGGACTCCCAGATGCAGTCTGGCAGAGAGAGTTCATCTTTGTCTATCCCTTAACTTATGGAGATACGGTTGTGAGAGCATAAACAGCTTGACTTTTGACATTTTGTTTGCAGTGGTTAATAAAAGACAAAGAGGAAGGCTAGGGAAAAGGCAGTACAGCACAATCATCAACATCCAGGCAGAACCCATCAAGAATTACATTTAAGATACCCAAACGATAGTGGCCAGCTCTGTTTCCTTCCTACATACATGTACACACATGTATACTCATTTACGTACACACACATGTTGGTTTTTGATACAAAAGAATTTGTGATGTTTGCTTTGGCTCTAACTACACGTCAGTTCTTCCAGGTATCACATACGCTTCTAGAAAGCAAAATAACATTATTGTGCCAGCTGAGGTCTGTGAGCAGTTGTTCTCCTCTGCTAAAGCAAATACAGCTTTTATCCTGATGAGATGCCATTTCTCATTTACATCAGCCTTCCTTCAGTGCTGCTTTCCTCAGTCTGGAATCTTAAGAGGGCAGAGTAAGAAGGATAACTTCAGCAGAGATTATGTCTCATTTCAGACTGGCTTCTGAACGCCCAGGTGTTATCTCAATAGAAATGTAATCCATTCTAGAGTCTGTGTCTGGCAGTATAGATCACATTACTCACAATGTGCCTATAAGCTTTTGGAGAAAACAGCTGAGATTTTTCCCCCAAGCTGGTGTTGTTGTTATGCTGGGTGAAGGAGAGGAATGGCTCTGAAATGCTGAAGCAGTCCAGATCCAGCATTCATTCAAAGTTGAAAAACTATCACAAACCCAACTGGGATCGTTTGGGTTTTGTACATATATATATATCCAAAATATTTATTTTATTTTATTTTATTTTATTTTTTGAGATCTACCTGCACAGCAGTGGTAAATTCTTCTTGCATTCTTAAAAGTTGCTCCTTCCATCAGTGACGATGCCATGGAGAAGCAGAAGGCTGTGCTTAGGTTCACTGAGCTGGAACAGTGCACTGGTAGAAACAGACCTGGGACCTGCTGAAAGAGGCGCGTGCTTGGCAGTAACACTACCTTGACTTCAGACTGGATGTACATCTGTGCCTCATTGATAATGTAATAACCTTCATTACATTTTTGGCTGAGAGCACCTGTGCACAGCCCGAGACGTCAGCCCAGGGCAACCATTTTGATTGAGGTGATATTAACAGCTCTCATTAAAACTGATGACTATGGCAGTGCCCAATAGCACTGCTGCACTGAAACGTCTGTCAGCATTTCTATTATAAAACTCTATTTTCAGGAGTTAATAACTGAGCCATAAAAGTTTGCCTACCTCTGAGCAGCAACCTGAATACTAAATATCAGACTGGAATTTCTTCAAAGCAACGTAAATATTACAAGCCTGAGTTCTACTTTTCTGAGGCTATCTTGTGCTTTGTTAACAGAGCAATGACATTCATTTGGCAGTCGTAAGATGCCAGCAAAGTCATGTGTCTTCTTAGGCCACAGTGGGAGAGCTGCAAATGCCTGAAAAGTCTTGGAAGTCCACGGGAGGAGGCATCCTCCATCTGCACTCAGGGCAACTGAATAGGCTATTAACCTTTAAAATTGTGCATTGTTCTAAAATGTAGTAGCATGATTATCTTATTTGTAGTTAAACTTTGGCTTTTTCAGTTGAATTTTGTATTGCATTATGGCTGCACAGAACTTTTTTTTCTGTCTGGCTAATAATTGTCACTGCAGAATAATTGTTTGAGATAAAGTATTCCTGGTTAATTTTCTGAAGGCAAACATGTTTACTTCATAATAAGAATATCACCTTAATATAATTTTTACATAGTTTTGAGTCTGGGCTTAAATAATTTCTAAAACTTAGCCATTTTGATTTTGAAATACAAATTTGCCAATGAATTATTTCTGAATCATGTTCCTTTTAAAATATATTTGCCAGTGTGGATAGGACCTAAAAGATGCTTAGATTCATTAAGACACATAAAGCTAATGCATAAATATAGACTCTGAAGATGTCAGCTTTCTGTTCTTAACTTTACTGGCAAATAACATTAATGTGCTTTAAGGGTTTAAATCACAATAATTAATTATACAATTCCTTACAGACACAAAATGACCAGCTAAATCAGTGGGACCACAAGACTGCAAATACATGTCAGCAAAGAAGAATGTGGATAAACAGCAATTATGACACAGATCTGACAAGTAAAAAATCCAGCTGAGCCCTAGAAGTTTATATTTTGGCATCTGGATATTTGCCAACACCAGTGTTTCATACTTGACACCTTACATGGACAGGGTGTACTACTTTAAGGATATTCTTAGACAGTTATGTCCATCTTGGCTAGCCAGTGTCCCCTCAGGGAAAGGAGGGGGTGGGAGAGAGAGAGAGAGTGCACAAATAATGGGAACATTAATGATGCTTCGTATTAGTCATAAGTTATAGAATCGCATAATAATTTCAGTTGAAAGAGATTTATGGAGATCATTTAGTCCCAGCTGCTTGCTGGAAGGAGGGCTAGCTTCAAAGCTAGATCAGGTCCTGTCAAATGTTAACAGTTCCCAGGGATGCTGATGCTACCAGTTCCCCAGACACATTTCCCAGTGCTGAACCAGTCTCACCCTTGTATCTAATCAGAATTTCTCCTGTTGCAATTTTTGCCTGTTGGCTCCTGTCCTGTTGTCATCACCTGTGAGAAAAGTCAGGATCCATCTCCTGTAAGTTGCTGCTTTTTGTAGTTGAAGGCTGTGGTTAGGTTGCCCTTCTGCTGTTTCTTCTCCAGGGTAAGCAAACAGGGCAATATTTGGGTTGAGTCCAGTCCCAGAACTCTTTGCCTCTGCTGCATTCCTCTCCAATGTATCAGTATTTCTCTTGTGCTGTCATCCAGACTGGCCACAGTACTTTGGATGTGGCTTCAGGCGTTGAAGATAGAGGACAACCAACTCCCCAGACCCATGAGTGTTCTCTGGCTCACTCAACCTGGCATGCAGTTACCCTCTATCATTACAAGGGTGCATTGCAGGCCCACCTTCAACTTCATAACCAACAGGAAAGCCCAGAGCTTTTCTGCAAGTCTGCTAGCTAGCCAGTCAGGCCTAGGCCCTGTTAGTGCATTCTTTGGCCCCTCGGTGTGTTTGTGGGTAATTTTTTAATTTCTGGTGTTTGATTTTCATTTGATTGTATTTTTTTTCTTTTTAAAGGATACATTCTGAGATTTCCATGTACTTTTATTTAAGAAGCAATGGTGAGATGAGTATAGACAGGAAAATTATTTCCTGTAGGGTATACAGTTAATGCAACGTATGGAAGAATATATCCTCTCTTGTATGTCATACTCATTGCCTGTGTTACTGTTCAGCACATATGCATAAAGTTTCATCATACGTATAATTGATCTTGTGTGTAGATGAGTAAAACATGGTAAGCATTCTTTCAGTACATGTTATCTGAAGCATGACACAGCGGTATGCTAATCAAGAATTCCTCTAAGTATGTCAGCAAGGTAGGGAGATAAACATTGCAAACAATGTGCAGAGTATAGGAAAGCTAATACACAATGGCTTTCTCTGGAGGTACAGTAACTCATTAAATGAGCCAAAAGAAAAACTCTATGCTCCTTCTCCCCAGCCATGTCACCATCTCAGTTACCTAAGCTATGCTATGGGTGCATTGTAAATATATTTACAATTTTAGTAAAAATTATTTTGAAGATGGCTTGAGGAACGCATGAGTGTTTTACATATTCAAGTTATTAGTTAGCTAAATGGTTCCCATTTCTGCCTGGAAAAAAAAAAAAATGACAGTACGTTGCCATAAATTGCTTTCCATTTCCACAAATGAAGGTAGGGTTTGTCTCTTTATGCCAGAACAACTGCAATTTACATAATAAAAACCTTGAATATATAATAATAATAGTAATAATAACAATAGTAATTTGGTAGCAGTAAAATGAGCAGTAAAGTTAAAGTCGAAAAAAATTTGAGAAAGCAGTTGTGATTTGAGGAATGTGTTCCTCAGGATGCAGGGCAGATGCTTAAATCTTCACTTTTCAGAAGGATTGATCTAAATAATGCCTTTCTGATTGATCCTTCTAAGAGCAAGTAGGCTATGCTGAACATATTGATTAATTTTTAGTGTGTTTTAGATTAATTTAGATGGGATCTTACAGACAAACCAAAGAGGTGGGATCAGCTGCTTAGCACTCCCCTCTGTGACTGAACTTGGCCAACAGGCTGTTCATGATGGCAGCAGATGTTGCTGCCTTTCCTTTGTGCCAAAGTTTGCCTTCTGGACTAGTTTGTAGGCCATTCCTCCCAGCTGCAAATTCCAGTGCAGGCAAAAGCTTTCCAAAATAGGAAAAAAAAATGGATGCTGAGACATCAGGACCTGACACTAGCCAGTGTTTTCAAAAAGGTAAATGATAGAATAATAATAATCTGCAATACAGTGGTGTGTGTATCACAGTTGCATTTTTTTCCAGTTGTTGGCCTTGTGCTGCTCTCTTTCATTTCAGTGCATAATCAGTGAGGTTTCTGTGGCTGGACCACAATAAGATTTGCGTTTTGCAAGGTCTATTTTTCCTTTCATGTATGATGGGGATATCTGGGGACAAGGTTCCTCGAGGCCATGATCTAGCCCTTTGGAACAAATACTAGCATGGATTTGCATAGGCAAATAATTATATATGCATGTATATTTCCTTTCTCCAGAGAAGTCCATGTTTCACTAATTAAGAACTTCACAAGTAGCAAATTTAAGACTATGGCCAGCCCTGGTGCAGATGTGACTGTCTTAAGAAGGAAATGAGCTTTATCACATGTATCAGTGGGGTATAAGATGCAAATCCAAACTCCTTCCTTCTGGAAGCTTCACATCCCCTCTGAGCATCCCTCTGAAAAGGGAGGTGGGGTGCAGGCAGATGATGGGTGTCTGTGCAGCTTGCTTCTGCCCATGCTGGGGAGCTGAGCTCCACTCGGAGATGCTCCTCAGATGGCAGGCTGGAGCCTGCTGCACAGGGCTAGAAAACATGCCTTAGGGAAAGGAATCAGAATTATTTTCAAGTTGTTTTGTTATTGTTGCTGTTTTGTTGTTTGTTTTGGGTTGGTTTGTTTTGTTTTGTTTTTTTTTTTCTGAGAAAAATAACTGGCACATGCTCATAATTTCAAAAGAAATAGGTCACATTTTCATTTCAACTCTTGTAATCTTGCTCTAATAAATACATTCATTATTCTATTTTAAAATATAGAAAGCCAGTTGCATGCCTAGTTTTGTAATGCTGTTTCTTTTATATATTAAAGAAAGAGAAATGGACCCATTTTCAATGCTATATTCTTTTTTATGTGATTTTGTTTAAGGCATCAGTATTTCTATGTTTATTACTGCAAGGGCATTGTTTTATGTCTAAGGCTTTTCAGTTTTTCATAAATGAGAATTTTGGTGTAATTTACTTTTATTCAAGCTAGAGAGCAACCTAAGAGCAGTTTTACTGCTGAAAGGGATTGCAGTGTCTTTGGAGCTTCATTCCCGAATTTAAAAACACAAGCATCAATGTTTAAATCAATTTTGAAAATGGAATGTGCGTTGCGAGACCGAGTAACTGCTTCTGAGATGTGCTGCTTTTGAACTGGAGAGCAACAGAATTGCACCATCTCCTTAAAACTTGTTTAAAATGTATGGTGTGGCTGGTTCCCACTGGCACAGCTTAACATTTCATTGATTTCTCAAGAGGATGCATTGCAAAACTCATCTCTTTCAAATTTGTTAGTTATGTAAGCCTTAATTTTCCCCCTTGCTTACTGACAGGTTGACAGAACCTTAAGTAAGCCTCAGGAACCAACCTCTCTGTTTTATATACCACAGTAAGAGTGATTTCATTATCCCTCCATTTGCAAAAAAAAAAAAAAAAAAAAAAAAAAAAGAGTAATACACTGCATCTGTCCTGGATTGAAAACAGATCTCCTTAAAAGAACATTACATCAGTATTGCTGATAGGCTAAAAATGAGTCAGCTGGGAAGTTAAATCACAGTACTTTTTCAAATAAAATATGATGGAATTACAAGCAATTAAAGTCTTCCTTGAAATAACAGAAATGCATGTTGTGTTCTTCAAAAATACCTCACAGTGTTAGAGAATAAAACAGGAACAATGTGAACAAAGAGTATAGCACACAGGTAACAAGGAAATAGGTGCTGCACAGCATCAGGGACTGATTGATTCGGTTTCACCCGAGTGGTAGGTGTTCAGACAGCTAAATAGTCCCTCCTTCTGCTGAAAACATGCTCCAGCATCTCTAACCACATAGGTGCCTCACTGACATTACTTAGACATCTCAGAGTACGTCTTGTAGATTTGTTCTGACCGTGCAAGAGGCTGTAACACCACGGACCCAACATTTGTAATACATGCCATAGAGTTCTTTCTCAAGTTGATCTGTCTTTGGTACAAACTGAAAAATTCTTACATTTTGGGCATTTTTACCTCTGTCCTGTAAGGAGGAGAACTCCTTAGTCAGTACTGATTGTTGGTAGCCATCAAAACTTCTTAACAAAATCTATAGCGAGATGGGTTTTTCATAGTCTTTATTCATTTTAAGACATACGTAGGATTGACCTAATTTATTTTTTCCCCAGATGTAATTTTAGCAAGTTGAAATGCAGCTTGTCTGCAATTTTTAACACTACATAAAGCAGACTTTAAATGCTATCAAAGTACTTTGAATTTCTTACTTCTTCGTTTATTTTGCCTCTCAACAGTCAGAGGTACTTAAGGATTGGGTTATGGCAGAAGTGCCTGAGCAAAGCATGGAGCATTTTATCGTAGTTAGTCACTGAAGTTGAAGCTGCCCTTGACAGTTCTACTTCCCCCTCCCTTTAAAAGACTGATCGCATGAAGTTACGTTGCATTGCTATTTTAATCCATTTCTTTGGTGTTGGCATGCAAAATGAAGTCTCTTCTTAGTATCTGGGATGACACTGACAAAAATGGAAACCAAATCATGTATTTATTGATTGAGTTTAAGAAGCAGTCAGCAAGAGAGATGGGACAACTGCTTTCTTGATTGCTTTTGGACTGCTTGCTTGGGACAGGTCAAGACAGAGGGAGTCAATAGCCCAGTTTTTAAGGAAATGAGCCTGTGAATGAAAGATTGACTCCATGCAGGAGATAAGAGTTACTTCCAGTGACTAAAACCACATGAAGGATAGGGAGCCAAATAGCTGAGAAGAGTGGAAAGGAATTTTGTTGATTCATTATACCAGAAATAATGAAAGCTAAGTTTTTGGAAAGATGGGGTACGAATCAGTGGGAAGCTTCATTCCTTCCTTCCTTTCTTTCCTTTAGAGCTGGAAAGTGAGAGCAAGATCTCATCTAGTTAGCTACCGCTTTCTTTTTTTCAGACAACAGATCATAAATATTGTTTTGATGTTAAGAGAACTTATGTTACATGAGATTCCCATAGCTGAAGTAACAAGATATAAAGCGTATTGACTGGGAGGTGACGTTTTATGCATAGGATTCAAAAATTTGTTGTGTTTTAAGAACCTGCCAGCAACCCTTAAATGATGTCAGATTTTCACGTATGCCAGAAATGACTGCAGACCGCCACGGGACTATCATTTCAGCCAGAAACCGATCTATTTATTTATTTAGGAAGGCTTATTTGTATTCACCTAACACTGAAAGATCCAGAAAGTTTGTTGGTAGAATATACAAAATTACCAACAGCTCGATGGGTAATAGATTGCTAGGATTCAGATAAGGAAGTAAATTAGCAGATAGCTCTTCTATCTCTGAAAATTCAGATCTTTCCAAATCAATAGGAATTGAAAAGTATTTTTGATGATTGCATTTCTATTGTCCTTGAATTCATTTTCAATCAGAGATAAGAACCTGTTTTTCATTGGCATTGCTGCTGACAGCGTCAGCATGGCAGAGGAGCACAAAGAATAAGGAGATAGTGCTATCTGAGGGAGGGACGTGCTGTTTGCACTCATATAGGACTTTCAGCATTACCTGTGTAAAAGGAAGAAAATTGTTACTTGAACATCTTACCACTACACAAGCCAGATTTTTTAAGAAAATGTACTGCATAATTATTAATAATTTAGGCTTGTATGTATGCTATTACCGAAGAAACTTGACTCTCTCCCTGCAGGTTTTGTGCATGTGTGTGTGCATATGTGTTTAAGATTACCTGGTATTCAAATAATTTGACGTAAAATATTTACAAAATACCCACATTTCACTCTAAAGCCTTGTATGGTTTGCAAGTTGTCATCAGGCTCTCAGAACTGCTGCTCTCTAGTCAGGAAGCTCGAAGTATAAGCCATTATTTTACTAAATTGTCCTGGTGTGATTTCTTAACGTGAAATATATGAAGGATCAAATGAAAGTTCCATACAGATTAGCAGAGGAAGAAAGAATGATGCAACTATGCAGGTGCTGTGTTGTTATGTGAGCCAGTTTTACTGGGCATCTGTAACATCAGGGAACAATCCCCATAGATTCTCCCTGAGGAATCTATGTTTGTCATCTATTAGATTAGATAATTTAGGGTTTTTTTTTGTGTGTAGGGCAATACACCAACATGTACAGAATTTTCATTGGTAGTCAGCTGCCTGCTCTGCTCATGACTGGAGTGCAGCAGAGGACTGCAAGCTGTGATGTGTCACGTGTGCATGATTACCAACCAACTTGCTCAGACATGGCGTATACACCAGTGTCTGCCTTGCTGCCTGTTCCAACACAACTAAAGCATGGTCTTCCAAGAGGGCAGCATTTAAGCATGAGTTTAATTTTAATCACTTAAATAGTTGAATAGAGGTGTCCTGCATTTTTATTCTTAAATATAATAATGCGTATAATAAGTCTGTTGGCTGACACCACAGCACTTTCCAGCATCCTGTTAGATCGAGTCCTTGTCTTACTACTTGGCAGAATGAAGTAACATAAACCACATACAGGTTTGTCTGTGCTACGCTTGTGACCATAATGGGACATCCAGCTACACGACTACTGGTTTTGCCCACCATTGAGCTTTATTTCCTTATTTGGTTGGTTGGCTGAGTGATGGAATTTTTGCTTCATGCACACTGAACCACCATTATAGTGGCTGAGGAGTATCTCTGATGTTTAATTCTCATCAGCGGGGCTCCTTCCACAGCCAAAATTAACATTGCCAGCACCAACAGCATAAACTCAGTCAACTTTTTAAAAACTAGTACTCAACATGCAGTAGCTTTGTAGTCTTGTCTGAGAAATGAGCCATGAAAAAAAAAAAAAGATAATAAAAGCCAGACCATGACTTGTTGCTAATTATATCACCAGAACTTTTCTGTATAACACGTATCAATGGATATCCATATATTGAAAATGATCCTATTTTACCCTTTTTTTTCCTGAAACGAAGTTCCTCATTTTCAGTGGTAAATATTTTATACTAAGACCTGTGATCTGTCTATTTTGTTCATGCAGTAACTTCAGGAGTAGTCAATTATTTTATTTGTAATTTTTGAAGGATTTCTACCGTCTCAACATTTCTCAAGGGAAACGAGTGATGTATATTAATTAATACTCTTGCATTTATTAGTAGCCAGCCATGACAAATGATTTGGAAATAGATTACCGCCTTAGAAGTGGGGTTATTATTATGATAGGATTTTGTCTTTTTTCCATTTATTCAATTACAGACTAAATGACATAACAGATAAATGAGTGTCAAGTACTCACTGTAAAATAAACACTCTATTGTATTCTGTAAAGCTTTCAGAAACTTGTCTTTAGAAGTCTGCTTGCTTGGAATAAGCCTACTTTTTAAAGTTCTGAATGTTTGTTAGTTTGGGAACACACAAAAAATAATGAATTGTTTTTATTCTTTCTTCTACTGTTATTGAGAGCATCATTGAAATTACTGCTTTTTCAAATGGAAAAAAATTCCGATTTGCAAAACATTTTCAGACTATCCAACCAAAGCAGAATTTTAATTTGAGAGCTTTGGTTGGAATTAGGAATAACATTTTAAAGTGTACCACAGAGTGGGAGATACGGAAGCACTGTTTGAATGGAAAGCACCAAACTGAGGCACAATGATTGCGGATCTTCAGCCCCTGGAATGCCTGCCTCCACTCAAGAGGTTTAGCAGCAGCACTAACAGGGTTAAGATTCCTTCAGCTTCGGATTTCCTTAGGGTGAATTTCATCTTGAACTAGCCTGTTTTAAAACATTTATCTAAGTGGTCTGTAAGCTCTTCTTTTTTCTAATCCAACCTGAATTCTCACCTCTTTGTCACTCATCTTGATTGTGTTAGACACCTGATAAGTTAACATTGTTAGCGAAACAGAAACAAAAAATCTTTACATGCTTTAGCAGTCTTTGTAATTTGCTTTACACTCCTGTTGAATTGTGGATCAAAGCATTTTGTGGTCCCTTCAGTAGATCTACTGTACCGTCTTGTTAGGCACACAAACACAGGAGATGTTCTGCTGCACTTTAATTCAAGCGCAAGATATGTAAGCACAGCAGAGATATTTGCCAAGTCCTAAGCCAATAGTTGTTCCATACAATAATCTACGTTTTAACTGATCTTTAATAATTAATCTCAGGATCTCGTTTAAAAAAAAATACAACCTTCCACATTTGCGTAGTACACGTGATTATTTAGTGTTGTTCTTCACTCGTCAAAGTTTATCTTGCAAGAGAATTTTTAAAAAGATATACTGTAAAGAATTTTAAAAGCCTTCTTTTTTAAGTGGTTGATAGTCTTCTCTATTCCCCTTTCAGGCAGCTGTTCTCACCTGTTATACAAAAACACAGTGGCCTACCTTGACTAATACAGCAGTTTCCTAAACCAGCAGATCTTCTGTCAGCCACGTGAGATTGTGCAAGCGCTCAGAGCAAACCTCACTGGGGAATCACTGCCTCACACCATCAGGAAAATATTGTTCAATACTGTTATATGAAAAATAAAGTGTTCCTCACACATGAGGACTTCTTTATAAATATTTTCCATTTCCTAATCTGTTGGCCCAGATCCACTGGCAATAGCAAAAGTGGGAGTGTAGAACAAGTGGTGTATATTTTTGTCCCTTTTTAATTTATTGGGTTTCTCATGATATTTGGTATTTTTTTGCTAATGCCTAGTTACTGAATATAGTGATCACATGAGAAAGACAGCTTTCAATAAAGTAAACACATGAGAAATTGCATCAGTGGTAAAATTCGGCCCTTGCTGTTGCAAAAAAGATTTTGAAACCAGAGGTGTAAAACTCCTGCTGGTTAAACTGAAGGATAAGAAGGAAATGTACAGGTAGTGGAAGAAGGAATGTGCAGTCTGGGAAAAACAGAGATGCCATTCAGATGTGCAGAGATGGAATCAGGAAAGCTAGGGCACAGATGGAACTGAACTTGGCAAGAAGAATAATAAGAAATGGTACATTGGTTGGAAGAGACAGGCCCACAAGAGTTGTCTGATAAACAAGAAGGGAGAAATGGCATCAGCTGACAAGGAGAAGGTATTGAAGTACTTCACAAGTTCTCTGCCTCAGTCTTTATTGGTAGTTAGGATTCTCATGTCTCTCAAGCCCCTGAACCTCTAGGTGGGGTTTGGGAGAGCAAAATCCCTCACACTGTAAACGAAGAGCAGCTTTAAGACCACCTGGTGAGACAGAATGTGAACGAGTCTATGGGCCAGATGACATCCATCCCAGTGTCCTGAAGGAGTTGGCTGCTGTGGTTGCCAGACTGCTCTCCATCACATTTAAATAGTTATGGATGTCAGGCAAAGTCATTGATGACTGGAAAAAGGGAACATCACTATATATATACATATATACATATGTACATACTTATATTTAAGAAAGAGAGAAAGAAGGACCTGGGGAAGTACAGCCTGGTGAGCCTCATATCTGTGCCTAGGAGGTCATGGAGCAGATGTTCCTTGAAGAGTTGTTAAGGCAGGTGAGGGATGAGGAGATGATCTGAGACAGCAGCCATGGCTTCACCAAGGGCAGACTATACCTGACCAATCAAGTGGCCTTTTTTGATGGAGTGATGGCATCAGTGGACAAAGGAAAAGCAACTAGTGTCATCTACCTGGACTTGTGTAAGGCCTTTGACATGGTCCCACATCAAATTCTTATCTCTAAATTGGAAAGATATGGATTTGATGTGTAAGGAATTGTTCAGACAGTTGCAGTCAGAGGGTTGGATTCAATGGCTCTGTGTCCGGGTAGAGGCTGGTCATGTCTTGTGTTCAGTGCTTTTCAATATCTTTATTGATGACACAGACAGTGGTATTGAGTGCATACTCAGCAAGTCTGCAGGTGACACCAAGCTCGGTGGTACAGTTGATGCAACAGAAGGAAGGGATGCCATCCAGAGGGACCTGGGTGGGCTTGAAAAGTGGGCCTATGTGAACCAAATGATATTTAACACGATCAAGTGCAAGATGCTGCACTTTAGTCAGGGCAATCCCAGATGTGTGTACAGACTGAGGAGAGCTCCTTGAGAGCAGAGCTGCAGGGAAGAACTTGGGGCAAAAAGATGGTCTTGAGCCAGCAGTGTGCTCCTGCAGCATGGAAGGCAAACTGCTTTCTGGGCTACATCAAAAGAGGGGTGGCCAGCAGGGAAAGAAGTGACTGTACCCCTCTGCTGTATCCTTGTGAGGCTCCATCTGGCTGGCATGATTCTGCAGGCTGTAACTAACCTGCAGGAGATCAGGTTTTGGTGCTGAATGCAGTGTTCTGACTTTGTGGTACATAAATGTCAGCTTATGTGTAACCTTTATACTCTTCTAGAACTACCTAGATGCTACAGCAGACCTAAGATGATTGTAGGAGTGATTTATTAAGAAAAAATGAAATATGCAATTTTCAAATAAGAAGAAAACCAGCCCATGAAGAGCAATGGATTTTGTGTTTGTTGTTTACATTTTTGTGATGGTTTTCAAACTAATATATATCACAGTAGAAGTGGCTTAGCAGAGGCTTGCAGTGTTTGCAAATTGTTTTTTGTTTTTGTTGTGATAGCAGGAAGAAAATAAGAATTTGCTTTGTTTTTTGTTGATGTTGTTGCTTAATAAGGGTCAAAGTAGTTGTGGTGCATCTCTTAGAGGAATCATGACCTCAGTCACATGGGGGTGTGCATCTCTGTTGCTCCGCTCTTGTCTCTGATAAACATTGAAAAGGGTGAGAGCAGCTGTATAACGCCCAGCCCACCCAACACCCCTCATTTCCTTCAGGTATAGTTGTGGTCCCATATCACAAGTCAGCAGAAATTCGGACTTCCATCTTTTCTGTTTGTTCAGTGTGCTTTGTCACGCTGCCCTCCAACGTCTCACAAGCCAAACAACTGTCACCACAGCGGTGCTGTCACTGTGGCCAACCTCCTTCTGGAGGCAGCAGTGAGGCTCAGCCTGCAGCCAGAGAACAGGCTGGGAGCCCGCAGCATGCTCCCACTCAGCTGGCTCTGGAGTCGCAGACAGGCTCCTTCCTGATAAGGCCCTGGGTGCTTTAAGAACCCAGAAAATGGTATTTTGAGATTTTGGAGCAGGCGTAAAGTTTTTTCTTCTATCAACAAGCCCATGTTTTTGTGTACCGCTGGATGGCAGATGATTTTCTGGAGTGTAGGGAGGGGATGCAGTGAGTCAGGCCCGGCTGTTACCCGTATTTGTTTTGTTTTTTAAGATTAACAGTAGTTGTGTCAAATCGCGGAGCAAGCCTCAACTTCTTCGGTTTCCTGTATAAAATGCTTACCTAGTTTTGTGCCACTGATGGATGGAGTTTAAAAGAAGTAAAGCCGTCTATTCTTAACAGCAGTGATCATTCTTGTTTCACATCCCTTTAAAACCACCAGTACTTAAAGCAGTACTCGGAAACTGCCTAGCTGTAATCAAGGCCTATTTCCACGGGGCACTATTACCAAGATTATAAAAACTGTGCCCAACTTTATTTGGCTTTATAAAGTTTCAGTTTCATTACAGCAGAACTGAATAAGCCTGTTTCTCCCCATGGCCCTCATGAGAAGGAGAGGGAGTTAAAAACGGGGCCCTGCCATCACTAATGAGTGTCTGAGCTGTGTACACAGATCCCTGTCTGAACTCCCACAGAGCATCCTTCCCTCTTCTTTCCCACCTCAGGGTATGCCAACAAAAGTGTTCCTGAGACTCCCTGATCTACCAGGTCACAGAAGTGAGCTGGCCAGAAAAGTAACCTAGAATTTCATTTCAGGTTTCTTTTTTCCCCAGCCAGCAGTGGAGCAGGCACAGATATCTGAAGGAGAAAGGGAGAGTGCTCTTTAAAGTATCTTTGCCATCAGAGAAATGCTCCAGAAACTACATGAAGTTCAAGAGCGCAGGTCTAGATTGGCAGCTACTTTCACTGCCTGAATGAAGATTCTCTAGAAAACTGGGAAGCCATCACCAACAAGTATGAGACTCGCCCTGATCCATTTTGTGTATGTGGGTTGCTCTCAGCATGCCATGCTAGTTAACTTGACTTTACACTGTTGGCTTCCATTCCCAATAACTTTTGTGCCTCTAAAAATCACCATTCATATATAAATAAAAGTGATGATAACAATGGATGGTGATTGATGGCTCCATGATCCCACAGACACCATTCTTGAGTTGCCATTAGGACCAGTTCTGTGCAATGCCACATCTAGATCAAGTCCCAAAGATATGTCCTGAATCAGTCTTGGGCACGTGGTTACTCAATTAAGCAAAGCCTGCAAAACAGCATGTATTTCAGGCTTGTGTTTGCGCTGCAATCAGAGGACAGATAGTTTCTTCTCTGAAGTAATGCCTGCCAGAACAGAAGTTATCCTTCAGAAATATTTTAAAACAAACTAGAACCAGAAATGTAGGTTTGGACAGGTTCAGTGCTTTAAGTCAAATAGCTGGATTTTATTTTACTTGATTTGGAACTAAGTGCCTTAGAACCAGATTCACCACACTGTGTGACAACAACATGATACTTTGCCCAACAGCTACAAAAGGAATGAAAACAAAGAATCTCTCCAGCTAAATCCCATCACTTAAAACCCAGATAACAAACTCTAAATGCTTGTAGCTCATGACATCTAAACTGCTGTCCTTTTCTTTTCTTTTCTTTTCTTTTCTTTTCTTTTCTTTTCTTTTCTTCTCTTCTCTTCTCTTCTCTTCTCTTCTCTTCTCTTCTCTTCTCTTCTCTTCTCTTCTCTTCTCTTCTCTTCTCTTCTCTTCTCTTCTCTTCTCTTCTCTTCTCTTCTCTTCTCTTCTCTTCTCTTCTCTTTTCTTTTCTTTTCTTTTCTTTTCTTTTCTTTTCTTTTTTTATGCTTGAATTGAAAAGCTGTTCTGAGAAAACAACCTGGGCGACCAGTTATGAGTGTTCCTACATGGAGAGGGATTGGACCAGATGGACCCAGATGTTTGTTCCCACCTCAATCAGGCTCTGGTTCCATGAATGCAAAATGGGAGGACTTTCTTATTTTCTTTTTCTGGAAGCTCTTTTTTAAGGACAGAGAGTGGTTAGTTTTAGTAGCTGTAGCAACTGAGTGAGAGTAGTATCTCTGGATCTTAATGAGTCAAGTGAAAGAGATATATTTTGAAATAAGAAAAAGCTTTTATACAATGAAATCTGAGTTAAGACGTTTGAAACCATCTGTGGTTATATGGCAGTCCGTGTATTACTGAACTTCATGTCTGCCAGGTGTCTATGGTCAATTGAATGGGATGTTTTGCAGAATCCTTGAAGGAAAACGGACGTCAGGTTTCAGCACTCGGGATGATGGCAGAAAGGAACAGAATAAATTTCTACAATGTGCTGTCCTACAGGTCACAGAAAGTAATCTGTAAACATTGAAGAAATGTCAGGGAAAAGAGAAGCAGCGATGTCCATCCAGCTCTCGAAGCATCTGTGAAAAATTACATAGCCCAGATGGTTGAAATGGTTTTCACATTCGCAGCACATGTAGTCTGGTTTTAGCTATCTCCAGTGCAGTCGTTCTGCTGATCTATGGTGGTTATTCTCCCCTCAGTGCATGAGCATGTTTCCCATTCACATAAATAAGAGTAATGTCTTTGTGTCCAGAGAGAGCGGATTTCATTTGTCTCATGCTGTAGCAGCTTCTCACAGACTGTTTTCCTCTCACACTCTTTTTCTTAAGCTATCCTGACCTATGTTTTCTTTTTTTTTTTGAACTGTTTAGATTTTTACATTTCAGGTAATAAAAATGTCTCTTAACTATTGGAGAAGGTGAACAGCTAGAAATGAAATCCTTTATGGGTTCAACCATCTAAGTAGGGCAATCTACAATATGAGAAGTAGCTAAAAGGAGAGAAAAAAATCATGGAAGTTTGGTACCGTAGGAGTAATTTCATTTTATGTGATGATATCACCACATTTTTCCCTCTTTCCTCCCTGTGCATATTAGCGAGACTCTTGGCTTGCAAGATACGTGGGAAGGCTTCCTCTAATTTACAGGGTTATTTGGCTATTTCTCGTGAATTGCTTTTAAAATCTCTGTCACAAGGTACTGTCTGAGTGCTGGCAGTGATGCCTATGGCTAACATTGTTTAAAAGCTCCCAAGCCATGGCGTGATGAATTTCTTTTGTACAGGAGTTTAGATTGTTTAATGAACACGGTGCTGGTAATACTGATTACCAAGTCACCTCGGGCAAATTTCAGGTTCCCAAGCTGTAGGTGGGTGCAAGCAGATGCACGCCTCAGGTCAGTTGTCCTCACCTTGCACAAGGCTGTGCTGGGAATGTGAGATGGTGGCATTCACTGGGCTCTGCCAGAGGCACCAGGGCTGGCAGGGGGCTCACTGAGTTGGCACAGTCATTGCAGCTGTTTGTTATTCTTCTCATACGATTCATGTGGTTACAGGGGTTAGGTGCGCTCTCCTTCCCATCATCTTCTGGAAAAGTGATGTGTCTGCCCTGCTCCCTTTTTTTTTTTTTTTTTTTTTTTCTGGAGTAGTGAGAAGGAGAAGAGGAAAAGAGAAGGCAACAAAACTGTTAATTCTGCTGCTGCTCTTATGGACCAAGTCCTTTGCCACCTTCTATTTTTGTTTCTTTCTCTGTGACAAAGCTGGGAGCTGTCATGTGGCAGCACTGCATTTTTCTTCACTTTTTCTGTGCCACCTCACAGCCCACAGTGTTCCTGCCCACCTCACTGCCTGGTTAATCAAACACACTGGCAGTAGAAGAGGTGCCAGGGGAGATAGGAAGAGTTCCTACTGTTCAGAGGCAGTGGTGACATGGAAGGAGGGAGCTCCAGGCTCCCTTAGGCAGCTGCTCTGTGGACCAGGGCCAGCGAAACACACTGCTGGAGATATGCAGAAGTGAGTGCCCCGCTGGGCACTTGGTCACCTTAATATTATAGTAGTTTAGCATAAGGCCACATTTGGATCTTGCTCTTCAGCATCATCAGTGCTGGTGGAGAGCATGGTCTGCTAGGCTGCTCCGCACCAGCCAAGCCCTCCATGTTATTAAGAGTCTGGAACAGAAGCAGATTAGGGCCATTCACACCAGCGATTTTCTCAGTGTGCTTAAAGACTGATAGCTCATGGCAGAGAGGAGTGACGCCAGCAGGCAGCAATCCTTTCTCTAGAGAGCTGTTTGCCCTGCCTGTCTGTTTATCCCTGCAGGTGGGGCTCCTATAAGCCCTGCCTCTGCTCCTGGTGTCTGACATCAGACCCAGTATCCCAGACAGCCCACCTGGCTCCAGCAGTGCTCCTGGAGGAGCTGTTTCTGGACCAGGCATGCAGAGCCTCCTCAGGCAGCCTGTTTGAGTGCCACTGTCACCCTAAGAAAACGCTGCAGCACAAGCTAAGCTGCTGCTGATGGCAGCCTGCTCTAGCACTTCTTGGTGCCACCCGGCACCCTTTGGAAAAAGGTGCTGGCTTGTGGGAACAAGACAGACAGGGTGAGGAGACAAGAAGAGGCGTGAGAATAGTTCTGTGAGCTGCAGGCCACAGTGCCTCCCACAACAGGCAGCAGGATAGCTGCAATGGGGAGCAGTACACGTCCCGCCTGTGCCACTGCCACCGCGCTGGGTGAACCAGCAGCTGGGTCAGATCCCTTTGCATGAGGGCAACGTGGGAATGCCTTCAGCCATCAGCTCCTGGCCTCACCACGGTGAACCATGGGAGCGGGGCCCTGCTCTGCTTGAGGAGTTTGAGCACAGCCAAATGTATGTCAGCGTGCTTGGCCTGGGGCACAGCGAGCCTCTGAAGGGTGTTTACTGAGCTGTACCCTGGCACTCTCATCCTTCCTTTGCAGCTGCTATTTACCAGAAGGCATTTGTGGTGAATGTAGCTGGCAGGAAACATCATCTAGGAATTAAGTGGATGAGTTGAAAAAATTTTCACACTAACATTGTCACACGCTTTTGAAAATACTTCACGTGAAGGCGTATTTTTGTAATGCTGAATTAAAATAGCATTGCATGAAGCTGGCTCAGCTAAATCAAATTTACCATCAGAATGTTTGGTGTTTTTGTTGTGGGCCTCTGTCTTGTTTACAGAGCCACTGTGTTATGCTGAGTGCTCCTCGACTCTATCACTGTATTGTTCCACAGACGTGGCAGCGGCACGGCCAATTCATCGTGCTGGGGCAGAGGAGGCCGAGGCTTTTTCTTGGCAATTAAAGAAACTCATTATGAAAGTACACTTATTCCTGTTTGAGTCAAAAAGCCCCGCTATTACACTATTTGTTTATGAAGCTCAGATTCCCTAAGGATTATGAGGATGTCTTCATTAAAAATTATCAGAACAGCAGAGCAGAGTTGTTTCTTCCACAGACTGTGCTGAGATTCAGCATTTGCTTTTTCCACTCCAGGACTTAAATTGCCATTCTGATGATTTAATTATTCTTCTGGCAGTTTTGTAACCCCTGGTTGGAACTTTTTTTTGCAATCATCATTCCCGAAATTAAGAAATTAACTTCAGAACAGTTTTTATAACAGATCAGAACCCATTAAAAAAAAAACAAAAAACAACAACATAGCCATTGATATATGTATCAGTCTACCATGCTGATTCTTTCTTTGCATGTTGTGCAGCCATCCCCATCCTTTATATGCCTCCTTTGTTTTCTTATTTAGATTCTTGTTTAGTTTTCCTGTAGGACTCTGACTCTATTTTGTTTCGAAAGTTCCCAGCAGACTGTGGTTGCTATAGCTATGTGGGAACAGCATATTTTTGCTGAGTTATTTATTTGAACTGGGACTTTTTAAAACCCTCTCCTTGTCATCAATCTAACAGAGACGTTTGGACAATGTATTAGTCACTACTAAAGTGACACGAAGCACTGTGTAGTGTTTGGAGACGCCCTTCCAGTGACAGACACCAAGGTTCAGGCCTCCTGGCAGATGTGTGGAGCTGCACCAGGCCCGCCTAACTCACTTGCAAGCTTAATAGGCTTTTCGCCTATAAATCCCCATGAGCCTGGATCTGTGCAGGAGGGGTGGGTGTAATAGGAAGCCCGGGTGCCTCTGGTTCATCTCCCATGTCCCCTCTGCAGCACTGGTGATGGGGTGGGTGGAGCACGCTGCTCCAGCACCAAGCCCTGCTACCACCCAAACAAGAGAAGGGCTGGGTGCCCCACACCCGGGGGCAGGCAGTCAGGGAGAGAGGGGCTGGGTGGCTGGGTGCTCAGCACATGAGGCAAGCTCAGAGCTGGAGCTTTGTTTCCAAAGCCCTGACAGCAGCATGGCAATGAAGCAGCTGAAGTAAACAAACCAACAATAAAGGCATTTTTGTACAGAATAGATCCATTATTCTTCCTGACAGCATGACTTGGATTTTGAGTTCTCATTCCTTGTATTGTTCCTTATTTGAAGAGAAAGGGAAAGCAGAACAAGGAATGATACAAATTAGACAGCCTAAGGCTTGTGCTTGCCTATAGGATCCTATTAAGGTCCTGTTGGCACTACAAATTGGAACCGTTTTGCTCCCAGGTCCTTAAACCCAGCTGTATTTTGAAAGCAGTCAGGCCTTAAAGCCTTACGTGCCAGTGTGATCAGCTCACCCAGGACTTTTACATAGAGCTCAGTCTGATAAGCAGGGGGCAATAAGCAATCGTTTGCAAGACTGGCCCATTGATTATTCAGCATGCAGACAACAGTGTCCTTCTGAGCCTGACAGCAGGGCTCCCACAATCATGTAGACTCTTGTGCATATCCACTTTCCTTTCTGTCTTAACCAGGGAGGGAATTTCAGCAAGAGGATGCTTAGAGGGCAGTTGGGACTGTTGGATGCAGAAAAGTTAGAATGGATTCTGGGAAACAGATATTATTTTTATTTATTATTATTATTTTTTTAAATTCCTCCAGTAGAGGCTGTCTATGTCCGACAAGCAGCCCTCAAGCTTGCTGAAGTGTTAAGGGTGGAGGCATTTCCCAGATACCTCAGGAGAGCAGGGATTTGTGCATTCACAAAGCACGTGGCTCTGTTTGGTCTCTCTGGTAACCTCCCCAGCTGGCCAGGGAAGGCTCTGTGCAGCTGGGGAAGCACAGCTATGGTGGAGTCATGCCCATGAGAGAGCTGAGGGCTTGTGGACACCTTGGGGTATCATCCAGCTTGCCTTTGTCTGACATAAGCAGTTGTAGCAAGGGATGAGCAGTAGATCACTGGAATTAGATAAACTGTGGTCTCAGTCAAACTTTTCATCCCCACCCTGGAAAAGAGCATATCAAGAGCACCAAGTAGAAAATTGCTGTATGTCTAAAACTTTTTAAAGTTACTGTGTGCACTGATTGATTTGTCGGGTTGTTCCACGCCATTTTTGTTTTAATCTCAAGTTTTTTTAAAACTTGTGATTTTCTGGGGGATACATGGAGTCAGTTCTTATTCCCCTGTCAAGAATGAACCTGTTTTGACTGGGCAGCCTGGAAGACCTTTCATTCAGCAAGGTGCTGATTCTAATCATGTATTTGAAGCACTTAAATGTTGCGTGATTGCTTAAATGCAATGTTTAAATGCATTTATTGTTTAATGCATTTATGTTTATGTTTAAGTGCATATAAACAATGCACAACCTCCTCAGTTCATGGCCTTAAACACAAATTACTAATACTTTTTTTTTTTCTCCTGAAAAAACCAAACTGGCAGTGGAGAAATTAAAAGGAAACCTCAGAGCGTATCTCCAACTATTGACAGGTAGTAGACTGACAGATAAATAAGTGACCAAGAGCTCTATCCATCAGCAGCTACCAGCAAAAGAGCTTACTGTTACCCTCTCAGTACTGAGGGAGGCTGAGGTTCAGACACCCAAGAGTCATGGCCCTTGTGGCAAATGGCAAACAAGGAGAACTGAGTGCATGAGGGAAGGAGAAGACAGGAGGGAAGTGGTCACACATGGCTGAATCTCTTGTGCTTACCTTAGGAACCCAGACACAGCAACATGAATGGCACAGAGGAGTTGGAGAGGCTGCTCTGTGAGAATGTGGGGCAGGCATGGGATTGCTGTCACAGGGACATTGCTGCAGGACTTCTTTGTGTGATCCTGGGAGAGGTTTAGAGCCCTTTCCCCACAGCTTTATTGTTCAGTGCATAGCTGAGATAGCACGAGCAGCGAGGCTGCCCTCAGCAGTGCACTTCACAGGACTGACAGCAGTAAAATGTCCAGAGAAAATATATTGTGCATCTGTTATTTTCAGTGGGTGGTAGGTAGCAGAAACAGACAAAGGTAATTTGCTGGCTTACTTCCCACTTATATTTTAAATTTCAAAGCTTACACATTTTTGTTGGAGTTACAGCTATTCAACCAAGGTTGTGAAGTTCAGCTTTTCGAGGGAAAATTGATCAACTTGAAGACCAAAAATTCTCTCTGACTACTTTCTTACAAATCGTGCTGTTTGTATTGTGGTTTTGTCCTTCTTCTGTTTTTAATTTTACACTGTAGGGCAATTGTCTCATGGTTTTGAATGCATGCAGATAGGCATTGAATGTTTGCCATTAAGCATACATAAAATTCACGCAGACATTAAGAATATGGAAGTCTTGTCAAAAAGGAGTCATTTTCTCCATGGCCTAATGCAAATATTCAGAGTGCTTGAGTCGCACCAAATCTCAGTGTTAAAAATAGCCTGGTAAACTCTTAGTATTTACTTTCTGACTTTTAATCCATGTGGAGCGGAGGGAAGCATTATAAGTTTTCTCACTTTAATCTTTGCCTCTGGTACTAGGACGAGCAAGTGGCTTTTTTTCCTTTTAATGAAAACAGGAGATCCTCATGACTTGAAACATAAGCCTGAGTGCAGTTGACAGCAGGCTTCCTGCTTCCTTCCTGTGCTCCCTGACAGCTGTTCCTTGCCGCCGGGCTCCATCCTCTGTGTCCCCTGCAGAGCAGCCCTATCCTGGTCTCCAGGGCTCGTGGCTGTCCCCCTTCAAGGGTGCCAGGCTTTGTGCTCCTGCCCTCCTTGGCCTGAAAGCCACCACTGCTGTCCAGTCCGGGGGTAGGGGTTGCATGCAGTTCCTGCCCGCATCTCTCATCCCCTCTGTGTTCAGGTTTCTTCTCCTGTGGTGTAGGAGATACAGACCTGACAGGAGCTGCTTGGTTTGAATGCACACACCTGCAGATGGAATTGCTACCTAGAGTGGCTGCAGAGCTGCTGCCGGAGCAGAGTACAGAAACCAAGCTGCCCTAGTGAGCCTGTGAAAGTAGTGGAGAGCAGTAAAATTATGTGAGATTATCACAATCACCATCATCTTTAGAAAATCATTTTCTGCCCTTCCATTACTCCCAGACAGCAATACCATTTTTGTTCACATGAGAAAGAAATTCTTGTAATCTGAAAAGGAAAAGGATCATAAGTGGCTTAAACCGGTGTGGAGTGACTTGGTCTGTGGCATCCATCTCAGTCATTCTACCGTTTTTGAACTTCGTTATATGTATCTTTTGATACAGGATTTTATTTTTTTATTTGCTTCCAAATTAAAATAAAAAAGGTATTTTAGAGAACTGCATTTGAGAACATTTCTAAAGGCCCAGCATTCAGGATTTAAAATGTGAGTGTGCTTGCATGTGTATAAGAGAAATCAGTGTGTGTGCATTGATACACAAACAACTTACACATCTTCAATACATTTGTTTTCTTTTAGCACTTTAATTAGTGCTGTCCCAAGGGTTTTGCTGGATTTCATCTTGGGTGAGTTTCAGAGGAGCAAACTGTATCCTGGCAGGGAAACCACAAAGGGAGCTGCCAGGGCTGAGCAAATCCAGGGCCAAGTTTTTGGAGTGAGAAGCAGGCTGAGGGTGGTGCTGGGGGGATGCATCCCTTGGGGCAGGAGAGCCCAGGTGCAGGGGCTGCACCACAGCCTTCTGGCACCCTGTGAGGTGGTGGAAGTGACACACAGCCAGCACAAAGGGAAAGCTCTGTTTGTCAGAGGAAGGCCAGAAGCGGTGCAGCTGCAGCTGGGTGACTGCCTTTGTCTAAAGTTAGCTCTGGAGAGCCTGCCAGGCCTTCAGCTCCATTCTCCTGAGCCACTGCTTATACCTGGCACTGCAGGTTTGAATCATTTAGGCAGTGGTTATCCAGCATTTTTGGGAGGCAGAGCTCTTCTTCAAGGCTGGGACTGATGGGTTTGCCAATGCTTTTCGTCTGGAGTGCAAAGCACTGCTGAGGAGAGGAGGTCAATGACTTTTCCCCTTGCTGGGTCTGGAAGCTGGTGCAGAAGTGAGTGGCACAGATGCTTTGGAGAGCAGCCTAGGCTGGAAAGAAGAATTAACTTAATAAGCACAGAGACAGTTGCTATTGTATTGATGTGAGATGGTAAGTCATTTAGATCCCTTCATCTCTACATTCTTAATAACCATTTACCTGTATTTCCAAGCTGCATTCACATTGCTCTGATGCTTTTTATAAACCTATCATGTGGTTAATTATAGCTGTACTTGATAGTTACTGTCACTGCACATTTGAATGAAAATAAGTAGAAAGTTCAAACTGTTTTCACCCTGAAAAACATAAATTCTCCTTGTGATACTGCTGTGTGTGAACAGTTCTGCAGCTTGCTGTCTTCCTCAACAAAAGAAGGTAAGAAATTAAATTAGATAAATGTTTGTAATCACAGGTAAGATTTAAGTGTTGATTTATATTTTTAATGGCCTCAATTAAAAAAAAATAGTGGATGAATATGAAGATGAGTAATGTTTAAGTTGAAAGAAAACAGGCTAATGAATACAAATGCAGAGCAGCAGGATGTGTATAAGGGCAGGCTATTTTCTTCTTCCTCTCTGCTTTAATATTCCTGAAAACATGCTTCTTTAGTTTACCTTGAGTTGTTGTGATTGTTTCTCACTGGATACAACTTTCTGAGCCAATAGAAACTGAGTACTGTGCCTACGTGTTCACTTGGTCTAGATGGGATCTTCTGTTCAGGGCACCCATCCTGTAGAAAATGAGGTGATACACTGGGTGACCAAAGCTGTCGGTACCTCATGGGATGGCACAAGAAATGAAAGCTCAATTAAGAGTGAGTTTCTTTTACACAGTAAAGCCTTTGAGTCAGAGCATACCTTGGAGCCTTTTGTCTGCCAAATGGGTGGGGGTAATTTGGTTGAGAAAATGCAGTCAAGATGTGGAAAAAAAAAGTGCCTGGGGGCATGCAATGCAAGGCCTGTTTGCTGTGATGCATGGATGTTAGTAACAAGCTGAGTTTTAAAATCCCAGAGTGGAATATTCCCATCTCACTCTCTGGGAATTAAATTAGATGTCAAAGCAAAGGTCTTTAGGAAAATAAAATCAGAAAACATTTCATTCTCAGCTAGAACTTTATGTGACTTGCCACTTCTGTGCGTGCATGAAGGCTTGCAAAAATACAGTCCTCTGTTGGCACTGAAGGGAGTGGTTGTCATTTTTTTTGTGTCAGTGCCTTCTGTATAAATGAGTTGCAGTTTTAACTTAGAAGCTGTTCCGTTATATGTCTGGTTTCCAAAAAATGTGCAGGTATATGTCAGTGAAAGGAATTATAAAAATATAAAAGTACAAACTTGATAACATGTAGTGCTCTGCTCTGCTTTTTAATAGACTATATAAAATCAAGCTTAGGATTCTCAATGTTTAGAACTGCAAATAGAACTGAACTGTGTTGTTTAAAAAAATACCAGTAGAGACTTTTGTCCCAATGTAACCATCTGATACATCACAATGTTATACCTGAGCATGAGAATTTAAAATCAAAAAAAAAAAAAGAAGAAGTGGTAATTAGGAACAAGATATTTGGCCTGTTTACTTTCACCATTCCTTAAGAGGTGACAAACATGGAGCACAGCCCCACTGAGAAGCAGTGAAGAAAAATATTTTCAAAATCTCTACACTTCTAGAATCCTGGTTTGGGAAAACAATGGAGCTTGACTCAGGCTGCTTGGAGAGGACTTGTGTGCTTGCTGCCTTCTCTGTGGGAGCCACTCTACCCTAGAGCAAGGCGTTTTAGATGAGTGCTCCTCCTGCATTGGTCATTTCAGGCAAGGCGTTCAGCAAAAGTTTGTTCACAGCCAAGTCTTGCCAGGACTCCTGGGGACTGAGCAAAACTCCTATAGGCTGCTTTGCTCTGCCCTGTCCCAGCCAACCCCTCCTTGCCCAGCCCGAGAGTGAACACAGCGAGCAAATAACAAGGAAATACGATGTAGTGAAGTCATTTAAATGAATTTGAAAGATATCACTTGCAGACAGTATGAAGACATCAATGTGAAGGGAGTATTACACATTTTTAAGTGCAGATTGGCTATTTCAAGAGAAAATCATAAAATAAAAGAAAGAAACTGGGCTTTATTCCCTTTCTTCATAAAATATGAAGCACGTCTTTTTTTTTAATGCTTTCAATTTTCTTCCTCTTATAGTCTACTGTAAATATTGAGTACTCTTTATCTTGGCTGTTCAAGGCTTAGGTTTGCCTTCCTGAATAATGAGAATTCTTTAAGCAATACCCTATGAATATATTTTTCCTGAGTTTTTATGGTGGGTGTTTTGTTTTTTTTCCAGTATTTAAAGTAGGCTGAAATGGTATTTTCATAGACTGTAAAATCAGGAGATTTAAACATTTCTGCCTTCTTCTCCTAATTCTGTTTCTATTTAAAAAATAAAAATCTTTTGTATCTGCGTAACTCTTTCTATTGAAGATGGGCAAGTAAAAGCCAGCTGTCATAAATTCTTAGGTTGAAGATCTTCCAACAGACCTTTCAGCAGCTCCCAGACAGGTTTTTTACTTTATCTTCATTTCTTTATTAATATTGAAGGACAGGTGGTGTAGACCCAACAGCTCGGTCTCTGGGTTGTTCAGGGTATTCTCTGCACTTTCTTGAACCTACTCAGGTCTTTTCTGAATCTTATTACAGTGCCTGCAGCGAGTCTCAGTTGCCCAACTGATGGAGGCCTTACAGTGCTGAGGAGAGCAAATGATTTATTTTATATGCCATCTGTTAGTAAATCTTTATATAATGGTTGCTTTTCTGTGACAGCAAGAAAAAGTTGACTCATGTTCAGCCGGCAGTCTCCGGATCCTATTGTGAGAGCTGCTGCAGGGCCAGCTGTCTCTCATCTTCTGCTCGTACTCCTGACTTATTTCTTCCCAAGTGAAGGGTTTTGCAACAGTACGTCCTTTTTGCAGATTGCCTCCTGTTTGTGTTAGCCCATTTCTCCAGTTGCCATATCCATCTGTGCATCTGATTATGCTCTCCAACATGCCCGCAATTCCTTCAATCTTTGAACAGTCTAAAAAGTCAGAAACCAGTTAGTCATCCTCACCAGAAGATAGCCCATGCCACGCTCTGACTCACGATTTTCAGTGCTTTTGGCTGCCTGATGCAGGCTCCAGTACTTCCATGCAGGTTTCTGCAAGTTGCTGCTGAGGATAGCTGCTGGCCCAGGATGAGCCTCAAAATAGACACCTGGGTCACAGCTTTCAAAATGTGAATGGCCCCTAAACAAGCCTGCTGTAAAAATACTGTGAAGTGCCAGTTTGACAAGGAACTATTGATGAGTACTCTTTGATATGGTTTCCCTACCATGCACTGACCCTGATAATTTCATATAGACCATTCTCATAACAAATGTCCCAAGTGAAGCAGCAACAGAAACCCAGTGAGGCTGGAGATACATCTCGTCTGTTCCTCCTTATCCACTAGGCATAGCCTCATCTTATTGAAGAAAATTAGCTTTATGTGACAAGAATTTAAATTGTTTCTCACAAAGGCATGTGAGCATGAGATCTGGAAATGCTTACAAACAGTGCATGTCATTCTTTGTTCCCATGCATTTTTCTGTAAATTTAGGTCAGACTGAAAGACTGGCTGGATTCTCCGTGAAACCTATTTTTGGCCATTAACTGAGCATTAATTTGCCTTTTCTCTGTCTTCTGCAACATTAACCCTCTGCATCAGTGTGCCTCGATTTATGCCACTGAGCTCTCCAGATTTGTGCCAGGCGGACTTCAATGTCCCATGGCTAAGGGCAGTCCAGCAGCAGGGCACATATTGCGACCCAGTTGTGTGTGACCTACCCAGGGAGGGAGCCAGCCTCATCTTCTCTCCCTGTTTCACACCCAGGCTATGTCTGCTACGACCACCTTCAGCCGCTTTCCCTCACTTGCACATCAAAGTTGTGCTTAGCAGCCTGTGGTTTTTGTGTCTTGGTAGCATTTGGGTAAGTTAAGTCCTTCTGATTACTTGTAGCTTGATGTGATACCACTGACACCAGAAACAACCTTTGCTCACCCCGGCTTATACTTGTTTTTTCCATCTGTGATGAGTTCAAAAGTACCAGACTTTTGCTACTTTTCCCTTATTAATTCCCTCAGACTCTTAATGAGGCTTTCTGCTATGTCTTTCCAAATTGTACGACAAGTGTGGATAACACTGAAATACAAATGCAGGCCTCTCCCATCTCCATTATTCCCATTTAAGCTGTACCCTTCTATAGTAATGTTTCAATCGTCTGAATTATTCACACAGTTATGTTGTGCTAGTTAAGTTATATACTTTATTATGCTTTAAGACTTCCAGTTCCTCCTGTTTTATCCTTTATACTGCTTTCATCAACACACAGGTGTTTAATGTGTTTGCTGCTCTGAGCTGCTGATTGTTCTTTTTCCTCTTTCGACCTTAAAATGAACCTCAGTGCCTCTTTTCCCTTCTTCCCCTCTTCAAGCTTGTACTTTTTTTCCTCCTTTAAACCACTTCCCTGGGGTTTGACTGTTGGCCACACTGTTTTGGCCGAGAGGGAAGAATTTAGGTCACTCTCTTTGTGGTTTTTTTTTTTTTTTTTTTTTTTTGTCTTTCTTCACTAGATATTTAACAGCAGAATAGCAGGGAATCATTATCCCTTTTATCAAAGAAGTCAAAGTACTCTTGGTGGTATCCCCTGCATAGCCACACATTCATCCCCAGAGTCTCTGTGTGCAGGCATCTCTCTTTCTGCCTGTTCTTTTACACCCAGCATGGTTGACTCTAAGGTGATGCTTCGGGAGCCTCCTGCACCTTCAGCCTTATGCCCATTTCTTTTCTACATTTGTGCTCCATTCCCTAGCAACTCATGCTTTTTTGGAAATAAGCTTCTTGCCCCTCCAGAAAGAGGCCAAAACTACGGATGGAGGAGCAGGAGAGCTCTGCACTGTCTTCTCAGTGGGGCTGGGAGGCTCCCCTTCAGCCTGCCTCGGCTTTTCTGCAGGGGTCAGGATCTCACTCATTCTGTTTGGAGGGAGAGGTGAGAAAGGCAAGCCTCAGGAGCCACTCTGGGCTCCGTGTTCCTGGGGAGAACTCACTGAGAGGGGCCAGGCAGCAAAAGCAGCAATTTGGATTTCTTGGATAAATCTCTTTGTGGAAGGAAGAAGGGAGAAGAACAGCCATTCCTCATCAGAGCTGCCATGTAGGAGGGGGGCAATGCAGCATGTACAAAACTTTCTATTTTGTGACCTCTCTCTTCCTTTGCCCAACTCACACGCCGTCCCTGGGCACACGCCAGCTGGAGGGCAAAGCAGGTCAACAAAGGGAACAAAAGGAGACCCAACAAAGGGAGCTTTCTGCTGGCTTTGGCAGGCAGCACCAAGAGGTTTAGGGTTTCCAAAGGTGTTGGAAGGCCACCCGGCTCCTTCAGAAGTGTCCTCAGCCTCTGCCTGCAGAAGCAGCATGCAGCTGAAGTGCTGGCCTGCTGAGTGCACTCCAAGTCGGTAAAAGTGCATACGTACGCAGAAAGGCTTGTCCCAGAAAGGTTGGGTTTGTTTTTGTAATCCATTGGAAAAGCCAATCCTGCTGGTTTAATAGATCTAGCTTAGTAACTGCCATGCTTGTTTACTCAAAACACCCTGCAGTGCTTGTACCTCTTTACGCTTCCTATAATGAAGCAGGGCTGGTACCGTTCCTCACATACTGTAGCAGGCACTTAGCAGTCAGGAACTCAGCTGGATCTCTGCTGCAGCCTACAAACTCCCTATACAGCAAGTGGACATAACATGGGAGTTAGCATAGCCCCATGGCCACAGGTACAGCCACCCAAGGGGAGGGCATAGAGCCTGGCACTTAGGAGCAGATTGGAGCTCAGCAGGGAGGCTGTGATGGTGTGTACTGTGGTTCATCACTGATCTGATACCGTCACTCACCTCGGTCATTTCTGACTAGTTGAAATTCAGCAGAAGTGATTTTACTTTGACGTACTTCTAAACTGCATAGATGCAAATCCATGTGGTGAATGCACAGCTGTTAAAAACCAGAAGTGTTCTTAATTGCTTTACAAGAACTTCGTTAAAGTACTTAATGAAACCTCAAAACTCCATGATCAGAAGCAGTGTATTAGAAATTCATGGTGAATTTATGGTGTTTGTTACCTGGATTGTAAATGAGAGAAGGTTGCTTCTTTCTGTTACAATGGAGAAGATTGGCAATAGAATTTTCAACTGCAATCTATTTCCTCCACTGATACCATATCATAGAATCATAGAATGGTTTGGGTTGGAAGGGACCTTTAAGATCATCTAGTTCTAACCCCCCTGCTAAAGGCAGGGACACCTCCCTCTAGACCTAGACCAGGTTGCTCAAAGCCACATCCAGCCTGGCCTTGAATGCTTCCAGGGAGGGGGCATCCACAGCCTTGCTGGGCAACCTGTTCCAGTGTCTCACCACCCTCAAGCATAAGGGAGAGACTTCAGTAGTGAGGTTACTCTAAATGTTGCATTCCTCTTTCTCCTCTTTCAACATATTGGCATATAGCTTTTGACAGGGAAGGGTAATATGAAATCCAGAAATGTGAGAGAGCCTGAAATGAAGATAGATAAAATTCTACTGTGATTCTCATAAATGTAGGTTTGCATGGTTGTGACTGAATATTCCATGGTTCTTTCATCTTTAGTGCTGTGCCAACAAACTGTCATTATGTTGTAGGGTCAGCTTCACTATAATCATCATTAGATTAATTTTACATGGAAAATATGATTAAAATGTGACTGCTTGTCACTATGCTCCAGTCCAGAAAGTTATTGTGCTGCTGATAAAGTTATCTGAATTACTGCCATCTTTTAGTTCTATCATGTCGTGTTTCCTTACAAAAAGGTTTTGCTTTTGCCTCCAGATTATTTGTTATTTCAGTTCATTTTCCCGTGAAACTGCATTTTGCAAGCACTGTATAGGACTCAAGTGTCACTTTCCAGCTAATACTCCCACGTCCTCACATGGTTTGAGGCTTTATTGAAGAGCATTTCCCCTTTCCAGTCACAAGTGTCTGCTTACAGCTGGGTGTTTTCTGTGGTTGTTGCTGTAATGTTTTTAACAGGTTTATTTCTGTTATGTCTGGCTGTATGAAAAGTATCCAGCAAAACAGATTAATTCTTAAGATATCTGTGCTTCCTTAGATTCATGGAATGTGTGATGAGCAGCCTGGGCTGGTCCATGGCTGTTTACATCCTGGTCCGGCCAGCAGTGCCCTCGACTGGAACTCAGGAAGACCACAATTTCCTTTTTGGTTGTGCAGCTGATTTCCCATATTTCCTAATGCAAATAATTTCATTTCAGTGGATCCTCATCTTCTCTTTCTGACTCAGATATACTGTGAACTTTCCCTTACTCTATACAGAGTGTTTATGTTTACTAGAATAAGGATCTTGTTCTGTAGGCAAGTAGCCCAGGTCGTTCTGCAGTAGACACTAAATACATGCTAAAAGCTGAATAATATATGCAGTACAAAACATGCTTACAAAATGGAACAAAAGAAAAGGTCTTTTTGAGCAAACACTTGTCAGGAAAAATTTGTCCGTGATTCCACTACCTGTCATTTCCTGTTCCTGGATTTATTCTGCATTAGTTATTTCCAGAGGCTTAAGTGTAGAGAAAAGCTCTCATTTTACTTGGCATGTTCCTCTGACTTTGGCAACTCCAACTTTGATAGCATTGCCATTCATTATTACCACAAGACTTCTAACATCTCAAATTGTGGACTATTGGCATCATGAAAGTTCGGGCAGCGAGAGCCAGTCGCTTAGGAAAGAGAAAGCTCCCTTTCACAGTTGCCAAGGTAATTGTCAGCAATGATAAAGTCAGAGCACTGATGATCTTAGATCACAGCTGTTTGTTTTTAACATAGACGATAGTCAAACCAAGGGGAAAAAAAAGCTATTTTCAGAAGCTGTGGTTATTGCTTTATATCCCTGTCAGCATTCGTTTTCCATTTCTTCTGCAAATTGGATTCATTTTCCGACATTTGAAATCAAGCATAAGCAGCTAGCACAGAGAGGTTGTGGAAGGTAGTCCTGGGATTCCAATGGAGACCTTGTCTTTCTTTAATGCAACAGGGACAAGGGAATGGCTCTTCCCTGGTCCCATCTGGATTACAGGGGTGAAAGGAAACGTCTGGTGACTTTGTCCCCCTTCCAGAAACTGTTCTCGTTCACGGGAAGTGAGTGGGAGATTCACAGTTCACATCGTACCTTTGCAACAGACAAAGCTAGAATTTGCTAGGAACTGATCTAGGCCCTCCTGACAGGGAAATGAGGTATTTCGAGTGTAAGTTGCCAAGTGCAGTCCTCTTTAAACACTTGCATTGGGAGGGGGGCATGTTTTCCTACAAGTGCAAAGTTATTGCACCTTTAAAGCTACTGAAAATCTCGGTCTGACTTTTGTGGTAAGACATTTAGGGGTACAATATTTTTTTTCATTTTTCAGCCACTGACATAAAATTCCACTGCAAAAAATATTCCAAAACTTTCCAGAGGATTTTTGCTGTGGAAAGGGCTAGCACAAGAAGCCCTTTGTTTCACAGGAGTATCCAAACCTGTGCTGAAGTTCTGCTCCTGTTTTTTTCCCCAGACAGGTGCCACAAGCTCTTTGACATTTGTGGAGCAGATGGGATGTCATTTTAACCTTGTGTCTGATTGACAGAACCTTAATTACTCTCTTTACATGTCCTGCCTCAGAAAGCATGGGTCATGGGATTGTGGAGAGAGCTCTTTCCTCATAAGCAATGTACTCAACTGGTGTACCACTGGGTGAGAAGTGGGAGCCATGCTTGTTAACTGGCTTGTAAAGGCTCTGGTCCAGGGAAATAATTTCTTGTTGCTGAATGTTCTGTTTTGGCTAGTTGGTCACTTGCTGTTGGCTTGGATTTCATATATTACATTATGCATAGACGCAGTCCTAGGTGTTATTGTAAGCATATGTTCTTATATAAATAGAAGTCTTGTCTGTTTATGCAGTCACATAATGATGTATGTAGTTGAATATGTGTAGAATGCGTGAAGATGTTTTTGTCATGTTGTCTCAAGGCTTTGTGAATGCATACATCTCTCCTTGTTTCTTCACAGCTCCCAGAGGTATGACTTAGCCAATATCCAGTTTGGGGATTCCAAGCTCAGTGGGGTCTGACTTTCAAAAGCCTTGTGCCTGTGGAAGTCTCAGAGAAGAAAGTAGCTGTCCTAGGCATTTCTATAAATCTCAGCACACGCTGGCATCATGCTTAAGTCCTGGATGTAATGCAGAATAACTGTTTTGTGTGCAACTTCTGCTAAAGGTTGTACCCTCCCTTGCAGTCTGATTTACACAAGATAACCACATTTGCAATGCGCTTTCAGCATTGAAGTTCCAACAGATAGCTATTTTTCCCCCAGCATTGCTTCTGTGCAACAATTTCACTTTTGGAAAGGCAGTTAGGCTGTATTTTATGGTGACTGTCATTCACTAAGACCAAGAGGAGTAGGAACACCCAAAGAAACATTTAATGCATTTCAGTTGGAGTGTAAATGAACGAACAAAACCCTTGCCCTTGAGCGGCTGTAATTTCTAGGATTATTCCTATGAAGCATATTGAGTTTGAGATTCTTGGCTTCCTTGTGCAGCAGCCTGTCCCTCTGGCAACTGTCATCCTCAATCATATCAGTTACACACTGTCACAGCCACTCAAACATCTAGTGCAAATGGTAATATTAAAAGCAAGCCAGGTGGTAGCAAGCTCATGGATAGATCTTCTGGTCAGTATCAAAATCAGAGGATTTCCATTCTCCAGGCACCAGTAGTCATTTCTGCGGCACTGGTATACAAAGCATAAATGCCATTTATGGTGTCCTTGATACCTATAGGCTTTAATTCAGCAAAATGCATAAATTGTGGCGTTGTATGCTTGCTTTTTGACATTAATTTCATTCAGATATTCTTTTGAATAAATGCTGGCTGCTGTACGTAGAGCTTTCACAGACTGGTCTGAAAGAATTCAAAAAAACAAGAAAGTATTAAGAAAATAAAAAGAGTGGAAGGAATCTTAGGAGGTTGTTTAGCCTGCTTCAAGCCCCAGAGCAGATTCAGTTGTACCAAAATGATTGTTGGGAGGCTCTCAAGAACAGGTCAGGCAGCGATGAAGATTCTACACTGACCCCAGGCAATCAATTCCACTGTGTGCAGGAATCCTGCTGTTGGAAAACTTTTTCTGGCATTTAACCTAACATCACTCCTGCTGCAATTAAACCTGCTCATTCTTGCCCTATCCCCGACAGATAAACAAGAGTATTCTTCTTAGCAGCGGAAACTTTTACATACTTGAAAATTATCCTATTCTCTGGCAGTCTTCTTCTGTTTAGGCAATAGCATCCCAGTCCTTTCAATCTCTGTTCATAAACGCCTTGTTCGTGTGCCTGCCCTTTACATTTTCTTCCATTAGCCTGTGGCTGCCTTGATGCCTGGTGTGTACTGGGTGTAAGCATGACCCAGCAGCTGGTGAGCAGAGCCAGGGTTGTATGTTCCATTGGTTGCACTGGGCACGGCCTACTGTGAAACGCCGCTCTACAATAAGATGAAATGTTTGATTCATGTTCCACAGTGATTTTCAAGCTCTCTGAGCTTTCTGTTGTCTGTAAATTTAGTGAGCATGTACTAGCCAAGCTGTTAATTAAAATATTGAAGAACAGATCCCTCACGAAACTCCACTCAATATATTCTTTCGCTTTGGCCTCAGACTACTGGAAACTAATCTCTAAAGTGTGTTTTCAACCAATTGTGTATGACTTTATAATGGTATTGGTTGATTGGGTTGAATAAAGTAGAAACCTGATTAAATTCAATGTGTATTTCAGCTGCTGCTACTTCTCATCCAGTACCAATTATCTTCCAAGGAAGAAAATAAGATTGATTTGACACAATTTATTCTTGACAAATCCATTTGGGTTTTTTAAACTCTTACAAGAAAGTAGGATAGAAAAAAACTTTATAAAACGTGTCTTTCCTGTGATATTCTAATCCTCCCTCAGCCTTCCCAAACTCTCCTCTTCATGGGTTCTCCCTTTCATAAGTACAGTGCAAGAGAGAAAACACAGGATAGAGGCAGCAGCCATTATTGCTGCCAAGATCTTTGTATTTCAAAGCCATGTCAGGGCACTGGTGGGTAAATGTGAGCATGTGAAGCTTATTTGAAACCATCAGGCACACTAAGTAGCCTCTAATACTTCTTAGTTCTTTGACACCAACATGAATTTTCTGTCACATGTAGAGCCTATTACAGTCATTTCTTATACAGTTCATCTGTTGAACTTTTTTTTTTTTTTACCAGCATATACACAGTCTTCAAAATACTAAGTGCTGAATTATTTTAAAACAGCTTCTGTCCTGCCAAAGTCTTTGGATGCATTTGAACTTGTCAGATATCAGAATAACGCGTATGGTTGGGAGTGCTCCAAACAACTGGGTCCTGATCTCTTGTCTCAGTTCCTTTCTGATTGTGGACAAACACGAACTGCAAGAACAGGCATCAGAAGACATAAGCTTAAGTAATGTTTGATACGTTGAAAGCTGTTCTAAGGAACTATACAAGAGAAGAATTACATTTCTTTCCGAACATGAGAAGTCCATGTCTGTTAGTGCGATGTTACCTAGAGAATGCAAAGGGATAAAAACGCATTGCAGCATTTGGAGAGTGCTTTTAGGTGGTAAAGAATTTGTCTGACAAGTCAAAAAGCAGTCTTCTCTTAACATCTGCTCAAGCCATTTACATATTAAAAATAAATAACACTAAGAAATTACATATAAGAAGCATATAAACATTTTTATCTGCAGGACTTTTCAATTTCTATTTACAGAAATTAAAAACTGGTGAGTAATGAAAATTATCTACATGAGGCCCAATACTTTGCTGGTATCTTATCACATTCTTACGTATACCCTCAGTGTCACATATGTAATCAAAGTTAGCTGATAAATTTTAAGCAAATATGAGAAACTTAGGGGCTGCATAGGCTTTTCAGTCTTCTTAGGCAATTGCTCAGTTAGCAGGAACCTTAAAATTATTCATTAAAATCACCCAAACTCATGTATGTAGCTGCAAGCCATGTGAAATTAAGTCATGGATTGTATCTAGCCCAGAGCTTCTTGGGCTCACTACCCTTGCTGCTACCTTCTCAGTGGTGGAGATGGTAAATAATACACAGTGACTGCAGAAGGTCACCTGAATTGCCCCAAAGACACTGTATTACAAGTGCTATTTCTCATATTCCCTTCACCAAAACAGTGAATTTCTTTCATTCCTTTTAGTCTACTTTTACATATTTTTGTCCTCAGTGACAAGTAGGGATGATTTCTAAAATGACCAGAGCTTCTTTTGTATACACAAATAATGTCATCGTTTTATGAGCCAACGTTTCAGGGCCTGAAAACACATACTTTTATCTCACTGCCCTGAGTTACACCCTCCTGAGATTTCTTCAGCAGACTAATCTTCCCCTTGGTGTTTACACACCCTTCATGCTTACAGATAATCATTGCATCCTCTTCAGACCCTTTAACATTCATCTAGCCAAGGGATGGCTGTTTGTTTAAATCTGTTTTCATAAATTACATCTTCCAGCAGAAGTCAGAAGGAACGTGTGATGCAATTCTGGGATTAAGTGCATCAATAACTTCTAAAAATCCAAATTACAATTAATTTTTGCTAGTCATGATTTGCTCTTGCCTGAACTGAACTGCAGGAGTATCTTTGGCCATCTTCAAACAGAATTGCCTGATTATTAAACCCTTGCAAATGAAGATTCGTTTTTTCTGAGAGCTAGCGATACCAGCCTACTCCAGATGTACTTAAATAAAATGACTTCCTTGTAAAACTTCATCAGCACAGAGCCAATGTAACTAGCTCATTGCCCTCGAGGGCTGTTGTATCATCATCCATGCAGTTGCTTGAGTTGTGGAGGGTAAATTCCTCCCACTCGCGCCACCACAGAAACAATAATGTTTCTGTTCACAAACTTCCCAAAATATTTATTGAGAGAATAGCTCGGAGGTATGTTTTCAGCAATGCCTTAGCCTGTTTTCACTTGTCTCTCTCTCTCTTTTTTTTTTTTTTTTCTTAATTACATTTTGGAAGTGGGTTGGCCAGTGCTTAAAAGCTGCAGTTTCAGATGGACAGCTTCTCTTAACTTTAATTAGTTTGACAGGCACCTCTGCCTCCCAGCTGGGCTGCCCTAACTGGAAGCAGCTGCTCTCTGGAATTACTCCCCCTCCACTTCTCTGCCTTGGTGTGGTACAGAAATATAATGAGTGTCCTGTGTCCCTTCCGTGTATATGTAGAGGTAAAATGCAGAGAACTTCAGGTGTGTCTGTGTGCGAGAGATGTCTCTCTTCTTTCTTTAGTCATGAAATTTCCTGGAAGTTTATGTAGTGAAATATTTGGTGTGTCATTTACAGCAGAGGAAAGACAAAACATCCAGTCAGATATGATTCTCCACTTCCTTGCTAATTCTTGTTAGTGAGCACAGGGCAGGTTTTAGTTTATTTTTCCATGGCAATTTCAAACTGATCTGAGAGAGGGTGGCCTGAATGACTGTACAGCTCAGCTCGCAAGGCAGTGAAGAGAAAGGCTGTGTCAGAAAAGCATGGACTCTAGGAATCAAGCCCCTGCCTGTGTTTACAGCCACAGCTGAAACAAATACTTATCTCGACTGCATTGTCACAGTCTTGTGAATGCTCCTGACTTCCTCACCAGCTTGGTGTTTTATTTAACAGACTACCACCCAAGTGATGTGAAACCCTCAATTTGTTGCTGTTATTTTAATAATGTAAATGTAAAATCCAGCTTTTATTTTCCAATAGAAGTATTAAAAAGTGACTAAATGCACCGTGATGACTCAGACAATTGAAGCTAGGGCACTCCAAAAGTATTACTTTAAAAATTCCATTATATTTAAATGAAAGCATAATTTTCAGTATCCTGACATCTGCAAAATTTTGAATACTCGTTATTACAACAGAAACTGCAACTGGTAATACAACTGGTTGCCTGTTGCTCACTAGCCAGCTGCTGTTTGCTTTCCCATTAATTATCTCTTAATTTAGGTGTCTGGGCTCCCTGGGTGGTGCACAGGCTAGTGAACCTAAGGGTACAACTCCTAGATAGGATAACACCCATGTTTTGCTCAGATCCTGTATTCAGGAACTGCAGCAGGAAAGCATTTAAAAGGAAAGATGTGAGAGCTGTTTAGAAAATGAGAAAAGGCTGAGTGCTTTGCATTTGTCAGAGACTGATAATGTGTACATGAGCTGTTTTTAGAGATGGCAGTAAGAGAAGCTCTGACAATAGAGCTGTTCTGGCATTCCTTGAAAGAAGAGGTTGAAGTGAGCATGTTTGGTAGGGAGAATCAACCCTAGACTGACACTATCTGTGAGCAAGTATCAAATAACTGCACTGGTTACCAGCCTATTTTTATCTGTGGCTGGCTGAGATCATCAGGAAGATTTTGTGTGTGTGTGTGTGTTGTCTTTTTTGTTGTTTTTGTATTAAGTAAGTTCACCTACTCCTTTACTGATGATACATCTGTGTGACCTGACAGGTAGGCTTAAAAAGTACGAAGTCTGAGCGCAGTGCTGAGTCCCTGTGGTGGGAGTGTGAGTCTGGCTTTTGGTGGGGTGTGCTGCTGCTTCTTCAGAGGGGTGCTGGGTCAGCCCTCAAAGAAGGAATTAAGTAAATCGTTTGTGGTTTGTTAAGGTTGGAACAGTATTTAGCTGGTAAATAGGAGAATGGGTGCTCAGTGAAGTGTTGGGAGGCACACGCTGGAGGACTTTTTGGTGGAAGTGATCTGTTCTGGAAGAGAAAATAAATAATCTTTTTTCTTTTATTGCAAGTCTCTGCTATTGGCACATTTGTGTCATGTTGACTTTGGTGCAACATTTTGCCAAGGGCAGCTCTGTACATTTTTATCTCTTTCCTGTTAAGAAGCAGATAAGTATTTTTTTTTTTTCCTTAAGATCTGTATTTGCATTTCATAATTAAGTCCCTTTTTAGCAGATGTTAGCGGGTTTTGTTTTTCAGGAAGAACACTTCCTGAAAAACGTATTACTCTGAGGAAAGATATTTTCCCTTTGAAAGGGAGAGGCACAAAGCCTCTGGAGGTGTATCCATTCTCACCTCAGCAATCTGAGCTGGTCCCAAGGAGACAGTCCCACAGCAGGCTGGCGTCTGCACACTCCTCTCACCTTGCTACAGCTGCCCTAGCATGCTACTTGGGTTAGCACTGAGCATCTCTGAAATGCACAGCTAGCCCACACCACTAGCTTGTACCTTATTCTTGGTTTTATCATGTGCTTTAGCATGAGATCATCAGGTTCCTTTTCATTAGCAGATTGCTAAGAGCTTCAGCAAAGGAGTCAAAGGACACCATGTTTGGAAAAAGGAAAGCCTAGGCCTTATTCCCAGTTTTGAGGCTTGCTTTTTCTGCTTTTCTTTCATTTCCCTAATTCTAAAGTAATTTGAGATAACAGCAGCCAAAGAACGCAGAGCTAAATAGTTTTGTCTGTGTGGATTTTGTAAGTCTCCTACAGAAAAAAAAAAAAAAAAAAAAAAAAAGATTTGTATGCATCTTTTGTAGCAGATGCTTACAAAACACTGCAAGAAGTTGGGCAAGCTCCTGTGAACTACAGTTTAGAGACAGCCCCCAGACATCCCAAAGGATGCTGAACTGCTGTCTGAAAAGTTAATTAGGGCTTATAGAACTTCTTGTAAAAAGTGCTGCAAAAATACTAGTAGAAAATGAATGCTGTATAAATGGTGACAGGAAGTAATCTCCAAAGTATCACAGGTGTCTTTGCTATGCCGCTTGAAAAAGGGGAATGCTGGGTTTGGGTGGAGAAGGCAGAAGTAATCGATATGAAATGCGAGAATCCTGGTATATTTTGAGAATTGTCCAGACAGCGCCCAGCATAAAGGGAGGTGGATGGAGCACTGATCTGTGGGTGGCTTTGGGGGTGGCAAGCTGTGCTTGAGGCAGGAGCGTGGCCATGGTGTCCCTGGGGTGAGCACCATGCCTCACAGTAACACTGTGCCCTGTGCAGCGGAAGGCAGTCAGGCAGGATGTGAGGCCTTTGTGGAGCAGGAATAGAGGATGTGAGCCCTTCCGTTTCCCTGTGACTCAGGAGGTACCTTTCCAGAAGGGCTGTAGTACTCACTGTGCACTGGACTTAGATTTCTTTTCCTTATGAGCTGTCATTCAGAGTCACGCCCACTGTTCTTGAAGCCTGTCTTGCTGAGCTGTATTCATGCATCTACAGAGTGTGGTATCAGCCCTAAGTGCTAGGACTGCTGGAATGACTTCCCTGGGTGCGCGTCTCTTTCTTCTTATTTTTTAACCTAGTAGGGTATGGGTGTCCAGGGGAATGGTGGGTCTGGTGTGATGTGGAGAGCTCCAATTTTGACCAGAATGAAGTAATTCATTGTTTGTAACTGCTTTCTACTGATAGCAATATACAGCCTGAACTCCATCTGGTTTGTCTTGGTTGTATCAGCCCACTGCTCCAGCTGCATGGCACGATGCTCCAAGTCATCAGGGACCAATACATGGGGAGCTGGTCACTCACCTCTGCAGTGAAATGGTGGTTTCTGACTGCACAGCAAAGAGTAGCTAGTCTAAATACTTTCTGTATTAAAGCACTGCATTTTGAATTGGGTATATTTTCCACCATTTCCTGAATGGAAGAGAATGCTGAAACTTAACCATTTGAGGAAAATAGGAATAAGTAGCAGTGAGATACGCAAATGCACACAGTAGACCTAACCCTTATAATTTACATCTTTAATTTTCATAATTTGCCAAGGGTACCTGATGGGGAGCAACAGCTTGTTTGCTGATGGCTGGGTGTGCAGGACCTGTCCTGCCCTTGAGCAGAGCCCTTCTGGAAGGGCCACCAGCATGCCTGGTAGAAAATTTAAAACAAACAAACAAACAAAAAACTGTTATAGTGTGGATCCTATGCATTTATGGGATGGAGTGTGCAGCTAGTAAGGGTTGTAGTTCAAATTAAAGACTGTGATGTGAAACTCTGCGTGTTTCAATTTGATGAACTCCATCGTGGGTGAATAGGGAGAGGTCTGGATGGAGATACAATCACTGCTAATAGTGTGTTGCATTGTAATTAGCTTGTGTTAATGTAGTTCCATGGCTTTTGTGGGTCACCTGTAGGGACTAGCTGGAATTTTAATTTCTCCCTTTCCCTGCTCCTATGCTCTGTGCAGAAAACTGTTTGTTTATTTCTCTGAAGCTTTGATGTTCCCATTTAGACCTGATGTACTAGGCAGGGTGACGGTGCTGAGAAGCCTGTGTTTTATTTGTGCACACAGAGCTAATTGCCAGGCCTCTGAGCAGGAAGTCACTGCCGCCAGGCCATCTCCAGGCACCCACAAAGCCCAGTGACCACTGCACTGTAGGGCATGACCCACTTCCCAGGGCAGCCTGGTCCCTCCTGGCCTCTTCCACGTTATTTGTGGTGTAGATTTCCTGGATTAAAAGTCTTTTACGTGACTGCCAGCAGTCATGATCATTTGCTTCAGATGACATGCCATCTTTTCTGGTTTGTTTTGATAGATATTTTGCTTTACTGAAACCATTGTGTCATGCTTTGTGACACTGTGGTGAGGTGATGCATGTTGCTTTGGGACAGGAAGATGCTGATCTTTCCTCTGAAGTGCACAGAGGTTTGTGCTCAGGGTTTGCACTCATGAATAAGGGTTGATAAAGACAGCATGGTTGGGTGAAGGCTATTTCCCTAAGCCTGCAATAAAGAAAAGAAGACAAGTTCCTGTAGGACTGCCTTACCTTGGAGCAGGGGTCCTGCTCTGCCTAGCCCTCTGGCAGTGGGTCCATCTGGCTGCTTTCTACATCAGCTAATCCTGTCTGGTGTGTAGATGCGGTGAACTCTCATTACCTACATGCCCACATATAGCTGATGGCATGATAGATAGTAGGACACAAAAATAACAAAATCACAGACAACTGACTGGATTTATTTCTGCCTAGTAGTATAAATACATGCACTAGAACAAGCTTCTTGAACATGGTGTTTTGTGGGCACTTGTCTGGGTAGCTACAGGTAAAGATGGAAATGAAAACTATATATTCTAACTTACTAAGCTGAAATAAATATGTAATTAATTAGTAGTAATTGTAAACAAACTAAATCCTGCTGCCTGGGTTGCTGTCAGAACAGGGCTTCAAAACCCTCAATGTATCTGGATTCCTGCTTGTTTGAGAAATCTCATGCTTTTGGAGGAGCTGATTTGTAAAGTGTCACTTAGATTTATCACTGTAGGACACTGGCATCATTGAAATAGAGGAACTTTGTGAAATCTAAAATGGGTGGGCGATCTGAAGGAAGGAGAGCAGAGAAGTACTTACTGAGTCTTGAAGAAAATGGCATCTTTTGAATGCCTGAAAATGAATTGCAATAGATGCTGTAATTGCAAGGCCGTGGAGGATACATGAGGTAGCTACTGTAACCTCCATGGATTTGTTGCGATTGGCTCAAGAGAACTTCTTTCTTAAAGCAATTGCTCTTGGAGGTAAACGGTTTTGCAAGAGCTCTTCTTCCTTCATCTCCCTTTTTAAAATCAAAGGCTCTGACTTTCAGATATGTTGAAGTCAACTGGCCGAGGGAAGACTGCCACAGCCATGCATCACATTGTGCTAGTGACAGTTGCTACCTCCACAAAAAGGAGTGACCTCTTGGCTCAGGAAGCAGCTCTGGGATCACTGTGGTTCATACCTGGTTTCTATACCTGCACTACAAGACTCAGAAGCATATTACTCGAGGCTGGCTCCTGCAACTTGTTGAGTCATCTCTGCATGGGAGTGATGACCTCCATTGGCAGAGAGGTGCTGTGCATTGGGAACACTGCCCACTGTGCCTATTTGATCTAATCACTGCTGTGAGTCACAACAATGAAGTTTGTTAGATGTTGTGCTGCAGCTTGCTTTCTTAAAACGTGCCTCTAAAATATAAGAGAGACAGCATATGCGGAACAGCGTACACAAGAGGTGCCTTGGTAATTTAAATATTGAGAGGAACAGTGTGCTTTGCTCAGATTCTTTGCAGGTAGGCTGGCATTGCTGCTCTATGTGGTTCAGCATGGATCTAAAATGGTCACTATGTAAATTAGCCCAATGAATTAAACCAGTTTGGTGTTATGCTAGTGCAGAGAGACTGCGCTGGCACGCCTTATCGTCATACTTCACAGGCTTTTAGGCACATACAATTGAAAGGTCAATTAGCAGGGATTTTATTTCTATTTGGGGGCTTTTGTTATTTCCTATTGCCAGTAGGTAATATGACAAATTACACTGTGTATGTCCTACATGTGTATCCTAATGTGTACACTATCAAAAGTTTCCTTGGCACTTTCTCTTGGCATAATTCTTTTTCAGATTTTCTCTGTGTGCACTGTTCCTAACTCCAGCAATAGCTGTTTTAACACAGTGCTTAGTCTACGTTCTTGTTTTGCACAGTAGCTGCTGGGAAAGGAGGCATGGGAGAAGAACTCACTGAGAGCAGCCCTTCAAAGAAGGGCTTGAGGGTCCTGATGGATGAAAAGTTGGACATGTACCAGCAGTGTGTGCTTGTAGCCTGGAAGACCAACTATATAGTGTGCTGCATCAACAGAGGAGTGGCCAGCAGGAAGTGGGAGGTGATTGTCCCATTCTACTCTGAGCTTGTGAGGCTCTATCTGGAGTACTGAGTTCAGGCCTGGGGTCCCCAGAACAAGAAGGATGTGGAGCTGGTTGGAATGGGTCCAAAGAAGCACCTCTCCTATGAAGAAAGGCTGAAGGAGCTGGGCTTGATCAGATTGAAGAAGACTCCAGGGGCACCTCATTGCAGTCTTACAGTACTTAGAGGGAGCTTGTAAGCAGAAGGAAGACTGACTTTTACGCAGTCCAGTAGTGATAGGACAAGGGGGAATGGTTTTTAACTAAAAGATGGTTAGATGTTAGGAAGAAATTCTTCATTCACAGTGTGGTGAGGTACTGGCACAGGCAGCCCAGAGAAGCTGTGGATGCCCCATCCCTGGAGGCATTCAAAGCCGGGCCGGATGGGTCCCAGGGCAGCCTGATGTGGTAGTTGGCAACCCTGCCTATGGCAGGGGGTTGGAACTCAGTGATCTTTAATGTCCTTTCCAACTCATCATTCTATGATTTTAATGAGCTTTTAGCACTAGCAGGCTGCTCCACACAACAAAACAGCAATGGTAGCTTTGAGGGCAGAGAAGGAGCATGAGAAGAAAGGCAGAGAGAAAGCGAGGAGCACGTAGGCACCCTGCTGTTCCTTTATGCTTTCTCTAGAACTATTTTGGTCCCTTTAGCAGATGGTGTCATTTGTTGCTCCGGTTCTCCTGGGCTGGAGAGTGAGCACAGCTGGAGGGACGCTGAGGATGCTGCAGGCCACCCTGAAACGGGAGTGCTCTGAATGCTTAGCCAGTGCATGACAGCTGCACACCCACTGATAGCACAACTTTTTTTTTTTTTTTTTTTTTTTTCCCCCTGTGCAGACAGGTGCTCCCAGTAAATACCAGCCCGAACGGGCAGCTTTTCAAGAGCAGCCAAGAATTTCCAAGCGTAACGATGCACAGCAGAGCTGAGAGCTGGCTCGGGCGGAGAGCCGCCCTCACTGGGCACGGGGCCGTAGCAGGTCCGGAGCTGCATCGCGTGCCTGCGGGCTCAGCCCCGGGCCCCACGGTGCTGCGACTGAACGTGCCGTCCCAAACGCGCCTGTGTGCCTGCACGGGCAAGAGACTGTTGGCTAAGAAGTGGGAGCTGCCTGTAATTAATGGCTATTTAATTTCATTATAATACGGGGGAAGGGAAGTAGCGCGAAACAGGAGGTGTGCATGGGGGCAACGGTTCTACGCCTTCCCCAAGGAGCGCCGCGCCTCACGCGCAACCGCTGCCAGGCTTCCTTCCCCCGGGAGCTCGGCGGCGTCCCCCAGGCAGCGGCCGCGGGTGCGCCCGGCCGGCCCTCCCGCAGCACCCCGGCCGCGGGACCCCTGAGCGGCCATGCGCGGCGGGCGAGCCCGGGGGCGGGCGGGAGGAGGGGCCTGGCCGCCGCGGCGGCAGCGCCGGCCGCCTGGTGCCGGGCGGAAAGTTTGAGGGCCGGCAGGCAGCGGGGCGGCGGCATGGCGGGGCGGGGCGGCCCGGCGGCGGGCGGCCGGCGCTGATCGGCGGCGGGACCGGGATGGAGGGGGAGCGGGGTCCGGGCGGCCCGGCGGAGAGCGGCCCTTCGGAGGAGTTCGCGCAGCTGTGGGCCGACGTGATGGGCATTCTGGTGAGTGCGGCTCCGCCGCGGGTCCCCGCGGCACCTGCCGCGCCCGGCCCGCGTCTCGCGGCCGCCCTGCTCCGCGCGGTGCGGTCGGAAAGTTGCGCGGCTCCGCCGGCCGCTCGCGTCGCGCTCCTGGGGAAGCCGAGCGCGGAGCGGCGCTCCCGGAGCCGCCGGGCGCCGAGCGGAGCAGTGCGATCAATGGGGCCATTGTGCCCGGGAGGCTGCGGCCGCGGGGCACCCGGGGAGTGCGAGCGGCCGAGCGGTCGCTGCTACGTGCGGGGAGCGAGTGCGGTGCCCGAGTGAGGTGCGGGGCCAAAACAAGTGCTGGCGTTGTGTAGGTGCTGCTGCTGGCGGCCTTCCAGAGGTCCGGAGCGGGGCAGCCGGAACAGAGTCCTGCTTGTCCGCTTTGAGAGCAGATGGGCTGTCCCGGTGTGCCTCGCTTTCTGCTTTAAACGACCAACTGGTAGATACTAAAGGGTACGAAGAGAAATCCCGTATAGAAAACTGCTCTGGAATGTAGTCGATGGTAAACAAGTGGGATCCGATCAGAAGTTGCACTGAATTTAACAAAGAGTTAAGTTAACATTGTATGCTGCTTTTTTTTTTTTTTTTTTTTCCCTCTGTAGACTTTGTTATTAATATCCTAAATGAGATTTTTCATCAAAACCAACCAACAAACAAACAAAACCAAGGCTGCCCCGCTGCCTTCCCCCACTGGAGTGCTTCAGTCACGCAGCATTCAGTTTAACAGTGCCCGGCTGCGTACACTGTTTCACTGTTAATGATTTTAATCTAAGCATGCAAGCAGAGTCAGTTCTGCCAGTTCGCAGGGAGCGGACAGTTGGTACTTTATGAACAGTCTCTTTCTCTCGTTTTCTGGCAGGTTTCAGTACTGCATTTAGTAAAAGCAAAGGGTTATTGGATGCCTGCAAAGGAGTGCTGGAGGAGACCAAGCAACAGAATTGCACACTAGGGCACGATGCAGAAAAGATCTGATTCTCACACAACTAATAATTGGAATAGCTTTCTTCTGGCTGTACAACTTCTTCTCCATCTTGGGAAAACAGAGCTGCTTACTTGTTATCTTTCTTCTCATAAAACTGAGTGAGAGTCATTTGTCTTAGTTTGCTTTACAGGAAGGAATCATCCTGTGATTGTAATGTTTCTTGTTTATATGGGCTGCAAACATCACTGCTGTTAGCTTTTCATACTTTGGTGCTTTGTATTACAACATAGTCACAAATAACAAAAGCTACCCTTATGCTGGGTTTCAAATAATGACTTATCTGAGGGAAAATGGAAGCTCTCCTCAGTGCGAGTTATCGGCTTTCTTTGTATTTCAGGCTTTTAAAGCATTTCTAGTTTTTTACTGCTGCAAAGTACATCTTCCTGTGAACTAAGTAAACTTATTTAGTGTTGTCTTCCTGGAGGCAAGGAAAGGTAGCTTCCATGCTTTTTTCACTGCTCATCTTTTTGATGCTTAGCAATTCATTCCTTTCAAACCTTTGCAGCTAAAGGCAAGAAGTAAGCTAGGTGAGTATTTTTCAAGTGAGCATTTGGTGACTGTTGGCTGTTGTCCATAGGGCCATGATGGTGGCCTGCAGAACCATTCTTGTGTGTCAGTTAAGTGAGAGGATAGGTCTTGAATTCCTGGAACTTACTGTGCTTCATAACCCAAAATGCTTAGGAAGCATGGAGATGGATACTGGAGTGATTCACTGTGAACCAAGAAGTTGGCATTGTGATACAGTGCAAGGTTGGCCCTGCAGCAGCTTGGAAACTAACCAAGGTGTGCAGGAAGAGACAAGGTCTCAAGGGAGTTGCGAAAGCTGAAATGAGACTAGGAAAGGCGAATGTCAAAAGTTTGTTGGTCAAACAAATGACCTTTTTAGATAGTGGTCACGGGATGGAAGATGCAGCTGAAAGGCAACTCAGGCAATATGAAGCCCAGTGCAGGCTGGAGGCAGGAGGCTCTGAGGTCAGGAAATGGCTCAGGACTTTTTCCAGTTCGGTCTTGAGAACCTCTGAGGATAGCGGGCCAGGCCTGTTGCTTTACTGTCCTTGTGGCAAAGGACAAGCTATTCTGTGTAAAAGTGATGAAATGTCTGGTGCTGTCTTCCTCCTGCTGAGGAAAGGGTTGAAGGGAAGGTGTCAGGTCTTCTGAAGTCTGCTGGAGCTGGGTACCCACCCAGGTAAATGACCACACTGGGGTCTGCCCCAGACATAGGAGGTGAGGCCACAAAGACCAGCCCTACTGGTGTGCTCTGAATGCAGACTGAGCTCCTTGTTCAGGCTGGTATTTCATTGACTACGCTTGAATTAGTTAACTTAAAGTAGGACTTTGCAAGCAGGAACCTGTGATGACAGATCCCCAGGTCCAGAGGGGAAGAAAATACTATTGAAGTGGTAAGCAGCATATTTTATGGACTTCGAAGTCACATAGCTCTCTCCATACTTGACATATTTTGAGTGTGCTTGCAGCTTTACTGGGGTTTTGCTGAAGTAAGTGTAACTTTTTCCTTTTGCGCTTATTCTACTGAAATATTCCATAGTGGCAGCTGCAGCGTAAGCTCCTCAAAGCTATTTGTACTGTTAATGGAGCTCACTAGATAACATAATTTTGCTTGAATGCTTTTGCTTAGTCTGTAGCAAACTGGCATTGGAATGTAGTGGTTTGTTGCAATTTGCAACATCTCAAAGCATTGATGAGTGGTTGAAGTACGGTAACGTTTTGAGATTGCAGTAGATGGATCATGAGTAATAGTGTAGAAATTCTCTGCATCCCTGGAATTCAACACTATAAAAAGTGTGGGGTTTTTTTGAGATGTACAATGCATAAGATCAGATATTTCTTTAATGTCTTCAAACTCTTCATTGCTAAAGTCCGAAGGTTTCTGTGTGAATCTCAAAACAAGTACTGTGAAATGAAAACTGTGACATTTGTTCTTTTTAATGATGTGCTTTCAAAATCTGGTCTGTTGACCTCAGTACAGGGAAGATAGCTGCCTTCTCTGCTGATTCGATATTCTTCCCTCTTCCTTCTGCAGCTGGGGCAGGTATTTGAATGAAATGCTGATAATAATGAAATCACTGGCAAAATGCTGATTGGTTCTGACAGAGCAGGGATTTCACTGAAAACCACTTTTATTTGTGGGAGGAGCTTTTGTCTTCAATGGCCATGGTGCAGAAGATACTAAGGAACTTGCAAGGGATGCAGTAAAATTAGAAAATTTTCTTGTTCTTCATTTGAAAGTGGTAGTTGGTTTCCAATTTCTGACTACTGAATCTGCTATTAAAAACAAAAAAGAAACAAAAAAGAGAAACCATGTTAAGAGAAAGCCAGTGAGTTCCTACTGACTGCAGTTAGCTGAGGAGAAGAGTGTATCTGCCTTGAGGACCATAAAGCTCCCCCTGCAATTCTTCTGGGAGAGGTAATATTTACATACACAATCTTGCTTGCTCTCCATGTTTCAGTGACTATTTGAATTTCTTATCAAAGTAATAAAGAAACAAACCAAAAGAGAGAGAGACGCCAGCTGATAATACTGTGATAACATGTAATTACATACTGGCTAGCATACTTTGGGGAGAGGAATTTGATAGGAAGCCAGGGAACCTGGAAATCTGGAGATGGGGAAGAGATGCCCAGCTGATAGCAGCAACAAAAGGCGCAGGGGAAGTTCCTGCCAGTTTCTCCCAGAACTTGCAGCAGGAATGTTGTCCCTTCATGCACTTCCAGCATCTCATACAAGTGTCTCCACTTCTCTGATGTCTGTTTGGTGCCCAGAGTTCACACTGGCTTCAGGTATAAACACTCTGCTGTCATAACAAAACGTGTGGGCAGCAGAATGGATAGGCAGCTGGGTCCTGGCTGTGGTGGGGCATACATTTGGAAACAGGATGTACTCAACTCTTCTAGTGTCTGCAAAATGTCCATGGTACTGTGAGCTCGCTCTGAAAGCCCTTGGGAACATTCCAGCTCAAAGGACTTTTGTTACTTTGAAGTGTGTTTTAAATTGCATCCCAGTTGCAAGAGTTAGGGTAAACCTATCAGGATAACTTCTGCTCTCCAAACTGGCACCTCTCATTTTTCCTTTTTTACAAAGCCATGAAGTGGACTATATTTTGCCTTCAGATAAAGGGTTTGGAATGGAGAGTGGCTTTCAGTTTATATGTTTCATTTTATTTTTCAAGCATAACCTGTTGCATCTCCTTCCCCTCTGGTCTCCACAAAATGTTATGCCTAGCTACGCTAATCCCTTTATGAAGAGAAAGATAACCTTTGGTCCAGGCTTTTTCTCTCATGTCAGGTCGTATAACACAGATGTCTCCATGAGACAGCAAGGTCTCCACAAGATTCTGTGCAGTCAGGAGTGATAGGAGTTTTTGGTTCTGGTGCCCGCTTTGCTCTTTCTGAAGGCAAACTTACAGTTTGCCTGGCTTTTGAATTACAGAGGAATAAGTATTGGAGGTTTTTATAGCTCTTCTTTGTCTGCTGAGAGCTGCTGTTTACTAGAGAGTATTCTAAGGTAAATTGGAATCTTGAGATATGTTCTTTTTTCTACTGTGTTGCTGTTTGCTGTGAATACCAGGTCTGTTATTAGTGTTTTGAAATACTTTTTCCTCCTATTTTTTACATTTTGGAAATTAGTCAACCAAGCTCACTCTTGCAGTGGCATGCAAGATTGACATAGTGCCTCCCTATTGTGGATATGAACAAATGACATTGTTTATAAACAGAAAGAAAATGTAAGAATTGGTGTGAGAAGTAGAAAAGTGTTGCATGCACAGATCACCAAATAATGGAATTGTACTGCACAGAATGCAGTGTGTTATGATACATGCATTAATTACAATTTTCTACGGGTGGAAACATTTCATTTTGAGTGCATCTCAGAACAAATAACGTTCCTTAGAATTAAATAGTGATTAATCTCACTTAGCGTGATGCCATCCATAACTGGATGTAAATTACTCTTGCTGGCACGCCTGCTGTGCAGGTGGTGGAGGCACTGGTGATGGCAGTGAGTGCAGCTGGATGGGGCATGAGGCAGGAGCGGAGGGTTGGCAATGTAGGTCGGGTCAGGGGAGAAGAACATTGCTGTCCTTTCAACCTTCAATTAAAGCTCCAAGACAAAAGCTAGAGCTCTAGCTTTGATTCTGGGCCAGTTCCTTCAGGGCCACCTTCTCTCCAGAGACTGTGTGATGCAAAAGTGGATGCTGGAGCACTGTGCCTTCTTGGAGTCTCCCTCAGTCATATAGCAACTCTGCTTCAGGCTCAGTCCTCTTATAGCTTTTTTTTCAGGCAGTGACACAAGCTTTGTTCATTTCCAGTTTGCCCATTATCGTGGTATTAATGGCTGGTGAGTATACTTTGTGTTGGGCTTTGGTAGGTTAAGAAATACAGGATGAATAAAAAGTACTTTATAATGATCCTGAAAAATAATTGATAACAATACCTGTTTTGAGAGAAAGTGCTGCTGATAGTTTTCTGCTTTGCTGTTGTGTGACCTGGACTATGACTAACAACCTGCAGCTTTGTCTGTGTCTTTTATTGGCTGTGGGAGGAGGCAGAGGCTGTGACCGTGCAAATGGCAAGGTTGCTTCACAGGAATTTGGATTCCACTTATTTGTGAAGAAATAGACAGAGAAGAGGAATGAGGCTTAATATGTGCAAATCTCTAAACAATTAGATTTCTGCTATAAAAGCACATTCTCCATTTAAGAAGTGTATACATGTACACGTGTGTGATGAGATAAAGAGGCATTGAAGGCTTTTAGTTATTCTATCTTAAAGAGGCTTGACTACCTCATTGACAGGGAAAAAAATCACAAAATGATTTACTAAAACGCATTCAAATCCAGGAATTCTCAACACAAACTTACATTATGAAAAATAGCTGCTCTTAAAGCAAGAAGAGCTGCACTGCTGCTGTCCAGTAGCAGGAATGCGAGCCAGGAGTGTGCCTGTTGGCCTTGTGTTCATCTCCTGGAGCTGGGTGAAATGTCTTTCCATGCTTAAAGCAACAGCAGACCTTCCTTGTGTGCCTCTGTGCTTTGTAACAGGAAGTTATAACAGGCTATTTCTATCTGGACTGAGATGTGTATAATGGAATACCTAACAGTTCAATTTCTTACAATGCCAGGTAAGTCTTTTTGAGCTTCATACTAGCTCCAGGGGCACGTTGCCTGTGAAGAGTTTGAAATTGAGAGTGAGGATTGTGTAACCTGCCAAGAGAACAGTTTTATGTAAGTTTTAAGCAGAAAATTAGATGAACAAGCTTAAGAATACAATACAACAATGATTTCTAAATGATTTTCAGGCTTCTTTACTAAATGTTGTACAATAAATGAGAGAACAAGATCCTGAGGTCTGTGTTGCTCAGAGTGCAGTCAGACTGGAGTGCTGTTTCAGGTCTGCTGTGCTACAGGCCTATTGGATTGTGCTGATTTTACCCCCCTGTGGCCCTGTACCAACATAAGCATGCTGTTGAGATCAGTTTATGTGATCAGGCCTGCAGATGAAAAGAATTAAAATGAAAAACAAGTCGTCCTTATGTGTGTGGATACACACACTCATAGAAGGTTATGAGTGTAATTATCAGGAATATAAATACATCTTTTTCAATGTCTTTTTCAATTGTTGTTACTGTATTTATGATGATAAACGGCATTTTACTCTGGTAACCATGTGTTAAAATTTTATGTCGCAGTGTTTTCTGCCTTTGGCCTATTCTGATTGTGTGGGAGGCCACATATAGAGGAGATTAGGTAACTATTTAATACAATAATAAAAGTGATATGTTGAAAGCTTTGTGATGGGCATGGCAGGAGTCAAACAGTGTTAATGAGAATATTAGCACTCCTGCTGCAGTGCTGAATGAAGAGCACCTGAGCAGCATCTTGGTGCTGGATGTTCCTGATCTCTTTTGCTCCTGGAGGTGCAGTGGGTGTGCAAAGAAAGATGAAGTCTAATTTCTTCACTGCTTACGTAAGAATGTCACGAGCCTAGGGCACAGGAGTTTACTTACACTGCAACCAAGCATGGCTCATGGGTTTTAAAAAAGATAGGAGAAACACCTTTTGCCATTTCTTTACAAGCTCTGTCATACTGAGCTCTATGGTTCTCCCAGTGCTGGCACCAGGCCGACCCTGCTGTGCAGAGCTGGCTCTCTTCTCTTGTGTACACTCAGTGATGGGGGGAAAATGGACTGGAGAGTACTGACCATGATGGTGCATTGCACCTCCCTGCTGATGGGGTGCATGTTCATGAAGTGAGTGTGTATCCACAGCTGGAGCTTCAGTGAAAACACATTAAAGTTGATTGCATTTCACTGCACTTCAGGAAAAAGCATTTTGGACTTTTAAGGTGTTCTGCTTGCCAGAATAATATCTTAGCACTCATAATCTGTGTCTTTAATAGATGTATATCACTGCTGTAGAATTTGTGGGGTTTACAGAGTTGTGGAGATCTCAGGTATTGCATTCTGCCTCTCTTAACCATATCTGTACAAGTTCTGAAATGCGTCCATCACTTTAGGATTTTGTACTCGTGGTCTCACAGCAGGAGCTTTCTGAGCGTTCTGACTTATGTAAAAAAAAAAAAACCCCTTTCAGACCAAAAGTTTATACCATCCTAGGGTTGGAACCAAATTGAAGGTTCTTAGGATCTAATTCTAGATTGAAGCTGATTACTTTCCTTTTTACCACCGCTTTTAGATTCGTTTTGTTAGCAGTATCACCATGTAGATGTAAATCTTCAGTAATACCAAAGAGTTGATTATTCTTGTGGATTTTCAATGATTAGCTAGCTTAGCACAGTAACTCTTCCACTTAAGCCAAAACGTGTACTTTGTGAGGATGAAAATCAGAAAAAAAAAATGTTTTAAATATAAAAGTAATTATATCTGTATGTAATACGCATCGCAACTTGAAGACTCTGACTTCCACTCCATTATCTGTCGTGTTCCCACCTCAGAATTCATAAATAACCACTGTATAACAGGAAAAGGGTGGAGACACTGCACACGGCATGTTGGTTTTAACTTCTATCTTCAGGTTTCCAACTTCAAGATGACCACGTTTACATTTCAAGAACTCCGTGCTTCAGAATGTTTTGTGGGGATTATGTCATGTTTTATATAAGAATTAGGGACAACAGATTTCCACATGCAACATACGTGAGCTGGAGACTGCAGTCCATTTTCCAAGGTTGTAAACAGTACCTGGGATGTGTTAGTGCTGCCAGGTGGTTGTTGTTACAAATGAGGCAGCAGCACTAGTTCAGTTCAAAAGCAGGTGGCTTTCTCTTCCCCCTCTGAATGCATATCCTTATGTCTATTTTCATTTCATTGGAGAAAAAGGACTGAGTAAAGGAAGTTTTCCTGCTGGCAGAGTGCGTTGGAAATCTCCAGACGTGGTAAATTCTTCGGACGTTTTTGTTTGTTTTTACATACCATACTGCTCTGAAGTTTCTCTGAGGTCGTGTTTTTGTTGTAGAGGAAAATGGCAGTTCCCGGTATCTCTTCTTAGTCATCCGAATTTCTCTTGGTGTTTCAGCTTGTAATGTTCCTACACTGCTTTCTGTGCAGTGTGTAAATAAACATTGAAAGATGCATATTTTTCATTATATTTTGTTCCCTGGTGTTTTACTCTGTTCAGTCTTTGAAGAGATTTGTAAAGAGATCTGTTTATTTCTTGTTTCATCAGTGGAGGTTGCTCAGCTGTAGACAGTGCAAAATGGTTCTCAGTCTTTAAAAATTCTGCTCTCCTCTTTAATTACTGCTACCTGAGTGTTTTGCAGTGAGGCATGAAATACAGTCTAATCCTCTGTCATCCTGCTCCCCTGTGGTGGCATGGTCTGTTGTTTAAGGAATTGAAGGGAAATTGGGGTATGTCACCTCTGTGAGGTACATTGTTTCTTGCTCAGCACACATCTCATGGTGTATTGTGTAGGTTTTGTGTCTGGAAGTGAGTATGTATATACACGCAGATGGGTAATGTGAAGCCCATGCTTTGCATGATATCTGTCTAAACTCAGGAAGTCAACCGAGAACATAAGGTCAAGGACCTAATCAGAATATTGGCGCGGCGATGAAGAATTACTTCATTCCACATATGGTGTGTGTTCATGCAGAGAAGAGAATGGCAAAGGATACTTCTGCAGATCCTTGTTGCAGACTCAACCCTGATGAATCTCATTGGGTTTGTTCGGTTTAGAGGTCGAGTTTTAACTACCAAAGTTGAAACAAAAGAAAGAGGTGTGAATCCTGAATTTTACTTTTCCTCTCTGGCAGACTGCTTCGTTCCTCAGGTTGTCTCTGCCAAGCTAATTGTGGTTTTTAATACTCATCTTAAATATGGATTCTTTTGTATACTTCGAATACAAAAGATTCTACAAATTCTTACTTTTTTTTTTTTCATCTGCCAAATCTAATTGCAACTACGGCATAGTGCTTGAAGATGGGTATTTATGGTGCAAACTGCCACAGAAAAGGTGAGGAGGAATATATTACATCTCTGGCCCTCCTCCCTCTCTTGGATAGAGCTGTTGCTGTGTAAGGCTCCAATTTGGAGCAGTTAAAAAAAAAAAAAAGTGACTGTCTCTATTCCAGACTTTCACCTCACTTAGAAAAATGCATTTAGTATAATGAGCAAATGGGTGATGGCACACATTAAATGTGCACTGTGCAGTGGTTCTGTATCCAGAGCTGTCTCTGTTTGGCTAGAAAAGTGGAGAAAGGATCTCAGTTGAGAAGTGATTACCTAGCTGGTAGCCACTAGGAAGAGGGATTTGGGAAGCTCATGTGGAAGGAAGAGTTGCAGCCTCCATGAGAGGAAATGAGCAAAGCGTGTGCTGAGACTTAGGAAGGGAAAGGTCAGCGTGCAGGCTGCCCTGAAGAGGCCTGGGCCTGATGGTGGGCCACAGAGTGTCAGTGGTGGCGTGGCTCTGAAATGACAGGGCTTGCTTCATTCCTAAAGTGGGATATCAGAAGGCAAAGCCCCTTGTGCCTGATTGGTTGCAACTTATTCTGGTTTTGCTTGAAGACAGACGTAAAGTGGGTTAAGCTGTTAATGAGTTTGTTAGTCATACTAGGTAATGCCAAGGTAGGTATTACCTGCAGGTGCTTCAAGTGGATAAGTTGTAGCAGAGGGCTGGCTAGCTGGGAGGGGATGAGGCTTGAGAGGGTTGTTGACTGCTGGATACAGCCAATGCCCGCATTGCCTGTTAACATGTAACTGATTCCCAACCAGCCCTGATACATAGTCATACCTCTAAAGCTTGGAAGAGAGATCTCACAGGTGTGATTCTCCTTCCTCTTTGTGGGAGGTGTCCTTTCAAGTCGTGATTCTTCATGCGTGAAGTAGCTTATTACTATGTATCCTCTGTTTTGGGCTGATAATGGTGCATGCTTTGAAAAGTGGTGTAATGTGTAATGCCTTCATTTTCCTCTGAGAGCTCCCTGCTGTTCTTACGGCTCTTCAGATTGGCCCAGGTACTTAAGGGTCACACGTGTCCTGCCACACTTGCTGGGTTTGTGGCTTGGTGTTCCCTGTGACTACAGGCTGTGCTTTCATCTCAGAAGTAGAATCTGAGGAAACTCATCCACTGCAAGCTTTCTTCTCATCTTACAATCTCTTTCACAGTTAGGTGAGATGTTTGTCTTCTGTATGACACCTTTCCTGACAAATGGTTAGTTTGCAGGACGCTCTCCTTTTGGTGTTCAGATTGCTGTGTTGTTGTGCAAGTGCCAGATTAGTTTACTGTTCAAGTCCAAGTGTCTTTATCTGCAGTTGCAGCCTTTTGACTTGTGGTTCAGGGCCTCGGGTTGATCACAACAAACTACTGGGTTTGGTAGAGACTCGTGATTTCTCACGTGCTTTACTGACAGTGAGATTCTGCCAGCTTCTGCTTTTTAGGTTCTCCTTTACCACGTGGGGATTTTCACAGAGATGCACCCCATCTGAAGCATAAAATATGATGTGCAACACTTGAGTAATGCATTCAGTGACCAGTGAAAGCATAAGTATTATCAGAGGGACACACAACTAGATAAACAGCTCCATGGGATTAAGCACCTTCTTGAAGCAAGCATGTAGCTTATTCCTTGCTGAGGCACTCCTGAAAGTAGTAAATTGCATGTTGCTCCTTCAGAGAAACATGTGTTTGAAACACCTGAGAGATGTGGCAACCACACATTTTTTCAAGCCTGGACTCTGTAGGAATTGCACTGTAGGTAGGTAGAAATATTTCTCTTTTATTTGAGTAAGAGGCCTCTTTAGCCTAATTAGGAAGCACTTTGGCAGTGATGAAGCAATATGGGCACAGCGGAATGCAAAATGCACATCTCTGTGCACAGCTGAAGGAAAATGTGCGAATAAAATACCAGATTCCAGAGCAGAAAGGATTATACACTGACAAGAGAGAGAATTCTTACTGCTAGGTTGATGTCCCTAATTGATATAAACAGGAAGCCCTGTGCAGTCTGTGGTAGTTAAAAGATACGCATCTAAATAATATTTAAATAGATTCTTGCATTTTTAAGACCCACTGGAGTATAATTGTATTCAACTTAATTAAATGAACCAAATACCCCTGATAGCTGTGCATTACTGCTCCTAAATAAAGCACTCTCTAAAGAGACTTCATGATGCTTAGTTAAAATGATAAAGCCTTAGCCCAGCACCATGAAGTGTTGCATGAGCAGTTTTATGTTTAGTTCAGCTCTGTGCTACCTGCGGCAGTTAAGAATAAGCATTGGTAGTGCTGTGTTGGAGTCAGAACCTGGCAATTCACTGAAGTACTTCAGTACAGAGTCAGTTTTTCTGTTTTTACTGTTTATGGGTATTATTTTATTAAGCTAAAAGCAGAAAGATGTGCTAAGAACAGCCCACGCAGCAAGTAAATGAGAGCAGTGGTGAAGTTAAGCATGTTGCTGTCTGGTTTCTGCTTCTGGCTCCCTGTGTAAACGCAGGCTGGCTATTTAAGCATGCTTGTTATTGCCACTGCTCCTCATAAATAACATGGCTGTCATTATGCCTGCCTCGCATACAAACTGGGATAAGCCCTTTCCTTCAAAACCAAAATATCTCCAAGAATAATATCCCTTGTGTCCTGACTGTTGAAAAAAAAAAAAAAAAAAAAAAGTGCCTTCATGAGAAAGACCAAAAGTAGAAGGAAGCTCCAAGTCTGCAGGAATGTATTGTTTGTCGGGCTCCATGCTTGTAGCCCCTTGATGTTGTGCTTGTGGCCATGGTGGGGTGCAGAATACGTGGATTTGGTGTGGATTCATCTTTGTGTTCAGTTCCCCTCTTCACAGGTCGCTGTGCCCTGTCTGTATGCAACTTTCCAGGGTTTTGGGGGTTTGATAGGGTTCTTTGCCTTGCTGCACTTCACCACAGCCTCTTTGCAGCCCTGTCCGGACACATGCAACCGGCTGACAAGGACCCAATGTGGGCACAGTGAGGTTATCCTCTGGAGGCTGCTGCTGAGACAGTGGGGCTGGGCAGTTTCTCCTGGCAGCATGAGCTGGGCTGGCGCAGGTTGCAGGAAACTGCTTCTTCTGCTGTTAAGATTACTTGGGGAAAAATGGATTTCTGCCATATTCAATTATGGTTATTTCCTTTTCTGGTAAAACACTGCCTGTCAGGAAGCAGTAGGAGTGAAGGAGAGGTTAATCTCCAAGCACGCAGAAGATTTGAATACATCTTCCAGACTGCTAGCTGCTGGATTTCCAGCAGGAAAGATCAGAAGAGTAGCAGAGTTTCAGAGAAAGCAACTTGAGTGCAGGCAGCTTTGTTTTCCAGGGCCCACAGCTTCCCTGCCCTCTGCACCAGTGGTCTGTGTCCCTGAATACTCAGCAGCTTGTGTCATGGGGCATAGTGGCCATGACGGACTCCCACATCTGCTCAGTGCATACCCACAGCCATCACCATGGGGTCTCATTGGGCCAGGGATGCTGCGGTCCTTCAGGAGAGTCAGGCTGGAAAATTGTGCTGGACCTGAGGCCTGGTGCCCAAAAAGAGGGGAAAACAGACCTTAGGAAAGAGAAATGAAGGGGAGAACAAACAATGTGGTGCTGAAGAAGCCAGGAAAAGGGGTGGGGAGGAAGAAGGATAAGAAATTTCTTTCAGTGAACTTTCCTTTTTCTGAGCAACTTATTTCCTGGTGAAAAGGATAGCAAAGTTTAAGTAAAGTTATTCTAACTGCTGTGGTGCTGGGATAGACATACAAGTAGAGAGACACAAATGTCAGAGGTGGTATTTGTCACTCTCACTTTATTATTATTATTATTTTTAATAGAACACCTAGCAAAATAATAATATACCATTTCTTCCCCAAAGAATTTAAAGAGTGAGAGAACTTAGCACTGGAAAAACAAATTAGTGCTTTATTTGAGAGAAACTAATGAGGGACCACCAAGTTGGATAAATAATTATTTTACTTAATTTTTTTTTTTTTTTTTACCTTGAGTAACGTGGTGACAATTACCTATACGCCCCTTGTATGTATCCCTAATAAGAACCTGCATATATTCCATCTTAGGCAAAAATTTCCTTGAGCTTCAACAATAAATATGTAAGAGATGCGGTGCTGTGAGGGTTTTTGCTGCTATATGTTCATGCATTAAGTTTTACAGATCCAAAGTTTTGTGCTTTCATTGCTGTTTATGATGTTGATACACACTCATTTCAAGATCAAAAGGATTCGGTTAGAATGAAATTCTGTAAAGCAAACAGATCAATGTATTGGTAGATGGTATTAATACTCTGCATGTCATTCCTGCATCGAGGTTGATTTACAGACAAATGGAGCCGCAAAATCAGCTGAAAAATTACTGCCTACTCCTTAAACAAGGTTGTCTTGGCTCACTCTTAAGAGTATGTTCACAGTTAAGCCCCTATTTTATAGCATTTTCTGACCATCCCCTCCTCCCCCACCCTGTAATTGAAATAGAAAACAAAATCAGAATTTCGTACAGCAGAATCATTGTTAAATAAGATTGCAGTGCTTCTTGGTTCATTGAGCTGCTTTAGTGCATTTCATTGTTTTACTGTATTGCACCAGTACATCCAGCTCAGAGGGAATCACCCTTTGTGAACATTGATAAAAAGAAGAAATCAGTTTTGACTACACTTGGATGTAAATTTGACCAATGTTTGCTTTATCCAAGTCTACCATACAGTTCATCCCCTTGCCAGATACTCTAAACCTGTGAGCTCAAACTTACTGACTTTCTAACTCAGTTGTCCAGAAATGCAGTCATCTACTGTGGTTGCTTTGTCTTTAAATATCCAAGTTGTTGTTTCTTCCTTGCATATTTTGCAAGTTCTTAGGGTCCTTTTTCAGGTTATTACTTTAAAGAGTTGTTCACAACTCAGTTACATAGGTCCCAACCTGCCACAGAATTGTTTTGTTGTGTTTGTTTTGTTTTGTTTTGAGTTTTTGGTCATATTGTGCTGGTTAGAAAAGATAGAATTTTAATGAGACCTTATACACTATTACAGTTGATTGGTCCATCTCACTGAGATGAGGACTTATTCCATCACCTACAGAAGATATTTGTTTTTTGTATATCCATTTCATTAGGCTTTAGCCTACCCAAACCTGCAACCACCCCCCATAGCATGCTGAAGTTCCTGATGCTGAAACAAGGGAGTTCACCTCCATCTCTGTAATGGTGCTTTAATAACATATAGTTCATTCTTAATTCTTGTCACTCTTCCGTATATCGTTTGTTCCCGTTCGCAGGTACCAGGGTAGTTGGTGTGTACAGAGGGATGCATTTCCAGTCAGTGTGGGAAAAAGATTTGGCAAATGCAGTGTGTGAAAGGAGGAGGCAGTGATAAACAGGGACACAAATTAGTGATAGGTGATGCCAGGTGCAGCTCTTGCATGGCTTGAGGAGTTGTTCATTTATGCTGCTTTACAAGCTGGCAGCAATTACCTGTGCCTCACTGATGGCCAGTTGGGTGGGTAGGGATGGCCTAGCAGTTATCACTGTAGGCTGAGAGTTCTGATCTGTTTTTTGGTGAGCTTATTGCAGATCACCTTGAGGAGAGGAGGGTGGAGGATAATATATTGTTATTAAGGAAGCTGGACACTAAGGATGCTTTGAACAAACTTTTTATTCAAAAAATTTGCATATGATCTTGTCCATCAAGATAACAAGCATCTGAAAGAGCTGGTTCTGCTTCTGATAAATACTCACTTTATAAGTATGTTGGAATGTAGATTTGCATAGATAGAACTTTTTCCTTTAGCATGTATATATATATATCTATATTTATTTATTTATTTATAAATTTTTGTTTAAAATTATTTTTTTACATAGAGGACTTCCTTGGTTGCATGCCAGAGAGAGAAATACTGATTTTAATTTACCATTGGGAGGAAAAGTAGATCCCATTTGTAAAGCTTTTAAGAGGTACTTTGTTACACCTGCAGATTTCAAGACTTTACAATGAAAAGTGAGGGAAAAAAGATGGAGGTGCGGTTGGTGAAGAAAGTGTTTGATTTGCAACAGCTTTGAAAAGAGAGTTTCTCTTGCTTTAATGATATGATAAGGTATTGTATATAATGGAAAAAGGTTACACGGCTGTGTGATAAAGTTTCTGGGTATAGAGACTGTACTCTGAATTTAGTGGGCTATATCAGTTATTTCACGTAAGTTATACAAAATCTTTTCTGTCATACTGCACCATGGTGCCTTCTATTTATTGTAAAGAATCTCGAATTGTTTAAAATATGCTGCTGAGAGATTGATAGTGTTATTAGATCTATTTTTATAGCCATCTGTAAAGCCACATAACTTAATGATTCAGTGCTCAGATGCCATAAAAATTAACAGAAAGTCTTCCATTGAATCAGTGTGATCTGTGTTTTCTTTGTTCTCTCAACATCCAGCTATAGAGAGGTCAAGGGAACCATGACAACCCTTCAACTCATCTAAAATAGCTGTTCTCAGTATAAAAATGTCATGACTCCTACACTGAGTATTTTATGCTTTCCCCTGAATATCAAGATGAGCGTGAGGCTCCCTGGCCTCCCTCTTCTCTCTCACTCACATTTCTGACCCCATTGACTGTCAAGATTGACTTTGAACTTGCCATTTTATGCATAGCGGAATTGTTTCTTCTCCTGAATGGAAAATTGTCCTTTCTGAGCCCTAGGAAGAGACAGAGACATTTTTATGGCAGCTTATTGGATATATTTTTAGCAGCAGCTGTTTTGAAGCTAAGCCAGAATGCAAAAAGTTGACCATATTCCTGGCAGAAATACATTGCTAGCAAAGGACAGGTAAGAGAGTCAGAAATTAATACTGTACACAATTATCATGAAGCTCTGCAGGTTTTCCTGTGGATGACTGCCCTCTTCATTTGAGTCTGTATTACTGTAATGTACACTAGTGCTACCAAGAGAGGCACGTGGAAATGTAACTGCTCTGTTTTGGAAAGATGTGTTCCTGATACAAGTCTGCCTCCTTACAAAGAACTGTGGAAGAATGTGAAATACAGTCTCTTTTAGATGAGAGGCCTAAATTCATGTGTTCATACAATTTGTAGTGCAGAAGGTGCTGTCACAGTTTTATCTCTATCTTTGTGTCTGTGATGGGGATGGCAGTTCCACAGCCAGCCCAAAAAGGGGGAGGGAGAAAGGGGAAAGGAACAAAAGCAAAAAAAGCAAACAATGGCAGTGATCTGAGGAGGAAAATAAATTTAGTTTTCTAATTATAATAGCCACATCATGGTTGCTTAGGGCCCACATTCGGAAAAAGTGTTAAATGGGCTGGTGCATTGTTCAGAGTTGTCTGATGGAAACCTGAGCATCCCTTGCTGTCTAGGCAGGCTAGTTCTGCTTAGCTCTGAAGATCTTTTTGAATGTGTGAAGTCCTGTTGAAAGCAGTGCTTTTCTTATTCACAAACATGTTCCCTTTCCACAGATGTTCCCATTTCACAACTTTTTTTGGTCCTTTTTCCTTCTCTCCAGCCCAAACAAGCCTGTTTGCTCTGGACCACATTCTGGCTTTCATTTCTGTACTCCTTACAGCTATCCAAACCAAAGGTATTATTTAAACTTACGATCATGTTCCACACATTTTTGGTAGGTGTCCCTGTTAAGATCCAAGTGCCAGAAATAAGCTGCTCATATTTACAGCCATTCTCCACACAGTAGTCCTGTGTCTCAAGTATGGAAATGAATTTTTCACATCTTGGGCTGAGAAGGTCAAAAGCATGCCTTTGTCAGGATATGATTGTAGAGCATTGCAAAAGACCATCTTCACTTTGACCGTGTCCTTTCCATATACATTGATCAGCAGTCAAACTAGTCAATTTTTCCTGCCAGTTTCTGAGCTGTTCCTAACCTCCCAGGATTATTCCTGTGCTGTGGCCGTAGCTGGAATGGATTGTAAGTGATTGTAACTTGTGTGGCTGCTTTGTGTGCTGTCATCTGTATTGCCATATGCAGCTGGAGACCCCTCTTTCTGACCAAACAGGCTCATAGCATTCACATTTATTTTACAAGTTAGAGATTCTCACAGTTGCATGAATTCCACCCCCTGGCTTGGAGAATGAGTGCATTTGTCTAATAACCAAGACCTCTTTCCTGGCATCTGTAGCTACTAGAATAGGGGGATGGGGTGGAATGTGCAGCTTTGTAATACTCTGTCAGAATCTGAGGTAGTGAAGTACAAACTGTCATCGATGGTTTTTGGTTTGTTTGGTTTTTGTTGGTTTGTTTGGCTTTTTCTAAAACTCTTATTCTGCATGGAAATTTGAGCAGAAAGAACATATGCTGTGCTATGCCCAGGATTTAGGTGCATACCCTGGTTCACAAAGCATTTGTTACAAGCAAAGGCAGTTATTCCTCCTGTCCTGGTGGTTTTTGTTATACCGTCATCATTATTCAAATATGAATGTATTTTTATTTAATGTTACTGCCAGTGAAGCTTGCTGACAAAACATTTTTCTCTTTACACTTTTAGATGTCAAATACAAAGGATTCTGCCAGTGTATTAAGCTAACTGATGTGCAGTGACCGGTAAATCTTAGCTTCATAATAAGTGTGTCAGATCATTCCAGCTCCTCTTTGTAGTCACTCCATTAACATGAATCTCGATGGATTCCTCTGGTATTCACATGCATATCAGAACTAATTCTCTGGGCATTCCAGGGTAATTCATCTTCTACCCTCTGTTTTATGATGCTAAAAAATGTTGTATGCATACATTATAAGATGGAAATTTATGAGCGTTGTTTGACTACCAAAACTAGAAATCTGAGATAATTCAGTTTTCATTAAAATGTTTTATTAAGTAGTAATTTTACGCTTGCCCCTTCAGAACTAGTGGGTCGTTTCACTTTTCTGAGTGTCAGATTATTTCTGAGAATGTCTCAAGAAGTAGCAGAGTTTTAGGAGAAACTTGTTGTTGCTTCTTACAGATACAAATATTTCAGGAATGGTATTTGTAATGAATATTTCTGTTGCTTACAATATTTTGCTCCAGAGAAAATCAGTGGGATTACATATCTTGAATGCTGCAGTTTGTGTGGCAGTAAACACAACTGGTGCACAGCAGTTTTTGTGGTAGGGCTTTAATAACTGTTAAATTTGTAGTAAGAGAGAAAGAGCTGTCATGAAGTCTTGTTTTTTCAAATATTACTGACTTAAAGCACTGAAGAGCACATAGCAGGTGCTGTTATTACAGATATATTAGTAAGAATGTATTTGAAAGCTATGCCATTCTTCATTAGGATCACATAAGCTAATTCATATATAGGACTGCCACTGTGTCAAAGTGGGACTTAGTGGCACATAACTGGAGGCTTACTTTTAAGTTACACTGGCTTGTTAGCTTTGGTATCAAATAGCTGTATGCTATTTTCATAGCTGTGAAACTGAAGTGTTGATTCAAGTCTGTTTTTGTATTGGAACCAAGCCCACACTGTCAGGCTATGCATAAGGAAGAAAGGAAATAAGCAAGCAAATGAGTTTTGACTGTTATTTCTATTATTTTAAAAATCCTCTAGGTTTTGGCTTGCAAAGGAAACTATGAAAATTAACATCAACTTTTATTCTTTATGCATCAGGGTGACATCTCTTTAAAGTATCGTTAGTTATGAATGGTTTTATTGTTCTGTTTTATTCATTAGGGAGTCTTTAGAATGTTTTAGACGATTCCACTGACTATCTTTGCCACCTTTGCCTTGCAAGGGAGATTAATGAGTTCTTAAAATTCTGCTTGTGGGTATTTTGTACTCAGTTCACTCGGAAACAGACTTGGAACACAAAGCACACTGGCAGTGTCTGTGAGAGGGAGTTTGGAGCTGCTTGGAGAAGCTTTCAATTCAAGGCATTGATAAGCAAGAATCTAGAGTTCAAAAGTCATCTTCTGATTACTTGTATCTCCAGTCTGACATCACCAGATGTTTCATGTAGGTCCTCTCAGCTGTCATCAGTGCAGGAGGAAAATGAAGAAAAATGAAACTTTTTTTTTTTTAGTTTTGCATATTTTTAGTTGTACTTAATAGAATAGAAGTGGATTATGGAGGTAATCATATGTATTTAAGACACTGTGTGAGAAAATTTGAGGTAATGTAAATCAGATATATAACTGTCTGTACAGTTGTGGCATTGTTTTCGTGTGTGTGACATGAACGGATGCTGCTGGGTATGAAATACTTGCTGTCTTTGGCTTTAGTTGACTTGTGGATCTGTTTTTCCTTCTGACAAAAGCAGTGCTCTTTGGATAATCCTCCATGTGAACTCAGAAAAGCTCTCTGCTACAGAGAAAAAAAATAGATTAATCAATACACTACAACCTCCTGGAAAGTTGAGATGTAAATACAAATGTTTACATTTTTGGCATCATATTTTCATAGGATCATAGAATGGTGCGGGTTGAAAAGGATCACAAAGATCATCTAGTTTCAACCTCCCTGCTATGTGCATGGCCAGCAGCAACTAGATCAGGCTGCCCAGAGCCACATCCAGCCTGGCCTTGAATGCCTCCAGGGATGGGGCACCCACAACCTCCTTAGGCAACCTGTTCCAGTGCTTCACCACCCTCTGAGTGAGAAAACTCCTAATACTTAACCTAAGTCTCCCCTGTCTTAGTTTAAAACCATTCCCCCTTGTCCTATCACTATCCGCCCTCATGAACAGTTGTACCCCCTCCTGCTTATATGCTTCTTTCAAGTATTGGAAGGCCACAATGAGGTCTCCTTGGAGCCTTCTCTCTTCCAAACAATTTCTGTCCTATCATCTGTTCGGTACGTTAAGCTTTCTTTCACAAGGAATTTGTCTTTTCTGGAGTGTTGTCATGAGTTGTGTTTGGAGCTTAGCCCCTCACTTGAGTCCTGTGCCTTGATTGAAATGCCGTCAGTATCTCCAGGCTTTGTGGCACTGATGGCCTTTGTCACTTCTCTGTTGGCTGCTCTTTACCATCACATGCTCAGTTGCAGTGGCACAGCTCTTCGTCTGCAGAGTTTAACTGGGGAGCTGTCACCAAGCTCATTTTCCTCTAGAGACAGTCACAAGCCTTTAGACTTGTGGAGATCTCCTTTACAGAAAGCTCCACGAGCCCTACGTCAAAATATGTGAAAAGAGAATATTTGCAAAGCTTTGTTTGATCCTTTGTGCATTGCAGGCTGCTGTCTTACCCAATCTTAATTCCACTTGCAGTAGAGCTGACTTAGCTAAACAGAAGCTCACCTGATGCATTTGGATTTGGAGTACGTTACTCAATTTCAGAGTCATTACAGTAACTTTTTAAAGTAGCAACTGCTGTGCTGTATAATCTTTAACTATACGCATGTATTCCCCAGTAGATTTACTACATGAAATTTAATGGTGTCCAGAGTTCAGGAAGGAGACAGACTGACAAAGTCCCAGTGTGCTGGGATGGAGTGGCTGGGACTCAGGTTTCATGTCATCTCTTTGAAACTCATGCAGGTTTTTGTACTGCCTGCAGCAGTGAGCAATTGAAGATTGTTTGTGGGCTACTTTTTCTGCTTGGTGCTTGTTATTCCCCATGGCACAGTGGAGCTGCTTATCCATACAGAGCATGCAGACCTTGTGAAAGGCACCCTGCTGCATAGCACCAGTACCTGTGTGCTCAGCCAAGGCTATGGAGGCCACTGGCAGATTGTCCACTGGCTCAGGTGGGTTTGGGAGTCCTTTTCTTACCCAGCCTGTTGGGAAATGATGGCTTGGTAGGAATTAGCTGGAGAAGATGTGTGGTTGCTGCCCACTGCTCCCGAGGCAAGATAGGCTGCAGCGTCTCTCTCTTTCTAAAGGATGCTGGTGTTTTGTCCCCAGTGGCATGGAAAGCTATCTGTCTGAAGCTGTGTAAAGTCCAAAGGTCCCAGAAGTGGGGTCTTTTTGTGCTAAGGAACTCAATCTTGCAACAGTTGAGATTCCCATGTGAGATCATTGGCAGGTTGAGAGGTAGGAAATACAGTAAAAAATGAGTAAGCATGCATAGAGAAGTGTGTATGTGTGTATTTAGTGTAGTTATTTTGCTTCTGCTGCTCCAGCAAGTGATACACAAGTTGTTTTCCATCTGTGCCATACACACTAGTTTGAAGAAAACCGCAGATGCTTCTGGGGAACCATTCTGGGAATTGTTCAATACCTACTGGGCATGTGGAAATGTGCTTTAAAAAAGTAGAAAGTGTGTTTTGCAAGTCTCAGGTTTGGTAGGCATCCGCATTGATTAAAGTGGGAGTGTTTTGTTCCAATTACCTGGAACTGATACTTTGTTAGAGCAGACCTGCCTCTTCTGCACAGTCATAACACAGAAAACAGGACTATTGCTTTTCAAATGGCAATATCTTCTGTAAGATGTGGTTTCTGTTTAAGAGATTTCCTCCTAGCTCATGTTAACCCTGCAGTGTATTTTAGGTATACTATTAGCATAATTATTTTTAAATGCTTTCTCAATTGCTTAGCTTTTTCTTAATATTGAAGACAGTTTTATGTTTGTGTTGCATCTGTTTACTGATAGTAGCAGCGAAATAAAGCTGCAGAATACCAGAATGTATACACGAAGTATAGTTGTTATCTTTTGAAGAATGTAAACAATAACATATGCCTTTTTGAGGAATGTGTTCAATAACATATGCTCTTACGTAAGTTAGACAACAAGAGAAACAGAAGTACTCCATTCCTTGTTTTGGGCTTAGTTAAGTGTATGCTTATTGTACCAATAATTGTTAGTCCGCCATCTCTGACATATATGCCTGAAGTTTACTAAGATTTCTAAAGCCACTTACAAAATCCAGCCTTTTTTTCCCCCCTTTATTTATCCATCATTTAGAAAGACAGAATTAATAGGTGACTACAATTAGGTTCCTGGCTATTGCCATTTTGTTAATGGGTGGTAATCTTGCCTAGCAGAGCAGAGGTTTGGGACTGAGCGAAACCTGTTTCTGCCTCCAGAGCATTTTAAAAGACCAATTTGCAGAGTGTCTCTGTAGGCGGTATAAACTCTCCTGTTCAAACCATTTGGCTGGAACTGTTTGCAGTCTGGCTGACTGCTTATAAGCAAGGAGTTTTAATGTTTGAAATTGCTGTTAATGATTGTCAAGGAAAGCAGGGCTACTCCCAGTAAATAAGGTTGGTGGAACGTATGTAATGACTGGCAATGAAGTGAGCAGGCAGCTGGTTGGAGAACCAGATGGAATATGGTTATCTGTGGGTGGGAGCGCACCGAGGCAGATTGTGCTCAGGGATAGTGCTGTGCACTGCTGTCCCTGCTGGTTCTGGCTGTGCAGGAATTAGCAGGGACCCATGTGCTCCCAAGGGGCTGCTGTGACACCACAACTCATTGAAAGGATGACCTGCGAGCTGTGTGCTGCCCGTACTGCAGGGATGCGAGTCCATCGGGGTTGTGCTGTTACATTTAAACCTCATTTTTAAGTTGATTAATCTCTCATTTTTTCCCTTTGTCTCCACCACAGGATGGGTCGCTGGGAAACATTGATGACCTTGCACAGCAGTATGCAGACTACTACAACACCTGCTTCACGGATGTGTGTGAGAGGATGGAAGAGCTGCGCAAACGGAGGGTTTCCCAAGACCTTGATGTGGTATGTAGAGAGCTTATGACTTTATTAACAGTGTTTGCCATTTGTGACCCAAAAGAGTCACCAGTATTTCAGTTTGATGATTTAAAAGTTACTTTCCCATCCAGGGAAATAACTCTGTGATTGCACTTGCACACACAAATGCTTCAGCAACCTCAATTTAACACTTGGAAATTAACTGCTTTTTTATATTTTTAATTTTTTTTTAGCCTCTCTGAGCATTCTGTTACACTTCTTCACTGTCTTCATAATGAACCTTTTTTCCCTCCGACATTCTGTTAAATACCCTTCCATATCATTTTATGCCTGTTGTCTGACCTTGTTGTTCTATATGCCACTGTGAAGAACTGGGCTCCACCTTTGTGATAGCCTCTCCATAGCTACCAATGGGCTACAGGTTGGTCTCCTCAAAGCTGTCTTTTTTTTTCCAAGCTCAATCTCTCAGATCTCTTAGCATCTTCTTGCAGGGCAAGGGTTCAAACCCCTGAAAACACAGTGACCCTGCTCTGAGGTCATTCAATTACTTTGACAATTCTTTGATTTCTTTCTAGCACACCTGAAGGTGGTGTTCCAAGCATAGCCTGACAGGTGCCAAGTAAAAGAGAAGAATGTCTTTCATCTTCCAGCTACACTGCTGGTGGTGCTGTTCTGCAAGACTCTCTGTCCAATTTCTGTGGAACAATCTGACCCAGACAGTCAGTCCCCAGTCTGTGTTGGTGTATGGGCCTACTCCTTCTCAGGAGCAGGACACTGCAGTTGTCCATGTTGAGTTTCATGAGGTTCCTGTCAGGGCACTCTGCCCTTAAGTGTACTGACTGTAGCTCAAGGATGGTATCATCTACAACCTTGATGATGGTGCCATCTATTTCCTCTTCAGATTTCTAATGGAACAGACCCCAGAATAGACTCTGCAGTGCTCTGCTTATAACTGGCCTTCAGTTACAGCACACTCTCCATTACATTACCCTTAAAGCCTAACCTGCTGTTTTTCACCCATGTAGTGGCAAAGATTCTCTGGGGAGTCCCACTTTCTCTGAAACTAATCTTTTATTGGGACATCGGCGTAACTCATTTTTGTTAGCTTTATGAAGGAACCTTTTCAGGAGGCGTGTCACAAAAACATGGTTCTCGCCTCTTCGATAATTTCCATTTCCACAATGTTCTGTTACATTTATAAATGTTTATCACTGCTTAGGACATATGTGCATGTCTGCACTGTGCATGTGTGTTACTGATAGTTGTGCTTCTTTCTGTTTAAACCTTTTCATTAGTTTTCGTGATGTTCATAAAAATCTTCTGTAACACAGAGAAAAGAGATTTTAGGTCTGATTTGTTTGGTCTTCTGTGTTAAGTTTATGCTTCCAATTGTGTGATACGTTTCACTTACAGTTTTGTAGATATTTCCTAGAAAAACTTCCTTGATTCTAAGCATGTTACTGAAGGAATTCATTATACCATAGCTAGTTTTTCTGTGTTGGTAATTTTTACGTATCACATACAGAAACTCAAAGCTGAATTTTCTAGTTATTGCAGAGCCTGTAAATTGTGAACCTGATTACATAGTTGTTCCTAGTAGTTTTGCTTTGAAACACTGTAGTGTTTCTGTTATGAAATGATTTTTATAAGAAATAGGTTTGTATGCTGTCATTTAGTGCAGTACTTCTTACTTGAACATCTCAAGCTGTAAATCTCATATCCCATCTTGTTTGTTTGGGAAAACATGGTATGATTAGTACCTCTACTGATGCATAGTGCTGTGGCAGAGCCAGCCTTGGATCTGATCAAACTTCTGCAGTTCCTCTACGGGATCAATCCTTTAAGAGGAATATGGGAGCTGAAGATGCATAATTGTGTTTTCTGCCTTTGTTTCCCCAGATCCTGATAGATCCCCTGATCCAGGGAACATTTTTCTCCCATTCTCTAGCAGCTGTATCTGATGATGTGGTTTACTTTAAGGATACTTTTTGTCTCCTTGGGATTCCAGTTTGATAGCTGAGGGGCTACCAGAACTCATATTGACTTCAGTTATACAAACTGGCTGCAGGGTCGAGGCAGAGAGTCAGCTCAGCCCCACTCCAGTTTGATAGATTCTTCTTTATTTTTAAATGGGGGAAAATCTTCAAATCTTCTACAAATCTATTCTTACCAAGAAGATCCAACTGTTAAACAAAAGATGATTGTAGGAAATCCCTGTTGTAGATGGACCCTTCTGTGTGTAGCAGTTGGCAGCAGAGAATTGTGGTTCGTGTGCGAGCCTCCGCATACCAGGTATGTTAGGTAGCTGTTGCCAGCCATGAAACTCCCTCTCCTGGCACTTGGGCTCTTGGAAGGAAGCTCCTGTCCTGTAATGAGGCATGTGAGTAATGAGGCATGCTTTGTGGTAGGAGAGGACTCCCTTCCATTTGGACAGATGGGCCTAATTTGGCTGCCTTCTCTTCCAAAGCTGCTGAAGCCAGTCTGGGGAAAGCCATCTGAGCTTAATTAACTCACATCAAAGGTGCAGAGCTTCATGCTGGTTTAAATAGACGCAAGCTAACCCAAGACAGACCAGTGAGTGATTCACTAGCACATTCTGTTCAAGAGAAAGTATAGTCAGAGAAAATGGCTGTTGGAAAAGACATTCTGCAGACTCCTCTTCAGTGGCTCCCAAATAGTAGACCAGTGATGACTTTTGAACTTTTAATTTTCAGTTGCAATATCTTTTCTCAGACTTAAATTAGTGCTCAGTTTTTGCTACATCCATCACCAGCATAATCCGGACATCAGATAGCCATTGTGCTGATAACAGATGACATCATAGATATTAGGTCACTTCAACAACAGCATCCAGACAGCACTGACTGCAGCTGAAGCTTGCTGTCACCAATAGGTAGTCAGGTGTGACTTGATAGGTACACTGGGAGCAGGGGATGGACATGTTGGCTGGCATGTATTTTCACTGTGATAGAACAATATACCTACTTATAATCTGCTTTAGAATGAGGGACTGGTTTAAACAGAAGAGCTGCTGAAGTGTCCTCTAAAGTAGCAATGTGCAAGATGGAACAGGTGGCTCATTTATTGTGGTGTCTTTCCTCTCTGTGCAGCTTGAGGAAAGGTAATGTATTTGTAGGGATTTGGAATTGTGAATAAAGTTGGAAGAAATACCAAGTTCACACAGCTTATCCCAGTAGCAAATATATGCAATCAGAAAATGATTGTGCACTGATAGTATTGGTCTAGCCCAGCTTTGTTCTGCTATTCACTGCCCTCCTCACAGGGATGAGGAGGGACCATGCCTTGCTCTGTAGCCTCTTCCCTGCAGTGGGGACATGCCAGAGCCTTTCTCCCCCCACTAGTGGTCTTCTCCTTCTCTTTATCCAAGCATTAGTGCAAAGAAAAGCTGATGCACGTGTAATACTAGGGCTCTGCCAGACTGAAGGCTCCTGAATCGTGAGAAGGTGTGCCATAGAGTAAGCCCAAGCTTTGCACTGAGGTGAGGAACCAGGGAACAGGAGAGTCTCTGCTGACAGCTCTCAATGCTACGGATGCTTTGTGTAAAAAATTATGTAGGTATTGGTATACACCTTTAGATTTTAAAGCAGGGTAAGTGATAAACCCTGGAGACCACAGTTAGGTTTGCTGAATTCTCCAGGAATGAAGAGGAGTGGATCACCAAGGGGCTGAACGTGGTGCAAAAATGCCCAGTGAGGCCGCGTCCGAAGAAGCGGAGCAGTAACAAAATAGTGCCTGAGCTGGCAGCATCTTACCAGGGACAGGCATTCAGTACTGGCTCACTCAGAGTCCCCTTTATAGCTTGTTATCTGAAAGGACAGAAGTATGAAATATGAACTGTTCATTGCTACTTCTGTATACTTTGAAAACAGTTTTAGCTGTTTGAGAGCAAGTGTTGATATCTTCATTATGTATTGTATTTTCTAATCAGGTCTCCAACCTTCCCTATCAGACCATGGCCATTTCTGTCTGGATATCCTGCTCTCGTGTTGAATTAAAAAAGAAAAATCACTTGATGAAACTGTTTGGGAGAGCAGCGTATCTTTCCATGGAACAGTAGCTGCAGATGAAGCTAAACATAGATTATTTTTCCAAATGGCAGTGCAGTCAGGGATTGTTAGTTGTCCCTAACCACGATAGGTGCTTTTTGCACTTTGGAATTTTGCCTCTGTTTTTGTAATGGAGAATGTGCTTGGGTTTGGACATAAATGTTTGTGAACAGCATGGGAGTTGCCCACATTTCCTAGCATTTGGCCTATTCCTGTGCACCATGTGTTTTTTTGGCTGCGGTCAGAGTAGATAGAGCAAATTTTCAGGGCCATAATGGATGTATCACTGGTAATATTCAGCTGGACATCTGCTAAAATGCAGTTATGGCCAGAAAAGTGACTTCATGAGGATGACACCTTGTTACTGCTCATCTCTGCTTCCTTTGTATCTTCGGGATCATATCTGCTTGGATCGCTGTCAAAACCAGGTTTGCCCTGCCCGTCAGCAGAGCAGGACATATTGATGTAGCTGTGAAAGAGCAAACTGCATTTTGTTGTCTCATCCATCACTGACAGCGGCCAGCTAACTGCTGCTGCCAAGGCCTGCACTGTCGCTGGTGATCCCGAAGTCAAAGAGCAGCCAGCCCGAGGCTTCCTGATGGATTCTGACAGCTATGGCTGTGGCACTGAGGAGTTGCACTTATCTTTTGACTTGTAAATTACATAAATTCAAAATGAATGTCATTGTGAAGTGACAAGACACAGTTTACCTCTTTTTTTTTTTTTTTTTTTTTTTTTTTTACCTCTGCATAGATTTAGTTCATTGCCTTGCACAGAAAGGGAAGTATTCAGAATCTCTCTCTGTCTACATGGTGGTAAGGTACAGTGTCTGTAACTGAGAAATAGGCTTTGGTAGGCTATAAAACCTGGCTTTATGAACCTGCGTATATGCTGATGCACAATCAGAAAATAGAAATGAGCATAAAACCAATGTACAATTCCTGCCTTGCTGCCCACATGTGTAAATATGTAGCTCTCATGCTTTGCTGCGCTTTTTGGAAGGTGTTCAGCAGCCAGTTGTTTGATGACAAATAGGATCGACAGCATAGATGATACCATCGTATAAATGTCAAGCATGGCAGAGTAGAGGGACAGTGGCACAAACAGATTAATTAGTAGTTAGAGTGACAGAGTAATTAATCTTCAGGCTTTTTAGAGGTGAAGTTGCTTGATACTATGTTGCTGGTTGGCGTATCACAAGACCAGTGGAGAAACTCAGCCAACCTTCACTGAAGCAGACTAAAGTACCCAGTACTGTTGCAGTCACTGATTGATGTGCGTTTAAGAAATCTCTGTGGGAGCTGGCCAGTTAAGTCAGAGTTAATGAATATCTTTGTGAAATCTGCCTGTGCCTGCACTAGAGCTGGCTCTTTCCACTTCCTCTATTCCTTGTGCCTTACATACATTAAAATCTCCAAGACTGAAATAGTCTGTTTATTCCCTGCCATGAAATTATCAGCTGTGCTTTGCAAATGCGATGTTGTGTGCTTTTACCTTTGTCCTAAGAGGACACCTCTATCTTGCTGGAGCAGAATCCCACTGTTTTGTTTTGTCTTGCTGGCTGCGTGAGGCCCTCCAAAATATAAACAACAGCTGAGTTGGATTAGAAAGGTAACTACAGCACAAAAAGAGAACTGGAGAACACACAGATAAGGCTTCTTAAATTTTGGAGAGTTTCCAGGCCTTATCAGCTAGATACATGAAAGAAAAAGTAATAGATGTGAGCTTCTAAGCATTTTTTCCTCCAGTATAGGTTGCAACAGGACTTCTTTTTTCTTAAATATGAGGTGCATAAAGTAGGTTTACATTTGTAGGAAATACATAATAGAGATTTACTGTTTGCAGTCTCAGTCTCAGTATTTTAGAGTTTATCTATATAAGTTAAATCTGTCATATTTTTTTCATTGTAAATGGAACTTTTCAAAGGTAGACACAATGGAAATTCTGGAACAGACAGGCTATTTTTAGTGTCTCATGTATCACACATCAGGACAGCAAAGGAATTTAAATACAGAGCTAGCATTAAGCATGAAAATAAAGCAAGGCTTGTTCCATACACAGCAAAGTGAATGCAGTTCTCAGCAGTCTGTTGTCTACTTAGTGTTCTCAAACTTAGTTTAAAAAAAAAAGTCTCCACTCTCTGTAAGCTAATGATCTCCTGCAGTCTCACTACTCTTTCTGTTGGAAGTCCTTTTATGAATAATCTCTTAGGCAAAATCTGTCTGTCCATAGCCAAAGTGTAGAGGTTGGAGGCCCAGCAGATTGTGCAGTTATGGTGCTTTGAGTTACCTTTATCTTCCTTCAGTGCATGCAGAGTATCCTTGCTTTTTGGAGCAGGATCTTCAGCACTTCTGATCTTCTGAATGTTTGTATTTTTTGCAGTGTCAGTGCAAGTGTCAATGGTGAACAGTTTGTCAAAGTTATTTCTTTCTGAACCAATAATACTGTTATTAAAAAAAGACACACTGTGTTATAAATAGAAGAAGTAACTTGCTCCGAGTACTCTGGCTGGTAACTTTAGAGTGGAGAAATTCTTCATTAGTGTTATAAATGCTTTTCCACTCATTCTCAATCTCATCACATCATCTGTAGTAACTGTCTTGTCCCTTTGCATTTAGCAGGACTTTTACTTTGAATTTAAGATCAATTGAACATCTTCTAACTGTGCTTTTCTTTTATGCTAAACACATTGCATATCAGCTGGAGCTGACAGACAAGATTTGTATTAACTTGGTGATTTAATCTCATTGGAGCCTGAGGACTTGGGGGAGGGGGGAAGGTGAAGTGGAGGGAATCACTTGACTAACATCAGCTCCCTCTGAGTATTTTGTTTTTCTTTTCTCCCTTCTAAATTGAAGAGAGGACCGCAAAAATGAAAGTGTGGAGAGTCATGCTATCTGGATCATTAGGTAGATTTCATTGCAAAGGTTAAAGTCATTAAAAAAAGGAAAGAGAGCAAATTAAATTATAAGAAAATACACAAGTTTTCATGCATTGCTAGAATTCCAAACCACTTGAGTGATATTACTGTAAGAAGGGCAGATGTGTATTGGCAGGCCATTGAGTTTTGGGGAGTGAAGATCCAGGATGTTGTGAACACACTTAATAGATTTTCTAGATTTTTCAGGCAATCTCAAGTTTGTTTAGCAGGCAATTGTTTCTTGTGTTTTAGCAAATCTTGGGAAAATGCTGATAGCTAACTATAAACTCTGGTGTGGCTTATGTGAAGATAAGGGCAGACAGAAATAAAATGGCAGCCAACACTGATGTAAGGTACACATGGGATAGTTCATTTCTTAAGATTTTCCTAGTCCTTTGTTCAAAATAACTAACTTCAGGTACCTGTTTTGCTAATTCTGCTGGATTAAATAGAGACTTTTGGGGAAAATACTGGTCCTGTGTCAGAAGAGGCACAGACTTTGGTAACGTGATAGCAGCTAAACCAACAGAAAAATTAACCTGGAAAGTAGAAATATATAGTTTATTCTTACTTGTCTTTGTGTAGTTCAGTCTGGCTCCCCAAGCAGTTTCTATGGCCCTTCCTTCTGTCCTCCAGCCAGTATATCTATATATGTTGAGGATGGCTGCTGAAGACAGCAGCTTCAGATGTCACAGTATTGCTGTGCCAGTTTCCACTTCTCTTGCATCTTTGAGTAGAGGAATAGCACTACTGGTTGTCAAGGAATAATGAAGGATATTGCTCAAGACAGAAATCTTCAAGTTAGTGAGGTATCCAAAAAATCACGCTTCTAAAAACCATAACATACTTACAGGTTATCAGGGAAAACAGGCAAATCAAAATCAGGAATAAATCAAGATCGTGTTCCAAGGGGAATGAGAAACACATTATGAGTATTTGCACACATATGGATGTACTTTGGAAAGTCTGTTTCTTTGCAACAGAAGGACACTGCCAGCAAAGATGCCCAGAGCAAAGCAGGCTTCCATCTGCAAACTCAAAAGATTTGGTTTCTTTTTTTTTTTTGCCAGTCTGGCCCTGATCTTCATGATGTAGGTTCTGCTGCTGCACAGTTCTCCTTTTGATCTCCCTATGCTTTATCTTTTCTCAGCGTTGTGCAGGGTTTCCTGTTTCAGCAGCATCGCCTGAAGCACAGAGAGAAATGTTCCATTTCAAACAAGTCAGTCTGTGAATTTTGTGTTTGAAGGAGAATGCAAGCATGTGATTTGGTGATTGATCAGTCTGTTTTCCACAAAATAACAAAAAGATGAGTTGAAGGTGGAAGCCCCTTTTCCTGACTCCTGTTTGCTATATCCCTCTTTATTTATATTTCTAAGTTTTCCTCCACTGTTTAGACTGCAGCTGTAGCTTGCATAAGGAACCAATGTAATCTGGGATTTCAGTATCCAGATTTTCCTTGAATCTTAGTTCATTTTTGGTTGCTCAAGCAAACTGTATAATAGCCACTCCCTAGTAATTGTGAGTAATAATCTTGTTTTGATATACATTTGAAAACGAATGGTTAATACCTTGAAACAGGATTCATTTTCAGTATCTTATCAGAAGGATGAATTTCTTTCATTGCTGTTTCAGTCATTAATTAGAAACTAATTAGAGAAGACAGACTTAAAATTATTAACAAAATTTAAATTGCATAAGATCCTTATGAGACACGTGGTGGTAATTTTCATAGAAAAGAATCACAGAATAGCTTGGGTTGGAAGGAACCTTAAAGATCATCTAGTTCCAAACCTCCAGTGATGGGCAGGGTTGCCACCCACTAGATCAGATATAGTTTTCATTTGCATTTGTGTCTTTTGCCTGTTGCTGTTGAAGCTCCTGATGAGGCGATGGTTGTAGTCATTAGGTTTAGCCTCCACGTGAAAAAAATGGCAATATAGTTGTGTAACCAGGTTCGCTGAAGGATGTGCAGAAAGCAGTGTTTGCAGGAAAAATGACTTATGAAAACAGTGGATACAACTGGAAAAACAAACAAGCTTTTCACGCCACCAAGATTAATTCAGCAGATAAAAAAGCTAGCAAAAGAAGAAAAAAAAGAATTTGGAATTTTCCTTCAAGAAAATCTAGGTTGTTAATTTAAACAGTATTTGAAAGAGGTCCATCTCCCCTTCAACTCAAGTGATACATTACAGTCTTCAGTCAGCGTTCTGTCCTGGGACACCTTTGGAGGTGTTAAGGTATCTTCTTGTTCTGGTATCGAAGCAAATATTAAGCCAGAATTCAAATCCGTTTTGACAGAAAAGATAGCTTTTAAAGTTAAACAGTGTGAGGAAGGTGCTGGAAGTCATGCCAATGAGATGTCAGAAGGAAGTTGATCACCATCCATTTGTGCGCTCAACAACTAATTAGAACCTTCAGTTGCTAGCCTACACAGAAGCTCACAAAATAGTTCTCTATCTACTTAGTATAGCATTTTCCAACTTCATAGCACTTTAAAAACATTAACTAGCTTTTGTTGTGTCCTTTGAGATTGATAACTTGAGTACTACTAACTCTATTTAGGCCTCTCTTCCCTAAGATTCCATTGCTGATGAAGATTTACCTTTGTAATTATTAAGTTTTCAACAAAATTTACAGTTTATTCAGAACAGCTTTACAAGTAATGTCATCTAACCATCTAATAGAGTAGCTGTAAAAAAATATTGGTCACAAAACCTAGGTAATTAATTAGTATATGGTCAGTGAGTGATGAACCATCTGAATGACCTGCAGCTCAAGCCTGAAGTCCAGTCCGCTATCACATGCTTCTTATTTCTTTGAAGTCAGACATTTCTTATGCAAGATCATTGTAATATTTCAGATCTAGCACTTTACAGAGAACACCATTATTTTTCTCTTTGAGTTATAGAAGAATCTAGCTCTGTTAGTCAGTAGCTCGCTGTCAGCCATCTATTATGTCTGCCATTCTGCTCTACTTAAATAATTGTCCGATATATGGAAGGGATTATGCTGATATGCAGAAGCAGAGAGCTGTGTTACCTCTCTGTAGGATTTACATTTCCTCAAAAATGCATTGGTTTCACTGGAACATCAGCTGGCTGAAAAGCATGCTGTTTCACATTAAATATTTCATTTTGAACACCTGTGGGAAAGTATGAGAAACAAGGGGCATGGTTTGCAAAGTAGTAGGAAGCCCTGGTTTGAAGCAGAGGTGTAGGAAACCTAAGTTCAGTTCTTCTTTGCCTGAGGAAAAAAACTGAATTCTGATCTCTTATCTTGGAGTGCTTTTAATATTCCATAGTTGTTTGTGTCTTATCTATTGATCAGCACAGTTCGCATATATAAGCAATTCCTGGAGCAGCAATGGGAATACCAGTGCCTTATCTTCAAGCATCTCTTCCATAAGGCTAGTAAATCTTATTTTCCTTGCAGTTTAAAAAATGTAAATTCTTTAAGCAAGGCTAAACAGTTTTATTAGGAGTGGAGTAGGAACGCAAATCTCAGACCAATGCGTTTTGGCTCCTTTTTTAATGTGTGTATGTATTTTCAGTGCATCGCTTCAGAATGATACTGTATAAAGGAGCCAAGCTTGCTGACCCTCTAGCAAAATTCAATTCTAACAAAATTATTTTTCTTCACTGCTATTTTTAACTCCATAACTAGTTTGGATAACTCTTTGTTTGTAAGGGAGATGATTACAGGCATATTATCTCCCTTGATCTCTTTGTCTATGAGCAGTCATGCAAGTTAACAGCAAGACTAGAACTTACCTTTCTGCTTGACTGAAAGAGCATGTTTAGGGGACTTAATAGGTTTTAACTCCACTGAACTGAGATGTTCAGCAATACTTGATTAATTTACACCTTTGTCTTGTAGCCTACGTGTGTCTTTTAGTGGTTATCCTAATTTGCCATTAAATTTTAATGTTAATATTCTTCAAAATTTTTTATACAATGGAAATGGAAAACACAGTTAAAGATGGAAAATGCTGTTAAAAACGTGTAGGGAAAAAAAAATAATAGTGTGTGTGAGTTTGAATAAGGTAAAGAGTTGTTACAAGAGTTGAACTAGCCATGAGTTTTTCTCACTGAAGTTTTAGTCCAAAGGGTAAAAGACAGAAAGGAAGGAGAGAAAGATGAAGGTAGATATTGGCAATTGGATATGCTCCTTGAAGCTTCCTCTTGGCGATGTGCTGCTGTTATGGGGTTTGCTGGAATACATAGACTCTTCAGGCATGGCCAGAGATTATGTGTGCTGAAAGGAGCCTCAGCTTCAGGACGTGAGAGAGTATAGTAAGGAATCCAAGTGAGTCTGAAGCAGGTGACCCAGGAGCTGGACCTCTCAATAAGGAGAATCTGTTATTATTCTTTTCAGGTTAAACTGCAGGAGTTCTATAAAAACATAATAAGATTCTGGAATACAATATGTATTTACTGCACTATAACCTCATTTAGAATAGTGGCAGAGCATATACATGTGTAGGGTATCTTCTACTCTTAAAAATTACAAGAATATAAATGTTTTCCTGACAATAAGTCAGGCAGCCAATGCAAAAGAAAGCAGGAAGGCATTTTAGCTGAATGGGTGATATTGAAAATCTAAGGTCCATAATGAAGTGTAAGGAGATGGGCTTTTGCCAAAAGTCGCTTTCATGGGAAACAGTGAAGTATAGTAGGAAACACCCTTTGTGCTTTCTTTTATGTTTATGCTAAATGGAACAGGAAACAGTTATTGTTGTCTCTAAATAGTGCAAAGGCAATTGATCTTCTCTACTTAGTAGTGATGACATTGAGATTCTTCTACCTGAAATGACTCAGATTTCTATCATGAGAATTATTTAGTAGTGGCCTTTTTTACAGGAAAAGGAATGCATTTAGGGCAAGACATCTCAATTCGCTTTCTGAATAATTTGGCTTAGAGCAAGTTAAATGTTGTTTCCTTTCGGCCTTTGACATAAATAGCTTCTTTAACACTTCTCTGATGAGTCTCAGGGTACTTTTAGCACCGAAGAATGCTTTATCATTATCTTCAAGGTAGTTGTAGATAATGCCTCTAAAAGGATATTTCTAGTTGTTGGGTAGTAGCTCTTGAACTCTCTTTCAAGTGTGAAAACTTTCATTAGAGATGATTACAGCATTTTTCAAACTCTCTACATATAAGCTTATGGATTCCCTCTCAAAAGTTAATATTCTTTAATTATTTGTCATCATCTCTAGGATGTTTGTAATTCTTTTTTTTAACACCCTTTTTCCCTTTACCATTTTATGACCACTGTCCTTTTTCACCTTCTAGCAGACTTGAAAATAGTGTAGTATTTTCTATGTGAAATTACTGTAGCTTCCTAGAACCTGGGGCCTAACAATTTCCATCTTAAAAAAAAAAAAACCCTGAATTTAATCTTATAAAAGACAGGGCTATTCTGTTTCTTAATGCTAATGCAATTCATCCTGGTTGGTCTTTGTTGCCTGAGGGACACCTTGAAAATTACTGGCTTCATTCACTTGCAGGGAAAAAAAGCTTGTGCAATGAGTAAAACCTAAAGAGTTTGGTGATAATGTTCACATAATTCTTTTTCTATATGAGCAAATATTCTATTTTGACAATGCTTTAGATAATGTAATGTTTGTAACACTGAAGTTCTCACCCCTGAGCTCATAGAGTCTTGGATTATTCATACTCCAGGTGGAATGGTACAAGATGAGATGTCTTGACTCACCTCTTTAAGCTGTTAAGAGTTAATGGAAACACCGAAGAAGGTTGTAAAGCTATAAGGATGTCTTACATAAATTGGTCTTCAAATCACCTAAACAGAGGAATGGAAAATCAAATCGGGGTTTCTTGACAACAGTTGTGACTCATGAGGTTTTCACATAATTTTATTAACTCTCTTTATTAAAAGTGGCCTACAAGAAGTTTTAGGAAACCTACTCACTGTTTGTATTTCCAGCTTTGGTAAAGTTTGGTAGCTACAGTAAAGGTGTGAAAAAAATCATCTTATGAGTAATACTTAAAAAAAAAAAAATTAACTTTCTATCTTGGCTGAAATGACTTGGCATGACTGACAGCTGCTTATCCTGGAGTCAGTAGCTGCTGTTGCTCATTTAAGGACTGAGCAAGGCTGGCAGGACTGGCATCTGGTTCATTACCTTCAGAACACGCTAAACCCTTCTGAGTAAGAATGTAGAAACCTAAAGAAAGAAATTTCATGAACAAAAAAGTTGCTTGAAACATAAGCCTGTAAATCTTTTTTCACCTTTTGTTACCAGCAGTTTCACATTGGCTTGAATGCAGTTACGATGAACGAGATATTCAAAATGGGGGATGTTGTGAACGAGTAATGTGATACAAATTTATATTGTTCTACTTATTTTAAGACTCCCATTTCCACTGTATTACAGAGCTGATAAATGGCAGATGAAAGGCTTTCATTACCAGCACTAGATTTGTCAGCCTCTTTCCCAGGGGGCATGTAGGATAAAATACGTTAGGAAGCTTAGTTATTCCACAATTATTATATATGCACCCCTCAGTAGTAATTCAGATAGTGCCTATGTATTGCCTTGCTATAGGAGACTCAAAACTTAAAGAGAGAAGACCCCATCTTTTGCTCACAAAAGCTCTCCTTTTTTGCCATCGGTTTTTTCAAGGCTGTTCTAAATTCCCAGCCCATTCCTTGTTGATCCCTTCCCTTAGCAACTCGGCCTATGCCTTTCTACTTCTCTGATTTTACTCCACCCATCCTTCTTCGCTGCACTTCACCTTCTGCACTGTGAGGCAGTGGCGTAGGTTGCCCAGAGAAGCTGTGGATACCCCCTTCATGAAGGTGTTCAGCGCTAGGTTGGATGGGGTCCTGGGCAGCCTAATCTCTACCCCATGGCAGGGAAGTTAATACTCAGTGGGATTTAAGGTCTCTTCCAACAGAAACTATGCTATAGTTCTGTGATTCTGTGCATGTTTTCAAAGCTTCACAACCCTTTCTTTCATCAGTACTCAGAGTAGAAGAGTCCTTTCAGCACCTTTTCTCAATTCATCTCATCCCACGTGCTTCACTTTCTCCTTTTTTGGAGTGCCTCATGTACCATACTTTTCTTCTACCTTTCCATGTTCCTTATCCTTCTCATTGTTCCCTTCTCAAGTATGTCATGAAAAGCAGGTGCTTTGTGAGAGCAGCTATGCTAGTTCTGCAAAACAGCACTAGAAGGATTCTGGAAGCTCAGAAGTCTTATATAAAGCACGCCCTTGAAGACTGATGAATTGTTGGTGCACAAGTAAGATGTCCCTTAAAACACAAAACAAATGGAATGTTAAGCTACTATATATAGCTTCCCTTCTTTTAGTTTTGAATCAGACATTGCCATAAGCTGTCTGTATCTCAGCCACGCCAGATTAAAGTTGCAAATGCCTGCTCTTAGATAATAATGTCTCTTACTGCAAATGGAGGAGTAGAAGTTCTCTTTGTACTTGTGTGTGAAATGGATAAACCAGAAGTGAAACACAAAGCAAGATCTGTGTTTGTGGTTGCTGTTGTGGTGGTTGAGGATGGGCTACCAAACATAATCTGCTGCCTCAGTCTCTGTATTTTATAATGTCATATGACATGAAATTCACCTTAGCTTCATTTTAAACTTTTGAAAAATTACCAGGTGCATCCTTTGCCTCAAGACACACTCAGTAATGCTTATTATTCTCGACAGATGTTGATCTGGCTTGCTCTTAAATCTATTCCAATGTGTTAATTTCACAGTGTCCCTAGGCAAATTATTCTAGGGTGTGCAGTCCTTAGCACTGAGTATTTTTACTGGTATCTCACAGAGATCTCATTCTAACTTTTGTTGTCTTTACAGCAACTTTCTGTACTTATGAAGAGCATTTTGTCTATTTCCCCCTCCTTCACAAGTTAAACAGTGCTACTTTCAAGCACCAGGGGTGGGTTCTTTTAATTATCCACAACCATCACTGCTTTTTTTCTGGATTCTGATCTGTTGCTGGCTTTTTTTTTTTTTTTTTTTTTGAACAGCAGTACCAAAACCTGACCATGATTACACCTGAAGTCTTTAGCAGAGCTGAATGGACGGAAAGGGTTGGTTGCATGCCATTACCTTGTTTATACTGGCAGTATGCAACAGTTGTTCTTAATGCAGCAGCATGGCACTTAGTCTCATGTCTGGTTTATGATTTATAGTAATCATAGAATCATGGAATCCTTAGCATTGGAAGGGACCTCTGAAGGCCATCTACTTTGACTGCCCTACAATGAACAGGGAAACACAGCTACATCAAGTTGCCCAGGGCCTGAATCCCTATGTCCTTTTCTCCCAGTCTCTTAGCCATCTAGATGGTGCCCACCCTGGGTCTCTTTATCTGAGGAACTCTGTTTAAATGCAGTAACCTTCAGTTCTCTTCACGGATCCTGTTACCAAATTAGGTCATGGAATAATCTGCTTTTTCATCAGTTATTTTCCTGGCAGTGTTGGTGTGTTGACATGTTTGTTTTTCTAGAAAGAAGCCTTACATGAAAATAACCTTTGTCTGTGTAATGAATAATGACAGTACCTTCCAGCCCCTCTGTTCTTTCGTAATAGAAGTAGACAACAGTGTCTCTTTGCACCTTTCTTGTTTCATCTACTAGCAGAGACCAAGCATATATTTATCAGTCTAATATATATATACATGCATATATATAAATAGATAACGCTTGTTTTAGCAAAAACAAAGTTTCTGGAATGACCATATTTAATTGAGCACCTACATTTATGCACTCTTTCAGACTTCTTAATAGATGTAAGTATTTTTTCAAGTCTTTCTGAAAAGCATTTTCCACTGTGGACTTGTAGGAAAGGGTCAGACTTGGAAGTATGAATGACATTGAACAGGTCCAGAGAACCCTCTGCATTTAGATGTGACCTTGCACAAAGATGGGACAGAACCTAACCTGCCTCAGCACTGAGGTAGTCTGTAAACTGTGCAAATTACATTCTGTGTATTGATTTGGAATATACTTACCACATGGAGAAAATATTTGCCACCTTCTCAAATAGAGTCACCTATTTACCTGTATTACCATAACAGCTAGTATTATCAGGAAACTGTTTTATTTATAATGCCTTCTTTAGCTGCTGGTTATTGATTTCCATAGTGGAGCCTTCCTTAAATTTAGTAATAAATTACTTGATCTTGAACCCTGACCACCTTATTTATTACTTGCAATAGTAAAAAAGACATCAAGAGATCAACTCAGGTTGTAACATGACTGCAATAAAGCCTTCCTTTCAATAGAGCCAAGCTGTAAAAGTTAGTGCTCATTGGTTTTTCTCAGTTTTATGTAATATTAACACCTTTTATTTTAAATACATTTTTAATTTTCACTCTGATGTACACAAACCAAATCCTGTGCCTGATAACTCTGAAATCAAATACCAAACTATATGGTACAGATGTAGAATTATGTAACTGCTTTGTGAAACACAATTGTTGTTTGTATGAGCTGTTTCCCATTATTCTCTTGTTCAGTGGAACTGTAGTTTAAAATTCTGATTCAGATTTATTGTTTCTAAAAAAATATCCTGAACTTATGATGGGAAAATTGTACATACACTACAGTAGAAATTATTTTCATGAGTTTTTTTTTTTGTTTTCTCCTCATCCAGAAAAAAAAAAGGGGGGGGTAAAGGGGGGTAAAACCATACAGGAAAGGATACAGCAGTGCTCACTTGATTTGTCTCTAGAAAATAATTTTTGAAGTGGAAGGGGACATCAGGTAAAATTGTTTCTGTCCTTTCCCAGCATTATAATAACATCTTGCTCTGAAAATGCATTTTTCAGGTAGTGTATTACAGCTCTGTCATGAGGAGGACAGACTTTGTATCTGCAACACTATGGGGAATTTATTGTGCCATGATATTAAGGTGTATGCTGACAGATTATTGTTATGTATGATTTCCATCATGCATTTTGCAGACCCAGATGATAAAATAGCCATTTTTATGGATAGTTAAACAGAAACATATAGGAGTAGAGTTGTTTATATTGGATGACTTCTGATTTGATTCCCGTGGACAAAGCCTGCTCTCTTGGTTGGATGTGGCAAAGCCTGAAATGGGACAGTGACTGGATTTGACTAATGATAAATGGTGTCTCTTCAGTGGCACAGAGAAGTTACACAGCCCGCTGCTGTTCCTGGTGTTTGGTGTACAGGATGTTCTGTTGCTTTGAGTTTGTATTTTCTTGATGGTTGGCTGTAAGCCATTTCTGGATTTTCATTTGCCAAGATGGATTCTTTCTTTCTTTTTTTTTTTTTTTCCTCAAAAACTGCAAGAAGATAAATTAGACTTGTGACTGTAGTGATAATCATTCTCTGAACTTGCTGAAAATTTTGAGGACGTACATTCAAATATATGTGAAAGGCTCTTCAACTGCAGAAAACAGCAATCCCCAAAGGAACATAAAACAGTATTTGAAGGAATTGCAACAAGAATTAAGGATATCCAGGCTGGATGTGGCTCTGGGCAGCCTGGTCTAGTGGTTGGCAACCCTGCCCATGGCAGGATGGGGTGAAACTAGGTGATCATTGTGGTCCTTTTCAACCCAGGCCATTCTGTGATTCTGTGACATTTTGTTTAAGGGATGCTAGCTTGGGAAGAAGAACAAAAAAGTATATTCTTAGTGTTGTCCCTTAAAAAAAAAAATCTAGAGATGGTTATATTTGTGCATAGTTGGAGCTTTTTCTGGAGGGGTAGAAGGCTCTCTGGATGACTCCCATTGCTCATTGTTACATGGCAGAGGAAGCTTAAGTCTCCTTGGCACTGCTAGACAAGAGCCTTATCTTCAGCAGTCAGCAAGGCAGTGCTGATAATGATATGAAAACATTTGCGTACACTATGGAAATTGACATATAGAAGCAATTACGTTGTGGCTACAGAGGGAATTTATAAAAAGCATGAATATGCTGGTTTAATTAGGGGCATAACACAAACTGCTGACACATTCCTCTCAAAGTCTGCTTTCAGAGCACAGTTTCTAAATGTTCTTTTCAAAACGCAGGGGAAACTTGAGGAGGAAAATTAAGTTGGTTAATTCCACGTATTTATTTTATTTTATTTTTTTTAATGCGAGTGCTGTGAGTATACTCACAGGCTGTGAAGTGTGCAGGACTGCTTGCATGTTTCCATGCAGAATCAGAGCCAAAGATTGCACTAGAGCTGACACAGAGCACACCATGAATTGCTGCGTAGATCAAAATTATAACAGTAGGAGATGTTATCTCAACTTGGCGTGTGTGCTTTTAATAAAGGAAGGCAAATTGAGAAGAATGAGTTTTCAGGGAATTGGATTGTCATAAAAAGGCAGTTACAGTGTTTTGTTTTGCGTTCTCTGTATTTATTTTTTCAGAATGGTTATTTACTTTATAAATGAAAGACCTGACAGTAGTCCTGCAGTTACAATGAGCGTGAGGTAGGATGAATCATTTAAGCTATTCAGCAAGACTTCATCTGTTTGCTGTGGCCTTTGCCAGTGTGCTATCACAGAGGCTGTTTGTTCATTTGCACCTTTCTGTGTTGTCTCTGCTTTCTCGTTCTGCTAAAGATAGCTACCATGCTTTTAGTGATCAAGTCTAATCAAACCTTGTTTATGTTACAAATGCACACAGGCATGTACACGTCCCTGTAAGAATGTTGAGAGTTTTGTCTGCTGGGACTGAGTGGCCGACAGTCAGAATGTTCTGTGGTTACTTTCTTAGAGGATCTGAGAGGGTTTTCTAGGCTCCTTTGGACAACTGAGTGCCCACTGTAGCAGGGCCCTCTTCAGATGGCCAGCTGAGTTGAGATTGCACGTGTTAATAGGCACCAGCTGCAAATACAGAGGGACACTGCAAAAAGGGATATATGCTGTAAGTCTGTTTTTTTGATAGCTCGGTGTGTCTTTTCTGAAGTTTTCATACTGCTTCACAGCACCTTTGGCAAAGGTATGAAGAAGAGTAGAGAATTCTTTCCAGGTAAATACATATAGGCACATGGGTTTTAAATGACTTTCTTGGGATAATATGGAAAATCAATAGCAGAATTGGAAAAGGAACACAGTATTTTTAATTTCTAGATTTCTCTATTACTGATTCGGGAATTCTGTTCACAAACATTAAAATGGGGATTTTTTTTTAATTTCCATTCTGGGTTTGTTTCTTATGTCAGTTTTTTGTATGTCTGTATTTGTTTTGTTTTGTATTTTTTCCCTTCTGGAGGAAATGCTATTAATCTTTGCAACAAATTATCCTCCATTTTTGTCTGCGAGCACTGTACGTGTGCTACAAATTGTGTTACAAATGTGCTTGTGCAGTCTGAGGCAGAACAGGCACTGGTAATAGCAACGTTTTATTTTCCAGATGCGAAAACCTGAGTCATCCCACTTTAGTTAGGTTCCTGAATCCTGAAGAGGCTTGTTCAGGGAGTTTGAGGGCAGAGCACATGAAAATAATGAAGAAGAGGTTTTTCTTCCCTTTTAGTTTCTCTGAGAAGACTTACCACCCTCAGTTCCACGCTGAGTTACTTTACTGCAGGAAGAGCAGTATTTGTGAGTCTTGCCTTCCATTAGAAGGACGCGGCTGTCTGATTATTGTCAAATGTAACCTACAGATACATCAGTACTGCATTGCTAATTTGTCTCAAGCTGTTCACCCCGAGGAGTACTATCTTCTGAAGTAGCCTTCTGTGCGTTTGAGCTTTGCTCCATATTCTCTTGACCATCGCACCGTGCTCTCTCCAGTTCTGCCTGCGGGGCTGCTGTTCTGCTCTTCAGCAGTACAAACGGAGAGTTCAAAGCAGTACAACAGACCTGAACCCACCTGCTATCTTGGTGGGAGGCAGATCTTCAAGGTTGAGTGGGTTTCATTATGTTTTCTCTCTTCTTGGGAACAGCAGTGCCTTATATGTTTCACGATCCCCACATAAATCACTTTTCTAAGTATGTAGCTGTGGAAAAATCCCTCAGGAGTAGGTCCCACAGAGAGTAGGATGTTGTACAGTAAAAACAACTCTAAAAAGCAAATTGCTCGAAGCAGTACAAAATGCATTATAAGCAGAAGACAGCTCTGGAGGGAACTTTTTCTCCTCTTTGAAGAGTTTTACTTCCCTTTTCCCTGATGGGGAAGATGCACCAAAATTTATAGCTTGCAAAGCACCCAGAGCTGGAGAGGTGGGAATGCAGCAGGAAAGAGAGAGATGGGCTTAAAGTAGCCTTGCGTGCTCATCTCTTTGGTCTTATTTTCTGTCTCTTAAATGAACAGCTAGTTAAGACAGTTTCATCATTTTCAAGTTGGCTGAAAATAATCATTGCAAGCACATTTCTAGCTACCAAACAACTATATTTCAGGATGCAAAAGCAAATGAATCACTCACATTTTTCATTTTGAGCAGCTGAAGTTTCTCTTTTTTCAGTGAACTGCAAAATGTCTTTTTGTCCTCTAACACAGACTTGAAATGATAGAAAGGAATGGCATAAAAGATGAGCAGTTGCCAGTGTTAGAGAAGCCAAGGACGTGCAAAGAAAACAGATTAATTTAGTAGCAAACAGGAAAAGGCCACGAAGCACAGTTTTTACAGCATATATCTTGCATAAGCCAACAAAGCAGCTGGAGTGGGAGTGATCTGCTGAGATAACCTCACATTTTAGTACCTAAACAACAGTAACAGCATTTCCAATCTTTGCAGGCACATCAAGACCTCAGTGAGGTTGGGGGCAGCTGCAGAAGTTGTGAGAATCCATTTACTGCTTTCTGAAACGGGCAGTATTGGGCTGGTAAAAGTAGTTTCTCAGTCAAATCTGAATGGTATTGAAGGAGTGAGCAGCAGAGCTGTTAATGTTAAAGGCTAATAGTTTGTGTACTTAATAGTGTGTAATTCAAGTTGATAGTTGAGAGGCAATTAATTATTGTTTAAAAAGTGAAAAGATAAAGTTCACGTCAAATGAGTGCTCTCAGCTTACTCGTGCTTAAATTTTGACATTTTGAAGTTACAGCAAACTATATGATGTGAAAACAGGCCTCCTTCGGTACGTATATTTGCCAAACAATTCTTTTACAAGAAGCTAGAAATAGACACTTGTGAAGGACGGGGAAGCACAAAGATGAAATCAACAATGATTACAAGTGGAAGTGATGGATCTAGTTCAGTGTCATCATTTACTTTGAATACTTAGAAAAAAGTTAAGCAAAAAGTTGAGATTGATTTTGAGTTTGTTTTTGTTTGTTTTGCATTTTGAATCATAGCTTCAACTTGGGAATTAATTTAGTTTTGGCATTTCGATTTCATCAGAATTTGAAGCTTCTTTTCAGAAGTGTGTGTCCTTCACATCTGGAAAATTCTGTTACATCCACCTTTGCAATTCTGTGATCATAGGAGCCTTCACAGAATTCAGATATGTGAGAAGTGTTCCTGTGTGTGAGAATTTGCATGTATTTATGAGGAATGGTGATTAATGAAACTAGCTTCAGGTAAGCTTTCTGTCCTTGCTGCAGCCCTGACTTGTTCATAGCACTGAACAGCTTCCACCCTCTTGACTTCTTCCTTTCTGCGATCTCATGAACTGACAACAAGGCTCTAGACGTGCTTGGACAGTGAATGATTTAATCTTTTTTTTTTCTTCCCAGATTTAAAAAGATCTGTTCAATACAGGCTTGGTTAGTTGTGTAGGAGCTGCATCTCAATGTGCTGTGAAACATGGAAAGCTACAGTTTCTACAAACACTGCAGTTCTATTCTGAAAAATATGAAATTGTGTTATCTACTAACTTTTTATTCTCACTGCTTGTACTCCATGTGTGGGATCGGGACTCCATTCACAAAGTGTGCAAAAACATGACAGAATTTAAGCATGTGAGTACTGCTGACAGGCACATGGTTGAATACCTTGTCCTGACCACTCAACTTCTTTGAAAGATTATATTCCAAGTACATATATTTGAAGTATCTGGGATTAAGGTGAATGAATAGCATGACTGGAAGGTCAGGGAGATTATTTGATGCTGATGTTGCTTTGAAAGCCAGTGGAAGTACGTAAAATCATGTTATGCTTAGAGTGGTACCTGCTTCTATATATTGTAGTATACTGCCCTAATTTTCATAGCAGGACCTGCTGGTAACTGTGAAAGCTTAGTGTAGCATACGGGAGATTATTTTGTAGTTTCAGCTGCACTTGCTAATGTCCTGTTTTTATTTAAATGAATGTGGAAATGAAGAATACTCTAAATCTTCTGCCTTAAAGTACATTTTCTGTTATAGCTCAGAGAATTTATTATGTATGTACTACAAAAGCCTGTTCAATTCTCAGATATTTTATGGAAAAAACTGTTTACACACCTGAATACAAACTGGAATCTTCTCAGAAATTACAGGGAGACTTGTCTGATTTACAGCATGAATACAGTGCATCAGTGTCAGAATGATCAGCAGAGAACTGCGCTGCCAACCTGTGCAATTAGAGTCACTGTTGTGATTAGAATTATGAGAAGAGATGGCATTATCTAAAACCACTACGTCAGAGAGTCAAGTGGTGGTTACACTGCACTTGTAAAGTGTTTTCTGCATGCTTAAGGACTTGTTTTTAACAAAACATTGGGTAATATAAGACCCATTCTGTATCTGTTGGTGGGCACGTATTCACAGAATTCACGTAACCTTAAATAAGAGAAAATAATACTGAGGAATAGTTTGTGGCAGAACTGGGTCTGAAACAACATGAGCTCTTAAAGAAATGCATTTGCCTTAAAGGAGTGCCTCCAGCTGTTAGTAAGCCCTACCAGGAACGTAGCCTGGAAGAAACCTCAGGTACTGAGGGGAGTCTGAGCAGAAAAACAGCAGCTTTTTCAGACAAGCCATTCTGTAGCTGTTGTGATTCAAGCAGAAACTCGGGCACCTTTCCCTTGTGAAGGTGGTTGAGCAGAGGAATTTGTGCCATGGACACTCCCATAGCACTGGTAACACCTGCCCAAACAAGCAGGTCTTGGCTGCATAAAAACGCAGGCATTTAGAAATTCTTGCAGGTGTTTATACAGCTTAAATTTGACTTTGCTCAGATTTTCCTTACCTCAGTAAAATAGACTTAGTTAGACGGCCTACCAGGAAACTGAGTCACAGTGTCTTACACAAAGGCATTTGCAATGGCAGGGTGTTTGGTCATTTGTTGCAGGGTTTTGCACGCATAATTTGTGTTTGCCTGTAGGTAGGGAGTCAAGACACAGCACGCTCGTTCTCTCAGCAAATGCATTGGCTGGTGCAACCAGGCAGCTCGCAGTGCGCCTGCTCAGTGCACTTGCCAGCAGTGACAAAGCAGCATGCAAATTCTTGGTAGCAAATTTTTAGCTGCAGTGATTTGACTTCAGTAGATTTCAACAGTGTAAAGCTTTAGAATCCCATTTCTCTTCGGTTGCAATTGAGTTGGTATCACTCCTATCAACAGTGCAATGCCATTAAGGGGAGCATGTGTCCCTGGACTTGGCTGATATACTCAACGTTTAGGAGCTTTGTATTTCATCTGCTACTGCCTTTCTGTTTGAGAGGTTTATGCAATCGGTGTTTGTTTTCAATTGTTCTGCTAATGGTCCTTTATTCCATCTGCTTTATCTGTCTCCCTGATGAGGTCTGGCTCAGCACTTCCTCTTACCTTGAGCTTTGTAGTGTACAGTCTGCTTTTGCCTTACTTTTGCTGCACATTCCAGCTGTCAGCATTTCCTTAGTCGCTTCTAGTGTGGTGCTTTGTCATTTCATTGCCTGCAGTATTCCATTTGTCTTTTGTGTTTTTTATTTTCTAGGTTTGGTCTGTTCAGTGTTGAGAAGATTGTGAAGGCTTAGTTATGCAGACTGGGAGCCATCATGAAGCTCCTGAGTTCCTGCAGGAAGAGACAGAAAAAGACAGCATTTATATTGTCATTAAATCAGGGCTTAATATGGAGAATGTGTGCTCTAGATGGATTCCAGAGTTACAAAGGCATTTCTTGCATCTGCAGTAGTAAATGGTCTCCTTCCAATTATCTAGCTTTACAGTCCTGTTGAGGGCTGAACCTCTTCTGTGCCAGTACAGGTGAGGCATGTTTGCTGGGCTGGCTGTTTTTACCCAGTCTATCCAGACACGCAGATCATGGTCTCCCCTGTGCTGTTCTGTCTGCAGCAAGGCACTGTTCAGCATAATTAGCAGAGGACCTCCAAACAGAAGTACTTGCTGGTTGCTGAGGGATCTGTTTCACTTGATGACTGTCCTTCCAAACATACAAAAATGTAAAAAACAATGCATGTCTGTGCTTTTGATGCCATAACTCAATTTGCTGTGACTGCAGTGCTCCTTTAATAGTAAAATATGGCACTGAGTGGGTAGGGTGAAGGAGAAGGTGCACTGTGAGCACAGAGCTTGTACAGGCTGTGCTGGAACAAAGTGTATGTGGGTCACTGACCGTGCAGCAGCTGCAGGTGGTTCTTGCAGTGCAAGCCTGTGCTGCACTTGAGCTTTGCTTGCTCCGGCTTTGCCAGTTCCTGCATCCTTGAAGTAAGGTATGACTGCAGACTTCTAAGAAGGCAGCTGGAGTGGAGTTTGGGACACTCATCATAGGTGCTGCTTCAGGAGTGAAATAGCTAGGCTTTGCTGGAGCCCTCTGATGAGTAGTTGTGGGTGAGGATGGTTTGCCTAAAGCAGCGGTGGCAACTCTGTGTGCAGATTCCTCAAGTCTGAATGCTGGTGATAACTGAAGAACAGCTGCATGAGCTCCAAACACTTTGTATGTGAGCAGCACCTAACAATGTCATCACTGCTGTTTCTTCAAACACTTGTAGCACTGGGTTTGTTTGTTGGCTTCTTGTTTGGAAGAGGTCCTGACAGTCTGTGATGGGATGACTGCCATTGAATGCTGTAGCCTGCATTCACCACTTTTCTGCTCTCTGCTGGGCAAAACCTCACACTAGCAATGTCTGATGTCTTGGGGGTCACGCGTGTCCATCAGCAGAACAGCTGAGCTTTGGGACAACTGGCTGAAGCCAGTAGCTGAACTGGGGCCTCCCAGAGAGGCAAGGGTTAATAGTCTGTTGGAAGTCTTCAGTTTAACTCTTTACTGCTATGATGAGAATCAGTGGTATAAGAGCTTTTAGCCACATTCTTTCCTTAAATGTAAAGAGCAAGTCGATATATTAATTATATTAATAATTGTGTAGATACAGATTTCTGTCATTATAGTGTAGACATCCACTACTTGATATTATCAGACATGCTTACTGAGCACCAGCTGGCTTTTGTCTTTGTGTCATAGAGAATGCAGCCTTTTCTGTGAGCACTGAGATACAGGAGGTGATCGTGTGGTCTTCAGAGAGCCAAGGAGCTATGCACATTGTTTAAATATACAACATTGGGCCAAACAATCTACTGGGCTTCAGTCATAATTTTTCACTCTGATGAGAACAGAGTGAATGTGTGGGACCAGAATTATGATACAGTGGATTGGATTTAATATGAAATTCAGTTTGATAGTCATCATGTAATAGCCATTGATGAAGGCTTCAGTCTGCAAAGGTCTGGCCCACAGCATCCATCAAATAGACGCTTTAATTTCAAAGCTGAGGAAAGAGTGACTAATTTAGAAGTCTCTTTATCAAAAGCAGTTTTTATAGCAGGGTGGATGTATAAATGCAGACTAGCAATTTTGTGGGCTCATCCTTTTTTGCATTAATATGGTTAATTTGTTTTCGGTTCTCTGGTTCAAAAAATTAATTTCTCCTTCATTTTCTAGGAGACTTTGAAGTTAGCATCCAACTGCCAACCCCTGCATCTCTTCCAGCACCCCCTCACATTCTTGGAGTGTGTTTTACAGTTTGAGAGCAAACAGTTCAGTGCATAGCTCTAGGGAATGGATAAACTATCCACCTTAATTTCCAGGTGCTCACTTTCACATACCTATGTAGTAAACAAAACCAGTTTGTTTTCAAGTTAAATGTTGATTCTGTTTTTAAATGTCAGGTTTTAAAAGAAGAAAGAAAAAATATTGAAGCATTTCCCAGTGTGAACAGTTTCTTTTCTGCTTTGAGTGTGCCTTTATAAAAAGGATCTTGAAACAAATGGCTTCTTTGAAAAGATCTGACTGTAACAAAAAATGTCAGCAAAGAGTGGATTTTTTTGCTGACACAGGTTTGTCTGATAACAGATTTTTTTTCAAAACCTTTTCTCACCGTATTCCTTCTGTTCCCAAAGTCTGAGCAGTTAAAGCAAAGTCAGACCCCACCAATCCCATGTGCTTGTGCATGCTGAAACATACAGATAGCTGTTATGGATTTCTGAGTGGAGTCTTCTCAGGAAATAACACAGGAGTCACTAAAGGGAAATAAACTGGGTTAAAAACATTAAACTGAAACTGCAAATCAGCAGAAAAGGCATTCTGAGTTTAAACTACTGAGAATACAGTTCTAGCCTTCAGACTAGTCAGTGCTTTCTACTAATGAAGACCTGAGTTCAGGATTTCTGCATCTTTGATTAGAAATTCTGTTCTGGCTGTGAGAAAGATTTGTTTTCTTTTTTTTTTTTTAATTAAATAAAAGATTTTAGTCATGTCCTGGAAGGTTTGATTTCCTGTTTAAAAAGAAGAAATGGAGTATGTACACAGGCCTCTACAAATGCAAACTTTTCAAAATCAGCAGATTGCGTATAGGTGCAGGTTGTCCTGCAGAAGCATGAAGCCAGGGGTAGGTTGTGAGCATGAAAGAGCCTGATAGCAACAGCCTGGCTGTGGGGCTGCCTTGCTTGCTGATGCCCCAAAGCGGGCATTTGCAGAAACAAGGCTGGCACCCACTGCAATTCTAGGTTCTAATGGAAGGAATTAAAAGATAGGGATCACCTTCAAATGTGTTTGGGGCTTTGGGTCTCTCTAATCTGAAGTTTCTCAGGAAAATGGGTTAGAAAACTACCTCACTGCAGTAGCCAACCTGCAAATGACAATGGCAATAATGGTGGAAGTTTGTGACGTAAAATGCATTGCAGGTTATCAACATGACATAAATAAGAAAAAATACAATTTTTGAATAAAAAATTGTATTTAATATAATTGAATGTATAATTAATAATTATTTATTAAATATTTAATATGAAATGCTTTCTTTCCAAAGTAAATCACAGCTTTCCCACAATGAAAGTAATAAAGCATATTTATTTTCTTCCTGAAATGAAGGACTTGACTGCTAGTTCCCCATGCATCTGTGTCATTACAAAAAAAAAGCCCTTCTTTTTGGATTTTTTAATGAGTAGTACTTTCTTCTGATTTGCCTTCTCCTGAATTTCACCAATGTTTTTAAGGTGTTAGTAAATAGAAGCCAACTTTAGGTTTTCTGCTACAGATCTTCTGAATAAGTCATTGATGCTTTACATTCTGGTACAACATAAAGTGAAAATAACATAGCGAGTGCTTTTTTAGTATTAGCTGGTATAATTAATTAAAGTGTTATAATTAGAGTGCATGTGTATAAAAAAAATTATCAGTATCGGAGTAAAACAGTTTTGCCAGAATCTCTGTGATTTTTGTGTAGGGATTGATTCAGCTTCCAAGCTTCCATTCATTTGCACTATAGCTTATCTGAAATTTTGGCTGCTGGAGGCATAGACATGGCTTGTAGGTACGCAAATATGTAATTAATACCAATGCAACTTTGCGTGGATATTTGTTAGCCAGCGTTTCCATGGTAGGTCAGTTTGAGGTGATTTGTAGCATGTCTGTGTATAGTTCCTGGGGGTGTTGATCTTAGCCTCAGACTCCACGTTGCTTTTCTTGCCCATTTTCAAGAACAAAAGAAGATATATTCTGATGAGAAATTGGGAAAGTGGTGAATAAGTTCAATACTAACCATTTGACAGAATTGTATACAAGAAAGAGAAAAATGAGTGAGTTCTGAGAAATCTTTCACAGAAAGAGGAGGAAAGCGTAACTTAACGAAGGAATTAGTATTCTGAATTTTAAAGGTGAATAAAAACTGAACAGAGCTGTCAATATTGAGAAGTTTGGAATATTCTGTCATAGCTTTAAGTGGAGCTGCTTGTGGTTCTTGCCGTCTTACCTGTGATAGTATTAGTCTTTTACTTAAAAGCCACTCTGAATTCCTGATACTGCAGTTGCTGGATAGCAAAGGATAGTTGTGGTGTGCTGCTCTGGCTTTTGCAATATCCAGTTACACTTTGTCTTGCACCTCCCTCACCTGTGCCACATCTTCATCCCTCTCTCTCTTCACATTTAAACATATTTGATGTTATTGGCTTTTTTTTCCCCTTCCCCTCCACATCAAGTCCTTTCTGAAACCTTCCATATTCTGCTTTATTTTCCATCATTATTTCCCCTCAAATAACCATCTTTTGACTGTGCTCAAACAATAAACATTAACTGTTGATGCTGACAGACGTTAGGATTTTTATTCAGAAATACCAAGCTACAGCTCTAGTATAGACGCAGTTACATCAGCACAAGTATACTTTACTGTTTTACCATTTGGGTGATGGGTGTAAAATACATCAGTCCAAGACCTGCAGCAGCCCAATTGTGTATATACAGCTTTACATTAATACATTTTTACCACAGAGACAGCTACCATAGCTTTGGCATCATCTTGCTTAGAATATTGATTCGAACATATCAGATCTTTGCACTGGAGAAAGCTGTGTTCTTGTATCGACTTTTCTTTGTTAGAAGGCTTTTGTGGTTGTTTTTTGTCTGCTGTAATTTTTCTGGGTTCAGACCCTGTTTGTAGCACGTGTCTTTTCACATTAGGACTGCATAGCTTTTCATTGCTGTAGAGCTTTACAAAGGTTCCTTTGTAATTACTAATGAATTATGTTTTTCAAAATCATTGTAGACTGTTTTTCAGCCTGTGTTTTCCAACCCTAGTGTTGAATACAATGTATTTGAGATGGGGAAAACAAAACAATACAAAAAAAACCAACAGTGCTTCTACTTTTATGGTTGGCAGAGGGGAGAACATCAGACACTGCTCCCTATGATGTGTTATGTTGGATAGGTCCAACGCTTAAATCAGGCCAAGAGGCATGGTTTTTCTTCCATGCCTAATGCTAAAAGGAGGCATGTGAGTGCTGCAGTAGCGTGCTTGTTCTGAAGCTACAGTCATTAGTTAAGCTGAGAGCTGAACGACATCTGTGTTGCTTGTGAGGCACTGAGACTTTTGGACTATTATTTAATGTGTAAAAGAGGTATTTACTTGGTTGAATTCCCATTTTTTAACCATTCCTCCTACGTAGCTCATTTCCTCGACCCAGCATTTTGCTGCTGCTGCAGGATTTATCATTTAGCATGTGTCAGCTCTGGCCTAACACACAGGGGTAATGGAGCAGAAAGCCTACCCTCTCCACTGAAACAGTTCTGCTGAAAGTATGGTCTGGAGGCAGCAGTCTGAGGCTCAGAATGGGTCTTTAACTGATCTGAACCACAGGAAACTCTCTGAGCTGGGTAATTCCCTCCAATACTTGCTGAGGCGGTAGGTACGGGGATAGATGGTTTTATTTCTCTGTTCTGCTCTGTGACCCGTAGCTAGCAACTTGCAGGCAATTTCCATGAAGCACCTGTGTACCTGCGCAGTCTCGGCACAAGAAGACAGTTTTCACCTCCTGCAGAACTTACGCAGGGGCTGAGATGTGATGTGTGGTGGAGGACTCCAGGCAGAACGTCTGCTTTCCAAGCAAAACAAACACTTGGAGGCCTCTGTGCTCCGGCTGTCTTTCACATATGGCATTGTTTAATCGTTTCAGGAGCTAGACTGGAGCATGCGCTGCACCTTCAGAGCAAACAGGAAAGGTGTTTGGGGGAAGAGGCTGTCAGAATTTCCTTGCAGAAGTTTTCCCCTGTAGGTGCCATATTTACAGCTGCTACAGTGAATTCATACAACTGTTTATAAATTTATGAGTGTTTTAGTCATCTCCTTTCCCATTGGTTATGCCCCTGAATTTTCCCAGCACTTGCGTGGTATTCAATTTTCACAGTTGCTGTCTGCACAGTGAGATTAATCCCACCTTGGGATCTGCACAGGAGTGTTTAAATTTATAATTCAGATGCCTGCAGCTCCTGCATTGGAAACTGTGAAGAGTTTCATGAATTTCTAATTACAAGGGATTCATTCAATAAATGTAGTTTCCTGAACTAAGTTGTAGCACTGAGCATAGATGAAGTTTAATGTTTAGGTAATTAAAATATGTGAATGTCCTCTTGTAGACTGCAGGAGCCTTACTTCACTTACTCAGGTTTCCTTTTGGCCACTTTTCTCTGCTATATCATGCGTTTCAGTAGCAGAATGATAGCACCTTGGGATAGCCAAAGGTTTTCCTTATCTCTTGTACTGCACTCAGAACAACTGAGCTGGAGTTACCACTGGAGGAAAAGGCCCTCATGACTTCAGAATCTTTTGTTCCAGTTGGGAAATGTGTTTCCAGCTTCTTGCCTGCATGCTTTGTACTTTAATACATTCTTCCCTTATGCACTTCTCAGGGTTGGTTTATAAAAGGCAGCAAAACTGTTTTTAATATTTTTACAAGGAGGGTAACATACAAAACAAAAATGATGTTATTTAGAAATTAACATTATTTGAAATGAAAATGTATCCAAATGATTTAATAAGGTTCATAGTGACAAAGTGAATGGGAGAGTTGTATGTGAAGGAGATTTATTCCTTGGACCCTGAGGTGAGCAAATTAAGGCCTGAAGCATAAGCCTCAAATCTTGAGGCTTATAAAGCTTACAAGTCATGTTTTCTTTCAACATGAGGGATTTTGGGAAAGAAATAAAATCACTTTGTGTGCTCACACTTCTTGTGCACCTGACCAGCCCTGCCACTTCCTTCTCTTCAGTGCCCACTCTGGGCAGTGTCCCCAGTGCAGCCATGAGGGTGTTACCAGGGCACTGTGAAACCCATTCTGTTTCCCTTCCCCTAACAGCTGGATCTCAGCTTTAATCACATTTCAATCAGGGAGTCTGCAGGTACTTCCTGAGGTCAGGTAGAGTTCTTGCACCAATACTGCATGGTGTGCAGGCAGCAAGAATATGTGGTATGCTACAGACCAGCTTTATGGATGCACAGAAGGCAGTTACCTGAGGCTAGGACAGAGAAGTCCCGTCATCTGCTCTGTCTTAACAAGAAGACTGGTAATACTTGCTGGGTTTACTACAGTGTCTGCATCTCTGCCCCCAAATTCTCCTGTGTTTCATTTTTAAGATTCTCTTCAGAATGGTGAAAGATGTACTTTCATGAGACTAATCTTTGAAAATATTTTTTTGAGAAGATGTGGCGTGCTTGACAGCATGCCAACAGTAGAGGATTTTTTCAGCCTTCCAGACTTAGTCCATGGTAGAAAAAAGGCTCTGATCCTGCTGGATTCAAGTCAACACAACCTGCAGATTTTAATGTGAGGTTTAACTGATTTTAACCTAAATAAATAGAATTACTCTAGGATGATAAAATTTCTGACAGTGAAACAAATCTATGCCAAAAGTTCAGTAGTATTCGAGTAGTATTTTCTTAAGTATTTTCCTTTAGATTCTTGTCTAAATAGCAAAAATATCGTTCTCTTTGAAAGGCAAATAGGTATAATAATCACAGCAATACAAGACTACTGAGTGTTCTGCATTCCAGTGTTGCAGAGTTTTAGAGGAGAAAGAGGAGAATTGTCCTTGCTTGTGTCCTCCACAGTCATCTTGATCCTATAAAACTGCTTCTGTTAAAACAGGGCGGGCTTGACAGTGAGAAAAAAGAAAGCAAATACAGTCAGCTTTTCTTAGGATTTTGTTACGCGGGATGCAGCTGGCTATTCATCTGCATAGTTTTCATTTTAGACTGAAAGTAGTAATTTTCCATTTAATTGCAATCTCAGGCTATGAGTTCACAAGTAACTGCTCAAGCAAAAGACTTCCATAAAGCCTTGGGAACCTAGATAGTGTCTTGTAAATGATAATTTACAAAAACTATGATATATTTTAAAAAGCACTTGCAGCAGGCAGCTTTTTAAAGCAACAGATAAATCAGAAAGTGGAACATTACTGCTGAGAAGTTGGAGTCTAAAGGCATGCTGGACACACAGCTGGTTCTCCTGAGTGGCTACGTGAAGCTTTAAGATGTGCTAGCTTGTAAAATGCTCAATTTCTCAGCTGTGTGCCAATCTGTGGACAAATGAGGTGCTCGTGAGACATGTTTGGAACTTGGGGCTTCTGTTCCCTCCCTCCTTGAGGCCAGGGTGAGAGACTGGGCGAGGAGGATTGCAGTGGTGTGCCTGCAGTCTTTCCTGGATGAAATACTTGCTTGGATTCCATTTTGACAGAGCTAACGGAGAAAGAGGGGAATGCCTGGTGCCAAATGGCTAATTTTACTTCCTTGATCTGTGAGCATCTGTGGAATTTCCCTGGTCTCAGTCCAGCTTCTGCTCGATTACAGGAGCCCCCAAGTCTGTCAGTGAGCGGATGTGATCTCCCTTTCATGCTGTCTTCCACTCAAGGACTTCTTCCATTCAAGTTCCCTTTCTGTGCTATAAGATCAGCAAAAGCAGATAACCAGACCATAGGCAAAATCCCCAAGTTGGGCAATGACCTTGTGTCAGCCTTGAATGCTTCATAATAAGCATGTGGCAATGGGCTGCTCTGTGTTCTTCTGCCTGCTGTGACTGGCAGCTGTGTGGTGGCAGGGTGGGCTCTTTGTGCTTTTGCAAACTCTGGTCTTAGGAACTTTCTGGGAGTGCTAATCCAATGCCACTTCATGGCAGTCAGCGGTAATTTCCTGTCTCTGTTAAAAGGCTGCATTTCCAGAAAATTGTGTCTAGCTTTCCTTTTTGTATTAAATCTTAAGAACATTTTGTCACCCTTTCTGTAATCAAAGGGCATAGGAAGTAGAATTTCACAGAGATAAGAGATTTACATGTAGGCTGAGGAATGCATGAACAAAAAAGACCTCCAGAATTGAGAAATAAATCCATATCTTTTTTCTTTGAGTATACTATTGTTGCTTGCTCAGCTATGTTGGCCCTTTGGTTACAGTACCACCTTTGCAGTAATTTCGTGAGCTGCTGAGGAGAAATGGTCATAAGCAGGCTCTCCCATTGTTTCACATGCAGATCAAGTTGTGAATTGCAGCTCTCGATACTGACAAATAACTTTTAATTGGTTCTTTCATTCTAATTGGAATTTTCCCACTGATTTCAGATAGATCATGGTTAATGAGGTGGTCCTTTTAATCTTAAATTATATACCAGGAGTGGGGCTTGTCTCATCTAACTTGAGGTATCTGAAACCTGTCAGGCGAGTTGTTCTGTAGGAGCTGCTGCCTAGCCATTGATTATGATGGGAATTTAGGTGACTGGGCCTGGGGTAGATGGTTCTATCCCAGATATTTGGAGGAAGGGAGTTTGAATTCCATCCTCTTGGTGCATTTCTGTGAGAAAAACAGGCCTTGCTGGAACGTACCAGAGTCCTCTCAGTAGTTGTAGCCCATTAGAGGAGAATGCTCTTTCAGTACTGATTTTTTTTTTTCCTGCATATTATTCATTAAAGTAAATTTGTAGAAATTCTGCTTGGATTTAACTATTAAGCTGTGCGATGACGTAACGTCATTTTTGCATCTTTTACATTATTTAATCCACAGCAGTAGTGGAAATACAGATACCTGCATGAGGAAGATTTTTGTTGCTAATATCCCTCTCCCAAAGGGTGTTCCGTGATGCATAACCCAAAACCTCAACTGCCTACTTTCTGAAACTCATTTTTTATTTTACTCATTTGAGAAACTAAAGCTTGTGCATGTTTTTCTAGGCACGTCATTAGTATGATAACTGGGACCCAAAAGTCATAGGTATTGTTCTTGGCTCCTATGAACTGTCCCTGAGCAACGCCCTTAGCACTGTGCTGTGGAAAATAGTTATCTGTATTTAACAGTGAACTGAGTTGGCACTTTCCATGCAACTTCTAATAGAAAATACTGAGCAAAAAATACTGTTTTTAGTCTGAATTATTTTTTATGAATGGTACTTTAAGGTTTCAAAACAACAATATTTTTGTTATAGCAAAGCATTTGTAAACTATGTTTGTGGTAAAACTTGTGTTGCAACTACCAGCGTAAGAAGGCTGTGGAGCAGTGCATGATGAGTAGAATCAGTCTGCTTTAGCCAGGTATGTTGAGGCTCATGCAGTCTGTTAACAGAAATGGATCCTTAGCTTTTGCTCTGTCCCCCATATTTGCCTGGGACTTTAACCTATCTGGAACCCTGTATGGGACATAGAGACTTGAAGCGGCTTAACAGTAAATGACAAATAAACATATAAGGGAAAGAATACTGAAATACTGAAGAGAGTTGCAGATCTTTCTGTGAGTATGTCTTAAGCATTGATCATTTAGTGAAAAGAACTCATTCCTCTTTTTATTTTGTTTTGAATCTCCTCTCTATGACAATCCTTTGTTGCTCTGTAACATCCAGTGGTGTAATTCTCCTTTATTGGAGTATTTAAGAATGTATCTAGAAAGCAATTCCTCCTGGAGAGGCTGGTGTTTCCCATTCAGCAGGTTTTGAGGTAGTCCAAGACTCTCTTACCCTGTTTCTTCTATTCACCCTTTCCAAACTCTTCTTTGTAATTTCATTAACCCAGCATCTGTTCTGTTTTAGGAGAAACCTGAAGCCAGTCCCACATCTCTACAACTGCGATCCCAGATAGAAGTAAGCACTTTGATTTTGGTCATCTGTTTTTGTTTGTTTGTTCTTTAATTTAATTTTCTACATAAATTGGGCTAAGGCTGCTCTCGTGTCTGCTCTCACTGTTGTGTGTCTTCTCTTGCAGGAGTCACTTGGTATCAGCAGCACCGCATCAACACCTGACACTGAAAGAAAGTAAGTGAAGGCACAGGAGGTCAGAAAGGAGGGAGGGGGAATTTGGTGTTTTCTTTTTCCTTGGAGTAAATTCATTTTAAATTTCATTGGTACTTCAGGGTTTAAGATGCAGCCTCTATTAATGAAACCCAGTTTGGAACCTGTTTTTTCTCTCTTTCTCTCTTGGCATTTTGTTGTTTGTTTGTTTCTTTTTCATTCAAAGGAAGGTTATCTTTTCTCCCTTATGTGTGCATTCAGGATGTGATACACCATTAAGACTGGTAGTCATTTTTAAGGAACATTACTGATTACACGTTCTCTGCAAATTAAAGTTGCTTAAAAATAACTTTATGGGACTAGACCTGAGCACAGCCAAGGAAAGATCGGCCAGGGAAATGGAGAGCTACAAGTTTAAACCACTTTCCTTTTCCTGTGCACTCCTGGGTTTGTAGCTGTGCTTTTGAAGAAGGTGCCAAGAGAATAAAGTATTTAAAAATGAAGTTAAAAGGAACTTTAATTTTAGAAGTCCTTAATAAAAAGCTCTCTGTGTGGACTGAGAGGGTTTCTGTTTACTGTCACCTCCTGCTGCAATGTGTGCGCTTGTTTTCGGTGCCTCCTTCCTTTGATCCCAAGATCCTGGATCCCTACTGCTAAGGGTAACGTGCAGCAGTGCAGGAAGACAACTGATACTGTATTTCCCATTGCCTTCATGTTGTAGGGTTGTGCCAGCTGGATTAGTTCAGAGACACTGCATAGAGTACAGGTCTGAATGTAAGGTGCTTTAGTAAATTTATAGCCCTGCATTTGAGTAACTTCTAGCAGAGCCAGGGTTCAATTGGACCAAAGCAGGAAAGATTTAAAAAATTGCTGCCCTTACTGTTTGCCAGTTCAGCAGAGCCAGCCTCAGTCTCAGAAGGAACTGCAGTAGATGTGGGCCATAGGACTTGACTCACTGAGTGCTCACCACATGGAAGTTAGGTGTCTAGTATACTGCTTACAGGCTTCTTGCACAAGTGTCTAAAAGCTGATTCATGCTAAAGATCTTGTAAAGTTATTCATAATCTTTTAGAGCTGCCTTGTCTCTCTTCATCACTCAGAGAGTGATGATTTGCTTGAGGTAGATACTCCTTTTCAAAACAGCTTAAGATGGATAAAGGTGAATTTTGCATTGGTGCCATCATTGCCTCCATTTTATTTGTTGTTAACAGAGAAAGTCTAGAAGGCTTAAGGTTTAAAAGTGGTGCTTCAGATATTGAAACATGGATAAGTTCCTTTCAAGGATGCTTCTGTGTCTAGCACTGTAATGAAACTAAAAGTGCCAGGTGGATAAGCACTGTACTCTGGGAAGTAAGCTTTTAAGGTTATAATCATAATACTTTTCTCAAAGCTCTTTCCCCATGAGCAAATATCATTCTCCTACCTCAAGTAAGTGATAAGATAGAGATCTCACAGGAGGACAGCATCCAGCTGGGAATAAAGTCCTCTTACAGGTTCTAGCCAGGTTCCTGGACTGTGTCTCTTTGCAGATATTATATTGCAAATAACTGAGTGAGGAGAGAGTATCTGTAGAAACGTCTTTTGAGCTGATAGTATTCTGAGAGTGCTCATTTATTTCATTGAAGAGAAATTAACTATGTTATCTTATACCAGATGGAAGAGACCTATAATTTCTGTAGACCATTCAAGATTGCAAGCGTCCTTTTTGAGGATTTCTTCTGTAAACTGAGGGGCATACATAGTTAACTCAGTTGAATTTACGAAATTGGCACAAGGAAGATTGTGTCAGAAATTTTCACAGTAGGAAACAAGCCATCAGTATGTGGCTTGTTTAAAATAATGAGTGTCTACTTGATGCCATAGAAAATAATCAGGTACAGGCCTATGACAACCAGCCCTATTAATGCTGGTTTCATTTCTCTACCTCAGAGTCAATTCAACCCTCTTAATTGGAGGGAGAGGTTATAAAATTGATCTGCAGAAAAACAAATATTTCAAGTCCATCAGGTAGTACTAAAATGCTGAGTTGGAAGCTTTTTGGGGGAGTATGTGTCAGCTCTAGAGGCTTTTTCATGTTTATTGTTTAATTTGTGGCTTTTGACTAAATTTTGCTGCGTGGGCATGCTGCAAGAGACAGGAAAACATGTCCCTTTTGGGACATGTACTTCTGTGGTCACCTCTGCTGTGTGACAGATCTGGAGTGAACTATTTACAAAGCTTCTTGGAAGCTTCTTTGTTTGAAGAGTCTAATTTTCCAAACATGAAACTCAGTGCAGATGTACATTGATTTTTGAAATTCTGAAACAGCTTAGGGGGTGCGAATTTGAAAGATTTGTCCTTTTTTTTTTTTTTTTTAAATGCTGGAAAATCTATTGTTATGAATACTATTATGAAGCCCAAGTAAAAGCTTGGCCAACAGAAACTTACATATTCTCATATTAAAAATACAAACTTTTTCATAGGATGAGCTGAGGGGAGTTGTTTGTGTGGTATCCTGAGCAGGTTGCTTCAGAAAGTGAAGAAAAAGAAAAAAAAACCGAGTTGGAATGGGAAAGAGCAAGTGGCCCAGTAAATTGCAGGGCTTATTGGTAACTCCCTCACCCGAAGCTTCTGTTTGCACGCCCTGCAGCTTAACTCTTCTAGAATATAACGTTTAAAAATAACACACCTGGATGGTTGTTTAATTTTACAGAGTTGAGACATTCCAGACAGAAAGAGGCTTTGAGGGAGTCTGGAATCAGCTATGTTTGCTTTAACCTTTGGTTTGGTTTCCTTTTTTGTGATACCTGATTGGGAAAAAAGATCTGACAGTCTCTACTGTACACTACAGTGAAAACAGATTAGCCTTGATGCCCTACGGTAGGAAAAAATCCCGTTTATGTGGACAAGTAGTGTATGCTCAGTCTTACCTTGAATCTTAGGAAGTGTGCCACCCAGGTTGTTATTATTAATATTTGTTCAAAGCCAGTGTGAAAAGTTTGGTTCCCTTAGTCCATCAAGTTGCCAAACAAGTATCTGTCTAGTGGGTGATCTGCTGTAACATAGAAGAACAGCCATTGTGCCTGGAGGGAGGCAAAAAAGGAATTAAATAGCCTGGAGTCAGAGCTGCTTGTCATTTCAAGTGGTTGTCCCTCCAGAAGTTACTTGGGGCGATGCCACCTTCCTCTGTCACTGGCAGCACTTTCCTTTTAATTAGATAAAGCTAAAAAAAAAAAAAAAAAAAAAGTTCACATGTGAACCTCCTCTATGCATTATAAATGCCCTAGCAAAGATGCTTTTCATTTGATTGATTCTGACAAGGAGAGAAAAAGCTTCACTGTAGCAAAGGCCTATGAGATTTATGTGAAGATGTGTGGAGAATAACACCAAACGTACTGATGTAGCCTGGAAAGCTATCATTAAAAACAGAATAGAAAGTTGTGTTAGTTCAAGCTTCAGCCTGCCATTGCTGTACATTTTTTGGCCATACTAGAGTTACATTGAAATGGGCAGGCTTCCTAGTCCTATAATACTCAGCAAAGCGGGGAAGGATGTGTTTCTAGCTAATAATTACTTTCATTTCTTTCTGCCCTTTCCAAAGTTCTCAAACTTCAGGGATACTTTCAGTTGCGCTAGTGTAACTTAGCAGATTCTCAGTCAGCCTCCAACAAAGTGGTAGCAGTACTTCTAACCATGATGTTTTTCATTTTAAACAAGTCTCCCCAGAATTGCAAGCATTTCTGTGTAGACACACTGATTTCTGATTTGCTAGAAGAATAATAGCTATAACAAATAGGCAGTAAATGTGCTCTTAGTAGTTACTATCCTTTCTTTGTCCCAACAGCATGTTGATTTGGGAGTATATTGTATATACAATCCCTATTATTTCAAAGTGATGGCAACACCCCAAGGATGTTTACTCAGGCAGGAGACCGAGCAGGGTTTTCTCATAATTGTAAACAGAGCATTTAAAACAATGTAATCCAACTTTTAGCCCGTTCCCGTTTTTAAGCATTTGAGCCTACATGACAGACTGATGAGCTCTGCATGTTTGCCAGGAAATCCAGGTTAAACTCAGTCCCTTGAACTTAAGCTTCTGCATCCTGACTCTCATCCTGTTTTCAGAAGAACTGGGGATGTTGCAGGGGGGAAGTTGTGTATTTTCCCTCTTGGGAAATAGATCTATTTGCTCTCAGTGCTTACTCCAGTGGCCCTTAGACAAGTTTCAATTGTGGTGTATTAGAGAACTGACAGAAAAGAGGGAAGTAAGTGTGAAACCCAAGAGTACTGCATACAGATAGGATGAGGTACAGTCACTCCTGTATACTGATTCTTTTTTTTTTTTTTAATTTGCAGCTGCTAGAGAAAGGAAAGACAGAAAACAGTGCATGGGGGGTAACAACTGTGGCTGTATCTGGCATTTCACAGGCATTCCTGCCACCTTTGGATGCCAGTGGGCGTTAGGAATTGCCACCTTTTGCATGAATCGCTTGTTCTTTTCTTGAATTATAGCAGTCAAGCATGCTACTGACCAAGTAAATGGTCATACTTTGTGTTAAGTGCCCTGATTCACCCAGCTCAGTACAGTTTAGATGTTCTGTACCCAACGATCTTCAAGACCAAAATTGCAGACTCTGTGGGAGCAGGGAAATGATCACAAATTTCAAGAATCACCACATGGAAGATGCTGGGGAGCAGTTTGTGCATATGGCACAGGCTGCATGGTTGGCATTGCTCAAGCGCTTAGCATTCCAGCACTGGAGAGCTGCTGCATCTCTGGCAACTGTTCTCAGCTCCCAGCTTCAGCTGCTTACCAGTGTGAGTATCTTTATCTTGTCTTCCGTGTGTGCAGGACAAGCATCTTAAACCATGTTCTTTGCACATTGAGTTCATGCATCTTAGCCAGCTCCCTGTTTGCTTGTTGTGGATGTCAGAGGAGGAGTTGCAGGCTGCTCAGGAGTTGGGGCTTTCCCTGAGGTTGTTAGCAGGCAGCCAGTGAAGCCACAACAGAAGTGGTTGCCTTCATTCTCTCAGCTCTGTAGGAGAAACTATGGACTGGATCTGCTCTTAAGGATTTTCTGCAATGGATTTGCCATAGTAAAATCAGTCAGTGTTATGCTCTGTACACTTGAACTTCACATCAGCCTCGGGCTGGGAGAATGCCTGCAGTTCAGTGTCACCATGTTTTTGGCAGTGGCTTCCAATGAAAACAGTTGTCAATAAAAATTGCTTTCATTTTGTAACAGAAGAGTTCATGCAAGCCTAAATTGTGCCCTCTTCAATGCCCTAATCTGCTGGCCTTTGCCAGTAGCTTTTAATGCTAGATTTCCTAATCCTCTTCCCCTTTAGCCTCTAAACTACAGGTCACGCTCTGAATGTAAGGGGTTATTAAATCATCACTCCAGCCGCCACTGATGGAGTGGCTTAAATTCTGTCATATTTGATTCTGGCAACTTGTCAGGGTGCCCGAGTTAGCTTCAGCAGAAATTTGTGAGCTCCTCTGCTAAGAAACAGGAGTGCTGCTCTGCCAGAGGATGTGAGGCAGGGGGTGGGCATTAACTGAGCAGAACAAAGCAGAAGACAAACAAAACCACCAAGTGAGGATGCCAGTGGCCACACTTAATTGCTAACAGAATGATTTGTTCATTTTCATTGGTTAAATATTATATATTGGAAGAGAAAAGGAGGAAAAAGTAAAGTCTCTCCATACTCGAGAGGTCTGCATTTAAGTTGTATTCCTTTAAGCCCTGTGCTTGCAGGAATCAAAAAGAAGCAGTGAATGTGTATGGCCCTGTTTTCACTTGTTTGAGGCCTGATTTAGTCAAAGCCAGATTATTCATGACGCCTTTAAACAGCCTCCTCTGGAGAAGTAGGGCAGGAAACTCCCACAATAATCCTCACAATGGGAGCCAGAGGCCAGCCAAGCACTGTCTGGGACACGTGAAGAGGAGAACCAATGTGCCTCTGAGCCACTGTGGGGTTTCAATCCCGGTAGTGTGGTGCTTGAAAGAAAGATAGTCAACCTTGTCACAGCCAGCCAGCAGGCAAGCAGAGAGCAGTGTGTGCAGGCTGGGGAGGTGCACCGCATTTGCTACCTTGCACCTGCTCTTCACTATGGAGGAGCTTTCAGCTGGCAGTGGCCTGCCCCAATTCCGTGGGTTTTAAATAAATTGGAATAAACACATCCATGCAGTATGCAGCCCTGCTCCGGCCTCCGTGATGAGGGTCCGTGACCAGCCCAATGGTACGGCTATGGCTGGGGTGGGAAATGTGCACGCTGTTTCCACTGAGAAAGTTTTGAACTGCTTTAAGAGCCATTGCTATGGAAACCTAATGAGAAGATAATTGAATCACACATCTTTGCTTTCTGTCCCTTTCTCACACTGGTGCCAGCAAGGTCAGTACCTTATAGGCCTGCTTTCTCTTCAGGTTCATGCAAATTCGATAAAAATACTAAAGGCCCATTTTCTTCTCTCTGCCAGCTCTGGTTAGATAAATTATCTTGTATTCAGTCAGGAGCAGTTACAGGCCTGTCCGGTTTTCATAGTAATGATGTGACTGGGCCATTTCCAATCCATATAGATAACCAAATGGCATTGTGGCAGAGCCAGTGCGGGCTTTTGCATCAGTCTGTTCACTGCTATGAACGTGAATATTAATAGATTAAAAAATCTCAACTAAAGCATTTTCTCCAATGGTCTATAAATTGTCATTGGGAAGAAAGAAGGGGGCTGGTATCAGTTTATTGAAATTGGTAACAGTGATGGTTTCATTGTCAGATGGTGCTGTGCACCTGTGGATTTTATGTGCCAAAAATGAGATGTGGCCACGTGTTAAAGCACATCTGCATCGAACATACTTAGTGGTGAAACAAAAACCCATCCACAGTTCTGTCATTCTCAGTCCCAGTGTTTATTCTGCTTGGAGAATGATGAGCTTTCAGAACTCCTCGGGTGCATTTGTAAAGGCAGCACATGGTGTCATTGGTTTCTTTTTCCCGTTCTGTGGTGTACCAGCATATCACATCTCGAGGCATGTGTGACTGCCTCTTGTGTAATCAGCCACTCTGCATGCGAGGTAAGCTGTAGGGTTTCTCTGGCTGGGTCAGAATCAGCCCAGAATTCTCAGAGAAAGGTGTAGCCTGGTAGCTGAACACAGCCTAATTAAACGCCTCCTTTATAACCAGATACAGTCACAATAGGCTTGCAACAGAGATCTTTGCATAGTTCTTCCTTGTACTCCAATGTTTGGAGCACACCTCCAGGATTTTAGAGGGAGAGATTGCTTTAGTTTAGCAAGGTCATCTCAGCTGCAACACTTTAATGGAAAGATGAAATGTAAGACCATTTTGTGTGCCTAGCAGCTTTGCCGTTGTTTGGATAAAGGCAGTGATCTCTCAGGCTGGAAAAAAAGGAACTAGAAGTGCCCTCCAGAGGCGGTTCTCATGTCCAGCTCATCCTGATCAGAGACATCTGGTCTGGTTTGCATCTTTCAGGAACCTCTTAAAAGCAGTCAGTTTTTACAGCTTCCCTCCCATTCTCTACCTACTGTTGGAAATTTGTCCAAAAAGTTAGGAAAAGCTAACTCCTCATTTCTTTCCAGCTTATGCTTGTTCTTGTGCCTGTTTTATTAATAGGCGATAAATTAATCTTGCAGCTTTCGATTTTACTGAACAGGCAAAATTTTTCTAGCCTTCTCTGGTAAGACAAAGTGTTCAGCTCCCTGACTATTCTAAGAGCTTTTCTCTTTAACTGATTTGTATGTTTTTCTGAACACCAGTAACTACAGTCATACAGGCTATTCCTATACATGTTTGTTAGTCATATTGCCATTGGAATTTCCCATCCTTCTGCCTTTTAGGATTAAAGTGTAGGGTTTTATTCCTGTCATCTTCTTCAGCTGGTATCTCCAGGTACTCTGTCATTTGCAGTTGGCAAACCTCCAGCATTTGAAATACTGGCTTTTCTGACAGTCTTTTTCACATATTTACACATTTTGGCATTGAATTCAAATTCGTTTCCGCTAAGCCAGTCCTTCTAATCATCTGGTTTCTGAGCCCGGGTTATCCCACTGCTGCTTTTGCTACCAGATTTTGAGAGTGTTCTGTGGTAATTTACTCAACTCCATGGAAATCCATCATCTCTCTGAGACAGTAGTGCAGTAGTATCTTGTTATTCCCCAAAGCAGTTCAATTTTTATATACTCTATTGTGCTGCTTTTTTTTTTTGTTTGTTTCAGCAGTGTGGCTACAAGAGGCCCTAAATAAAGGCCTAAAAGATAGTTTTGAATTTGTGAGATTAATGGATTATATTTCTGTCCCATTCTGAAGCTCATTTCCAGAGATTCTGGGCAGATACAAAAGTACTTCCCTCTGGTCATAGATCTTTGTCTTCCTTTCTGTCTGAATGTTGCCCATACATTTCTCCTGTTATATGCTGTGACAGAGTACATTTCATGTGAAAGCTTGCTAATGAAGTTGTACATCAGACCACAACAAAAATGAAGGCCTCCACAGTGGAGTAATGGCATTTGGCTCCCTTTCAGGCATGCAGTGCTGAAACTTCTGCCAAGTGTCACTGCATCATTAACTTTCAGCCCAAGTTATCAGTCTATGAATGGAAGAACACAAATCACTTTCGGCGCACGTTCACAGAGGAGCTGCGGATTTAACAGAGTAAGGGAGTGTAATTGACAAATCAAACATAAAGCAACTCAGAGGCACTATGGAATTTTTCACTGGACATCTAGGAAGTAAAGCACTTGATTGATTTCACTGAGATTCTTAAGCGTCAGAGTTGTCTGATAGAAGTAAAAAGCAAATGCTTTGTCAGGCTCTATGTAGTAGATTTTGTTGGCGTTTCCATCCCTTAAGACTAGCTGTTAGCATTTTCAAGGTCAGCTCAGACCTGGAATATTTCCTCTTTAAGGAATGAATGAAATGATAACTAGGATTTGCATCCTCTGTTGAAATGCAGTATACAACCTAAATCAGCTGTAAAAGAGAAGGTAGACTGCTTGCTATGGATCCTGCTCATCACCTCACTCTCTCTAGCTCAGGAGCATCACGAGTTTGCTTCTGTTGCTGTCCCCCTTCTTTTGAAGCCTGCATGGAGCAAGTTGGTGGCATTGGACTAATTTCCAGGGACCAGTTGTTTACATCACAAACACTGCCACTGCACCTGCTGCTTACTTGCACTGTTGTTGGCAACTGTGGAAGAGAAGAAAAGAAATAAAATGGATTTAGAAGCTGAAGAGCAGAAGATACTGCCTCTGTACTTTGAGGCTGATGTCACTAGGGAGACAAAGTTCTGACAGCAAAGAAATTTCATTTTCCAGGGATGGTGATTTGGTGCAATTTGTGGATACCAAATTCATTTATGATAAATAATGTAGCTGTTTACTTGATGGGTGAAATCTGTGCTCAGGTACAAAATGTGTGTTGAATTAATTCTGTCATTTCCAACAGGAGTTGACTTTCTTTTTACCTTGTCGTACCCTTATAAAAAGTCCGTATACTTTTAATCGGGTTTTCCTTTATTTAGAAATTTATCAATAGGAACTTTGCCTTTAAATTTCATAATGTAATTTTGGCCCTGTGGAAAGTCTGTTAATTTTGGCACTGAATATTTTCCTAGAAAGTATGGGATGGTATACACCTGTATCATTAACTTTTCCCCTTCAAGGGTAATCTTTAGTATCAAGGAAGACACTAAATGTCTCCTTCTACCTGATACACTCCAAATCTGAAGTTTGGCTGTTTCAACTGATTTGCAGTTTGTGCTGGATTAAACTTGTAATTAGTCCAAGGCTGAAAGAGGTTAGATTTCAGAGCTTTGCTGTGCCAAACCCTCTTTGCCCAGATGAATTTCTAAATCAAACTTAAACTTCATACTGTCTCATTTCCCCTCTAATGATGTCTTTTCAAATTGATGAGTGTGTTTTTCATGCTTACAAAACGTTGGCCAGTAATTGCCTACATCTTTTAAGCTCTCAACCGGTTTAAACTGAAATTTTCCTTCAAAAGATTTATTCAGTTTATCAAAAACTCTTCGTTGCCCTCTTCTGGGAGTCTAGGAGAATGCAAGGAACCTGTCAAACAATGGACAGCAACTAGCATATGACATGTATGTATTACATGGCCTCACTTATGGAGTGATTTGGCTTGAGGTGTTCTTGGTATGCTGGGATGTATGTGTTTTTATTTTTCATGCCACAATACATGCATAGCACAACAGGGCATTGTCTTGTCTCAGGGGTTCAGAGCTCTTGGCAAAAACACTGCCATAATGCTTTGCAGTTGGAACCTCAAGCAAAGTCATTGAAGCTGGCAAGAGTCATTTTACTGGCTGGGCTCAGCTTGGATAGAGATCCCCATAAGAAGGCTTCAAAGAATTTCATGAGATTTGGTAATTTCTATTAGCTCCATTTACATAGACAAAACAAAAAAACAAACACAAAAGCCTGAAGAGGGAGTGATGTCTCATCAGAGAATCCGCAGTGAACCATTGGTACTGAGTTGGAATCCAATATGGAAAACTGGTGAGAACAAAAGGCTGATGCACTATTTTACCAGGTTGTTTGTAAAGCCTATATTCTGTTAAAACTGTTTGTAAAGCCTATATTCTGTTAAAACAAATTTCTCTAACTAGCTTTTGATCGTGAAAGGTTTGTTTCTGAGCTTTCAAAGGGGAACTCGGTTGCTGTGGTCAGACCAGTGAGTTTAGTTTTTGTCTCCAACTTGCTGCATTTGGAAGAAAGGGGAAGAGAAAATAGCCCATGATGTATTGTTTGGAAACTATTATTTACTGTAATCAGACAGCTCCCATGAAATGTGAGAGGTCTGCATCAATAAGTCCATTTCTCTTTTGTGTTCTAGGCTCTCCATTCATAAATCAAGTTCGGAGGAAGGCTCTGTAGGTCAGTATATTTCATTTTATCTGATACTTCAATTGAATTCTTAAGCAGGTTTTCAGTTTTGCTTGTGTGAAGATGTGAAGAGCTGAGTAAACACAATGCCAGCAGAAGTCAGCAGCATTTAGGATGGGGGGGAGGGCAAATCTAAAGTGCTTTAAAAGAGGTATGCTGAAGGTCTCTGTGATTTCAGACACTGCTCAGCAAGCATAGTCTGATAACTACACAGCTTTTTGGTTCATTATATTGCTTTCAGAGTCTTTAATATTAGCTCACTACTAGTCTACCTGTTTGTATTTAAAAAGTTACCACCAGCACCAGTAAATAACTGGGTTTTTTTGTTACTCTGTGCATGTCATGCTGGAGTCTTATTCTTTGTTTCTGAAATATTTTGCATTCTTAAATAACAATTTTTTTTCCTGTTCTTTCACTTTTTTTCTAACTTACCATAATTAGTTCAAATTGCTACGTAGACATATCAGTTGAGCTGATAAAATTCTAGATAGGTTTAAAATAAAATAAATAAAATAAATATAATAATTATATTATACAATTATTTTATTTATTAGGAAAATTGGAGCAGGGGAGTTGCTTCTTTTTTTTCCAGGATAATATCCTCACAGTCTGAAATAAAGCTGTGCCTCAGAGTTTCAATAAACTCAACTCTGGAGCTTCAAGGACAAGATCCAAAATACCACAGTCGTATGCTGAAATTCCGTGGCACAAAATAAAGTGTTCATCTGAATTTTTCAAAAACAGCAGAGGGATGAAGTAGTTCTGTATCAGTAGCATTTCTGCCAGCTCAGGCACAGTATGTTCTCTTGCAGATGGCATGAACTTCATAGCATGTGCCCTGATTGATTCAACAGAACACAGCTATATGCCCTCCCTTGTTCCGAATCTTCTTTCTAGAATAAATAATATTCTTCTGGGTCATTGAGCAATATACAGATCTGATAGTAATGGACATGTGTTCCCAGCCTTGTATGATCAAGGCATAGAGGGAGCAAGAATCAGTTGTATCTGATGGTCTCAAGAAATTTCTCATGCCAAGTAGCAGTACGTGCGTGTGTGTTTTTATATATGTGAAGTGTTTATTTTCTATATAGATATGCAAACACATATTAGAGAATTCATTATCTGTCTTGTGACTTAGGCTGCATAACTGGGGTTCAGCTGACGTGAATAAACCAACAAAATGCTTCAAAAACACTTCCAAATTTGACATTATCAACAGACTGGAGACTATAACAGATGTCGAAATGAATGTAAAATATTTTCTGTTTATAATTCAAAATATGTATGTTAGTGGCTTATCTCAGTCATCTGTAGCATTGGCAATTGTAGGAGAATATGTACATTTCTCTGAAATGGCTACATCACCATATTTCTAGTATAGAATAAATAAAGAAAAACGGAAGATTTGAATTTTTTTATTCTTGTTTTTTACTTAGAAAATATAACTGTAATGTTTACTAACTAATGTTTCTTTTTGAAATTCTTCTTCCCTTCCCTTCTTTCCCCCTCCCTAATTTTCTTTTAGGGAAAGCAGACTGGAAAAAGAAAAATAAGTTTTTTTGGCAGAATTTCCGAAAGAACCAGAAAGGATTGATGAGGCAGACTTCAAAAGGTAAACCTTTCTAAAGGATTTTTGGACCAACCTTATAGAATGTAATTATCCAACCTCACTAAAGGTTAAATCTCCTTTGCAGCAATGTAAGAGTCACAGATCTGTGGATCTGGAAGTTGAAACACCTTCAGTCCTGATTGTCAGTGATGCTACATACACAAAATGATGCAATCAATGGATAGTTATGAATAACATAAAAATGAACGAGATGCTTTCTCTTCTGACTTTATGAAAGAGAAGGTTTTTGTTTTTTTTTTTTTTTGGCACTTGGCAATGTTGACCTGTTTGCTTTGGGCTTTAATCCAGACTCTCATTTCAGGAAAAGACACTACAAGAAGGAGTAGTAAAAGTGCATCTGGTGAATAGTGAAAATAGAGGATTGATTCCACTTAAACTGTCAGATCTCTTTCTCTAGCTCTCCAAAAGATGCAGCTGTGCATTGCTTTAAGTATTTTTCTTCATAAATAAAATTTCTGTTTACCCATGTGTATCTGTTATATCCTTCTGCTGCAAACAGATGCTTTCCTACATTTCTAACTGTGTTCAAATGGATTGTGAAAAATGATATGAATCTGCCTATGAGGTTGAAAAGGTCACGTTTATACTCAGTGAAGTGTAGACCCTTGCTGGCTCTCAATGCACATTCTGCCCGTGCTGACGTGCGAAGCTTAAACCAGAAGATGAGGTCCTGGAGATTGGAGGCAAAACATGTCCAGTACTCTATGCCTGCTCATAGGCAGTTAGATAACTAGACGGGGGGTGCAAGTCTGAAGTTTGAGGGATGTGGCTAATCTGCAGCAGAGCGCTGATAAAGCCCAACACATCATTCCTAGAAGAGCTTCCCATCCACTCTTTTAGCCGATCGCAGTATTCCTCAGGGCTGAGTTCTGGACTTTGCTGTTGTTAGCACTTTCTTTTTCATTCTTGAGAGTCAATAATTATGTGATATCAGTTACGTTTTATTTCTTCTTCTCATAATGTCTTGATTTCAGTGTCAAAGTAGGCTTGGGTTTTCTAGTCCTAATTTACTTCCTGTTCTTGTTTTGTTATTTACAAATCATTCAGTCCTCTCAAATCACACTATAAGACTACACTGGGGGGAGTCTCTTCTGGCCAGTCAAATCCATGTGGTGACCAGATTTCAGAGGACTGTGAAATCCAGTTCCAATATACTCCATTTTCTATGTGACCTCTTACATGTGCTTTTTTTTTTTTTTTTTTTTTTTTTTTTTTTAAATCTCTGTGCCTTTTTCTGCAGGAGAAGATGTGGGGTATGTGGCCAGTGAGATCACGATGAGTGATGAGGAACGAATCCAGCTGATGATGATGGTTAAAGAGAAGATGATCACTATTGAGGAAGCACTTGCTAGGGTATGATAAGTACACATTTTATTTTTCCTGAAAAAACATGTATTGGTGTGAGATACACCAGTCTGGAGTTTCTGGTTCCTTATAAAACATAGAAGTGGGTAAAAACTGCCTGTTTGTCCTATCTCACATAGGCAGCATAAATTAGATGGTTATTCCCTTGTTAATGGGAAAAGTGAGATTCAGCGTTGCCAAGAATAGATGTCTAATGTATAGCAAATGAATCAAGTCCCAAAGCATTTACTTCTCTCCACTGGCAATAAAGGGTGCCAGTCAAGGAAAAGCTCAAGTACAGACATTTTCATTGCAGCTGTCTAAAGCTTAGGGAGTTGAATGCCACCTGTACTAGCCCGCATTTATGATGTATGTTCATAGATTTGTTTAAATACTGAAAAGAATGCTTCACATTTCCCTGAGCTTGCTTTATTTTCTTCAGAATACATACATTTCTTGTTATTTCACTGCTGCTAATGGCTGAAGGGCAGTTTGAGTGAATGCTTCCATTTTCAGCAATTAAAAATTTTGAGGTTGAAGTTTATTCTGCTTTTATTTTAGACAAAAAGAGGGTGTTTTGTTTTAGCCTTCAGGAAAACGTAGTCAGCCTTTTTTGGCATTTGAAATTTAAAATAAAAACAGATGTAATTTTTGATAAAATTGGCACAAGTGTATCTTTACAAAATCAGAATTTTGATGAAAGACAATTAAGTGTAAATTACTGTGGTTTTGCAGCAATCGTGCTGAGATTTTAATTATTCCAGAGTCAAAGGCCAATGCTAAAATTTCTACTCCCATCTTAATTTAATTCCCTTGTGCAAAATACCCAGATTGAGCACAGGGTATTCTGTATGGGCAGCTGAGGTTCATAAAACATTTGTTGGATTGCAAGTTGTCACTCATGTGAATTCTCTTCAATGACACAGTATGTCTTTGAAATAGGTTATCATAGAAGATAAAGTGATGCCATTGTCTGAGGAAAATATTGCTTTGCTGGGAATCATATCACCAAAAAAGAACCAAATTACACCACAATTTTAAAATTACCAAGGAGTAGTATTGGGATTTCTGCTGTTAAAAATTCTGTGGGAGGGGTGTTCCACCTGATCTTTACTATTCACTGTATGTACTGGTACTGTTTCCCTCTAGTGGTCTGAGCTGCTAGCAGCAATTTTATTTTTAACTTATCAGTTCCTCCGGTAGGATTAGTTATATGTATTGAGACTTCAATTGGAAAATGGTAAAAATAGTCCCTACTTGTGAAATTATGAAAGATGTCTCCTGGTCTTCACTGTAGATCACTTTCTTTTTGAAGGAAATTGATATCCTGTTGTGATGTAGTCTGTCCAGTTTAAACTGTGCTTCTGCCATAGGGTTTATAATTCATGTTTTGCCAATTGCAGTTCATCCAGAATGAGTATTTGCAGATTACTTCATTTAAAAACTAAATCTCCCCATTAAAACTTCTGATTGTGAAATAAATGAGTTTATTTTAAACAAGTGAGGCAGGCAATGCAAGGTTCTAATTTTTCCAGTTCCACAGTGTTACTGGGAGAAAAATGAAAGGATATTAACTCTTGCTAATTTAATGAAGATTGATAGCTGCTTCGCACTGGAAAATGGGCTCCCTGTCTTTTCAAATTTCAGCTGAAGGAGTATGAGTCCCAGCACAGGCAATCAAGTACTGTAGATGCTACAGACTGGCCTGATGGTTCTTACTCAACATTTGATGGGTCTTCCAATTGTAATGTAAGTACCTGTCCTTATGATATAGCTCCCCTATATCATTTAATATTCGAAGTCTTTCATTTCAAGTATCCTGATTTACCTGGTGATTTACTTAATGGCAAATTTGTCATTTGATCTCAAGATGCTACATTCTATTTACAGAAAATCTTTAATGGGGATTTTAAATCTTCAGGATCTGTTGTTGTAGACTGAAACTGAATTTTTATATAATCTCTCTTTAATGTGCAGAAAGGGGTCTTTTGGATTCTTTTCCTTTTTTTTTTTCCTTTTCCTTGTTCAGATTGCTTAGGGAAAATTGTTTCATTTTACTTCTCAGTTACTGTGAATCACCAGACTTTCTCATTCCTTCCTACCGCTTATTGATGTGTCTTAGCTGAGAGTCTGGCTAAGTCCTAGCTTCTTGCTGCTTCCAAACGGTTCTAGCTCTGCCTTTGCTAACTCTCAGCCCAGTGTGTGCAGCTTTTGCCAGATCCATAAGTAGTGAGACTCAGCTTTCCTGCCTTATTTTTACTTCTTAGCTGTGCAGCTTCTCTTGTTTTATGGGCACCAGACAGTCTTTGTGTCACGCCATACTGAATTAATTAATTTTTCCTTCTAAATATCTTCATTTTCACTGAGTAATTTATTCCACTTCATTTCTCTAATTGAAAGTTCACAAATAAATCTTACAGAAGAACACATTTGGCTGTCAAGCCCAGGCTCTTTGTAACCCGTATAATTGAATCATAGACTTTTGAGCCCATTGATTGATTTATTTATTTTATTGTCAATGGAATTTCCTGCTAACTGCGGCAGTTAGATTCTTCTCCCTAAATGGAAAGAGGAATGCTATATCATTTTATGAGATGTTTAAAATATTTTGTGGTGGAGAAAGATTTTCTTATTTGTATTTAAAAAAATAAATAAAGCCCATCTCCAGTTAGATGGGAACAGAGGGGGCAGATGTTTGCTTTCTGCTCTGATCTGCTATTTCAGAAATGTGCAAAGAGCAAGGAAGGAAGGATCTTGATTCTCCTGCACTGGCTGTCTAGCCAGGTGAAAGCTGTCTTGTTATTTTCTTCATTAGTATTTATAGCCTGGACTGTCCCCTCTTAAGGCCTTTGGGCTAGGATATCTAGAATTTAAAAGCCATGAAACTCTCATTTACTTTGGTAAAATCTCAGAGGAATTACTGAGTTAAATCTTCTGATAATGGTTTATGTTTATGTTGAATTTACCGAAAGCTTTGTGTACCTCTGAGGACCAAACATGACTCAGTATTTGCTCCCTAATGGGATGACTTGGCACCTTTTCTCTAAAATTATCTTTGTAAGCTGTTTTTACTGTTTGAGCCAAGATTTCTGTTGCATCTCTCCACTGTTCTACTAGGATTTGAACTATCTTCCTGCTGCTTCTTTGAGGGATCTCCATTCTGTTGCTCTAAATACCTCTGCCCAGCTGCTGTTGTTTTTTTTTTTTTTTCTTGTTTGTTTGTTTTGTTTTTAATCCTGGTTGCATTTAACAGAAGCTGTGAAATTGCTTGCTTTCACAGTTCATGTGCAGAAATGAAAGTTCATGTTAGAACAAATATCAGCTTGGCTTCTTTCTTAGTGGACCTAAAAGCAACTAGAGTTAGCTGGGGTAAAAGACTCTGGGCTGTAATTGACATGCCAGAGGGAGGAAACCAAGCAGAGTAAAGTATCAGATACATCTAGAGATAGGGCATAAAGTCACCCAGGCTGTCATGCCAACAGACGTATCTATTAATGTGAAATGACCAGCTTTTGAAAGACTCAGAGATGATTGTGTTCAAGCCCTTCTTTTGCCAAATTGGTTGAATTTCAGTGCCATTTTTTGTGATTTGTATTCTGTGAACTTGGAAACTGGGAACTACCATACTCATTTTATAGAGGCCATGAAGGGAAGATGTTTTTCCATGTGTTAGAAACCTTCTGTTAGATAGCCCACTGCCTTCTAGCCTCAGAAAGTAATTTAAAATATGAGTCACTGAAATTGAAGTTTCTGGTTTGAATTAAAACTCCTTGGGCAATTACTCTTCTGATTCTGCTGGCATTTTTTCTGATCTCTGTTTTTTATGTCTCATGGCCAAGCTGTTACTAGGCAGTTTTTAGTGGAACATTGTGATCATACTTGGTCATTTTGTCAACATTTTGTGAATACAAATGATAAAAATGAATTGCACGATACTTGTAGATTGAGGGAACGAGGAAAAACATAATTTCTAGTTTAGTCGCTGTGCACTTGTTCAGCAGTCTTGGGTATTTAAGAGAGATCAAAACTCTAGTATAATTGCTTTTCTTTTCTTTTTTTTTTTCCCCAATTCTTCCCAGGCAGTGAAACCTGCTGGTAGTTAGAAGGACTTGTGAGGATGGGTCATTATGTTTTTATGGTCTAGCTTTGCCACTAACAGCATTCCAAGAAGAAAGAAAAGGTAGTTACTAAGCACTTGGAGAGTCTAGAAATTGGGACAGAACATCTGTTGATCTCTCTCTATACTTTAAAGTCAGGCCTGCCCACAGCATAAGAGCAACCACCTATGAGATAGCATCTAGTGGGCAAATATAATTGTTGTTTTTAATTCTGTTAAAAAAAACAAATAGCTTGTATGACTTTCATGTGTTTATGACTAATATGGCTGGCATTAATACTGAGCTGACTTTTAGGATTTAAAGATTCTTTTTCTCGCCCCCTCCTCTTTTTAAATTACCAGGGAAGGGAATCTTGCATTTCATATCCTTTTAAAATTAAATCCTAAAGATGAACAGAGGATTGAAGGGTCATCTCAGCATCCACAGGGAAGCAGCCTGATGTCATTTCTGTGCTATTAATCATTGTTCTGGGTCATTTTTCATAAGAAACAAACAAACAAAAGCTTTGCCAGCTTTGCAAAGCCAGTAGATGACTTGATTCTCTCCCACTTTAGAGCAGTTGGTAGCTTTCAACCTCTCTACTACAATCCCTTCACTTTGCAACAAAGTTATGTGTATTATTAATTTACTAATGTGGAAATGCAGTTTAAATTGTTTTTCTTCTTAGTCAGATGTCTGAAACACCTAATCATTTTTAACAAATTGATTTTTGCATTTTTATTTTCATCTCTGTTGAAATGAAAGCTGTTCACAGTAGCCATAGACAAGACTGCCTTGCCTTTTGCTAGGTGTTGACATGTAAAGCAGGTTTAGATCGCAAATTAATCTCATTCTGGATTTTAGATAAGGCCCTATTTGTCCACAGGAGTAAGAAAGTCCAGGGAAAGAGGTTATGAAAATTATCACTTTCTTTCCATTTACTGAGGTGCTTTTTATGCTTCTTAAAGATATGAGCTCATTTGGTAACCTTTGGGCCCTGAAACTCTGTCCATCTAAAGCACAAGCCTGGTAAAGCTGCTGTATCTCCAGAGCTCTGCTTGGAGCATGAAGCAGTGTTAGGAGAAACCCATATAAATCCTTTCTGTGCGTTCTGCTGAAAGACTGTTAATTGGTACCAGTCATCATAATTACTGCGAGAGTGGGGGAAGCAGAGGAGGAAGATTGTGACATAAGTGTGTGTATCATACATATGCTGTCGCTGAAACAAACCACTAATTAACTTTGCTGACAGCTTCTGTAGATGTGAGTTAATAAAGTTGTGATTATCCCTGGACCGAACTGTTTTGTTGGTCTTACTGGTCTTTCGTGCTCCAGATTTGATCATCAAATAATGATCAGAGTTCATTAGTGCAGGCATCCAGGTAGTGTAACATGCCTTCATTTGAGGAGTACCACAGTGAGAGCCTCTGAACCCTAATCCCTGCTACGTACTACCGTGTCAACCTCAGAAGTGAGACATTCGAATTTAAAAAAGAAATGATAACAATCTTCCTCTAACAGTACAGCCCACAGGTGGAAAAGAGGAAGGGAGTAGTGCTCTTCCACCTGTCCTCTGAAAACCTCTTCACCCAGAACTGCTAGCACGGCACCCCTACCATAGGAAATTTGCACCCTATTTGTTTTCTCTGAAGTGAGTGACAACAGTTCTGCTAGGCAGGAGACTAGACATGCAGGTCTCCTACAGAGAGGCCATTGCTCAGGAAAATTTCCAATCACATTTTTGCTCTTTCCCATCTGCTATTGATCTGTCTGGTAGTAGAAAGCAGCAAATCAAGTCCACACAGAGATAGGTTTAGCTAAACTAAAATAGTCTTTTGTTGTTCCTGTTCTTTGTGTTATTTCCTGAGGACATTTTTATTCACCAAGTCATTAAATGGGACTGAAAGAGTATTCAGTGTTGGTTTTGAATCTACTACCATTGTGAAAAGCAGAATAATGGGCAAGAATGGTGTTTGGGTCTTATTCATTTGAGTTGGCAACATGCTGTAGCTATTGAATCAGGATTGTACTACCTATGCACCTACTTAATTTGTGGCACAAAACTAACTCAAATGAAAGACCAAGTCTGACACAGTTACCTCTGAATCACAAGCTATTGCTGTATTGTTTGGTAAGTGCAAGAGTAGGAGGAAAAGAAATAATTGCAATATGAATTTTATAGCACCAATTGCCACAGAGTACATCTAGGTGTAACTACAGCAAATCCTTATTATTCAGGGTTATGCTGTATTTCAGTGATTCAGATTGCTAATGTTTTCTAAACAGAGCAATTTTTAAATTGATTATTGTTCTTACTACTGATGGATTCTTGAATCATTTAACCATTTGTTAACATTATTATTGATAATTATATAGGACTGTATTACAATCAGTATGAGAAATTCCTTCATTTTAACTTTTTAGAGCTAAGGTAGAAGTCAGTGAATACTGAGAACCAGTTAGATATGAATGGAGATACTAGGGTAGGATCTAGATTTTGTAATTTGAACTGTAGTGTTTAAACTGTGACAACATTGGTACTTCTAGCATTTTGAAAGATGTGCACTGTTAGGCCTGTTTTTGCTGTTATCAGAGGATCTACCAATTTTCATAGGTCAGTTTGTTCCTTGGAAGGCTTCAGAATGGAAGAGGATGTTTCTATGTTTCAGTTCTTGGAGATCTTGTTGCCGCCTCCAGTCCCTGTATACTCTTTGAAAAAGCAAAGGGAAGCTGACACTGAGTATGGCTGTGAATGAATGCAGAGCATTCATCCTTGCTCTGAAGAGTCTAGTGACCCAATTTGTGTAAAGATCTCCTGAAAGGCACTGATGTCCCTCATTATATTGGATGGTATACTTATTATTCATACCCAAGTTTCTGTAATATCGTCAGCAGCTATTAATAGTCATGCTGAAGAAAGAGTCAATAATAAGACACAGCTTCAAAATGTGAAAGTCCCACACTGTACAGCTATCGTGGGGACCTGCCCTGGGAGTCACTAGCTGTCCTCATTTTCCAATGATCTCAGTCAGGAGGTGTCCAGTGCCTCTCATTGGAATCTAGTAGCAGAAGAATGGCTGCATCTTTTGTTATGATCTTCCCCCCATCTCTGTCTGTGCCTAGCAGCAGCAGGGTTTCCCATGGGTGTAGTAACACAGGAGCCTTCATGAGACAAACAAATCCTCATTGCAGTTTCCAGGACACAACACAAAGTTTGAAGTTAGATCAGTGCTGTACAGAGTGGGAGATCACAGCTGTGTTTATACATTGTTTTGAAAAAACATTGTATGGTGGTGGTTGTGTTGTTTTGGTTTTCTTTTAACCTATTTGACATGATTTTTTTCTAGAACATTTTAGAATTTGAGGAAGAAATGCATTTATTTAGGAATGAAAGTGTAAAACTTCTTTTAAGTATTGCTTACCATGGAGGTTCTGCCAAGTTGTCATCAAACAGGATTTAGCTAGGAATGTCTATTTAGCTGGTGGTGCTAAATAATGTCAGGACAGGGTTATGGCAGAACAATTGGCAGTAACTTTGTCCAAGTACACCTCCTGTTCTCTGCCAGCAGAAGTTGCTCCTGTGCGTGTGAAGACTGAATATAATTACCCTCTACTAAGCTCTCTAAGAAAAATCTTCCCACTATCATGGCAGAGAAGAGAGCTTGCGTTAATGCACAGGCAGTGACTGTGATTAAGTGTGTTCATAACCATTTCTGTTTTGACTACATGCAGACAAGTCCCATTGCCTGTCTTCACCCTAAAATGTTTGGCCAGATATTTTGGGAGGGTGGGAGGTGGAATGCAAGTCAGCTGAATATGTATTCTGACACCTTTGTCTTTTATACCTTTTGGAATCTGGGGAGCTGCCTAACTTCTCTGCATATTACGTAGAGGATGGAAGACCATGGTTTACAGCTTTTTCATGTGACCATTCTCACTGCATACATCAGCCAGCAGGAGATGCTGTAATCCATAACATGGTTTCCCTGCCCCCATCTTTTCAGAAACCAAGCCTATTAAATTGGAACAAAGCCTTGCTCAGTTCAAGAATTAGGAATCTCAAAAGCCATGTGTTTCACTGTCCTATTTGGCAGACCCAGACTGAATAATCTTTACTTGTGGTACAGTAGAAGATTTTAATTGCACTCCTGTCGTTTACCACTTGCCCCCGCTTCTTCCCCGCTGCTGGTGTTGACTTCTCGTAGTGAGAACAGTAGCATATTAGTTTTAATTGTTCAAAAATACTACCATAATGTAATTTGAATTACCACACCCTTTGCTAAAGGATTCTCATTGTTTTTTTTCCCTGAACAATCTCTGAAGTGAATTTCACTGTACTTTCATGCACTGTCCTCTCACAGCTGATTTTCTGAAATGCTCGGAGGTTACAGGACCAGTGATGTGCTCCATTCATTAGTAATGCAGTCTACACTAAAGAGTAGGGATTCTCCCCAAGCCATCTTACCCTTGCCAAAACACAAAATGTAGTAGACACTCATGTTCCTGTGGGTAGAAGAGTCTCCAAGAGATTTGGAAAGAAATGCTGTAATGTAACAGATATGAAGTAATGTAACAGAGCTTCATTCTGCTACATACACCTATGATGAGGAGTACGTGAGTGCAGTTGTAATGTAGTTAAAATTCATTATTCTCATCGGTGAGAGAAACAGTTCACCATGAGGATATGTATCTGGCTTGCAGATGCAAACGTCAGCAATGTGCTTTGCAAAATTATTTAGCTAAAACCTGGAAACAGTTAACGTCTAGGAATTTGCCTAAGCAGCTATTCTAGTATCAAGACAGACCTCCAGGGAGAATTAAATTTTTGTGCTCTCGTTACTTATGACAAATATTTCCCACTAATTTCAGCAAGCAGTGTCGTCACTAGCTAATGTGTAATGTATCTTTCACCAAAGTAGCTGTTGGACTCTCCTTTGGTTTCCTTGTAAGTAACCACAGACCAAACTCAGACACGGACTTGCTGTTTCATTCAGTTTACTTGGGGAGCCAGAGACTATGTGTTTTAGACTTGCATAGTCTTTGCAACTCATGTTCTTCAGTTGATTTTGTTAAGTGGCAAAAATCTTTTCTATGTCCTGCAATATCAATAAAAATTTTGGAGACCTTTTTTTTGTAACCTCAGAATATGATGCAGACTATCACATCAGAATTTTACACACCTTTCTATAAGCGGCCTCTCTAAGGATTAGTGGTTTTTTAAACTCTCTTAGTGAAACATAAAACCTTCAAAACTCAAGTTGAAAGCCCAAAACTTAGATCAGTTTCACTCGTGGCCATGAACTTTAAGAGAATCTGGGATACGTTTCAAGGAAGTCGCTGTCATGTTTCACTTGATGTGGGTCGCTGTGTTATTGAAATTGGAGAACACCAGCTGTTTTTGTCCAAAGCTTAGAATTTTCTGAGGGGTTTTACATTGGAGTTTTGGAACTGAAGTAATTCAAGGGGAAGAACCCAGTTACAGCATGCCAGTTAAATCTAGTTTACATGACTTCTGCAGAATGGAGAAGATGCGCAGCTGTTAGTACAAAGATGGAGAAAACTGAATGATATTTGGCTAGGTGGCTCCTTAAAATTAGCCATTTATCAAAGGAAGTAGATATTTACACTTGCTATAACTTTACTGTGTGATTGATCTGGTGTAATCCCAGATTAACTGGCCACTGAAGGCATTGTTCTGAGTATGAGGAATCTTTTCTTGATTTAACAAAGGGTGCTTTTGCAATGTGATTTTGCTAGCGCTTCCCGTCACTGGACAGCACTGCTCCTAATTAGCAGAGATTTTGGCCTGTGTTTTCTTGTGTTCTAGGAAGAATGCCCCAAATTCTGTTCCAAGGTCTGGGATTAGGTATGCTTGACTGTAATTTACTTGAGCATCTCAGAATCTGTTTCTTGGGCATGGAGGTTTGGGCCCAGCCTAGGAGGACCAGTTGGAAGTCATGCTACAGTCCTTCAGAAAGCCACAATGTGGCTAATTCTAGACCAGTCTGAGATTTCTGAATTAAACATCATTTACCTTTCCAATTCTTAGTGATGTTCTTTTTCTTATAGCACTGCAAACTGAGGAAAAAAAGAATTTAATTTTGCTAATTTAAAAAACATGAAAGCAGGTTTATTTTTCTGTCAAATTAGCTCTTTATAAAGGGAAATTGTCAGGGGGGCTTTTTGTCAAAAGAATTTAAAAGGGAAAATCTAAAGAGCCTGGTAAACGGCTCAAGTTATATTTCCGATAGACACAGCCTCCACTCTAGTGGTCGTGTTTGAGGGTCAGGCATCGTCCTGGCTTTGCAGAGATTCTCTGTATTTTTTTTTCTTTAACTGAAATTCCATAGACAGTAATTAAGGAACTGGAGGCCAGCAAGAGGTCAGCAAGCCTTCGTCAGTGAAAACAGGGATTGTTTGCCATGTACAACACTCCCTTTTTCCTTGTGGTGAATAGAAGATTTGCTTAGAGCTGATGACTTATGCCTTTCTTGCAAGTTATGCAGCTCGCGAGTAACCGGGGGAATCAATCAGTGAGGAGAAAACAGCTAATTGAGTCCAGCATCACTCTTTTTTTCTTCTTTACATACTCAGCGCTGAAATCAGAACCAGTTTGGTGTCTGATAATGTAACTCCAGAGAAGAGACATTTTGTGCACAGGATTCTGAGCGAATGCAATACTCAAGAAGAAGAGTCTAATCCTAAATTTCAGGGTTACGAAGCTGACAGCATTTGAGCACTTGGGGATTTACTTGAAACTGAGCTTTAGGCCTATAAATGCCGAAGCTGGTAAGTCACTGAGCTTGTAGTGTGATGTGGAGAGGATGTGCCTTCTGCTTCGGAGAGGGAGAAAGAGAAAAGGCTTTTGTGGTTATTCTTAGGCACGGCACTGCATGCATAGCTTTTCTTAGTTTTTCTCTTCCTTTCCCTGGGTGTAAGTTCTTTTCTGTCCTACTTTCCTGTCTCTGAGTTCAACCAGGCATCTTTAATACCCAAAAAAAAAAAAAAAAAGGTTGTTTTTTTTGGCGGATGTAGAGTCTGTTTGAGGGAGAGAAGAAAGGACACGTGTAGCCACGTCTCCTAAAAGGAACAGTGGAATCTCTTTGCATTTGAAGTAGGACATATAACTCTAAAGTAAGCTAGTGAGAGGAGAATAAAATGATGTGCTGCATATCTGCATGTGTAGTTTTGTTCTACTTTGCTGGACAAGAATTTTCTGATAACTAAAAATAATTGCAGTTTGGGCTTAATTGGATATTAAGACATTTCCCAGTTTCTTAGATGGGAAGTTTCCTAGAGATTCCTGTTTGGGGCTTGACAATTACAGAACATAAAGTAGGTAGTAAAGGTTTAACATTCCTTTGAATGCCTTCATATAGGTCGTATAAAAGTCATGTATGTTTTTCTTCATGGAGCTGAAACAGTTTAATCAGTTGTGATAGCTTTAACTGTCTATTGTTCTGATGTTTCAGGACAGTGCTCAATTTCTATTTGGACCTGGCTGGTGGGCTTTGCTTATCTTGTGTTTTTTAAGGGCTACTGCTGTAATCCAGTGCTGCCGAGAGCTAGCTAGCTACTTCTGATTCACATTTGGCCAGTTAATTCCAAGTACCCTAATAAACATTAGGGGTGTGTGTATATGTGTAAAGCACTTGTCCAGAGGGAGAAGGTAGGATTATACATTGTGCTTTCTCTGGCGTGTGAAAGGGGCTGGATGTTTTACAGTTAGACAGCCAGGCATGCTCCTTCTCTCCAGAGCAGGCAGCAATGAATGAGAAAAGCACTGTAGAAAGCAGAGGACACCGAAAGGACAATATCAAAGTGCACGTGTTAATTTCTTACTTGCTCCTGGATGTACAGCATTTTACTCTGATCTCATGTTCAAGGCAGTGCATAGCCTTTAGAGATTCACAAGTAAGAAGGGTGATCCAAACAGACGAGGTGATAGGGAAAGCAGGGGGAATTGGTCTCTTGCAGGCTTGAGAATCTGTTTGCAGGCTTACATCTGCCTTTGTTAGTGATGAAGAGCTGTGCAGCGGGGATGGGCTTTGGCCTGTCTGCAGTTTCCCAGCCATGTGGTACGTGGAGGCTGCCGCCCTCCACACGAAGTCCTGGGTGCTTACAGATGCTGTTAATTTAGCCCCCGTTTCCCTGTGGCCTTGCATGCGCTTGTGCAGCAGAGCTCCAAGCTGGGAGCTGGCGGCCTTCCGCGCCGTGAGAGCAGTGCAGATGTGCTGGGGACACACTTGCTCCAAGGCGAGCGGGAAGGCGGCTCCACCCGGCCGGCACTGCCAAGGGGCCCCACCAGCCGCGCTGGCTCCCCAGCAGCGCTATCTCTTTAAAGCAAGCACAGTTTTCTGAGTTGGCTTGGCCAATTTGTTATGGTTTAGGACTGTGGAGCCAGCTGTCTGCAATCTGATGTAATGTTGCCGTGGAAACCAGAAATGAAACACTTAAGCATTCACCACAGAATTACTACATATAGCATTAGCCAAAATAATTAAAAGTTGAGCCATATGGGCCTTCGGATGGAAAAATTGGGAGCGGAGGAGATGGAAGTTAAGTTGTTCCTATTTACAGTACTGCAAATCCGCTTGTTTTCCCTTTGGAGCACACAAAGAGGCCTGCGCCCACGGCAAGTCAGGGTGGCTGAGAGGCCCTAGCTGTTCCATCAACCCCAGCAGCCATGCTGAGGCTGGCGGGGCAGTCCTGTGCACCCAAGTTCAGCAGGCCTCCCTGCCTAGAACCATCTGCAGACATGGTGTCCCCTTTTTAACAGGTTATGTCTGCCCTTTCGTAGTGCTGTGGCATGCTGAAACACTTGGAAGGTGGCAGGGCAGAAGAAAACAGGGCGGTGCAGCCCCCTGCCGGGGCAAAGCTACTGAGGCTGCATTGATGCCTCTTGCCAAGCCTGCTGCAAGTTGCAGCAGCCAGGCTGATTTTCCCATTTGAGGGCAGGAAAAGCAACCAAAAAAGGCCATACTGTCATCTTGAAAGCTGGAGAGGAAAAATAGGCTGGATGAATCAAAATGTTGAAGTTTGATAATTTCCAAATATGTCACTGAAGCCTGAATGCTTTACATTTCTGTTTTCTGTTTGATATTAGCTGCAAATGAAAACATTGCTTGAGCTGGAAAATTAAACTCTGTCTTCCATGTGCCAAAATGGAATCATTTGATACTTTTAAGGTGTTTTGTTTTGTGGGGGTTTTTTTGTTTTTTTTTTTTAATAAAATCATTTGGAAATCAGGAAATGAATCAAAAGGGATCATTTTTCAAAGCAGGTTCGTTTGCAAGGAATCAGCAGTATTTGACACACACACACAAAAAAGTTTCCTCATCAGCACCAGTGGTGTAATTGCAGATGTTTGTAGGCCTTTCTATGTAACCTTATTAGCTATCCTTTTCCTTTACAAAAGATTTTCCATGCCACTTGCTACCGCATAACGGTAGGAAATAGACTGCTGGAGAAAGATTTTGACTTAGTTTTCAGTCAGGCTATTATCCGGTGGTTCCTGTTGTTAAATACAGGCTGTTCTCAGCTCTCCCAGCTGAGCATCGGGGCTAGGAAGTGTCTGTCAGAGCACATAAAGGACCCTGGCTGCTGGAACAAAAGATACTGAGAGTCCTGAAATGGCAGGAAATACCAGCTAGGCCTTTATTAGGGTGCACTTGTATTTATTTTGAAGTGTGGTAGGGATCTACCCTACTACCCGCTTGGGTTGGATGTCGCTACCTTGTATGGGGGCTATTTTGACACTTGCTTTCTCTGCAGTAGTAATGAATGCAAACATCAGATATTGTAAAAGCTTTTGTTACTGCTGCTGAATCTTTGTAGAGGACATTGAGGGGGACAGGTCTTTTTTGGACATGGTGGTACAGAATTCAGGCTGGTTGATCTACGCTGCACCATTCTTATTCATCAGTGAAATCCTTGGAGGGAGGTTTTTTATAAACAGGAGTCTTACAAAACTGAAGACAGATGCAAAGTAATGAAGGAAAGGAGTGGCTTAGAGTAATTGCATTTAAAATAAACGTACCTGGAGTGCAGTATATGCATTATGGTTGCTTGCTGGGATGTGCTTAATAGCCTAAGAAGTCTTGACTGAACTTGATTACAGTCAATAGTCCATTCTTCATCTTATCTAAATATATCTGAGGTATGTCTTGTTTGACATGACACTAAGTTGTCCCAGCCATAATCCCTGAATTAATGCTCATCTTGCTGCTTAATTTATCTTGATATAAACAAGTCTGTTACTCCTCTCTATGGCCTTATTTCTCCTGAAGGAAAATTATTAATTACCTATCCAGTCTGTACCCATAATAAATGCATTCCTGTGGCTGTTGGATGGCAGAATGGTAATTCCTACCGCCATATGTTGCCCATTTGGTGTTCTTTCTTGTTTTGGAATATCAGGAAATTTGTGGAAAATCTGTAACTGGCAGTGCCCTTGCAGAAAGTGATTGCCGTTTGCTCTGGCATGGTTCTGCTGGTTCTGTGAAATGTACTCCTGCAAGGGAGACTTTCAAAGCAGTGCCAAATCCTTCAGGCACTATTTGAGCCTTAGAAAATGTACTCGTGCGTATACAACTGCTAATTGGTGTCCTGTCCTGTGGCATCCACTGTTACTACCACATCCAGATATTTAAGTGCAGTTGAAAAGCGGAGAGCGTTTTTATATATTTGGGTTGTCTTCTATTCAGTCTCCGGATAAGCAAAGACAGCATTCTTGTAATGGAAGAGGAGAGAGTGGCCTTTTTATTTTTTTCCTTCCCTTTTTTTGGCTCACATCTGCTGGGGATTTTTCTTTTTTTAAAGTTTAATTAAGGAGAAGGAGAAAAAGGATGAGGATGCCATGGAAACCCAGATAGCTCCACTGACAGGAAGTCACATAAAGGTTTTAGAGCCAGCCATTAGGAATGCAGTGGACTGGCTGGGTCCATGGGTGAACACAAAGTGAGGTACGCAATCTGTACCGTGCTCCAGCTGGAGCCTGCGGCACGCAGGAATCTGCAGTGCACAGTGCCAGGGCTATCCTGGCCGAGCCTGAGCATCCTGCTGGCCTCCTCTCCCCTTCCCCCCACCACCACTCGCATTCTGAACTGATTAAAACAGAGGAAGTAGCACATCGAGCGCTGAATCTGGCTCAAAAATCGAAGCCGACTTCTCGTTCACAAGGAGTGGATTGTTTCAGCTTGTTGTGTCACTGCTGCTGGAGAGGGAGAATTTTTTTTTGTCTCTGTAATGTTTGATGCTTGAGGGAAAACAGCTGGAACTGAGCATACTGGATCAGATGCAAAACGAAATGGGATGCTGGGGAATATGGACTGCACTGTATATCTGAAAAGGTCAGAGTTTTCCCTTGGTCAGTGTTGGAGGAATGCTGTGTCCATCCTAATTCCAGCCTCGAGAGCCTTCAGGAGGACTGCAGGGAGCAGGGAGGAGGAAAGGAGTTTTTTGTAACTGCAGCAGCTTGAGCGAGGCAGATGAGGTCTCCTCCTTCCTTTTCCTTCTCGTCCCTTTCTTGTGCTGCTGGCTTTGATTTTCTGGGAAGACTGAGGGAAGAAAAAGAGAAGTCGCCAATGACAGAGTTTTGGTTTGGAGAAGCTGTTTATAACCAGGTTTAAACTGCAAGTTCTGAGATGCCAGACAGAGCAGTGACTGACCCAAACCACAGGAGCGTAACTGGTATGGTAAGAAGAGCCCTGGGAAAGAGCCCTGCCTGAAACGTACTGAGAGAGGACGTGGAAGTAGTTATTACACAATGCATGGGAAGAAAGACGAGGGCAGGAATGCATTTCAGTGCCTAGAATCTTACGTTGCGCAGATTTAGAAATCAAAATGGTATGTCATGCTTTCAGAAAAAGAGAAAGAAAAAAAGAAAACCCTCAGTAATTTAAATGTTTCTCTCTGACCTGGGCTGAAAATATAACACCAGTTACAGAGCTGCATTGACACGGCGCAGCAGATAAACTGGGTTAACTTGACTTGAAGGAGCAAGCGGTGGAACAACTACTTTATTAATATTCCCTTTGTTTCTTTGCCAGTCAAGAGAACAATCCGATGATGAAACAGAGGAGTCGGTGAAGTTTAAGAGATTGCACAAGCTGGTAAATTCTACTCGCAGAGTCAGGAAGAAACTCATAAGAGTGGAAGAAATGAAAAAACCCAGTACAGAAGGTAAAATCAACATGTATATGACTAAAGCTGTGTATGTGAATACATTTTTCTGTTGAGAGGGAACAGAAGGGGGCAGGGGTGGGAAGTGTTCTAAGGGGACACGGGGGAAGGCTGCTTGTCTATGATGCATGCATTACCCAAGTAATTACGTTTTGAGACAGTAGAAAGAAGAAAGTGACTGTCTAGGATGTGGTTACTGCTGATCTCCTGGCATTTCCAGAGCACTGGAGAGCCCTTCATTAAGAGATTAGAACTTGGTTTATATTGCATGCCCCACACTATAGAAGGAATAAGAGTAGAAGCAATTGCAGCCAGCTGCCCTGCAGGCACTTCAGGGAGGTGAGCAGAGCAGCCCCTGCTTTGCTCCTATCTCCCAGGCCTGTGTGACAGCTGTAGGGATGATACACAGGTGAAGCACTTAGCAAATTTGGGGAGGGGAGTGGCTGGTGGGTAGAGCAATTGCACTACATGGTATTGTTCTGTGGCAGAAGTACGGAAACTACATCGGATGTTCTCATGGGATAGCTGCTGCCTCACATAACATTAACTCCTCATTCAGGAGGAGTCTGCTTGCAGTTTGGCTCCTGATTGAGCCATGCTGCCAAGGGAGAGGGGGAGTGGAAGAGAGAGTGGAAGAGGAGGAGGAGGGTGGGGAAATGGGAAGCAGAGTTCAGCCCCTGGGAATGCCGTGCTGCAAAATTAACTCCGGATGACCTGTATCTGTGTGTGAGCACTCAGACTAAAGAAGCCTGAGCCTCAGAGTAGCCTCTCTGCAAAGCCCTAATTGAGTCCTTACTGGAACTGGGGGTACCTGTCTATGTTAGTGTCCTTCCCTCAGGGTCATACACCATGACTCCCCTCAGCTTTGTAGTGAGCTGAGCCATATTTTATTTACTTCTGAGTGAATTTAAGGAGAATGTATGCATCTTCTCAGGTATGTGGCAGGGAGCTGTTGGCAGTTTTATAATCTATCCGACCTCTCTCATGCATAATGGTCGTGTAACTAGCTGGAGTGAAAGGCTCAACCACCTCAGGGCTCTGCACCAGGCAGCTTTCTTGGTCTGGGGAAGTTTTCATCATCTCACAGGGGAGATGACAAAGAGGGCATAAGTCTGGGAAGCAAAAGCATGTTTTATGAGATGAGTTGGGCAAGACACGGCCATTTTTCCCCCTACTCTGAGGAAAGAATACCGGAGATGCATTTCCTACCTTGGGAAAAAGCTGCAGGAAGCAATCAGCCAGAGACCCAGGAGTGAGAGCAGCTGCAGGAACAGGCAGCTGAGAAGTTACTGGGCGTGCAGGTGCCTTCCTACAGTTTGACCAGGTTTCTCTTCAGCTTGTTAACTATCTGGTTTGCTCTCAATTCCCTCTCTCACAGTGCTTCACTTGCAATTCTATTTCATCTCATTTCCTTTTTTTTCCCCTCAGTCTTTCAGTTACGTGTCCCAGTTCTTTACAAATTTTTTCCACTGAGTTTTTCCACCTGTACTCCTCACAGACAAATAACTGAATTAACTCAAAAAAAACCAATAATAATAATCTTACTCTGCTTCCTTCTTTTTCCATCTCATGTCCATCTTCTCTCTTTTAACTCTAGGTTTTTCTGAATAATTCATCTATAACTCAGAGATTTTATCTTATCTAGCTAGCACTGTGGCTTTTTTTTTTTTTTTTTTTACATTGTCTCCTGGCAGTTCCCACAGCAAGAAAATAATATTGTTAAATAACAATATAGATTGCTTACACATCGCTTCTACACAAGTAGAAGGCCCTGTAAGAAGCCTGTTACACATTAGGAATAGATGTCTTTTTTTTTTTTTTTTTTAGTAAAGTCTGGCCACACAAAAGTTTTCATACAGTGTATTAAAAGTGCTTTATAAATACTGTCCCTCCCTCACATTTTGTAACGTAGATCTGTATTCTTGTTTGAACATGTCAGAGAATTCTGCAGTATCACACATAATACTGTGCTCAGATTTGGGGATTTCCATCTGCCCTTCCAGGCTACCTGTGGTTGACCGAGTTGGTTCTTGAACTGTTGTTATTATTCAAAGCAGTATGTAAGCATGAAGTTATGTGAAATCCAAGATGGCCACATTTTTGAGATTTGGATATCAAATTTAATATGGTAGCAGCAGTATAATTACAGTAAATTTGTTGATGTTCAACAGCTTTTGTCCAAGGATGACAGTAAGCTCGGTTTGAAAACTGACATGAAATACCCCAGAAGAAAGATTATTCATAATCCTTCTCAGAAATTCCTTCTCAAAGAAGAAAAACTTAAACTTTGCAAAAACTTTGCAAAGTTCCATATACATTTCCATTGTTTTTAAAGAAAGGCATCCTAGTCTGAGATCTTCCTCACGTGTTTCTACTGTTGAGGAATAGTAGAATATTGATTGCACTAAATATAAGTTTTGGTGATCTGAGGGTCACTAGAATGTGCCAATATTTGAATCCATGTGTGTTTTGTGTTAAGTCTTCTCTCAGTAAGCTGAATAACTGAAGGTTCTATTTCTTGGGCACCACTCTTCTATAACATTTAAAAACAAATCACATCTACATCTGTGTCATTATGGCTTTGTGTCATGGACTTAATCCAAATAACATCTGTTACAGTGTTGACACAGAATGCATATTTTACAAGCTGTTTAAAAACATATTTACTTAGTGGACTAAAGTTGTTTATCAGCACATATTCAGTCCCAAGACAATGTCAATTTTCTGTTCAAATTGAGAATCAGTGGAGGAAAAAGAACAGATTGAACAGTCCAGTAGAATTGGTGTTAAAGTCAAACTTCAATCTGCAGACCTACCCCAGAAAAATTCTCACGAGCAAAAGTTGTGTCAGATGTATCCACTATTCCTTCAATGTCACACTGAGTTTTATGTTGGTTGAATAGTGTCTTAGCTTTTGCAAATAAGCGACAAACATGTTTTTCCCCATGAGAGAACTGAAGGTGAGACAGGAAGCTTATACAAGAAAAATAATGTTCTTCTGTCTTAAATTCTTCCCCCTATTATTGGATTATTGAGTTTAGTAAATCATAGGCGTTTTAGAAATGGTTCAAACTTGGCTCTGCTTTAGAACTGTAGAAGCCATCAAAGAGGAAGGCGAAGTTGGATTATATTGGAAATCTACTATTTTTGTGTGTGTTTCTGTTACATACCCACAAATGCAGTAATATTTATCAAGCAGGACTGAGCAAGATGTGTACTCGTTTGATTCTTTTCTTATTACTGCACTGAATATCTGCCCCTACATTTTGCACAACAGAGAACACTAGGGAAAAATGTTTCTTAAATGATAAATGTGATAAGGAATCATGGTTTCAGGTAATTTTCTCCATTCACTCTATTTGAGAAAGGAGTCCTGGCTGTTTTCCCATATCCAGTACTTGTGTTTCAAAAAGTTTTCTTCCCTTTTTATGAAATATATATTTAGTGAAAACAATGAGTTTCTGTCATTAGCAGAACACTGCTGTAATTGGAACAACCACAATTTTGACCTACTTTCTTTTTTACTTTATATCTGTAAATTCTGTTTAATGAAAGTTGATTACTTCTCCCCTATCAAAATCCCAAATCTTTTCATTTCAGCCTAAAGCTCAGCTCTACAACTTTCTGGGACAGATACTGATTTTTGCAGAGAAAGCATTAGGTATTGGAAAACTGAGCCTAAATGAACAGTGCTTGCGTTTGTTTGTTTGTTTTTAATACCAAGATATATTTCCCACCTATTGTAATTTCATTAAAGCTGATTTTTAAGAAAGCATCTTATGCATGTATCAGAAGAAAACCTTAAGAAACGTGTCCTGGGTCCAGTGTTTCAGGATTTCTGAGACCATTTGAGGTCTCATTTAGCAGCAGATGAAGAGAAAAACTTAAAATTACAATTGTTTTGCTTACAGGATGTTGTAGTCTGCATATTGTTATCTCATCTCAGAACTCTCACTTCACAAATGGACGTTGCTCCTTCAGATTTACCCAGCTGCAAATACTTTTGAGCTTCTTGTATCAGGAAAATTTTTCCTGCAGTTTTAAATGGATGGTTGTTGATATCTTAGTTGAAAAAAATAAGATTTTATGGGGAAATGTTTCAGGGAATTATAAACTATGATGTGTATTGTCTTGCTTTTGTCCCCTGAAGGCGTAGAAGAGCAGTCACTTGACAACTCTGCTATACTGGATGACAGATCAGCACTTTACTCTGGAGTTCACAAGAAGCAATTCTACTTTGATGGATCCTGCGAGAAGCAGACAGAGGATGACTCGGACTCACTTACTACTTCTCCCTCATCTAGCAGTCTTGATACATGGGGAGCTAGCCGGAAACTGGTGAAGACCTTCAGCAAAACTGATAGCCGTGGCCTTATCAAGCCTCCCAAGAAACTTGGGACATTTTTTTCTTACCCGGAAGATGAGAAGACCCAGAAAGTTTGCCGCTCCTTGACAGATGGGGAGATGAAGAAGAGCCTCGGCTCACTGAGCCATGGGGTAAGTACAGAAAGCATTTGCTTTTATGACAGCAACAGGCACAAGCACCATCTTCTGGTGTCCCTGGAGGAGATTCAGAGTGTAAGGAAGCAGATCCGATTGAAGAAAATGGATACTAACTATTCCTGTTCCAGAGCTTTTCTTTGCCAGCGCCCTGCTAGGAAAGGAGCATCCACCACAACTTGTGACCTACAATTACTGCGGCACAAAGCAAAAGGGGGTGGAGGTTGTGGCTTCCCAAACAGAAGGCTTCGAGGGCGCACTTCTGTCAGCGAGTTCAATATTACCTATGTGGTGGAGAGAAGCCTATACAGTCACCTCAACCTCTCACAGCTGGTGCGTCCCGTTACTGACAGGACCCTGAGCAAGGCTGACAAGCAGGACCTGAGGAGATGCCTGCTCGAGGAGGATGAGGAGGCCAAGAGGAAGTGGGCTGCCACAGTGGATCGTTGTACTAAAAGGGTTCTCTTGAGAATCCACCAAAAGTCTGTGAGTCAAAGAGTTTACATGAAGGTGGTCTTCCAGTTTCCGTGAGGTTGCAGTCAACTCTGTTTCTACTGTATACTTCAAAGTAAAACATAGTGTTTCTCCTGCTTTCCTTGCCTTTAGAAGATCTTAATGAACTGAAATTCATTAAGCTTCATTCATTCAGCTGTAAGGAAAGAATATGACCTTATACCATGAGGAGTTTGATATGATCACATCAGAGAAGAGTTTTGTGGAGTGTGTGAGAGAGCAAACGTGACAAAATGCTGTTTTTTTTTAAATTCCTGTAGAATGTAAATTGAGATCACTGATGAAAAGCTTTGAGACATTATAAAAACATTTTTTTAACAATGCTTTGGAAGTCAGCATTCTTTTAAAGGCATACTGAGAGAGTTACAAAATTTTCAAAGAATTGAGGCATGCTTAGTTAATTGTGCTCAATTTCTCTCTGGCTGTCTGTCACTGCCTCATATTGGCCCTTTCCCATTCAGTTCGCATCTCATCAGAATGCTCACTTAGCTCTGTAGTTTCTATCAACACACAGGTGCAGAAGGACGGGGAGTTTTGTATTATCTAGACACTACCCTCCTGATTGCTGCTCATCACATCAGTAGAGTTCCTTCTGCTCATTTCCTGGCTGCTGCCACTCCTTTTCTGCATGAGGTGAAGGTGTTCTCTTCTGTCAGAAGTGTGGAAAAGGATCAAAAGGAGGCAAAAAAAAAAAGAAGTGGTATCGTACAATGGGAAATTAAATGATTTGAGCATTCCCGAGAGACCCAAAGGCTCTTCCTGGCTATGTACTTAGCTTTGACAATTCCCTTCACCATGATGTTGAGTTTCCTGGGAACTTGCCTTTGGGGCCAGCCAGATTTCCAAAGCTGAAACAGCTAAGTCTCTTTTCTTGTTGACAGTGTAGATATATTCCCTACTTCAGTGGGTGGAAACAACAGTTCACTCATAACATTAAGCAAGATATTCCAGTGAAGATTACATTAGAAAAAGAGCTTTTCCTCTTGAGTTATAGATTTTATTTTGAGAGGCCTACTTCATTTCTTCAGGTGTGAAGTATTCTCAATGTAAAAGTCACAGCCTTGTTCTTCTGAATTATGTGTGGGAGTTGACCAAATCCTTGTGGTACATTTTTTGCTCTATGGACCTGAAATTAAGGATTTTTTTCCTACCCAGTGCCATTAATTGGCTACTTCAGTATTTCTTCTGCTGTAACTACTTTCCCTGCCACTGACATGATAGTGTTTATTTTCCTAGACAGGAAAATACTCAGAAGACATCACTTTCTCTTAGTGATAGTACAATGATAAAAGAAACCTGATTTGTCCTTCTGAGGGTTGAACAGTAAGTAGGTGGTATCTCAGGCAAAAGAGCATACTTATATGGGCTAGAGATGCTGCATTGTTTAAGAATGCTTTCTAAGGCTGTCTTTGTAAATACAGACACCAGCAAGAAGCTTTTCAGTTCTTCTAGAAAGTAGTCTTAACTACAGTCATTTCATTATGAAAACCAGCTGGAATGACTTTTGCTTATTCACAGAGATAGAATCAGAGAAGAAATTGATAATTTTGTTGTTGTGAGGAACTCCTCTGTTAACTGCTTCTCCAGCCTCATTTAAATGAAATAAATGGTGGAAGCACACTGCTCTTACAAGCTTTTTCACTACACTTCTTCCTGAAACAAACTTCAGCTAATACCACTCCTTCTTAGAAACACTTAATGTTTGTTTGCTGCAACCTCAGGGAAATTGCAATGCCTGTGTATTCAGTGGAATTGGTCACTCTGTCTTGCCTTGCCATTCATTTTTGTCATTTACTATACTTGTTTCAGTGACCTGGACATGCATGGAATTTTCAAATAGCATCCGTTTTTCTTTTCTCCCAGAAATATAATACTTTGAATTGCATGGCCATTCCATTGAATATCCCTTTCCTCATCCACAGACCTTTTGTTTGGTACATAATCTCCAGGGGCATTACTGGAACTGAAGGCAGAAGATGACGTTAAATGTATGGGAAGGTCTGTAATGAAAGAATAAGAGTCCTTAATGTGGTACATGTACTCAGAAGCTTTTAACTAACAGATGTTTTTATCTCTTGAGGCTGCTGTAGGAGGAGCTTTGGCTAGTTTGACAGATGAGTTTGCTCAGAGTAGCTGCAGATGTCCTTTCTTCATTGTTGGGATTACCATACGCTATAGGATTAGTTAGAATGGACTCTTCACAGGACAACATTACTCACAGCTAAACATGTTGAGCTTTAAAAAGTGATCTTATTACTTGTTGTTAATCTCAAATTATGGCACTTTTTTTGATGTGTGTGAGGCCTAGACGAAGCTGGCTTTGAGTTTCAGTAGCTGTGATGGGTACAACACTCAGTGTAAAGCCAGGGAAAAAAAACTCTTGAAAAGTAGTTAATGTGTATGTTGCTAAGTAGTGAATGGAGCAAAAAGAATGTTCATGTTAGTAGAACTAACTGATCTAATTGTTGATTGAGTAGTGCTTTATCAAGTTTGTTTCTTTCTGTTGAAGTGTTGAAGACTGGTGGTTTTCAGGTGGTGAGTCTTCCCAAGTACACATTCACAAGACTGAGTAATCCTTTGTAATTCTCATCTTATTCTTAGAGTATCTTACGCTGAGATTTAAAGTGTCTTTAAAGTTATTGTCTTGAGTAGTTCAGACCCTAAGAATTTACAGTTCACAAGTCGCTGATTCTGTGCCTCCTGATAGTCTCACGTCTAACTCCTAAGAGAATACTTAGAGATATAACTATCTCAAAACCCCTTCTTAGAGCCCAGAGGTGAAGCCATGCAAATAAATTGTAACTGCCATGCTCTTATTTTCCTGGATTGCCCTTTTGACAAGACCAGTTGTTTGAGTACTATGCATCTGGTTGTTCTTTGGACAGAAAAATAGCCAAAAACTTGACCTTTTGGATTGCAAGGCAAAAGCTGGATTCTTTCTGAGCCCTCTAAGTGGCTGGTCTTTGGTGTTACCAAAGCTTTAGTAAAAAGTCATCTGTTAGACAGTCTGGTTTTGGCTGTGGAAATACGACTGTATTCAGTTTGGTTGCCGTCTGCTCTTAGAAGGAAAATGATATCATAGTGCTGATTTTCATGCAGGATGATTATGATAAAGTGCTTCTGCGCATTCAGCGAAAACTGAGTCACTCAAATGATTGTGCCACTGCAAATACAATATATTTTCTCTGAGAAGTAGCAGAGCTGCCTTATACCACTAGCGCTGTGATTGTAAATACCTAATCTGGAATTAGGGCATACTGAGTCACTGGGACAGAATGCTTATGGATAAGCGGGGATTGTTTTTTCACTCCTTTTACCAAGTTCTTACCCTACAAGCCCCTGATAAAGCAGGTAGCCTACAATAGGTTGCACAGGTAGGCGTCCAGATGGGTCTTGAATATGTCTTTCTGTGGAGATTCCACAACCTCTCTGGGCAACCTGTTCCAGTGCTCTGTTACCCTACCATAAAGAAACTCTTCGGTATGTTAGTACAGAACTTCCTATGTACAAGTTCTAGGCCATTACTCCTTGTCCTCGCTACACACCACTGAGAAGAGCCTGGCCTCATCCATTTGCCTTCCACCTTCCTTTAGATATTTATAAACATTTATCACATCCCCTCTCAGTCGTCTTTACTCCAGGCTGAGCAGGCCCGGGTGACTCAGCCTTTCCTCATATGGGAGATTCTCCAGGCTTTTAATGTTCTTTCTGGCCCTCTGCTGGACTCCTTCTAGGAGATCCCTCATGTTTCTGAACTTGGGAGCCCAAAATGGACACAGTATTGTAAATGTAGCCTTACCACGGCAGAGTAGAGGAGGAGAATCACCTCGCTCGACCTGCTGGCCACACTCTTTGTAATGCACCTCATGTTACCATTGGCCTTCTTGGCCATCTGGCCACACTGCTGTCTCACGGCCTATCTGTTATCCACTGGGACCCTCCAGGTCCTTCTCCACAGAGCTCCTCTCCAGTAGGTCATCCCCTAACCTGTACAGATGCATGCAGTTATTCCTCCCTATGTATGTGCAAGACTGCACATTTGCTCTTGTTATACCTCATCAGGTTCCTCTCTGCCCAACTTACCCAGTCTGTTCAGGTCTCATTAAATGATAGCACAGCCTTCAGGTGTGTCAACCACTTCCCTGTATTTCTGTGGAAATTAAGTGTATACAGCTATTCCCAGAAGGTAGGTTATCCAGTGCTTTAAAACGCTGGTGGTTCTCTGTTTCACTGCTACTGTGAAGAAAATTATGAAGGCAGATGAGAATGCTGAGGTGGAGTTGCTAACAATCTGGAAAACTTGATGCATAACATCAACAATTTCCTCAGACCAGAAAGTCTTTTTTCTTTTAAAAATCAAGAGCCGGCAATAGATGACTCAACAGCAGCAGACCTTATGCCAAGGGATTGTCTCTGGAAAAGACAAATGACTCAAATTGCTTTTTACAGCATTCTAGATTTATGATCTCCTATCCTTTTGTTTCTTTGTTTGTTTCCATTTTTGCAGATGTATGTGTTTTCACTGGTGTTCTCCAAATCACAATATTTTGAGTGAGCAATCACTGTGATAAAACTGTTTCCATCATTTGTTGGTTTTTTTTTGCAGAGAACCTGCAGCTTTGGAGGATTTGACTTGACAAATCGTTCCCTTCATATTGGAAACAATTCTGACCAAATGGTGAGTATAAAACAAAAAAACAGAGGCTTGAAATAGCATAAAATGAAATGTGCAATAGAGCTGTAATAGACTGAAGTGTAATTTAGGTCCGTAATAGCAGTTTGAGAATCCAAGAAAGCAAAGTATCTTCGTTAACCACAGACTTCCTTAGCTTTGAGAATAACATATCCACCCATATCCATGTATGTATAAGTATTTATATACCATATGTGTTAGGAGGCAAGAACAAGTGATCAAAGTACAGGTCTGGGAGGCACATCTTTGAACTATTCCTGTGTCTGACTTCCTCATAGCATCACTTCAGGCAAAGTATATGATTACTATACTCTATTGGTAAAACTTTTTTGAAATGATGAAACCACTTCATTTAGTGAAGATCTGCAGATTATTGGGGTAAAAGTCACACAATACGGATTGTTTCTTTTCTCATTGTATATAAGAGTACTGGAGTAGACCAGGACCCCCATTGTTCTGGATGCTGCACAATTGATCTCAGAAATCTTTGTCTTTAAGAGAGCTTTTTATGTACAATAAAATAACTCTCTGGAGAATTGATTCCATTTTATGCTACTCATGTTGATCCCAGCATTGCTGTTGGCCAATCCATAGCCAAAAATAATACAACAGAAATGAGCCAGAACATTTTATCAAATGAAATTGTCAACATATTTTTTTTCTTTTTGCCCATATATTGTTTTGTTTCTGTTTTAACTTTGGCTCCAGTAACTTCTTCGTTCACTTACATAAAACATAGATTTCAGAATTTTCTATACACTAGCATTTAGTGAGCTGATTGGGGTTTCTTTTTGGTGGTGGTGATTTGAGGTTTTTGTTTGTTTACTTTTTGCAGGATTTTTTTTTTTTAAATGGATAATTTTGTTTGGTTTTAACATTGTAAATTCCTTTTCATTGTCCAAAACTGTTAGTGGATAGTCATCATTATATTCATCAAGTTTCAACTCACTATAACAGTTCAAACATACACTGATCATCTTTAAACATAGGTAATTTGATATGTTCGTACCTATATCAATGTTTTTGATATAACAAAGTGTGAAGTCTAATAATTTTCCTACTAACACCAATGGTGGGACAGGTACAGAGTCCCAAACTAGTGAATGCAGATCAAAGTTGGGTTGGACTTTCTGAAAACATTTTGAAGTCCATTAACTTAATCATTTTGGGTGTGTTGGTTTGTTTTTGTTTTTGTTTTTTTTTCCAAAAAGGTAAAGCAAATAGTTGTCCTTAATTTCTTCTGAAAGATGAAAAGTTATCAAGGAAGTTATAGTCACAATCAACTTGTCAAGGAAAAAATGTTAGGATGTTCATTAATTAGTTGTCAGCTGACCTTCAGATAAACTTTTTGACAGAACATCAGTAACGTAAGCAAGCATAGGGTATAAGTATTGGGTATAAGTACAGGGGAAGAAATAGATAACTCATTTATGTAGAATGCAATGTACACTTATTTTAGTGTGTGTTACTTTGTGTATCTAAATTTTCTTTTAAAGGATTAAGTCAGAGACCAAATTCAGTTGTCAACCTGACTGCTACTGATCAGATTTTGGTCCTTTTCCATTGTGATTTTTGTTGCATCTGTGCCAACGGAAGTGCTGGTAGTACCTCTTATAGAGATGCCTTGCTGTAGTTCCAGAAATAATGTAGAATGAAGTACTATGTTTATCATGCTGCCTAGAAAATATGGAAAAGGGCTGAGTCATAAATTCTTCAGTGTTAGCTGATCCATGGTAATTCTTTGCATGCACTTGTGGTGTAAGTAAATACCGGGTATCTTAAGCTAGTTTAGAAAAGGTTAAATATGCTCAAAGTAGTTGGCTTGTGTTGCTATATGTGGACCAGCTAATTTAGTTTGGTAGCAACCTGTGTGCATGTCACAAGAAGGTGCTGGTGCATCCTTTTACCAGAAATTGTGGATCTGGTAGTATTTTTGCTTTGTTTTTTAAATAAATAGTTCACAGTAAAACCATAAAGATGCTCATCAAGAGAGGTTAGCTGAATGCCTGTCTGGAAATAGAAGGTAAATTTGAGTAGCCAAATAAAGGTGTGTATGTATGTATATCTATATATAAAGGTGTGTGTATATATATATATCTGGCTAGTGTCTCACGCATGAATATATCGCTAGTGTCTCAAAAGTACCCCAAGTCCTGTTAAGCTGTAATACTACAGTACTGACCCACATGAGAAAAAAACTGCTATTGTGTGTCCCATCGGTAGGGCTTAGCTTGAAGTTGTTGAGTTCTCTTGTCAGATCACCTGCTTACTTGAAACTCAAAGGAATAAAGGCATGCTAATACAGCACACCACCATCTACACAGTATCTACAGAAAAGATTACCAGTCAGGCCTTAAGAATAAGGTAGGGCAAACTGTTACAGTGCTAGCACAACATCTCAAAAGTGAATTTAAAGCAGTAAACAGGACGCATCCTGTGTCGGCCTGGGTACCTCTGCTGGATTGTCAAAAAATTATATTTTGTATTTTATAGGCATAAATCCTTTTTTATTTTACAGGGCAAAGAAGGTGACTTTGTTTATAAAGAAGTAATCAAATCACCCTCTGCCTCCCGTATATCTCTGGGTAAAAAGGTGAAATCTGTGAAAGAAACCATGAAGAAAAGGATGTCTAAAAAATACAGCAGCTCTCTGTCTGAGCAGGTATGTAAGATCTGCAGTGGACTCTACTTAACAGAAGTGATAATCAATATCGATTACCATGCTTCAAGGTACTACAAGGCATACGTAAAGAAACTTCTAATGAGTACGTGCTGTGGCTTGTTCCCTATGTTCTCATAAAATCCCTCACTGTGAAATGGCTTCTTACAGAAGCACAACCATGAAAATGCATTTTCAGATTTTCATTCAAGTAGCTCATCAGCAGAAGGCTGTGGTTGATGGCATTACACATCTTGCTCTACATTTCCATCTCTTTGTCTATCATCATTATTTATTAGGAGAACTGGCCAGTGACAAAGGGTCAAAGAAATATCTATTAATCTGCAATTTACACCTTAGTTTAAAATCCCAGCATAACTTCACATTCACAGTGCCTCTGTACTGTTACAGAGCTGTTCTCCATCATAGCTTGCTCACTGTAGCAGCTTATTAAAACTGATGCACAATGCAGTCAGAAGAGGCCTCCCACAGAAGATTTTCATATTATTCTTTCATTATAGAATTTTGTCTTAAAAGCAAACGTGAAGTAAGTTAATTGTAAATAAGACTTTGAATTTTAGTGGCCTAGGAACAATTGCTGTCTTATTCTGTAAACATCCGTTTTGATATACTTTGGATTCTTTGTACTGGTGGAGTGTCAAACACTCTCCAGTATTTGTTTAAAACCACTGATATGCGTAAGTAATAGCTTAGGAAACCATTGAAATGTGTAAGTAATAGCAGAGCTTTCTCTGGCAGACATTGCCCCCAAGTGGCCTCTTACCAGTTACTGGATAGCCAGGATTGCTTGCAGTAAGAGGAGCGGAAATGGAAACGGAAATGTCATGCTGAACCAGAGAGAGTGTTTCAATATTCATGCAAAATACTGTTGGGCATAGAAGGAGCTACAATTAATAAGATTCAGAATAACAGCTCCAAACTGCAAAATCTGGAGATGGCATAGTAGGCTGATAGATTACCAGATCTGTGCAAAGCAAGCAACATTAGAATTCCTTTTCCTGTGGGACTGTTAGCCCTACTTGTTCTTAACAAGAGACAGTACCACAGTTATGGTTATATTTCAGTTATATTTAAAACATTTTTGTCTAATGGTATGATTTAAGATGCTTTGATGTCTGACTGGCCTCAAAGTGCCCCTCTTGAAACTCTCCCTAAGGAAGGGATACAGTGAGAAATCAGTTTACAGTGCGTTAGCAACACTTGTGCTCTCTAGCTTTCTCCAAGGTTGACTTGACCTCTGAAGTCATATGCTGTGATGACTTTTTTTCTGATGATTGTGCAGCATGCAAATAATAGGTTTCATCTAAAAGCTTCAGCACATTAACACAAAAATCTTTCTTGCTTGCAAGTTAAGCTGCTTTTGTTTTCCAGCTTTTTGGCACAGTCATTTTAGAATATTCTCTTTCTGGCATGACTCAAACTATGCCAGTATTCCAGCCTGCATTCAATGAAAACAAGCAAAAATTGCTCTGGCCACAAGTAATCTGCTGCTTTGCTTTAACTGTGTGTCAGTGGCTAACAGAATTTCAGGCTAGGAAAGACCATTTGGATTTTCTGCAATGCTTAACTGACGAAGAAAGAAAATGCTTGCCTATTGCATATGTAGCAAAATAATTTCTCTATTTATGCATTTATGTGTATTATCTATGTTATGCATAGTCCGCATTTCCTAGTTAGTTTGTGCTTTCCTTGATAAATGAAGAAAAGTATCAATTACATGCAAAAATGTACATAGGTCACTCTGAAAGTAATACCTCCTGTTTATTTCTATGGAAATTACAACAGGTACACAGAGCACAATAACACTATCTGATAGAGCAAATTCGCAGGTACAAAATACTATTCTTCAATGTAGTCACCACTATTTGTTATGCATTTTTGCCAACAATGAAGGAGAGTCTGCATACCACAGTCATCAAAATCTGCATGGCTGTCAAGATCCTAACTTGTTTTTCACATTACTGTCACCACTGCTGGAATGCACCACCCACAACCTCCACTGTGTTCACATCCACTGGATGTTTTTCTGCATGGAGGAATTGAGTTCCACACCTTTGCTTCATCAGCACTTCCATGTCAGATGCCATTGTTTCAGACTGCCCCTCTGCTGCTGTCTGTCATACAGCAACAAAATACAATGAAATAGTGGTGGGGGAGCTTCAACATCTACTGCTGTACCAATGCAATAAAAGAAGAGGCATTATTTTCAAGGCAGCCTTCATACTTTGCTGGGTGTCTGATTTGTATTGTCTGATTTGTTCGTATTCACCCTTGTAAATAATCCTGAGTCAGGAAGCTGAATTCAACTTAAGCTGTTTGGCAAGTAGTGCTGATAAAACAAACAAACAAACAAACAAACAAAAAACACACCAGTTTTTAAACCCTTGAATTTGGAGTTGTGTGTATTATTTCCTTCTACTTAGAGTTCTAGCCTTTTCAGTCTGCTGTGCTTGCCATCATGCCTAATAAAGTGGGGTATCTGCCACAGCTGAATACCGCAAATTAAGTTGATAAATGTAAAAGCTTTCCTTCTGTCTGGTAAAGAGCAGGAAAATACAAGAAGTTCCCAAATGTGAATGAGCAGCTCCTGTCAGTGCTTATGTTCCTTTATCAAACAAGATGGTTCAATGCTTTTCAGGAGTCGAGCCCTGGAGTCATACCAGGTTCTCCACAGTCGCCACCGCCAGACACTGACTCCCTGGACAAGCCCAAGCTGAAAGCTGGTGGCTCAGTCGAGAGCCTGAGGAGTTCCTTAAGTGGTCAGAGCTCAATGAGTAAGTTCTGTTGTAATTGCAAGGAACAGAGACCTCTGCAGTAAACAGAATCAGAGAAAAGCAAAGGAGGGGCAGTGGTTATAAGTAAAAAACAAACCAACAACAAAACAAACAAAAAACAAAAAGTGTTAATCACTATGGTTTTATGAATGGCTATAAGCTGTTCAGTGCAGAGACTGTTTTTGCTTTGCATTTATACAGAGCCCTGGAAAAGTGAAATGTTCCTTTCTGGCTTCATCTGCAGGGTCCTGCTGTTGTAATACAGCTGGTTTAAGTGAGAGCTACAGCCATTCGCATGTAACAGTGCAGTGAGAGTGCTTTTTCCATTCCAGATAAAGGGTCACTAGAGGACAGGCATATCTTTACGCTAGACGACTTCTGAGAGCTCCTCCTGGGCTTTTCTGTTTTTGTTTTTTTTGCATTTCCCTCCAGAGAGACGTTAAGGTTTTCTCATTAACTAGATAGATAAGTATTACTTAAAACCTCTCTGGTTAAGATTGTCTCTAGCGTAACACAGAACTCAGGCAGGATGCAGATGGGGTGAACTTGCTTCTGTGAATTACTGATAGAAGTCAGGAACATACTGGGGAAAAACACTGAAGAGAAAGCTCAATTTTTAAATAACTGAAACTGTGTTCTGAAAATAATCTTCTTTTTAACATCAGTACAAAGTGTTGCCAGAAAACTGTCCATGAAGGGTGTTCTGGAACCTTCAGACAGAATTCAAAGCTCACATCAGTATGTTGTTGTTTTTTTTTTTTTAATGGACAAAACTTTGTGGAAAGATGACATTGCTTGTGGTGTACTACAGATGAGGCAGTAGTTAATCAGCTCCTCAGTTAAATATCGAGGAGATGAATTTGGGAAAATAGGAGTACAGAGTAGGTTAACTAACCTTCCCATCACAGGTATGTATAAGAAATAGCATTTAAGGAGTTTTAACTTTTCTAGAAAAAAAATCCACATTTCCTAGGAAGCTCTGACTGCTCTTTTGAACTTTTCTCTGTTAATGAATTTTCTTAACGAAGAGATTCTTCTGGTGTGTTCTGATAATGTCTGTCACTCACGTGTGCTTAGGTGGTCAGACAGTCAGTACAACAGATTCCTCAACCAGCAACAGGGAGAGCGTGAAATCAGAAGATGGGGATGATGAAGAACCTCCTTACAGAGGACCTTTCTGTGGAAGAGCTAGGGTTCACACTGATTTTACTCCAAGTCCTTATGATACAGACTCTCTGAAGCTCAAGGTACCAGCTGTGTTTGTTTTTAAGGGATCATATGTTTATTTAGGCAAAGCTCTTACTTTAAGAATTTTTTGTGAGAGCTGTACAATTCTTTCTCCTTCAATGAGGCTACATGTGGGTTTTTAAGCTTCTTAACTCGTCTTTTTCTGTTGCATTAAAGAGTTGCTTGAATTACAGCAAAGTGTTGCAGAGCATATTAGAATTTCCACACAAGTCGGCAGCTTTGGTTTCTGGGAAAAAATATATGTAATTCACATTAATTTGTCTTTTGCAAGACTTTTCTTTGAAAGATTGGAAACATACTTTGCCTTCTGCAACGGACTAGTCAATCAGTAGAACTATTTTCAAAATCAGTGGAAGAAATGTGGTTGTCCTTCAGTGACATCTCAAGTAATGAATTTCAACCATGAGCTGTAGTGACACTTGTGCAAGATTTTGTCCTTACAGACTGAGTGGTCTGAGACTGTTCTTATTTGCACCAGTTTGAGGCAGTTGCACCACATAGAGCCATCTGTACAAATTGCATGCAAGTGGGTTTCTGAATCTGGAAAGTTGTGGTCCATTCCAGGTTCTACTGTTGACTTGCTCTGTGATCCTAGTCATGTCATCTAATTCCTTTTTGTCACTGTTCCCTGTGGATAGAGTGTAAGTGGTATATCCTTGCAAAAGGTCTGATTAAGCTTTGGAAAACTGAAGAATTTTTTCCCTGCTGTGTACTGTGCTTTGTCCATTCTGTGTACATTAAAAACTAAGGGGAAGTGGTGGGTTTGCCTGAATATCCATCACAAAACGTGCGTCATTGACTTTCTTGCATCTTTGGTCTGCAGAAAGGTGATATCATTGATATCATCAGCAAACCCCCCATGGGCACTTGGATGGGCCTATTGAACAACAAAGTTGGCACTTTCAAATTTATCTATGTGGATGTGTTAAATGAAGAGGAAGAGAAGCCGAAGCGGCCCACCAGGAGACGCCGAAAAAGCAGACCACCCCAACCCAAGTCAGTTGAGGATCTCTTGGATCGCATCAACTTAAAGGTCTGCATTTTTCTCTCTGTTTACCCTTCAGTTTTGCTTGTGGGATGAGGGATTTGTTAGTTTTGAAGTTGTTCATCAGATTCATACGTGAACCTGACCCTACTTAACAGAGTCAGGTTTTAGCTACAAAATGAAAATAGCTAAGGCCAAGCAGAACTCCCACCAGGCTTGATGAAGTGCTGCTGGCTTGTAAGATGTCTGCAGTTTGTATGTGCCCAGAGAGCACACTGTAGTTGTAAGTCTGTATGCAGTATGGCTAAAAGCTAACGTACTTCAAAAGCAGAACCATAGTTACCCTGTTAAAGAGCAGGTTATTTTCCATGGTCTTATTCAGGGGGCTGGAAATAAATGAATGTGGCTTAGGTTAATATTGTGTAGTGTGCTTGTACAGAGCTGTGCTATCTTGTGCATCTGAGTAGTGCGCTGCCCAGGCCAGGTAATGCAATACATTCCAAATACAAAAATATGTGTAGCATTCTAGTCTGGCACAGCTACTTTCCTGAACTTTGAGCAATTTTTATACAAGCTGTAATCCTATAATTTTGCTGTTATAGAGTATTTTCCATTTGTGAAATTATTGATTTTTTTTTTTGTTATTATTATTATTTTAATTTTTACTGATTGTGAAAACCTCCCCTGATACTTTTATTGCCAAAGTAAGTTGAATGTTGCCTAATAGCTCATTTTTCTGTTCTACCTTTTTCATCTTATACAGGAGCACATGCCCACTTTTCTGTTCAATGGTTATGAAGATCTGGATACCTTTAAGCTTTTAGAAGAAGAGGATTTGGATGAACTGAACATCCGAGATCCTGAGCACAGAGCTGTTCTCCTCACAGCTGTGGAACATCTACAGGAGTATGACAGTATGTGGGATGTTTGAGATTTTCAGTTTCACTGGAGCTCTACCAGCTTAGAAACCCTTACAGCAGAGAACTGGTTCCCAGATTTTGACATTTTTATCCTAATCTAGTTATTTCAAGGGTCTTCCTGTATAACAACATTTAGATTTTTGAGGAATGACTTAAGACTTGTATTTGTTCTGCCAGAATTCTTTGTTTATGTAAGCCTTGCATACCCAGATTATTCAAATGATGTCAAATTACATCACCTGTACATTAGAATACTGATGTTCAAGTATAAATCTTGACATAACTTACTGTAAGTAGAAAGCTGAGGCTAGGCAAACAGTGGAGAAGAGACTTCTAGCTAGAGAGAAGAAATTAAGGTTATCAAGGGTGGGAAAAACATCAAAGCTTAGAATTCTGCAGAGAAGGATAATGTGATTTAAACTTTGTCTTGTTTTGTCTGCACATGCATATAATTCTTATCCTTTCTGATTTGAAAGATTACACAGATAGCCTTAAGTAGCACATGCAACAATACAGCAATTTTCAAATGGAGAAAATATTGGTTGAGTGCAAAGAGTGAAAGGCAGTGGCCCAACTGTTTAATATGCAGCTGTGCAACTCTGCCTGTAGTGCAGATGGTTTCAGGCAAGTTGTAAAGGTGATAGAAAGCAGAGTAAGCCTTGACAGTTAAACTGGGTAGGATCATCCCTGCACAGGAGGAAGCGGGTTACTGTCTATATCGTAGCCAAGAGTCATGGTAGAGTAGAATCATTTATTTGAAAGGCAAGTCTTGCTTGAGACGGAAATGCAGGTGCATTCAGTACCTAGTTGAAGCAAGCTAAGATATACTGAATTTCCCCTCCATCCCTAAATACTAGCAGAAGTGTAGTATCCCAGAAATCAGAATCGGTGAAATGAATTCTGGAATTCTCCACTGCTTTTGTGTAAAATCCTCTGTTTTAGCTGAAACTGCCATAGTAACAATTTAAACAGTTGCTTATTAAGTGGGAAATATTTAATTTTGTTATAAAGAGATTAGTGGTCACTGTCTCTGGATAGTGCTTTGTGGCCCAAATTGTTGTCGACATGTAGTTTGTTTGTTTGTTTGACAGAGAGGCATCCAGACTTTCTATACTTTTTGCCACACACTAGTAAAACAGCAACTGCAGAATTGGATTATTTTCATTAGAATCAAAATAGCTTTTTGCCACCTAATATGAGTTTCTTTTTAACATTTTCGGATTTAAAACGTTCACTTCTGAGAAGTAATCATTTTTTTAGGGACCTTCAATTTTGTTTTGAAAACCTGAACTATTTGATGTGGTGTCTGGAAAGTATGAATTCCAACTCCAAATCAGGATGATGAGCAGAAAGAGTGGAAGCCTGACTGCTGGAAACTGGGAGGAGTAGAAGCACTTGTTTCTACTCCATAATTACCTTTCATTCGCTTAGAATAGAAATCAAAATAATAATTTTTTATTATTTTTTTCGGGATGGGGCGGGGCAGAGAATGTAACATAAACAGAATCCTTGCATCGTAAAGTTTGTATCTTCAACTCCAGATTTAGTCCCTTTACAAAACATGGTTTCCAACTGAATGCAGTGGATGAATTCCCAGAATCCAGTCTATACAGCCTAGACTGGATCACACTTGAGTGCTGCCTTCCTGACCAGGGAAAGAAGGAATTTTTACAACCAGTTTCTCCTCTGTCTCTTCCCCATTCCTTAGGGGGCATTATGTAACTCTGCCAGACTTATTCCTAATCTTTTCTCTTGGTTCCTTCAGCAAAATAGGTCAGGTTAGGATTTTTAAAATTTTTTTGTTTTTTTATTTTTTTTAAAAACTTTACTTCATTCTCCATCACTTTTTGGTTTTGTTCTGAAAAAACTTTGACACCATAGGGTGCATAGCAGTTGACATGCATTAAAAAGAGCATGGCCAGTGGGCTGTGGGAGGCTATCTGCCCCGTTTACTCTGCCCTGATGAGGCCACATCTGGAGTATTGGGCTCAGTTCAGTTCTGGGCTCCTCATTCCAATAAAGACAGGGAACTTCTAGAGAGAGTCCAACGGAGAGCTGCAAAGATGACAAGGGGCCTAAAGCATCTCCCTTATGAGAAAGAGTGTAGAGCTCTGGGTCTGTTCAGCTTGGACAGAAAAGACTGAGAGTGGATCTTACCAATGCTTATTAAATATCTAAAGGAGGGAATCAAACGTACAGGGCCATGCTCTTTTCAGCAGTGCCCAGAGACAGAACAAAAACCAATGGGCACAAACTGGAACATAGGAAGTTCCGTAGGAACATAAAGAAAAACTTATTTGAGAGTGACAGAGCACTGGAACAGGCTGCCTAGAGAGATTTTGGAGTCTCCTTCTCTGGAGGTATTCTAAATCCACCTGGACACTTTCCTATGTGACCTGCTATAGGGAACCTACTTTAGCTGGGGATTGGACTAGGTGATCTCCAGAGGTCTCTTCCAATCCCTACAATTCTTTATTCATTTTAAATGGATTTGGTTGGTTTTAAGTTGTAGGACTTGGACTCAGAGTAGCTGAGGGGCACACACAGCTGTTATTGCTTTCATTCATTTTGTGCAGCACTGCCCTCTGAAACTTAAGTAGAGTGTGTACTGTTCAGGATGAATGCCTGAGACAATGTTTATCCCTTTGTGATGGCTGTTGCTAATGCTCACTCTTTTCTTACAATCTGATCTATTATAGTTGTTCTAACAGTGAAAATAATATTAGAAACAGAAGGTTGAGAAGTTCAGCTGATGCCTGTTTGCCTCTATTTTCACCACGTTCTCATTTCCTCTAGGTAACAGCGACCAGTCAGGATCTCAGGAGAAACTTCTCATTGAAGGTCAAGGCCTAGCTGGATGCTCTCCTCGGGATTCTGGCTGCTATGAAAGCAGTGAAAACCTGGAGAATGGTATTAATGACAGCAACAAGCCTTACAATCCTCGTAGGCTGTTTTCAGTAGATAAATTCTTTTTGCTCCTGTTCTTAGCTTATGACTTCATGCTTGAGTTTCTCCTTTACTCTTTCCCTCTTCGTTGGGGCCACTGGTTTTCATTTCTGTTGTTTCTAATGTATATATTTACACTGGTAGATAACAAATCACATTTCACAAATCATTTTATATTTTTTTGTAATCTTAAAACAAGAGATACTCTCTCTGCCATTTCTGACTTCTCTACTCTTTACTGGAGTCTCATGCAGCCATGCCTCATGAGGCTTGCTCTGCTTCGCCTTACTAAGGGATCACTGGCAATGGAAAAGTCTTTGAGCTACACTATGCTTAGGAGAATTTCTTCTAATCCTATACAAAAGCAGTTCATAAGAAACATGCTGTGGTTTAGGCTATTTATTATTATGATTTTTATTATCTACTCAGGTTACACATTGCATTCTCATCTGATAAGAGACCAGCTGCACAAATTTAGGACTACTTAGTGCATGAATGAGTGGTTAGCAAGTTAAATAATTGAAAAGTTGGTGGGAAAATGAATGACAATAAAAGGAAGAACTTCTTATGCTGTCAATTTAACTTACCTTGTCTTTCATCCTTGGAAGGTGATGCACTGAAAATTATTGAGACAGTTGATAATAGAGATTCCTTTCTATGATTATTGTGTTTACTTGAAGAGTGGCGCAATCAATACAAATACATGACTAAGAATGAAATATTAAAAGGGATGAAATTAGTTTGGGTTACACTTGGTGTTTGGCATTATCAATCCAAGCTTTTGAGCACTGGTTTGGCCTCAGATAGTCTGGTTTCATCATTAACATGAACAACAAATATAAAAAAGAAACCACGAACAAAATAAACAGAGACACCGTGTGCTCTTTTCAGTAGCCATTTCTCACATTTAAAATAAGAACTAAAGATCTTTCATTTACCATAGACATTTTCTCTCAGTCTGCCACTCAGAGGTAATTGTTTATTGAAGAAAATTGCAATTTGCTTTGAAACTGTGTGCCTGAAATTAGCAATGTACTAAATTCCTGAAAGCAGAGGGAATTTTTTTCTAACATGAATTCTGATGCAGTAGGCATACTGAAATGAAATCATAGCTACATATATGGCATATGTGACAATTTTCTTTCCTTTTCATCTCTAGGAGTCATAATGGTAGCTACAGCACTGACATTAAATTGCTGCCTGTACATTTTCCTTATTTTAACAATATAATAAAATCTTTAGAAAGCAATTGTTATTGCCTTTCTGCTTAGATACTTACTCTTACATTTAACCTATAATTTCTATCTGAGTTTTGCAGAGTGTGAAATGCTACTAATGTCTTTTATATTGCTTTTCATCTATGGCTTTCTGTATTGGTTTTGCTCAAAAATGTATTTAGCAGTTGTTTTGAAAAATATGATGAAAAGAATGTTCAGTATGGGATTCATTCAGATATTTTGTCAGGGATGGTTAATCTGGCATGTGCTCCCACCTTCTTTGCAAAGCTCATAGACCATAAGTGCTTACATGCATGTTGTTTTCAAAATAAGTTGGATGCTCGTGTATTAAAACAAGGATAATAATTTGTCTAGGATAAACATTGTAATGTGTAGACTGGCAATAATGAAGTGCTTTTCATAAAAAGGAAAATGAAATGCATTGTAAGAAGAAATTGATCTTTACATTTCCTGAGAATTATTTTTACATAATGTTTTAGTGAGTGGTGCCCTGTTCTAAGCTGATGTTGTACCTTTTGGCATCAGTTCAGTCATTCATCTCACCTTAGTGTATGGATTAAAAATGGTTTGCCATATGCTGGTTTGCTGGCAGTGGTACAGATATAATTCATCTAGGTTCTTCTCTGGACCTCGTTGCAGAGATACTTAGGGCAATATTTTATTCCAGTTTGCAGAAAGCAAGGAACATAGTTTTTGTGACCTATTCAGTTCTAGACAGGAAGAAAATAAGAGCAGAAAGCAACTATGCAGGATCATATCATCAGTCTATTTAGATCAGTTTTCAGTTCGAAAAGAGGCATAGAGAGAGCTCTCCTTTAGATTGTGCTACGGTGTTGTTATTGGGCTTCTCATACGTACAAGTGTTGTCTGTACAAGACGCTTTTGGAAATCTTATCAGAAATCTGCTTCTTTCAGTAATCAGCCAAAAGCAGGTATCAGGGAGGACAGTGTAAGTGATATCTGAGGCTTCCTAAGGTACTTCTGGGAAATTAATCGTTTAGGAACTTAAGGACTCCCTGAATTTTGTATAGTTCACTGCGTTCCATTTTCCTTAATCTGTTTTTTATGAAAATCCCTTGTCTTCCTTAGAGCCTCCCTATCTAACAGTGTCTGTGTATAGACCTCATGCTCCTCAAGTCAGTTATTTTCTAGTCTAAATCCTGTTAATTATTCATTATATATCATATCTCTGGTCATGCATGCTCTTTGAACCTTTTCCTGTTGCGGTGCATAGTTTTGTAAGGAGGGAAGGGGTTTAAAGACAATAGCAATTTCATATGCAGGGAGCTGAAGAGGCAGACAAACCATGACTTTATCAGGTAGGATTTGTTCAGGAACTGAAGCCAGATTACTGTAGTGCCAACTGGGCATCCAAAGTACTTAAGTGTTCAGTGTTAATTAATCAGAAAAGGAAGCGGGAAAAAAGGTGGCCTAATACAATGTGCTTTCCTACTAGTTTGTATTAATTAAAAAAGCTCTGAGGCTAGGATTGTTTCTGGAACCATCATCCTCATTGTTTCAGTAGAGCTGTTTGAAATGTACACAGAAATATAGGGCAAAAAGAAGTTATGCTGTGTATGGTTTTGTGTACTTAATTCCCTGAGGGTGATCTTCTGCAACGAAAAAGTACTGAAGAAAACACTGAAAAATTGTTTCTGTAGCTCTGGTACCTCTGGAAATACTCTCAAAGATTATTTCCTTTCTTGTGAGTTAGATGATGACAGAGAATTGAAAGGTTTGTTCTCTGTATATTCTAACAGTGTGAGCTATTAGTGAGGCGCTTTATCTAACAAAAGCTGGAGCATAATGCTACACAAAAGGGTGAAGCATACTTGTAGCTCGAGCTGAACCTGAAAACTGTACAAACTTGTCATTAATTTGGGATAAGGACCAAATTTAGTTTTCACCCAGACTCCTGTGCCCTTCTGCATGTATTTAAGTCAGAGATGCTCCTGTGGCTCACAGCACTGTGAATAGCATTAGACTGTTTGACAGTACCAGGGAATCGTAAGAATGAATTACTAGCAAAAATGCTGACATTAAAAGTGTATTTAGAATTTTAATAGCTATACACTTTAACTGTTGTAGTTTGGGGTTTTGTTTGTCTAACGAGATATGAAGGGAATGTTACATTTGACATTTGTTAATATACATTCCCACCTTATGAAAACAACTTAAAAATATAACTAAAAGTCTTCTTGATTACCTTCCTTTCTTAATTTCTCAGGAGCATAATGAAATTACACCTGTCAGGAGGGAGGAAGGAATAGGTAGAAAAAGAGCTATCACAGTGGTCCTACTGCTATTGCTCATGAGTTAAATATACATAAGCAGAACTACATTCTGAACCCCTGCTCTGTGATTCTATGAATTGCTGCAAAAGTTAGGCTTGTAATAGAAAATATGAGTTATGGAGGAAACACTCCTTTCCATCCTCACTAGGTATTGACATTTGTATCTGGGGCACTAATGTTACAAAGTAATGTTTCTTAAACATGTCTTTTTAATGTGCTTGTAAGTTACTTTCAGAAGGCAGCAATCTCATGCTACAGAAAGGTGCAGATAGATAAGCCTTTCTACTACTTCTCTAAGTTACCTGTACACAAGGTAGTAGTAGAGGAACCAACTCAATGTGTAATATGTCTTTATTAGCATTTGGGGGAAATGATGATATTTAGCTTCAGTTGAACTATGGTCTGTACAGCTTCTAAGAGAGGAGTTCTTGTAAGCTTGTATTCACCACTGTCAACACGCACTGGTTTTACACACAATAACCTTGCTGGCATACCAGCAAATGTGGCCAACTCACTTTTGAGAGAGAATATTTCCTTATTTCTCTTTAGTAAAGGAAGTTGAGGTTACTTCTAGTTTTCTGAACGCTTTGGTTTTAAACTCCTTGAGCAGAGAAGAAGAGAAAGGAAGCTTTTTCCCTTTTTAGGTTAACCAGGTGCTTTCTTTTTATAAAAGGAGTTTTGGAGATAGGATATTCTTAAGTAAGACTCATGTATGTTAGCATTCGTATTCAAAGGAAGTAATGTATGTTATTCAAAAACAGCATTAAGCTTCTTTTGGGATGGAATTTTGGAGGCAAACTGCATGAAAGGAAAGCATGTGTTGCTCAGAAGTACACAAGATTGATTTAATTTGAATTAAGCTAGCAAAAGTTCTCAGATCTAAAGAAGTAAATGACCCATTAATTGCTATTATGAGATTGATAGCATTTAGACCAAGCTTCCGCCACACGCGTTCTGGAAAAAGAAGTTCCAAGCTTTAGCTATCTGTCATTATTTTAGAAAGTTTACTGTAGGTGAGGGAAAGTGTCCTTGTCACTAGAAGAAAATAATTATTCAGGATGTGCTGCCATTCTGAGAAGCTGTCTGCTTTGAGACAAATTTACTTCTTGTGAAACATATATATTTATGCTGCATTGGAGAAATGACCTTGTATTTCATACTCATGAATACAGTAATGAGATCTGAATTTTTCTATCAAGCAGATTTGATAGAATCACTGTTTAAAAGTGATGGTGCATATCTCATAAAAAACATGAAGTAAAGCTTACAAAGGACATGTGGTTTGTATTGGTTCAAGTCATCTCATCTTCAGTGATATAATAACACATCATGCTTCTGAGACCTTCACTCTGAGAAGGCATATGACATGAGAACAACGCTATGATTAGTCACTCTAGAAGCTTTCTTTTGTAACCATTCTCTGTTTCATAGTATAATATTTTTTCCATAGAACTTTTGTGGCTAAAAGTAACTTCACAGAGGCATTGGTGCAACACCAGTATTCCCAACACCTTATTGCTTTCTGATTTGCCACTGAAAATAGTTTGTTGTTTACATAAAAGATGAAATAACACTGTTGGCAAGCTATGTAATTAAAACAAATAAATGAGATTTTTTTTTTTTTTTAAAGCATTCCTGAGCAATCTAGTAAACTTAATTGGGCAATAAATATAATTATCACCATCCTAAATGAATTAGAAAAGTGGAGAAGAATGATAGATTAATGGAATTATTTCTGCATGGGGTCAATCTTGTTAATATATCAAGCATAGGATGTCAGGTCTAGCTACAGGTTAATTTTTCATTGAAAAAATGGAAGGGATAGTAATTATTTTAAATATGTTTTCCTTATTTGATGGTAATTACCAGTTCTTCAGTAGTAAAGCTAAAGCTCAGAAATCCATGTGCTTAAAATGGAGTTCTCATACATTCAGAGTTAACAAAAGACAATGAATCATTGTGTTCCAGAGTTTTAGAACTGATCCACTATTAGTGCACAGTAGATTTTTTTAATGATGGATTGTGATCTGTTTGCTTCTAGGTAAGACCCGAAGGACCTGTCTTCTGCCCTCAAAATCATCAAGTGAGCATAGCTTTAAAGACTTCAGCAGACACCAGCTATCAAATTATCCTACACTCCCACTGACCAAGTCAATAGAAACTCTACGTCAAGGAGAAAAAGAAGGCCGGCTGAGCTGTGCGCATCGTGCTCTGAAGAGCTCTGTCAAACCCCCAGCTGTTATGGGTCTGAAGAAGAACCGTAGAAGTTTACCAGTTGCTGTCTGTCGGAGCTATGAAACTCTGGATGGCCCCCATAGTGTGGATGTATGGCCAAGATCTCAATCCCTGGATGATCTCCAGGGAGATTCCAATAGTAATCTACAAGACAGTAGCAAGAAAGATTATTTTGCTCAGGATTCACTGGATACATCAAAAAATGCAACTGGATCTGCCCTGCCACCTCAGTCATGTGGGGGCAGTTGTACGGTAGATAACTTGATGCCTAAGCAGGGTAAAGCAGCTGCTCGTTCTCAGAAGGGTAGAGGTAAGGAGTTGGAGTGCTCTGTAATGGAGAGTGCAGTTGGGAAATCTTTTCCGCTCCCCGTGAAACACTGTGAAGCTCAGGCTGCCTTGGTGACACATTCTGCAACAAGGACACCTCTGGAAATACAGAGTAAGGGCTTTCATGACCTTGCACGGGCTGACTATGCTCCGGTCCTCAAGGGAGGTCTAGAAGCTGAGCAAAAAGGCACAAATGAGACAAGAATGCAACCAAAAAATCCCTCTCAGCCACCACCTGTTCCTGCCAAAAAATGCCGAGAACGCCTTACTAATGGATTATATCATCCTCCCATGACCTCCAGTGGGAACAACTCAAGTCAAGAAGCACCATGTTTGCCAGCAAAAAAGACCAGTGCATCCACTCCCACTGATTTTCATGGAGTACCTGTCCATAGGACATCTGAACAGGAGCCCAGTACTCCCCCTAGCTCACTGCCACCCTGGCTGTTGGAGCAATCAGAGACTAAAAGTGTTCAGCAGCACATGATAAAGCTAGGGCCTGCTTCAGCAAGGAAAGTCTCTTGTAGCAGGGGAATGGATCTGGAAATGGTAATAGAAAACAAGTTGCAGTCTGAAGGTATTGATCTTACTGAAGAACCATACTCGGACAAGGTAAGTGGAGCACATTGCCTGAATGTTTTCTACCAGTGTTGTAAGGGCTAATCTTTCATTTATCGTATCTGTCGTATTTTTGTGAGTAACCAGCCTGTTTAAACTATAAATCGTTAAGACTCAAGATATTCTATAACTATGCCTAACTTTACTATCAGGCCTTATGTCTAATGTAACCGTTTAGATGTGTTGTAGAGAGACTGAGATATCCCAGGCATACTTTGAGCCTTCAGCTTTTCAGGCCACCAATACCATGGTGGCACTGAGCATGAAAACACCTCTTTTGTTGCTACTGTAGGGACGTGGAGCAAGTGGAACTGTAGAAGAAAGTCATGTTATGTTTTCAAGAAAATATGAGTTGATAGCATAGTGATGAGGCCATACTTCTGGGAAGGAGGGAGTTCTAACTCCCAGTCCTTCGAGGATTGCTTTTTCAGTTTTCTTGGAAGAGTCACTGGCTAAAATGCATGAGCAGTGTTGGAAGGGAGAACAGAACACAGCAATATTCCCATATCCCAGGAGACGTATCCTTGTCAGTAAATAAGGCTCATTCATTTCTTGTTTTTCTGGACCATCTTCTTATGTACCCTACAAAAGCAGAATTGAGCCAGCAGCAGACTCGCATTAATTTTTTGCTTCTAACCCCTTCCAAAAACTCAGCCAAATTTTGACATGCCACATATCACATGCCATGGGGGAGAATATTACTAAGCTTGTAAAAGCCTGTAGCTTTTGGTGCCTAGGAAACATGACAATTCAAAATAAAGTTGCTGATTGATTCACAAGTCTTCTGCCGTTAGGTGGTGCCCCTGAGTAGGTCATCTTGGAGCTGCCAGGGAGAGTTTTGCACTTCAACTGGACAGGTGGTCTAACTGCTGTGGCATAGTGCATAGGAAGAAGTATTAGTGTGCCTGTATCTAACCCGGGTAGGAAATGTATAGATTTAAACAAGCAACAGCTTGTTTATAAATCAAACAACATACTGTTAACATAAGCTGAGGAAAGTGTCTTCATGTGAAGAATAAATTAATTAGGAGATGTGAATAGAGTAAACGAGAATTTCAGAGATGTTCTTCAATGTAAACATTGCTGTCACTAGTCTGTCTCTGGAAGTTCTTGCCCTGTCACTGCTGTTGGAGATTGGGCATCTCTGTCATGCAGCCACCAAAAGAATCAGGAAACGTTTAATCAAGGGATCATATCAGTTAACTGGTTGAACCAAACCTCAGAAAATTATCCAGATATCATCATGAAAATGAGTTACTGCTCAGTAGCTTGAAATCTAAAAACACGGCCTTTGGGGGCATCAAGTTAAGTGTAATGGGAGTTTTGCTGTTGATTTTAGAGAGGCTGGAACTGATCTTAAAGCTCATGAAAGATGTATACTACTATTTTTACACCATTCCACTGATATCATTTATAGCTAAATAAAATTGTTTTTATGAATCTGAAGCAAAAATCCTTTTTTCTCCCATCTCACGCTTCTTTGTTTGCATTGATTAATCTGTACTGATGCACTTCTTTCACCTGTCTTCTTGGCTGGCTGGGAACATTCAGCATGGTCGCTGTGGCATTCCTGAGGCTTTGGTACAGAGATACTCTGAGGACTTAGACCAGCCTGAAAAGGATGTTGCTGCAAACATGGACCAAATCCGGGTAAAGCAGCTGAGGAAGCAGCATCGCATGGCAGTGAGTATTTCCTTAAACCCAAGCTTCTTAATTATGAGCAGACTTCTAAAAAGAACTGACTGCTGGTAAAGGGAGCTATCTCTTGAGTCTTAGTACAAAAACGTTACCTGTGTGCTCACTCAGAAAGAGCAACATTTACAGGGGTACCACAGGGACAGTAGATCCTGTCCTTAAGGTGGATAACTAGCAATTGTAAACAGAGTGGATGACCCCTTTTTTTTTTTTTTTTTTTTTTTTTGACTCCCTGGAGATTCTAAGGAGATTGCCAGCATACATAATGCTTGCTAAGGATGGCATACATTGAACAGTTCAGTGTTGATATCTAAAAGGTTTTGTAGTCCTTTTTCATTTCTCAAAATACACTATTCTCCACTCTTCTTCTTAGAAAAATCAGAAGAGGGCAGTTATCAAAAGCTTTCATGTCTGTTCATAAAAGAGCTTGGTCTGTCTGGGGAGGTAATACACAAAGGTAGTATCCTTTTGCCTTGGATCAGCCTGGAATGGATCAGCCTTGGAAGATTCCTCACTGGGTGTTTTTGAGTAGTTTCATACGAATTCAGAATGGTACATGACAGTGATTGAATACTGCCTTCTGCATCTGCCCAAACTGTTACCACTGCTCCTGCCCAGCCTTTCTCCCCACAGACCACTCTCATACCTACAGGCGTGGTATGCACGAGAGAGAAAAACTGATACATCTGCTGTCAAACTCTGCCAGCTTGAAAGAAAAACAGAAGACTTGCAGTAAAACAAACAGTATGTTTAACATGAAGGTGTTGTTTTCTTTCTTTTTTTCTTCTTTTCTGTCCAGATTCCAAGTGGAGGGCTCACTGAAATTTGCCGAAAACCTGTATCACCAGGACTTATCACCTCTGTATCTGACTGGCTGATTTCCATTGGCCTACCCATGTATTCCAGCCCACTCACAGAAGCAGGGTTCAACACACTGAGCAAAGTGCCTTCTCTGTCACAAACTTGCCTTCAGGAAGCTGGCATCACAGAGGAAAGGCACATAAGCAAGCTCCTGGCAGCAGCAAGACTCTTCAAACCTCTCGATCCAGACGCAATTTAACATGCTCCATAGCATGACATTGCCTAGTCAAGAACCCACTGCTTCTTCCTGCACCAGTTTTGTCCTAATTACTTTACATAACTAAAGGGATCAAGGAAGTGGCTCCCAGTGACAGGCAGAATGCTTCTTCAGAGGATATGAAATGTTTCAATTGCTGTCTTTGGCAACCGAAGGAGAAGAGAAGCAACCACCAGGTAACACAGATGTGGTACTTCCCTCCCCCCTCGCTCCCTTGTAAAGTATTCCTGTTTCATAAAGTGCATAGGGCTGGCCTGAGATCAGACAGCTTCAGGGTATTAAGGGATCTTACCTGCTTTTCCATAAGTTTGTGAAAGTGCCTACTAATAGGCACTGTGTCTGTGGAGAAGTGCTCAGGCTGGGGGCTTTCTGTACATCTAGATACGTGGAATCAGTCCTACAGACCATGTACAAATCAAGGTGCAAGTCCCAGTAGAAGCTATTTGGCAAATTCCCTTTTTTTTTTAGTGGTCTAGAGCTAAATGCAAATCCCTCTTTCCTGGTCATCTTTGCTGTTGCTTGATATAGGTCCCAATACGCCTCAAAGCCTTTAGCTAGGCCAAAGTCAATGGACTGAAGTTAATTTACAGTATGGTCCATCTCTGTCACTCCAATGCAATTAACCCTAGGAGAAAGCTTCTTTTAATTTGTACAGAACTGAGGTCATTTTTATAACTGCTTTTTAGCAATCTGCTTTTTATTTGCCTTAAAACAAGCTTTTAAGCAGTTACGTAATGTTCACTTACCTGTACTCATGCTTCCCGAGCCTTGTTTCAACCTGTCACTCATAAGCTGCACTTAGGGTGATATTCAGCTTAAGTAGCTTCTATAAATTGCCTCATCATGACATCTTATATGTTGTATAGATGCTTTTACAAATGCAGGGTTATGCTAGGTTTCGATTGTGAGGCTGACTTCCTGTTTACTACAGTCTGCATTTACTGTTGTTACTAAACAGTTCCAAAATATACTGCCTTGTATAGATGTAACTGCTTTTCATTTTAATCATATTCTGTGTACTGTGTTATATTGTCAATCATTACGCTGCAGCTTTGACTTGGTATCCTGACCATATCGATTCCAAACAGCAGGTTTCTGCAAATTAAAAATCACTTGTGGGGGATAAAAAGTATCCGAAAGCAAATTATGTCCCAAAGAAATCTTGAGATTCTGTAATTCCATTCCCTGGACAAAAAAAAAAAAAAAAAATCCTATATAGTCTTATGAATTACACTGTGACTTTAGAACAGTTGTTATCTTTCATGTCTGAATATTAATGTTACCTCTCACTGGGAGAGAGCAGTGTGCTGGCATATATGGTGAGCCATTTTTTTTCATTATGTTTTTCTGCCTAAATCCTTGTGAAACGTTCCATCCATTCACGTATGTGGCTAACAACAGATTTTATTTTTATATATGGGGACACATTTATATACCAAGTACAGATTATCATGAATAACATGTTACTAGTTTTTTTTTTTTCATTTGGGCTCTCTGTACGGTTTATCCTTTAGCTTCCTTGTAGTGCAAGTGCTCCATGGAAGGCAGAGCAAAGTGAGGTACAGAAACGTCGGCACAGGCTGGGAAGTGAGACTGCTTCCAGTGTCAGTTCTGACATCAGTTTGCTGTATAGAACCAGACAAGTCACTTCACAGTCTGGTGCCCCAGTTATCTCACACCTGTATTGAGCTAATAACACTAATCTTCCTGATCAAATGCTATCAGATTGATGAGTGGAGAGCTTTGCTTACTACATCAGTCCTTACTATTATGTTACTTACGTGGCCATGTTTTAAATCAGATGAACTACATGTTTTACTGCAGATTAATTTGATTCCTGTGTTAGGCTCATTTCCTAGTTTCAGAGTTGTTGAGTGCTTATAGCATCAGCTTTGAATTCAGTCTGCATCCAGAAGCATGCCATCATGTGAAGGCAGCTAACTCACTGCTGTCACTTGGAATTGTTCTCAAACAAAACTCTTCCAAGTCTTTTTTTAATAATGTTCTCCTAGTGCATAAATCAGTTGTTCTAATGTGACAGCATCAGGAAACATATAGCATAGATGCTTTGCACCACTGGTGAAAATTTAAAGAAAATGTGGGAAAAGTACATTGTCTTTTTAATAATAATGATTTGTCATTTCCTCTCTGAGGTTTACGTGGTAACTATCAGCAAGCAAGACGAAAGTACTGAGACTTTTGGGAGTACTGGCAGGGACCAGTATTGAGTGAAAGCAAGTACACAACAGCCTTCCTTGGAGCAAAGGAGAAATCCAAGCTGGCTGTGTGCAGTAAGAAGGGAAACATTTCTTCTTACAGGAAAGGCAAGTCACATAATAAAGCTCTCCCGTATTAATTACTCCCACTCAGTGAATAACAGGAGGAATACAGGAATAAGCCAAACCCATATGCCAAACACTCTCTGTAACTCCATGGTTTTTAAATAATGACACAGCCCAGGGAAACCAAATCCCACCCATCCAGCACTAGAGTGAGCAGTCTGAGATTTGTGAGTTCTAAAAGTTGCTTTGTTTTTCTTTTTAAGACTGCTCTCTGTGGTCCCACTTGAATTATAATTCTAGTTTCTATTTTAATTTAAAAAAGCCTTAAGCTTTTCAGTGTTCGAGCTTTCCTGCTGTGGATTCAGTGACCTGTGGCATTCCCCACGCAGGTGAGGCAATGTGGTAAAGAGCCATAACCTCTTACATTTCCTTGCAGCCCTTCAGTACGGTAAGCAAAAGTTCACTCTTTGACTCTTGGGAAGCACAAAAGAAACCTGCTGCTGGAATCCTAACCTGCTCTGCTCAGGCTAATGACGTTATGCATCTGTCCATTGTACCATTGTAACTCAGATAGCTATTTAATGGTAAGAAGCAGCAAGCCCAAAATATTACAGACTGCCCTCATAAATGTAAGCTTCCACCAGTAACTCTGTTAATCCCCAGATAGTCTCTGTGCTCTTTTTTAAGAGCCTGGCTTTGAGTGCAGACTGGGAGCATGATCAGAAATGTTGAACACTGCATTATTCTAACAGGTCATCATCTCTAAGAGCAGCAATAGTGGTCGATTCACCAAGTCACAGCTGTGCAATTGTACTGTATTATTTTTAGAATAAATAATACTTTTGGTCCAAGATACTTTTATCTTTAATTGACACCCTTTGGGGAATCAAAACTGTCAAACAAGTTATGTAACAACTAACAAAGTTGCACTTTCTGTATATGAAATCAATATTTAAATAACTTATTTTTCTCCATTTGCTGTTCTTATATGATGTAAAGTAGCTGTAATATACCAGTACTCAATATGTCCTGCAGTTTGCTTCAACCCAAGAAAGCTGTGTATTGTAAAGAAAAAAAAAAAAAGAAAAACAAAATATGAATGTGTAAAGATTATTGTGCTGTTTCATTTAGCAAAACAAATGGTTGACAAAAGGGTTTTCCTGTGTATCAAAACTTGTCTATAATTATACGTCATACTGTTCATAGATAAAAAAATAAATAAATTTCTTTGGTCTCTCTTTTTATTTTGTAGTTCTTAATGTAGCTAAAAGATCTTCTACTTGCTGGTGTGGGAGCAGTGTGGCTGTTTCATTTCTTTTCCCAGGCCCATAGCTCTTCACAGTGTAAGCATTCTCAGTACGTATCTACAGCTAAGAAAAAGTCTAAGTTCAGTGTTGCAAGCTGCCTTTGCTGTGTTTATGGCTTGAGGAGGTTTGGGTCTTTGTTCCTTGTATACCTTTAATGTCCGGCTGCTAGGCTTAGGAAGGTCTGGATGAGAGATCTCTACAGTCTCCCATTGGGAGCTTTTCCAATTTGCAATGAAATAATTAAAGATTGGTGGAGCCAGATAAAGCATGCAGGAGCACAACTCTCTCAGGGGTTGTATTACATTACAGCTCTTGCTTGAAAGTGGGGATTTCCAACCTGGTTTTCAAATGCAGCTGCACGGCATTGGGCTGGCACAGGTGCTTAGCTTTGGATGAGGGCAGCTCTGACACATGCAGGTCAATCATGTCTGCAGTCTGTAATAAGATGCCAGTGTCCAGCTGTTAGGGCAAAGAAACCTTAGGATGTGTCTTCCTTCTTGCTTAGTGTGGTCGCATTTGTTGCTGTGGTTAAACTTGCTGGATAATTAATGGGTACAAATGATAATCTGAGTGCTCTCAAGTCCCCTTGGCCACAGTGCACCGTACCTGGAAATTAATTCTTTATGGATCCTTGCCCAAAGTGACCAGGGTGGGCTGTGCCTGCTTTAGTCGATGCTAACCAGAAGCTTAGCTCTGGAAAGGGCTCAAGGAGAAAACAAACAGAAAACCCATCCCTTGGGCTGGGTCCAGACAGCTGAATCTCCCATTCCTCTCAAGCAGCACTCCCATCAGAACTGTTCGATGCTGCAAGTGGTTTGTGAGAACGAGGCAGCATGCAGTAAGGGTGACCCTTTTTTTCCCCCCTCTGATTATCTTTCAGTTCAGCCGAGGACCGGGCTGCTGCTGTGCTTGTGCAGCAGAGGGCACTGCTCTGCTGGCTGGGGGAGAGCATTCAGACAGCCTCTGGGGACTGCAGCTGGCTCCAACACAGGCCGTTTCCAGGAGTCTCTCAAATAACAAAATAGAAATAAAAACAAAACAAACACTGAAAGACATGAAAAGCCAGAGCCCCTGCCATTTCTGCAGCTGGAAGGAGTATTGCTTCCCTTCCAAGACTGCTTTGGTCCAGGATTGCTTTGGGAGCAGCTGGAACACAAAGCCCTGATCTGTTGCTCTCAGCATTTTTCTAGTTTCATCCAAATGTGTGCTAACCATCACGATGACTGCCAAAAACAAATGCAGCCACCCCCCAGCACATGTGAACCAATTCCTTTATTCTAAAAGTTCTCTTTTCACAACAAAGTGTCTGCATCAGAAAAAGAGATACAGAAGAAATGTGTTGAATTTTCTGCTACTTCTAGAAAGAAACTGTATCTGAGCAGAAGGTTCACATGTATGCCCCCATCACACTAAGGTAAGCTGCTGTTATGAAGGCTGCACTTCCTAATTGCCATCCCTCTCCAGCATCAGGGAATGCCACAAAGGTGACCAGAGGGCAGTATACCAGTCTTCCTTTTAGTTTATCAACCTGAAGTGCTTTTTCTTTACTTATCATCTGTTCTCATGCCCTCACCACATGATATTTTCTCTTTCATTTTGTTAACTAGTACTATTTTTTTTTTAAATCTCTTGTTCTGACATTCAGATCTCAGCACATTGCTTCTTGTACCCACTCACGGGCCTAAAAGCCTGCAGAGAATGGAAATAGCAGCAAAGAAACTTATTTCCCCCCTCTCCACCTTGGTCATCTTGGTATTCCCATGCAGTAAGATTTCTTCATTCAATAAAAAGCCTCCATTATTGCCAAGTCACCTTGTAGGAGGATTAGAGGAATAAAGATTTATTCCCTATATATTAGTAATGCTGGTTCCTAAAGCGCAGAACAGGATATTTTTCAAGTCTGCTTCTTAACATGGTTAATGTCAGTCCACTGGTTGTTCGAAATCTTGTGCGTTTTGGCCTGTGCAGTATTTCCACACATGTTGCAGTATGAGCTGACAGGATATATTTGTACCATTTTCCTTATTTCATGAGGTTCTTTCATCTCTGGCTCTACAACTTCAAAATATGAGCATCGTTTTATGAGCACTTTGAATGTGTAGTGTGGTTTCTGAAGAGCAGAAAAATTATTTAGATGAATTCAATTACACAAATAAGCACTTAAGTGCTTAATAAAGTCATCCAATAAAATGAGAGGAGAGGCACTCTCCGTTCATTAAGCCTTTTCCCCTTGAGGGACACTTTCTAGCCCCAATAGCTGGATTCTGTACATTTCTCGGGACCAGTTGCAGCCTTCTGAGTTTTCTGCTTTACAACACGGTGAGAAACTGGGAGAGGAGTTTTGATTTCAGTCTGCTTTCAAATATACAAGGTGAGTCAAAAATCACCTTTTGGCACATAGCCAAAACTGCTGGAATGACTCCAGGATGCCCCCCCCCCTTGTAAACTGCATGCAGCTATCACCTGAGCAAGAAGGTCAAAGTCTGTTCCCCAGCTCATCATCCAGTGCTTGCTTATATTTTTTTGTGAACAAAAGCAGCTCTGCAACCCCAAACAAGTAGTACCACGGGTGTGAAGCATCAGGGAGAAACCACAGCTGCTGTGATGCTGATTTGGTGAATACCTTTTGGCATCTGACAAAAAATACCACAAATGGAAAACAGGCCCTCATCTTTCTGGGTTTATCTCCTTTTGCTAAGCACTTCTCTGGATTTCTATGTAGTCAGATACTATATGGAGAGGAGAAATTCGTTTGAGTTGGGTAGGTGAGAGATACATTCAGGGCAGATGCAGTCTTTAATTCCAGTTTGCTTTTACAAGGAACATCTATTCCTGAGGCACGAATGAGATGCTGGAGGAGGGCCCCCAGGTAGAATGAGTAGCAGGAAGGTTCCCCAGGCACCATCTTGATATACATAAAGTAAATCTGGATAGATTCTATTTAGAGCACGATAACCTGCTGGGCTGCACCCTGCAGCTTGTGTGAGATTCACACAGTGCTGGAGTGGGAAGCATTTGTTTTCTGTTATTTACTTTCTACCATTTGATGTTTGTTCTTTGTCTTTGGTATCACCCACCCTAAATGCTCCTTACCTCTGTGCACTGTGGGAGTAACACCTACCAGCTGTGCCTCTGCTCTTTCCTCATGCCCTGTTCAGCTGCAGCTGGATCACACAGCTCTGTCTCTTGCAGAGCAGCCCAAGCATAAAACAGACTAAGGAATATTACTGGCACTTGTTTGCTCTGGCCATGTTAGGAAGATAGGAGGAGGGAAAATATGTCATCCAGCTCATGGAACAGATGAGATGGGGCTGGGAGAGAGAGGAGGGAAAGAAGGAAATGATGGATAATGAAACCAGTAGAAAGCTGATGAATGTCATAAAAGTATGAGCAGCATGGCTACCTTCTGGGAACATGGGGGCCTCAGAAGTACATTTATTGTATGTTGTACAAGCCTGTGCCAATTTAATGAATCAGTTTGAGAAGACATTCTTTGAAGAGGAACTACTCAATAATATATAAAGAAGTTAAGGAGAAGTTTCTAGTTTATTTCTAAACACTAGTGGGAACTCCTGGCCATTATTACTCAAAACAGGCTCAAGACAATTGCTACAGGACAAAGCAAGATATGAGTGGTCCAGCCTTTTGGAACTGGTGAATGCATGCAACCACTTTTTGCTTGCTTCAGTAGAGGCTGTAGACTCACAGGATTCCTACAAGACACACTGTTGAAGAGGAGCCCACTGGCATATCCCAATGGCAGAATAAGTTTCATTACACCAAGCAACAAAAAAATGTAACTTTAACTGTTATCTTTATCTGTTACAAATTTGGGTTCTATGGTTGACAGTTTTCCACATTTTCATTTGCTTTATTTAACAAGCAAAGAGGTACTTGTTCAGTTCTGGTAGAATTGATCAGATCTGAAATTATCTTTAATTAGCTCTAACTGATCTATTTCTGTTATTTCATCCTTCCTCCTATCAGTCCAAATTCTTTGTCAGCCCTTGGTGGAGAGAAGCACTACTTCAAGAAGTATTGGAGCGTACTGTGTTAGGCAATGGGAACTTGCTGGACTCACAGCACAGCATGCTGCTCCCCATATCTTTGCTGATCTGAGCAGGCTGTCGCTACCTCTGAATCACTGCGATGTCTGATTCATCCTTCCTCCTGCAGAGCAATGGGAATACAAAACAGATCATTCCTTTTTCCAGGCATGTAGTTTCTGCTCACTGGCTTAATTTTTAAAGGAAGTAACAGATACAAGGTTTATAATCACTGTTGTGTTAACAACCTCTGAAACTCAAGGGCTCTTTTTGTATTAAAAAAAAAATAATAAAAATCACAAAATCAGCAATCCCACACTTGTTGCTAATGAGTCAATTAGCCAGTAAGTGGTACAAGTACCTGTGAAAAATATTTGCATAGAAACTGTGCCACTTGATGCCTGTTATCTGAATCCTATGCAACTAGAAGCAATTCATGCTTCCAGTTCCTCTTTGATTCAAAGTGGAATACAAACAGTAACTGATGTTAATATGAGGCTTCAAAAATGGAAACCAGTCTGTAAGTGCTGCTGCTGTTCATCTCTGTTATGGAAGCGTCAAATGTTTACCCAAGGGCCCTCTGGTTCTTCGTCAATATATGGTTTCAGAGGATGCAAAACTTCAGACTGAACAATGGAAAAAATGGAAAAGAAAGAAAGAAAGGAAGGAAGAAAGGAAGGAAGAAGGAAAGGAAGAAGGAAAGAGAGAGAAAGGAAACTTACGTGGGCAGGCAAAATTATGTAACATTGCCTAAATGCACTTAAATCTGTAGTGATTTTTGCTGCAATGTCTTTCTGTGTACATGCATGGAAAAATATTACAGAGCTGATCTGCTGTATTCTGTGTATTTATCAGTTGCCTAACGCTGTACAGGTGCTGGTAAGGAGCACAAACCATCTGTTATCCAATCAAATGGTGCAGTGATTTCACTGGAAATTAAGATCAAATCATCAAGTAGAAGGAAAGCTTTAAAAGCACAATTTACTTCTTAAATCCATCTTGGAGTATATATTCATCTTGATCATACTTAGTGTTCTTCTTGCCAAACTAAGAAAGAAACTATGGGTGTATGTTCTCTTAAATCTTTGTTATGGAAAATGGACTCTGAAGAAGAAATGGCATATGAGGAATTAAGATGGCTAACATTACTTTCTTTTCACCTGTTTTACTTCTACTGGTTTCCTGGAGAGAGCAAAGAAAATAACTCTTGATGCTTCAAAGATGTCCCTTCTATCATACCACCCTTGCTGCCTTCCCTTCGCTTTGTTGCGTACTGACTTGTTACGCTTTTTCATGGAAGAAAAGTATTTTCCTCCGTCCAGGTGACTTAGGTGAAGTATGGCTCTCCCTGTACAGCCTGCTTTAAGTTTCAAACAAGTAGACTCTAAAATTTATTACTTCTTAAGGCTTCTAAAAGCGTCAGTACAAGAGACTGTCATGACAACCAGAGTCTTTCAAAGACAGAAAAATCTTCTGATTTGTTGCCATTTACACACACTTCTCAAGTCTTACTCGTGCTGGTGCTGCCTTGAGGTGGCCAGCAATATAACATCAGTTAAATGATTCTCTTGGATGATGTTCTGAGTCCTTAGTTGCACCCATGATATGTAAGTAAAACCCCCACGAACTTGCACGCAGAGCAGGCTCTTCACCACCGTTTGACTGGCCAAGGACTGGATTGCCATCTACTGGTGATTAAAGAAATAAAAATCCAGTAAACAGATGTTGCATTGAAAGGGAACAACTTTGCCTGTGCTTTTTTCTCTTTCCCCGCTTCTATAGAATTAACCCAAGTCTGCAATGACCTGTAAAATTCTTTTGTTCTGTTATGGCAAACAGCTTCTGGTCCTCAGTATCTTCAAGTTTTGCCCAACAAGTGGGACCACATACATATTTTACTGAGGCACTTCAAAAATGGTTTTTAAAATATTGTTTTCAAAATGAGCGTATATCATCCATTTAGAGCTGGAATTGCTAGATAAGCAGCCAGAAAGCAAAGTTGTCAGAGATTAAAGCTTTCTTGGTCCTGAACTTCTGTATTTGTGGTCAAAGAGTTGTAAGAATGGCTACTGGAGAATTAAATAGAGCAGCTACAGATAGATAAAATTACTAGTAGTAGAATCTGTGGCAAAGACAAATTAAAATGAAATATCTGAAGCTTTCTCTCTCTGTCAACCTCCCTTTGCCTGCATAGCAAAGCTGTGTGTATTGAAGCCTGTTAATATGCAGCAATCTCATTCTGCCTTCCAAAAATCAAAAAAGAACTACAGAGCTGAATGTTCTGAGAAGACAGGAAGCAGAAGGATGAAAGTTGGTTGCACAGCCTCAGCTCACCCTGCCAAGGCCTCTGCAACTACTTTTGATGATCTGAGCATGTTTCCTACACAATGCTCCTCTCGGTCAGGGCAGGGCCTGACTCCGCATCAAGCAGCAGTCTGGGTGGCAGACTGGAAAGAAGAAGTAAAGAAGTAGAAGGAAGAGGTTTCTATAGGTTTGTAGATTTGCAGACTGCACTGCTGAGGAAGATTGTGGGCAGATATCGAATGAGGCAGAGATGCACAGCAACAGAAAGAAGGGTTCTGTATCTGTGTCAGTCGAAACCAGCTTAAGTCATGCTTGTAACACAGGAAACTTGAAGAAAAAAAAAAACACGAGAAAAAAAATCGGATACCTTGCTTAAAAGGACAGATGAAGAGTACAGGGAGGCCACCTGGGGCTCATAGAGGATGTGCTCCAGCCACAACAGCTCTCCTGACTCTTTTGCCCATCTGCCGCTTCCCCAATGTTTATTTAAGTCTGTCCTGCACCAGCCTCATATTTTCGTTCCCCCTTTTCTCCTCACCATCTCCCCTTGCTTCGCTGTCACCAGATCATCAGTCAGGGCACCCATGCCACCCTGCCTCTAGCTGCTGAAAACCGCAGCCATGAGCATTTTGCTGAGGACAGCTCAGTCACTGGTTGCTGCCCAGACTCAACAGGTGCAGTTCAAGAACAGAATTTTTGGGCAAAGGCAGCTCAGACCCTGCAGTGCTAATCTAATCTGCTGGGCAGCTCTGCGTGAGGCACAGTAGCTGCAGCTGGTATTGAGAGACTCTTTATGCCAGATGGTGCTCAGTGCCAAATATAAAAACTCATCATTTAACTATTACATTTTAACAAGTAAAAAAAATCACAGAGGGGATCTGAGACCCAGACTTCACAAACATTCATGGTCCCAATGCAATTAGGCAGCAAGTGCTGGATGACAAGAAGCTGAGGAATTACTCTTGTTGTTTTTACAACCTATTTTCATTTTTGTTTTTCTTAAGTGGTTGAACTATTTTTCTCAGGGAAGAAAACCAATCAGTCTGCAGCATATCCGGGGGAGTCCATCCCACCCAGTGATGCTACTCGTGCTTAGAACCTCTCTTAAAAAAAAATTACCACATCGTCTGACTTTGTGTTTCACACTGTGGCAGCCCTTAAGGCAGAGACAAACCTCGGTGCTATGCTTTGCTATTGGCACACTTATCCTCCAGGCTCCAAGTCACGAAAATACTCTATTAATTCAATTTTCCCTGCAGCAGTTCTGATATCTTTTTCATTTTGATGAAAGTGTATTTCTTGAAAACAAAGAGAAGAAGCCAAACAGGGTAGATCTGGGAGTGTTTCCAAGCCAAGCTCTCAGAGATGGTGTGCAAGAGAAAGAAAATTCATAAATAATATTGTGTTTCTTTTGCTCGATAAATTTTCTGAGAGACATCAACAGAAAATGGCTCTGTCATGTGCTGTTGTTCAGTAAGATTTCATACAGCTCTATGCCATGTGCTTTTATTTACATCGGGTAGACCTGACAAGAATCAAGGCTACATTAGCCAGCCAAAGAGTCGTGTTGTAGAGTTTTCTGATATCTTTGATTTTGCATCTGGCTGCCAGTAGGTAATTCGTATTTCTTGGAAAATGAGTGTTCCTTAGGGGGAAAAAGAAAAAAAAAAAAACAACCAGCAAACAAACAACTACATTACTCAGTGTTAATGCCAGGGTCAGGTAAATTACAGTACCTACCTTGTGGGCCACTCAGAGTTGAAAGGGGGAGATAGTCTCAGGAATACCATCAGGTAACATTTCTGGAAAAGCTCAGCTTTTTCTAGGAAATGTTTTATTTTTTCTCTTTTTTTACCATCAGGAAGTTTCTCTTAGTTTTAAATCCCTCCAACTTGTGATTGGACAAGTGTTGCTCATTCCTGAGTTCCTTCTATGTGGAACTGGAGTTTGGGCCAGCATCATTTCAAATTTTAATATGAATCACCTGATTTGCTGCCAAACAGTACTTGGGAGAAGAGAGAAGCTCAGGTTTCTGGTGGGCCAAACGCACATGTGCTGCCAATACCACAGCTCTGCTTATACAAAGAAGAGTTTGTTAACACTGTAGGTCAGCAGCATGGCTGATCTCTCCTGGCTTTCCTTCACAAGCCCTCCAGGACCTTCCTTGTCATTTGTCATGTAGAAGCAAAATGCCAATTCCTGCTTCCACAAATTGCTATGCTTTACAGTCTTTTCCCTGGCCTCATCCCATAATTAAGAAGAGCTCATCCATAGACGCAAGCGAGCTTGCTTTACCCTATTTGAAACTGTCTTTAAAGCATCCATGCTGTCCACTGGAGTCTCAATGGTGTTTCGGGTGCTGGCTCATGTTTTGGTGTTGGTCAGGACCTCTCTTCCTGCTCCCTATCTTTTATCCTTTGGTGGCACGTTGCTGAGCCCAGCTGGTTGCAGTGGCAGCTTCCAGGCAGCCCAGCAGCACTGACTCCAATGCTGCAGCAAACCTGCTTTCTTAATGGAGCATGGCAGGGAACACAGCTTTCTGACAAACTGCAGAGAGCCTCAGGTAATTGCACAATGCTCTATAAGTACAGTTCTCCCCGTGTAATATATGTTCTTCCTTCTAAAACTGCTGAGAGGCAAATATCCAAACTGTGTTTTACTGTTTCCAGAGATTAATAAACCAATAATGCCTTTCTCAGTGAGGATCAGTGAAAGAAACCAGCTACTCTTTCAGGTGCATCCTGGTCCAGGGTCTGCAGTGTGTTCCCACCAATTGCAGAGAAATAGTGCCCATGTGGAAACAACCCTCATCCACCTGTCTCATGCCATTGCAGGGGCATCTGTTTATGCTAACAAACAGATGTTTTGGACAAACCTTGATCTATGCTAGGACAAGCTTTCATATAAAGAGATTAAACAGGTATAAACTCTTCAGACGTGAGGGGAGAGACTGAAGCAGGATATGATGGAGGTCAGTAAAATGATGATGGCTGGGGAAAATATGGATGGGAAAGAGTCTCTTTGTGGTCTTCAAGACAGTCTAATCATTGACATTAAATCAGCAAGAGGAAACAGTTGTTTGCGACCATGTAGTTAAGAAGTGAAGCTCCTTAGAGTAGGCTGCTTCAAAAGGCAGCAGAATTAAGGGATTGAGGAGATTCTGGAAGATCAATGGCTTTATTTGAGGCCAATGAAAACTGATAGTGTGAATGCAGGCTTCATATCTGGACATACTTAAACCACAGATAGCTGGTAGCTTGGAGAACGTAGAGGGGAAATACTCATCATCTTTCCACAAATGTCCAGCTTAGAATGTATTGAAAAAAATGATACCAAGATGAATAAATCCTTAATCTGATCTAATTATCCATTCAGGAGGCTGACTCGTAGGCTGGAAGGTGCAGCTTGTGCTTTTCTTTTTGTATCTCATTTTTTCCATAGTCTGGACTAGTGGTAACCACATGGATTTTGCCCATGTTGAAATATGAGATCTCTTTTCTTCCAGCTACTAGTGAGGTGTGGAGCCTCACACCCCAGTTTAATTGCCCAGAACCCTGGGAAAATTCAAATGGATTAAGAAAGGGCTTTCCCATTAAAAAACTGAGCAGCTAACTACTGTGTTACTCCACAAGACTTCCCAAACTTCAGCTGATGCCAAGAGAAGCAGCTGAGGAATGATCTCTCCTGGCTTACACTCCATTTTCATGTACAATTTATAGAGCTTAGTTTTAATGTATAGCCTTAAACAGACTCTGCCCTTCTCCTTCCATGGGATAATGGAGCTTACGACAAGCCAGGGGCACCTGGTGAGCAGGACTGAATGAAGAAGGATTTCGGTTGCCAGGGTCACCATGGAGCACCTTGGGTAAGTTCAGCTGCTGTGCAGAGGTGACATAGGCATGGCACAGGCACTACCTTTGCCCTCCTGCTTCCTTTCCGTTCAAACCTCCCAAGGTGGGAAGCAAACATCCCAGTTAGTTCAGACATCTGCTTTCTCCCTGCTATTTCAATTTATACTTTTTTAGGGATAAAGCAACACAAAAACCAGAGGAACAACAGCGGCAGCATCGGCCAGGCCTTCATTGCTGTCCTGGGGCCACCTGGCCAAACCTCCCCCAGTTTGCCAGTCCCACTCCAGAAAGACCACCCAGCACACACTCCTGGGCTCTGCTTCTACTGCAAATTAACATCTCCTCGTGGCCCTTTAAAGTCCCCTCCACTACCCACACTGTGCAGGCTGAACTCTACTCTCAGCCATTGTTTTTCTGCTAGAAAGTGAGTAACAACAATTCTCTCAGTGCCATGTTGTTTTTCCAGGAACAAGGCCTGTCGTGATTAAGTATGTGTGCATGAGAAGGCGAGAAGGTTTTCCAAGCTTGAGCAATCCATCTGGCACAAACATGCAGTGCTATAAGGTCTGCTCCTGTGCTGCAGAACCGAGAACTGATTTCATTGCTTTAATCACTAGGCAGCAGCACCTCTGAGCTGGGATAAGTCTTGTGGTTATTGTGGTCCTCGTACCTCAAGGAGCTGAAGAGTGCCTCATTCCTCCTGTGTCATCTCTGAAGGAAGAGCAGCCAGGGCAAAGGGTTAGGATAAATCATTCTGTGATTCTAAATATCAGCATTCATCTTCACAGGAAAAGGCCTTGCCTCCTGCCAACTTATGACTTATGAGAAAGTGATTTTTAAATAGTGAGTAAATTTAGTGGGAGAGGAGGAAAGGAAACTTGCCCCATTTACTGCTCTGAGTACCATTAATTTTTCTTTCTGTTGTGTTGTGTGTGCATTTGTTGGTTTGTTTGTTTGTTATTAACTGGGAGATTTCTTTATAGACGAATAGATCAATAAATCCACAGCACAAAATCAAAACCTTACATTTAGACTCAGATTCAAGTTTTCCCAAAATCTGGTGCATTGAAGTCATGTCACACAGCAATATATAAGTAAGATAAAAGAAAGAAGATGAAAAAGTTGTATCTCGATAGAAAGCTTTCGAAGTCTAGCAGCGTTCTGTCTTTCAAACACATCAGTTGGAGATACATTTTGTGTACCTAATAGCATTACTTGCTGCAATTCCTATTAATGTAGACAAAGCATTGCACAAGTTTGAGTAAGTCTCCAAATAATGTTTCTAAAAAGCTGTTTACTGCCAGATCGTTATTTTTTTAACCTCTTGAGCCAAACTCTCTGAAACTCCAGAGCATCTGGGGAGGAAATTACTGCTCAAACTGCCAGTGTCAGGACACATGCCAGGCAAAATTCTCTGCAGCAGTGATATCTTCCTCACTGCCGTCTGAGTTACACACTGGTGCCTGTGCACTTCAGCAGGCAGGATACCCTTTTTCAAAGCTGAGCTGATGCAGGAATTTGCATGTGAGGAGCCCCAGTCACAGTGGACTTTGACTCCCATCAGCTGGATCAATCCTGCATGACGGAGTCAGAAAGAGGAGAAAAGTTAGAAGGAAGATTGCAGCGAATGTTTTATAAAACCGTGACATTTACAGACAGGTCATCTGGAAATAAGGACTAAATATAGAATGAAAGACCTGCAGATAAACCATCAACTTGATAGTCCCGTATAGTTGAACCATAGCACACAACTGTTACCAGAATCAAATCTCTGTTTTCATAATCTTTATCTCACAAGATCTCGGCAACATTCTACAATATATTATTTTTAAAATATCCAACAGCACTGAATTCGAAGTGTGAAAAAGATGATCCAACTGTCCTGATAGGTTATTTTTGTTCACCCCAGCACTGAGCTCATAGGTTGATTTTCCCAAAGTTGGAACATTTATCCCCCTTGGGCAAGGCTGCTTTTAGCAATACTTTGGAAACTATTTGAAATTTCCTGATTAACACTTCCAAGGATCCTATCAATCATTGGCAAAGAAGACATCTGTGTCCAGATCTGTGACACAGGTTTGCTGTTGGTGAGGTTCAATCCCAAAGCAGCATCAGCAGGGTCTTCCGTGAGCCAAAGCAGCCTGTGAGAGCAAAGCCTCCAGTACTGCAAAGGGGAATAGACAGGCCATATGCAGGCACTGGCTTTGGAAGTCAGCTTGGACTCAGTAGACTATCTAGTGACATTTTCAATAGAAAAAAAGATAACATTTGAATTTCACCACATTTATTTTTGTTGGACTTAACTCAGATCAGGGAGTCGTGGCAAGCAGCTGTGTTTTCACTTCTGTGGTGTGAAACTGTTTTACAATCTAAGAGTAGGGGAGAGATTTGAGGCTTGGTTTTAGCAGCAAGTTAACATTTCAGAATAAACATGATAACCTTTCTTCCTGTCCCGCCCTATAAATATGTATGGTATGGCTCTATCCCAGCCTCTGTGGTTAAGAGCTTCATCTTGAGCTCTCCTCTGAAAAGATGCTCTGTAAAAACACACACCCACACTGATCAGCTCTCAGTCTCTCAAACCTCAGGTTCGCTCGTGTAAAAACAAAAAGGATGTTTTTCCCTCTGCCAAAACTTAAACTGCACCTGGCTCACAAATCATCTTTCGCACACTTCAGCTGCACTTTCACTGTGCCTGCAAGCCATCATGCTGAGCTGGGATTATGGATGGGGCAGCAGTGCCAGGAGGAACACAGCTTGTCTTTCACATCCCCAGGAACGCATGCAGGGCTGACAGCTGCATAAAACAACTTTTTTGCTTATAAACTGAAAGCATTCAATCTGACAGTCACCTGAGACATTCCGTAGAATCATAGAATTGTTTGAGTTGGAAGGGACCCTTAAAGGTCATCTGGTCCAACTCCCCTGCAATGAAGAGGGACACCTACGTCTTGATCAGGTTGCTCAGAGCCCCCTCCAGCCTGACCTTGAATGTCTCCAGGGATGAGGCACCCACCACCTCTCTGGGCAAGCTTGTATGAAGTTGTACAGGATTTCCTGAAAGAAGAAGTGAGAGAGGTAGCACACGCTCATTGAACAGTTAATTGAGAGGGTCATTTTTCTTCCTTTAATGAGGTGAGCTAGCTGTGTCACAGCACATCTGGCTTTCTCACAGCTCTCTGAGCAGTGGCAGCACCCCAGGGTGGTCGGGAAGCTGCTGTAGCTGCAGGGAGGATGTGCTGTTGCAGGAGATGGCAGCCCTAGCACAGCAGGACCAACCACCGGGCCTATCATCAGGAAACCCCAGGCCCTGTGGCAAGAGGGGCTGGGGCTGGTGTGATGGCAAAATGTCCATGGGGAATGCTGAGCCCATGCTGGAGACAGCTGTGGGAGCAAAGCTGGGAGGCACAAGTGGCTGCACCTGTAGAAAGGCGAGGGTCAAGCTGAAGGAAAAAAAAAATAAGAAGTGGAAAAAAAAGAAAGAGTGCTCTGCTAATTGCTAATTAGCTCCTGATTGTAGGGAAGCTTGAGGTTGTGCTGGAGGTATGAAGGGAGCACTGAGCTGATGGGCTGTGGTAAGTGCTGCACCAGTGTTCCCACCAGTCTGCGGGGCTGGGTGTTGGGCCATGAGGGGCAGCTAGGTCTGGATCATGCCAGATCTTCTGCAAAACCAGTCTTCCCCAGGTATCTACTGACTGCTCTGACAGTAGGAGTAATGGTTCTCAGTTGTGTTTCTTGGGGAAATGTCTTGAAAAACAAACCTGTGTTGTGTCAGGGAGCACAGGGTGAGCTGAGGGAGTGTGTGGTTCCTCTCTGCCCCATGTGCTGCCTGTGCTGTGTGCTCCTTCCCCCAGCTGATGCCAGGCCTTACTCTTCCACCTGTGGCTTCAGCAGAATCATTTCTGTCTTCCCCCATTTTTTTTCCTTCAATCTCTGCACCCTGACACACTTAAACTAACAGATTATCATTCAGTTTTAGAGTCCTTTAGCTTTCACCAAAAGCCTTCATTGTAACTAAACAACTGAACTACTCCTGGTTGGCCATGCATTGTTGGAAAGCTCTTTGCATGTTTTCCATTCCCTTTGTGACTTGTTTATGTTTCTCTTATGTAGTTTTCTGAACGACCTTTCCCTGCTGCCTCTTTTTCCTTCTCCTAATAAGTTTCCACTTTCCAGATCTGTTTTTCTACTTCAGCAGCAATTTTTTTGTATCTCATCTCAGCATGTGTGGCTATGCATATACTAACAACAGGCTTCAGTGCTTTGCAACACAAGGTAATTTTCCTGGCATTATACACATACATAAATATACTTATTTTGAAATGGTTGATCTGTGCTCTCGCTTAGCAGAATGGTAAGAAACAGTTTTGCTGAGTGACTGCCCATCTATTTTCAAGCAGTCCACTTTAAAGAAGAAAAAAGCTGGCAGCTGTTTAATTTATTGACTCAGTATTAATGCATTTGTTCTTTTAAATGGATGAGGTGTTTTACTGGAGGGAGTGAAATCTGCACAGTGTAAGCCATCAGACGTTTGTTATAAGTTGTTTTTCTGTGTCTAATAAATGCATTATCATCTTTAAGCTATAACAACTGAACTATTCCCTAAGGATGAGAGGTATCATTTATCAGTTGATACACCTTCAGCGTGTAAGAGTGCAGGATGCTGTGTGCTGATGTAAGTGCACTTCTTGCACAGTGTTTAACCTGCTGGGACTTATTTCATTTTTGCCTTCAGTCTAAGAGGTAGCTGAGCCTTAGCATGGTTCTAAGGGGTATATAATGGGTGTGTTTGTGTATATGTATGCACACATGTAGACACACAAATACATGTCGTTTCCAGTTCAATTAAATCTAAGTAAACAGAGTTATTCTTACAGTAATAAATATATTTTTCTGCAGTGATAGCAGACAGCAACAGAGGCAAGGATAGCTCACATCACTAAAATCAGTATTTTCTATTTAGAAATAAGGCACATGGCTTACAAGGTGCAGGGGAGCACTTCAGTTTACTCTTCTAGTGGCACAATGAGAGAAGAGGTTCAATTCCCACCAGCTGCCAGTAGCTAATTTAGAGGGAGTGTTGGTTTCTGTTGCTGTTGTTTTGTTGTTTTTTCTAGTTTTGTTTTGTTTTATTGTCAAAGGAAAGAGGGGAAATGGATGTCACAAAGTAGATAATGACTATAAAACTTTTTTTTTTTGGTTTGGTTTGGTTTTTTTTTTATGACTGTCATGGCTCCAGGGAGTACAAATCATTGGCTTTAGATTAACCCAAGCTATTAGTGGCTATAATTTCTCCCATCTCTTATTTTAGGAAGATTTATCAGAGCATTATTTCTCTGTCACTGCACAAAAGTGACAATATTTGTAAAGAGACAGTGGGAATTACTCCTGCTATATACAGGAAGCAGTGCAGTTGGAGGGTAGTATCTGCCTAGTAGCAGACAGCAGCAAGAATCCAGCATGAGCAGAGGGACTACAGAGGCTAATCTCCATCCTGCTCTTCCTGCCCTGCAACGGCTTGGCTTTTGGTGGGACGGCTTTGAGGCCAGTATAATAAACATGCTGTTTGCATTACTCATTTAGTCATATGCTTAAACACCATGTTTGCTGAAATGAAAATCTGGGGCATAAGAAGGGAGTGAAAATGAGGAAACTGTAGGACAGAGAGGAAAGGACTTGATCCCTTTCTTCTTTGCTACACTGACTGGATCTCCAAAGCTCTCCAGCAAATATACTCCTCCAGCGTCTCTTACGCTTACTTTTTCACAAAAGCATCTATCAAGGTCTGACTAAAACCAGAATGCACTTATTCTAGAACTGGTCTAAGATATAAAAGCATTATTCTGGTAGAGCCAGAATGCTCTCTGGAAGTGAGTACAATCCTCTGGGGGTATCCTCCACAATATACCCCTCTCATGCAGGTCCATCTCACAATCCATCCTACTTGCTACCTCTTTTCAGAGCACGCTCAAAAGCCTTAATGCTGAGAACCTATTTTGGAGTGTTTTAAGAAGACAGTCCTTTAAAAATAGAAAGGCAAGGGAAAATGGGTCTCCTTTTTCTTTTTTTAACTTCCTTTTTCCCGTATGGGAATAGAGTAAAGAACTGCATAAAAATGCTACTCTCTTCTCCCTTTGCTCTCATCTCTAACAGACTTGTACAGTGTATCATCTGTTCAGAAAAAGCTGAAAGCAAGTTTATTCCCCACTTCAGGGGAGTGGAATCTTTTACTAACAGCCATCAAGATCATTCACCCATTCATGTGTCACTTAGCATCATATGTTTTATGAACTTCATGACATTTCAAGGATCTCTTTTTATGGAAAGTGTTTCTGTAATGCTTTTATAGATGTATTGGATATAACAGAGCTTTCTGAACCATATTCACAACTTAATGATGTATTTGAAAAATCAAAGTGGGCGAGGAAGAAATCTAATCTGTCACCTTGGTCATGTGGCATACCTGAGCACCTCAATCTCAATGAAGAGGCTGAAACACTAACCACTAACCATGGTATTTTTAAACTGATGCTTATAAGTGTCCCTCTTTATCTTTCCTGAGAACCAGTTCTACATTGTAAATGTTGCAAGAATTCCCTTGTGATTGTCACATGATCCAATGCTGGTGGGAGGCCAGTCCTCTGTTCCCCTTACTTAAGTAAATGCTTCAGACGTTTTCTAAAAGAAAAGAAGCAGAAACAAATTTTCAGCTCTCTACAATTCAGGGAAAACTGTGTGTTCAGGTGCCCTGAAAAAGAAGTCCTCCATCCCCATCTATTTCCACATAAAGAGAAATTATGGAATAATATTGCAATCTAAATTGAGATCACTGTGGCCCATATTTGGAAATGAACCTATTCAGATGTATTATTATTGATTAAATATGCCCTGGTAGAAAGGCAAAAATGTGCAGTGTATATTTTTTGGAACAAATCAAGGTGAATTCAACTGAGACTGCAGTTCCACATGCTGTGCAGGAGCATAGCCAATTTGAAAGCCAGGCCCAGAAAACCTTTAGTAAAATCAATGCAAAATTCAATTGTTAGATTTGTTTTTTTTTTTGTTTTTTTTTTTCCCCAGTGAAAGAGCAGCTAAAGGTTCAACAACTAGCATGTTAAATTTAAGAAAAACAATGAAGAAAATTGCCAGTTTTACAGAGCAGAACGACAAGTAGTGTTGCTGTAGTACTATCTGTCAGCCTGGTTTGAGATTAGATCTTCAGAAAATATTATTTCTGTTCTATTGTGGCTGAGTGTTTCTCCCATTCCCACTTTGAACTTTAGAGACAGATGTTAAAAACAAAATAAAAATCAATGACATGCAAATTAAAAGCTGGCATAAAAGTCTAGCACGCTTTTGTAAACCTAGCAATATTTTTTCCTTTAGAAAAGAGATTGCAAAGCCCTCCACTGAATTCCTACATGTAGTTTGGCACTTTTTGCATGTTTGGATAATTCTGCATTAATGATCCAGGCAATCTTTCTAAGCTCCACCTCCTGTGCGTGCCTAACTACTTCCCAGTATGTCTTAACGTTTTCTTCATCACTGAAACTCGCAGTATGTACTAAACCATCTGTTGCCAAGAGAAATAATGTTTCTCATGATGTTCTTAGTGATGAAAATGTTTTTTTAAGGCTTAAGTGCTAATGCCAAACTCATTTACAGTTACTTTTAGTGTTGTAGGAAATAGGGCTGTGCTTTCTGTTCAGAAAGTATGTGTCAACTTCAGTTAAGCAAACAAAAAAATCCTTTTGCGTTATTTTCTTATTAAACCTTCTATATAGGAGGTTCTATAGAAGAAGCATTGGAAACTTCTTTCAAAAGCAGGTTACAGATCATTGGGGAGAGGACTGGTAAAATCTGGGATGAATGATCTGTCTCGGAACAAAAAGACTTTTAAGGAAAAGCTCAGCCGGTCTGAAGAAAGCAATAGAAGACTTTGTCAGCTTCAGTCAGGCAGAAGAGTGAAAGCTGATTTCCTGAGAATCGTGAAAAGAGGTATTTCAAAGAAAGAAGTGAAGTAATGATGCTGTATCCAGATGATTGAAATTGCACAGTGAAGGCTGTCTTCAGCAGGTGGAGGTTGCCAGCCATTTTGAGAGCCAATGTCAAGTCTCATCAGTTGAAGAACATCAGCTGCAGATGTGAGCAGTAGCTGGGCAGGAGGCATCAAAAAAAATGCATAAACATTGTATTTCTCATAGTGACTCATGAGATGTTATTTTCTGCCTGGGACACAGCACCCTATCTTGGTGCTGAAAAGTGCAGTTTTCAGGGTGAACTGGGAAAATTGAGATGCTGACTTTCACAGTAATTAGATTACTGGCATTTTTGCATAATTAAGAGTGGTGATTTCCACCCCAGTTTTTTTTACATTTCCAGAAAGTCTTAAAGTTTTGAAAACAATCATACAGATGTAAATGCTGGAAATGGAAGCTTTGAATGGGAAAGGAGGATGATGGAGCCAGCCCAGAAATACTGACTCCAACCCTTTCAGCTTGTGAACAGCCTCTTGAGAGATATGGCTATGGTGCTGTCAGTCTTCTGCAAGATGATCTGAGCGTGTGTCAGCCAAGGAAGTACTGCAGGCCACAGAAGTTCTGAAGCTTTTCCTACCTTAAAAAGCACAGGTTTAAGTACAGCTCTTGTGGCTACATTGCTGGGCCTTCAGGCACTGTTTTTGATCTGGAACACATTTCCAAACTCACAGAGATCGAAAAGAGATCAGAAGCAATCAGTGTTAATTCACTTCAAGCAAAAATCTGAACTTACATGGTTGAAGGGACCTCTGGAGATCATCCATCTATTATTTTACATTATTCCTATTATTCTTACATATAGGCATAGATGTGTGCTCACAGTTTACACAGAAAATCCAGAGGGGAATATACAGGAGTAGCAACGAAGCTTGTAGAGCAGCAAATGAGAATGTAATTATAATGAGAACAACAAATGGTTAAAAGCTTTGAGCAGGAGACCCCCATACTATGTCTTAGAAGGAAAGACTTCAAAAATCTACATAATTTCCCCCAAGATGCTTGTAAGTGCCAGAAAAAACAAGGGAATCAAAACTCAGATAGGTTAGTGAGGCTTTTGGCTTAAGATTTATCAAAGACTTCCTCTTTTCACTTTACTTTGAGGAGTTATCTTGAAGAAATAAGTAAGAAAAATACTGTCAAAGCAGGTTTATGCAAATTTGGTTCTAAACTAGGTTTTGATGAAACATAAAGTTTACTTGAAATGAATTTGATGATAAAATATATGATTGATTTCACACTAATAGCAAATCTTTAAATGCACGTTTCAGTTTGAAGAAACTGAATTGATTTTTCAGCTACCGACTCCACAACTTTTTTCTAGACGGCCTTGAAAAATTGTTGAGATCATCACAAATATTCAGATAAGAATAATTAATGAGTACATCGTTTTGAAATTCCTTTCAGAAACACTAATTACATCCAGTTTAAAGTGCAAACAACTTCATTTGTACACGAGAAGGCTGATTCGCTGCTTTAAGTAGAACATAAGCACGTTCTTGTCTTTAAGTATAGTTTCCATATCAGCAGATAATTTCTACTGAAATCATCATCAGTAAAATGCTGATATTTAGCCTGTCATTTTCGGATTTCGGAGTTAGCATTGTATAGGGATGAACAGTTCACATAAATTGAAGATTATTCTTCTGATCAGCTTTGGTCTCTTGAAGATAAGGCTGCATCAGTTCTGTCTGACAAATATCTTTGACAACTTCTTTACAGTCATGACTCTCAAGAACATTTTATTTTACATGGAATGTGAGACTTTGGAGCAGCAACTTGATTGCAAATTTAATAACAACATAAATCCTTGTCTGAATTCAGCACAAAAAAATTCAGAAATGCAGGAGTTGTATGTGCCCTTCTTCCTTCTACCACCTTGATTTCTCTCTGTCATGCTTAAATTCAGGTTGCTGGGTTGTCGTTTGTTCTTTCTGCATATACTTACACAGGAAGCTAACACCAATTATCATCCTTCAGGTTTTCTTGCCTTGTTATTACCATCACCATGAAATATTTATTGTTGTTTCTTATATTTTTGTACCTTGAGGGATATGGGTTTTGTTTACATCTCAGCAGAAATAAGTAGGAGAATGTATCTGCAGAACCTTGCAGGCATGTTTTTGTTTGGTCTGTGGAGGTACTAATTAATGCTGTTCTTAAGGGACCTGAAAGTTTAAGTTTTATAAGTAAAGTTCTTTGTTTCTAGCACTAAATAAAGTGTCTTATGCTACTTAACAAGATAGAACATGCAATTTTGGGGCAGTTCGCTCATCTGAGTTGTTTATTTCCCCGTGGTAATACATTTACTTTTACATTTCTGCTCTGGATGTGATTCATGGTTCTGCATGCTTACCCATAATGACAAAGCAGAGATACATCTGATCATTTGGCAAAAGGTTTGGTGGTTTAGAATTTATGTGCACATTCCCAAATCTACTGGCAAATTATTTCTAATTTGTAGTTAAACTTATGGAAGGATGTAGTGCTCTTAAAAGAGCAAAACTTGAGTTACAGGCAAGTGCATTTCACCCATGTAAGTTGTGGCCAATGAGTGTTGAGTCTTTCCCTTGCCTCAGACCTATCTGCGTATGTCTGCACTAAGACACACTGCTTAATTAACAACGTCAGGAAGCAATACAAGGCTGAGTGGTGTAGGACACATCCTGTCAGTCTTCCCAATGCCTGGCTGCTTTCCAAGCAGGAAGTGCCTGGATGTCCTGCACAGAGCTCAGTCCTGCACTTTCTTGGGGCCTCAGCTGAGGTACTGAAGCCCCAGGAGGTTTCAGTTTTTTGTCTATTTCTTCTTCAGTTCAGAGCGTCTGACACAATCTGAGTTGCTTTACAGCACATAATATTAATGTTTTTTCAGCATGAGACTGAGGGTATTGTCAATATGCCACGGGGTCATGTGCAAAACATTTTGTAGTATAAAGCCTGCTAGAAGAATAATAGAAAGCTGAGCAAGGTGGAAGGAGCCATAACTTGGGCAGCCTTTGGGAACCATCCATGATGTATGCAGTATTTCCACAACTGCTCCTTCCTGTCATGGAGAAGGTCATTGGGTGTTGACAATGACAGGAGACTCACCAGCAAACGGGCAATCTAACTCATCAGAGCTGTGGTTCTAAAGGATCCTGAGAAATTATTTGGCCAAATTTTGTCTGGATATTTGATTTCTTCTCTTTGTAACCCCACATAGTTCTAAAATATTTTATGCTTGAGGAGGAAAAGGCATTTTGATGCTCGACCTTCACTACATAACTTGGAAACACAGGGGTTTTGTGAGAGTGAGAACATGGCTTCATTTTTGGAAAGTGTTTTTCATGCTTATGATCTTGAATGCAGGAGCAAAACGTTAATGATATTTAGCTGTACCCATTGCACAGTTTTTTTTTCATTGGAGGTAATGGCAGAAAGCACAGATACAGCATGGCATTTTTCTTTTGCATCCTTCAGACTTCATAATTGGTGAGGATTGTTCTGAGAGTCAGTCCACACTGCCTTTAAGCTTATTGAAAGGGATTTTCCTACCTCTGTAATTTAAAGCCTTTTGGCCTTTTGTGTATGACAGAACTTTTTGAAATAGTAACATAGATTTCTATTCAGCAAAATGTGTAAACGTGCTTCTGAAATCTAATTAGTTTCATGCTTTTACCTAAATATACTCAGGCATGACCCTTGCTGAATCCAAATTATGCAGTCCGATGGTTCATAGTTACAAAGCTGATAACTTAGAAGGGTAGTACTCCCTGACAAAACTTGAAAACTTCCTAAACGTCATGTACTCACCCCATCATCTCTGCTGTCATACCAATTCCTTTCTTAATTTCAGTGTCCTTGATTCTATGTATGCTCTATCACTATTCTTTGTTTCTATGATTCTTTCTCATTTCAGATTACAATCAAATTTTTAAATATCCTGTCTAGTTTTCTTAATTCCTATTGTATCCATAGATTCTTTGATACCTTGAAGTATTATTCCTGAGAAAATGCAGTTAAGCGTGCTTTTTGCCTCTGTTCTTTTTGCTGTTTTTCAATTCTGCCTTTTGCTCTTCCATTTGTTTTTTACACATCAGATTAAGCCAGATTCCCACATTGCTTTATTCTCTAGAGATTTAAATCTAAGGCTTCTGTAGCATTAGGAAACCCCATGCTGAGGGCAAAAAACAACAACAAAAAACAACAAAAAAACACACTTTAAAATGTAGCGTCTCAGATCTCAGCCACATAGAGGTGTCAATCTCCCAAACTGAGACCAGGAAAGATGAGCAGCACTATATCCAAGAGCTCTGGACAAGGTTAAATATAGTAACAGGCCCAAAGAACTTGTGAGATGAGCAAAGCGTACTCCACCCCAGTGTTTCATGAGGACCACTGAGCACTGATGTGAGCCTCAGTCTTCCTGTGCTGCTCTGTGGCACCCAACAATTGTTCCCCTGGGGCAGAGCCCCACTTGCCTATGACGGAAAGTAGAAGTCTCAAAATGAGTATTTTAACAGACTTCATTTCTGTTGTTGTTGTTGTTCTAAATCTTCATTCTTTCATGCTTCCCACTAGCTTGTTTCCAAATGAGCAGTACATATTTTTCTCTACAGGAGAGGAGGCATATAGTTATTGCCTCTCCTGTGTTCTGTTTAAACAGTGATCAGAGAAGGACAGAAAAATAAATGGCATCAAAACTGAGATAAAAACTAAGTTTCTGGAGCAGTGTAAAGTGAGTGAAGGGTAGGCAGAATATGTTACAGTGAACTGGTGGTGTTTAGAAGCAGCACCAGATTGTGGAACAGTGGAGAGGTCCAACTCAAAGGTAATGTCCAGATGCCAGTGCTGGGAGACCAGCTGGATAGCTAAGCGCATGAAGAACTGAAATGTTAGCTAAGACAGGAGATAGTTCTGAAGTGAATCTGCAACACAAGAAACCAAAAATAACTACACTTGTGTTCATAGTTCACGTTGCCCAGAAGTAAGGTGGAGGGACTTTTTATAAGGGAAACTGCTTTAAATTGGAAGAAGGTAGAATTAGAGTAGACATTAGGAAGAAATTCTCTACTGTGAGGGTGGTGAGACACTGGAACAGGGCTGTGGATGCCCGATCCCTGGAGGCATTCAAGGACAGGCTGGACTGGGCTCTGAGCAACCTGGTTTAGAGGGAGATGTCCATGCCTATAGCAAAGGGTTGAAACTAGATCATCTTAAAAATCGCTTCCAACCCAAACCATTCTATGATTCTGTGTGGAGGGAGAAGAGAACAATGCCCAAGGAAGGCTGAGAAGAACAGCACAGCTCCTCCAAAGGAGCAGTGAGGGGTAGAAGGAGAAACTGGAGCCAGTCAGGGAAGCTAAGGGCTTCATGCCCTTGGCTTCCTGCAGGGTCAGCATTGCCCTTAGCATCTGACAAGCAGAAGAGGGAAAGCTCTGCACTGAGCTTTGGAAACCTTTACAAGAGCAGTGTGCCTGCTCTATAAGAAAGAACCTGGAATTTTTAAATCTTTAAAGAAATTGCTTGAGTTTCTAAATCACTTTTAGCTCCCACGTGAAATGCCCCCGGTCAAAGCTCAGTATTATATTTCTAGTCAAGAATACAGACTGATGTAAAAGACAAGCTTTTCTTATCACCTGTTAATTTATTCACCCTTCCCGTGTTCAGAAACCTTTTATGTGATAGGTATTTCTGTAAAAAGAAAACACCAAAGAAACTGTAGTTCTGTAAGCTGATATATATTTCCTCTACTAGACTTTATTCAACTGTGCATTACCTGAAAAGGAGAAACAATAAGCTAAAAGCTGATAAGCAAGCTACTTTTTCATAGTGTAGGGGGAGTAGGAATTAAGCTGCAATGCATAACATTTATACATCCATCTCATATAAAACTGCTCTGCTTCAAAAATATTAACCCTGCAATTTGAGTTAGAAAAGATCTATCCAGTTATTCATCTATGTAATACTATGCAAAGAATAGATGATATCAAACACTGTGTCTTTTTCTCTTCTGTTTTTGCTTCTGTTATTAAGGATAGTAAAACGTAAGAAAAAAAATCTGTTATTCAAGGAAGGTTATTCAGGAAGCTAGTTATAATTCATAGAGAAAAAGAATACTGATTTTATGGAAAGGCTGAAATAAGATGAAAAGATATAAAGCATCCTTTTGTCAGGTACATTTCTGGGGGAAACCACTTCAACCACATTCAGAAAACTGCTCTTATAAAAAGAGAGTTAAGCTAGATAACAAGACCACAACACATTTATCTAAGTAATAAAATTTCTCTTGTGGAAATGACAGAGTGTGGAAATAGGAACATTTTTTGATTGGTAGAACAATCCTTTGGAAGAAAATAATAGATGTTAGTCTGATTTCTTTTTTTCTATAGAAAATCAATGACCTATGGTTTATGGCAAATCAGTTAATTATGCAAGATGTCAGACCCCAAAAATGATGTAAGATTTGATTTTACAAATCAGTCCTTCTTGTGAAAATTCTGTAATAGTAAGTACTAGTGATTAAAATGTCAGCATAAAAGACTGCTGAAAATTCTGACACTGCAATAAGAGAATGCAATAAAAACAAACAAAAAAAATATATGATTTCAACTGAAAATTAAAAAGCAGCTCTAAGGTGCAGCAACATGGTCTCTGCATGTCCTCCTCTTTTTTTTTTTAACAATCAGAGCATACTCTCCAGCTGTCTTTGCAGCACATGTACCACATGTACTGGCCTGCTAGCCAGAAGACCCACGTATGGGGACAGTGTCAGTCTGTCTGTGTCTGGCTTTTGCAAGAATTGTACATATTCTGAACATGATGCATTTGGAATTTCTTAAAACACTTTCCTATTCTCAGTTATTTGCATTCTTCATTTCCCAGACAGCCAAATCCCAGCAGGACTTGGTGGTTTTAGTGACAGCAGTTTCTTCTCACTTTCAAGAGCATAACATAAGAAAAATACAGCAGTATTCCAGCAGGCTTTACCTTCCTTTTTTATGTAGTTCTTGCTTTCATTATAAAATCCAGTCCTTTGTTCCTTGCAAGTTTAATATGACTGGTTTTAAGTATGAAAGAAAATCATTACATCATATAGTAGTCACAGCTCAAAAGAGTGAGCTCCTGCAGTGGTAGTTTATGTTTATTGACAAGCAATGTCTTATTCAAAAGACAATGTGGCATTATGTGTATCTGACATTTACTGAAATGTAGACAGCTGGAAAATAATAGCTATGGAAAAAGATATCTGGGCCATGATAACAGGATGTGTCTCAATTTGGAAATTTCCCTACTCTAATTTTTTTTTGTTAATTCTTTTCCCATTTAGAATCCTATAGCTAGCTTTTATTCAACTACAACTGTACCTCTTTGCAAGAACTGTCCCATTTTGATGTTGTTGAAAAGTGTTTTGCATGCTTCAAGACTTCTGATCATTTTATTTGTTTGTTTCTTTGTTTTGCATCTTAACTTCCTCAGAAACTTATCTTTTAAGCATTGTTGTCCATGAAGGAACTTCTTCAACATTTCCTCTCAGCTGGAGGCACTGCCAAAGCAGGTTTGTAATCATTCCTTCCAGGGACGATGTTACAAAACACACTTGAGGTGCAAACATCTGGCAGCTTCCTTTCTACTGAGTGCAAAACAAGCTCATCAAGTGTGCCATTTCAGATTCTCACTGCAGACATTCTCAAAGCAATACCATGTTTTCATATTCACTTAGTAAAGGATAGTTAGAGTTTAAATCAGACGGCACTGGGCAAACTTTGGAAAGTCTCACCTTGCCATCACCATCTAGTCTTTGCCTCTCTGAAAGTTAGCATGCAGTGCCACAGGAGGGAGTAGATTTCTACTCAGAGTAGAAGTCATGCTATGAGTAATTTCCCTTGAAAAAACATAAGACAATGATGTAAATGTAATAAAATGTTTCACAGCCTCTCTGCCAAACTTCTTTGGGATCTTCCAGCACTGCTTTAACTTACGAAAGTCTTGAGCTGTGCAGTAAAGCAGCACGTGGGGTACTCACGTGCCTTCACCATTAACAAATTAATAAGAAATATTATCTAAACTCCTTCCAAAATGTATATCATTTTATAATTTGGTACTTTTGCTTTCTTCTCAGAGTTTTCTCAGTCATAGAACCCCAGAAAAAAGACCACCCCTAATTTTGGTTGATAGCTGTACGTTTGCTTAAGCAGACCTATTTTATCTGCTGTGTAGAAAAGACCTCTATAAGGCAGAGCCTGGGAATGAGAAGCAAAGGCATCCTCAAGGTCGCTGGGGAATGGTTTGGGGATTTAAATTTTGTCCCTTTAATTTATCAAACAAATTCAAGTGGAAAAAATGTTCATATGGTTGAGATATGGGAAATATGTGAAACCATCTTCAGGTGAACTGTGGCTTTGTCCCTAAAGCAAATGGGTTCCAAAAGTGTTTGGGAATAGCAGCCTGTAAGGTTTGTAGTGCAGGATTCACCTTTCTCTAGACTAGTAGGCAGTGGATATCCTTTCAAATATTTGCAAATAAAGCAAGAGACTGAACATTCATATTATGTGGCTACTTAGTCACTCAGTTTTGCAGAGGTTGGGAAGGAATTGGCAGAAGAAGATTGCCATCCCAGATTTTGGCTTTCTGTACATGATCATAAGACAAGTATGGCTGTTAGCAGGGGAAGGCTTCTTGCCTCCTTACACCTCGAGAGCAAAAGGAGTCCTACCTTGCAGTGTGCAGAGCAATAGAACAAATCTTGAAGAGCCAAAAGGTACAGAATCAGAGTGGGAGTCTGTAAGCTAGCAATATTGCAGGAGGGACCATAAAGGTCCTCCAGACCATGTCTCTTACTTAATTGATCCCTGCTGTACATGGCAGGGTTCCATAGAATCATAGAATGGCTTGGGTTTGAAGGGATCTCAAGAATCATTAAGTTCCAAACCCCTTGCCACAGGCATGATTGCCAGCAGCTAGATTGAGTGCTAGATCAGATTGTCTAGGGCCTCATCCAATCTGGCCTTAAATGTCTCAAGGGATGGGGTATTTCAAGATTTAGACGTATAATAATTGATATGCAAATAATAGTATTTATGGCTTGCCATTTCAACACTACAGCAAATATTTGATCTTTCAGCTCTCCTGCATGCAAAACACTCCAAAGATGGATTTATTTAGTCTTCCACATCTACAAGCTCAGAGAAGTTGAAATGTTTCAGATGTACTACAAGTTTTCTTACATTATAAGAATCTCAGCTACTCATTAGTATCAGAATTTTTGACTGGTTATTAATAGATAAAAAATATTTCTACCCATTTATATTCTCTTAAGAATTCAGACAACACAAGTCAAGTCTTTTGAAAAAGAGAAAATACAATGAGTTGCAAAAGGGATATAGGAGAGAATGTTACCTTGGAAACAAGAGATGACTGTTTGTCATTAGTTTAATGAACGAGTCCCAGAAACCTCCAGCAGCCCCCCATTAGTCTAACAGTTAGTCCATTGTATGCATATACAATACACAGTCACTAGTCCTTGTGAGGGATTGTGCCTGGGTCAAGTCTCAAGGCTAAAAATGAAGCCATTGCCATGTTTCCGAAGATCAGATTTTAAAGTATCAGAATTTTTTAAAGAAAACTTTTGGGGTCAATATTTTTCTAAAATAAGGTACCATTGCTCCACCAAAGTTTCTCCTTTGCTTTTGGCTGTGGGTTAGCCTAATGACGATTTATTTCCACTTAATGTTTATGTTTCTGGTTAAAGGAGACAAATTTTCAAAATGCCAGTGTTCAGTTTTGCATGTATCTTCCTGGGCTTGAAGAAACAAACCATGTTTGGGAAGAGAGGGACATTTTAACACTTGCGTGACCAACACTTGCAATACTGAAGTGCAACGAAATTACTGGCTCCTACCTTGAAAAGAGTTAGAAGTATAAGACTGTCATTTGAAAGGAGAGCTTGAACAGGGATAGAAGGTGTCGTTTATCCTCTGCTATGATCTGTAACCACACAGATACTGATGTAACACTCAAAAGAATTACAGTTAAAATACTTTTAGGATGAAATTGAATTTTTTTCCAGGCCAACAAGCCAATCAAAGCTCTGAATTTAGTGGGAGAGTCACAGTTTTGATCCTATACTATAATTTCTTCCAAAGCATTTGTGTTTCATACATGTGCTGTATAGTGCTATAGCTGTTTCCTGACCTAGGATCAGACACAGATGATCACAGGAGGAATAAATCTTCATCATTATGTGCCTGGCCCAAGAAATCTAGGCTGGGGTCCAGAGGAGTGGAGATGCAGCTGGTGCAATGTGTGAATTTTGGAGCTATAGCCCCAACTTGCCACCCTGAACTAGTTATCTGCCCAGATGGAAAGAGGGCTTTACATATCTCATGATTTCCCTGCGTACTTGGGGGATTTCTGTGAACCAGTCCAGGCTGAGATCTCCTACCCAGATGCACATCCGTCATCTGCCATCCTTTGGCCAACACAAGGCTCCATGTATGTATAAGGTTTGTAAATCATATAGAGGATGTAAGCAGGGACTGTCACATACAATCCTTGCAACAGTCTGCTGTCCGTGGATGAAGGTAGCCTGTGAACAAAGAGGCGAGGCTGGGGAGAAAGCAATACAACCTTTCTTTTACAGTAAATTAACAAGTACTTGTCATAAAATTAGAAACACATGCCCTTTCTGCTTCATGCTCTTTGAATATGAAAAGGCAACAACACTGTAAGCAGATCTTCCAAGGATAGACTGTACTGTTCTCTTAAATGCAAATGACATATGGCTGAGCCTGCTTATGTTAATTTGAGATAAAAAGGGAGGAAAAAAAAGTGACATCTTTTGAAAGAACTTCCCATAAGGGCAATAGGAGCTGCCTTTACAAGGTGTGTTGTGAAAGTCTGGCTTAGCTCCATCAGCAGCATGCACAGTTTCACTGAGACAGCAAAGGCTGCTGCAGCAAGAGGCACGAAAGAAAAGCGTAGAGGTGACAAACTAATGTCAACAGCAACAGCAGAATCAATTTTTATTTCATCAAGCAGCAGAAATCAGACCAATTGATTGGGATGGTTGCTGTGGTTTTTAAGCTCAGGTCTCTCCATCAGGTGATTTCTCAGATGAAAGCTCAGCACAATGCAAATATATGCTTTCTTTTTCCACAAGAATTGGAAATAGTATGTGCTAAGACTGACAACTCCAGCATCTGGGAGTGCTTAATGCGATTCATAGTTTTTCTCCAGTCATATGATTCTGGCCAAAGACTGCAGAAAAATCAAATTGGTCCAGAGGAAGCCCTGGTAAATAAATTGAGCAATAAATTGAACAAGTATCCTTTGATTTATTTGTTCTTGTTCATTATAAGTGAATGGCATACTTTCCCCTCTTGCAAATACTTATTGCTCTTTGAGTATAAACATCCATGACTGCATTAATTGCATTGTATCTTTTGATATTCATTTTATACATGTTATTGCTCTGCTTTAGAGGTCCTGCACAATTGATTTACACAGTCTCGCTTTTCAATAGGCATTTTCATAGGCATTGTCCTCCAGATGTGTTTTGTACAGGTCTAAAGGAAATATTTACTACATTCCAGAAACACTGTTGCCAAGGACTCCAATTTAGAAGTGGGGGGAAATAGTTTATGACAGACAGAACTACTTGCTGCTCTGCATACTTCACTTTTTAACCATGACATGATATTGCCAGAGCAACAAGAATGAATTATTCAGAAGAGAGGTATTCTTACTCAATTAAAACACTAGAATGTTCTGTATTTCCTACAGTTATTCTATGATAACTTTATAATAAATTAAATTCCTAATGTGACCAGATAGAATCAAAATGCAACTTAGAACTTTAAAATTTTCAGGTTTATACACTAAGGAAATGATAGGAAGCCAAGTTTACATATGTAACTGTCTGGGAATTGAGTCAAACCTGATTTAGAAAAAGAACGCTCTGGGCTAGTGCAGTAGACTACCTGAACTGGTGTAAATCAGCACATCTTATCTATAGATACTTAGTATATTTGTGTGACTACTTATTTACACCACAGAGTCTTGTAGATAATTAACATATTTTCTACCAAATTGAATATTGCTTTGCTGGCTTGAGATTTTTAAATTTTGACCTTCCGTTCCTGTTCTTGGCAATGCATTTCCACTCTCCAAGCTGTAAGTTTGCTGGGAAAACTGAGTGTTTGAAAGACCAAGTTAACCATCCAGTGGAGGCAGTCAGTTTTGAAGAAATTTCCCTCTGCTGTAGCTAAGTAGTGAAGTTTGTGTAATCTGACACAAGATCTACTTCTGTTTTGGGGCTGGAAGCAGCAGGGCCTCGGTAACTGCAGGAAGAGCAAAGGCAACTTCATGCAAAATATTCATGCACTGTGGGGCCACTGCTTATGTGCGTGGTCAGAAAATGAAGTGACCTGATTTACAGGCTTTACAGTCGATTATTTAGCTGGTGGGTGAGTCCCGTTTTTGTACATCAATTTTTCCAAAATTTGGCTTAACATCTGGAATGACATCCCTGTGACAGATTATGTAAAAGCAGCTGATGCATAAACTTGCTCCTCTCCTCTCCTCTCCTCTCCTCTCCTCTCCTCTCCTCTCCTCTCCTCTCCTCTCCTCTCCTCTCCTCTCCTCTCCTCTCCTCTCCTCTCCTCTCCTCTCCTTTCCATGAATATCACTTTAGTAAGTAAAAGATCCATGATAAAGAGCTTGACATTTGCTGGCTTTTTGATGTGTGATCAAACATTTTTTTCTGAAATACTTTGATTACATGAAATCTGCCTATGAATAATTCAACATAGGAACTTCTAGCTTGTGAATTGTTTCATATATAATGTCTGAGAAGAGCTGAAAAAGCACATATCCATTTTTCTCCTAGAGGCCTTTTGTCCCACTCTCATATCACATCTGTCTCCCCTGCAAGTACACGTTGTCTTCACCTTGCAAGCTGCACTAGGTGTAGAATCATCTCCATCTTTGCCTTTTGTGGACTACTCCTTTCCAGTCTGTCAAAGGAGCCTGCTTCCCACTTGCTTTCAACTTCTTTTCACTGTGACCTTTCTCCTTCCTTCCCCATTTTGCTGTAACAAACAGACAAAAGCAATAAAACAAAACAAGCACAAGTTGGAAAGCCTTCCACCATTGCTTGGAGCACTCGTCTTTGGGAAGGGGAGACCTGGTTTGTAGGTTTGTCTTGTTTGATGAGAGAGTGGTGATGTTACTAATAGTAGAATATTAGAAAAGACAATTTTAGTCGTAGACTCAGAGATGGAGGTTTCTTATAGATTAGACTAGAAGGCATTTTCTAACCTTTCTAACATTTTACCCTCCTGTAGTATCCCCATCCACGTTTCAACACACCTACCTTTTGGTGCACTGTCTTACATCCACCCAAAGTTTCCCCTATGCTACAGACCACAGGGAGCTCCGAAAATCACTCTGGTACGTTAATTCTGCCATGATCACTGTGCTAAGCTGCCTCTGCTACTCCCTGATATACCATGGCATAGCTCTGCATGGTTTGGCACACACTCAGTGGCTACTTTGGAAGTACTTGGGTGTTTGTAGCATATTTCTTTCACTTCCTGGATTTAAACTTGTCCCTAGCTATCTGCCTAATTAGCAACAGTACTCTATTTTCCCAGCGTAACATTCTCTAAATCAATCCAGTGAATCATATGGTGCTATTCTGTTAACTGTCTAAACAAGTGTCTGTTTTAACAGGTCTGCTGTGTGAAAACTCATGTTTGCACACTGAAACTTCTGCCTTTCTACTAGTGGTTTCTGGAGATAAATGCTAGAATTAGATTGCTGTTGAAAAATTGACACAAAGAGGACACAGAATCAAAGTGGATTCTGTTGGAGGTGTTTTGAGTGGGTATTTATAAAGGGAAAAAAATTATCATCAAAACTGTGTATCGTACAAAATCCTCTTGTACCTTCAGCTTTCATTACTGCTTCTGAATGATAGACATGCTGCTTAAAAAGGAAAGTGTCCATATTTAATTCCCCCGTTACCCATTTTTTTCAGATAAAATTAAACAGAACCAGGGATAACTGGAGTAAGGGTAGCTCTACGAGTAGCTCTTTGGCAGAGAGTCAGCAACATCTAGGAATTTATGGAAATTCCTTTTGATGAATTCTATGACTCTCCAATGGATGTTGATAGCATGTTCAGGTAATTTCAAACAGCATTTTAATTAGAAATATATAAATTCCTCTTCTGGAAACAACCCTGCACTCTCAGAGCATCACTACATTGTACCTGTCTGGCATAGGAGCATAGGATGTAGCTCACGTCCCCATCTTCAGATACATACTGTCATTTTTTTCCCCAGGGATGTATCCCTGAGCCTTCCACAAAGGACAGAAACTAATACAACCAGAGAGCACAGAGATGTGATTCCAATTCATTCAAGGAAGATGAAATTTGCAAGTGTTTTTTGTGCATGAAATGAAAAGTCATGGTGCACCCTTATTTCATCTCCATCAAATAATCAACTGTTGCTGAATAAAGTAAAATAAAGCCTGCACAGTTGCCATCAATTACCCCAGATCGCTTTCAACACTTTCTGAATCAGAGAGAGTGCTGGAGGAATTTAAAGCTGCAATCTTTCATGGGTGTTTCTCAGATGACATTATATTATGTTATTTCGCTAAACCAGTGATCCTTTACTCAGTGTGGTCTTGCATCTAAATTTTCTCTATCTCTACTGTCTAAAGAAAATCAGGGCTCAGGTCATTTTTTATCCCTTTCAAATTGCTTATTTCTTTGCAAACTGGCTATTATGAAACATCCCAGCTGGGGAATTGAGTAAAATGAGAATTCATTTAGAAAATTTCAACAACAAAAAAAACAAAATGGAAAGAATAAGCGAAAGATGTTTTGCCTGTGTTGGAAACAAAACCTTACCACTTCAGAAATGAGACATTGCAATCCCTCCACATCTTGCAGAACTGGTGTTTGTTTTTTAGCTGTTTTAGCTGTTTTTGCTGTTCCTATGGAAGACTATGGATCTCAGTGCAACCTCAGACTGTGTGTGTGTCCAGTAAGACAGGGCTGCAGTGCTCCCGTAAGCTTATGGTCATCAGTGCACAGCCCTGTGTGTGAGACATCACCCCTGGGCTGCTGAGCTCCAGAACCAATGAGCCAGGCAGTAAGCGAAGTGGTTGGCCACTGGGCCACTGGGACCCAAATCAAGATCTTTCCCAATTACTGCTGTGTGTATTAAATTGGGAGGAGCTGTTGACTCCCTTGAGGGAGAGCTTTGCAGAGAGTAAAGAGACTTTGAGGGTACAGAAGCTTTGCAGAGAGATCTTGACAAATTGGAGGGCTGAGCAATCACCAAACAAATGAAGTTTAACAAGAGCAAGTGCCAGATTCTGTACTTGGGACAAGGCAGTCCTGTATCTACGTACATACTAAGGGACGAGAGACTGGAGAGCAGCCCCATGGAAAGGGATCTGGGGGGTCTGGCTGAAGGCAAGTTGAACATGAGCCAGCAGTGAGCCCTGGCAGCCAAAAGGACCAACTGTACCTTGGGGTGCCATCAAGAGAGAGAAGAGACTGTCACACTCTGCTTGGGCAGAGTATGTAAAAAGGACATAAAACGGTTTAGAGAGAATCTAAAGGAGGGCTACAAAGATGGTGAAGGGTCTGGAGGTCAAGATGTATGAGGAGCAGCTGAGGCCCCTGGATTGGTTCAGCCCAGAGTAGAGGAGCTGAGGGGAGTCCTCATGGCAGCTGCAGCTCCTCACAAGGAGCGGAGCTCTGCTCTCTGTGACAGTGACAGGGCCCGAGGGAATGGCATGAAGCTGTGTCAGGGGAGGGTGAGATAGGGGTTAGGGAAAAGGTCTGCACCAGAGGGTGGTGAGCACAGCCCCAAGCTGCAGGAGTTCAAGGAGCAGTTGGACACTGCTCTCAGAAATAGGATTTGATTTTAAGTGGTGCTGTGTGGAGCCAGGGCTCCATGACCCTTAAGAGTCCCTTTGAATTCAGGATATTCTATGATTCTGTGTTGTGCCAACATACAACCTCGATATGTTCATCTTGCTCACTGCGTTAATCTCTAAACTGGGGTAATGAGTTAGCTCAGCAGTCTCTAACACAGCACCAATCAAATAGACCTGATTGGATTATTTTGGCAGCAGTACTCTCCATTCCTTTGGCTGTACTGAGCATCCTCTTCCAGGCCTAGAAAAGTACCTCTGTGCTCGTAATGTCTTGCTGGAACCACTGCAGATAGGAGGGGGATTCAGCCTGAGAAAAGCTGAGAAAAAGTTGGACGTGGTCTGGATGAGCTCATGAAAGGAAACATGTTTGGACAACAATCTTGGAGATGAAACCATGTCTAGGAGAGGAAAAAAAGAGGAGTGGAACAAGGTCAAGATGGGTAAGGAGGATGAGGACTGCTGCAGGGAATACTGCTCGGAAAATTATTGATTGTGCGCCTGCTGGCACCACAGCACTCCTATGATGTCAAGCAGATTGATTGAACTGAGTGGCCACTGAGTGCTCTTTTTATGCTTGGTGTTTGGTTTGAGAGCCTGGGGTCTGATTTGTAGAAGTAGTTAGCATTCACAGCTGCATATAAAGTCAATGGGAGCTATGCTCTGAACATACAAAGTAATGCATAACGCTGAGTATTTCACTAAGGCAAATCCTAGCCACCTGAAAGCTGGCAACCAAAATTAATAGACACATTTAACCTTAATCTCTATATGCCTCATTTTCACAATCAGTAAAATGCTGATATTAGCTACGTCTCATGAAAGTAAGTCATAAACATTCATCATAAATATCAAAGTACTATAACTATGAAGGCTGTGGAAAAGCCCACTGTGACATTAGTAATTCCATATAACAAGCAGGATTTGGATAGCTTTAAACAAAGCCAGAGAACATATGTTAAACAAAGAGATTAAAAATAAACTGCACATATGAACAGTATCTGCCACAGTCACTGTGCAAGGCATCAATCCTCAAAGCTAAACAACGTAATAATGCAACTAAAGGCTGAATTGTAACTTGTACCCTTGACAAGTTAAAACAGGTTTGCCTGAAGAATCTTACCCTTGGGTTTTTCTGACGAATTGACACTTGGCTTTTCAACCACGTTGTTCCTTTAATGTGGGTTGTGAGTTTTTTATTCTTCTTCTTTTTTTAGTGTGTATAAAAAGTGATGTAACAAGTTAAAAATATTTGTGAGTTTAAATTGATTTATACTCTGCATGCAAAATCATACGGATTTTGCTGAAGTGAATGAGTAACAGGGAAATTAAAAATAGGGGAATAGTTACAAGATATCAAGATATAATACAATGTAAATAATATTTTTTTTTTTTTGCCTGTTGTCCTACTTTGATTTAAGGAATTGTAATTGATAGCATAATATAGGTGGGAGAGTTAATATCTGTGAAAGGAACTCATTGAGCAGCTCATTTATACCTTTAATATATATTCCAGTAGCAATGATTTCTGTATCTTCTTCCTCTCAGAACTTTTTACCTGTCAATGGAAAGAGCTCTCTCAGCAGAACCATCTTTCCATTTACATCTCACTCCATTGATAGGTCTGTTTTTCCATGTCTCTTTTTTTCTTCTCAAAATATCTTCCTAGAGATCAAAGACATTCTTTGCAATTAGAAAAATAAAGATTTATTGATTCATCTTACAGATGTTGTCCATCTTGTCAAACCACACATTTAACATTGATTTTCCAGAGTAAGTGTTCTCCAGTGTCTTGTTTACAACAGCAACCAGTAATACTAAATGACCCTACAGCATGGTCATTGTATCCATTCAGCTGATAGGTATCTAAAAGAGCATGAAATAATGTAAAACATCCATGGCAGCAGTGCACACTTTACATTTCAAACTGCCATTCATGAGGACTGAAAGGAGTCAGTCTAATAACGCTATTGCACTCAGGGCTTCATCTGTTGAAAATCATTGGATATTTCTGTTTAAAGTAAACTGCAGTCCTGAAGATTTACCTTTTATGTTTGTATTTGGTGCTTAAGCACTAGCCCAAAGTGGAATTATTTTTTATATTGTATTATTTTTGTTTTCTCTTTCTCAAAAATGAGTTGTCATTTTTAGCTTTGTTTTTGCTATGGGTTTTCTGTAGGATTTTGAAAGATCAGTGCAGTGATGTCATAGACTGTGTGACTACACCCAAGAAATTTCTCTCCCAGCTGTCTAAGGAGGTCTGATCAAACACCATGAGAATATTGTTTATCAACAAAGTCTATAGGATTGCTCATTAGATGTTCATTTTCACATTCTGTCTCTATGTTCTTGCCCACAGAATTTTGCTGTTTCAGCAGATGCTCCTTACAGATGCCAGCACAAAACCCACGCCAGGAGCGCAGGTAAAAAGCCAGCATATACACAGAATCATAAAGGTTGGAAAAGACATCTAAGATCATCTAGTTCAACAAAGTACCACCAATGTTGCCCACTAAACCATGTTCCTTAGTACCATATTTACACGTTTCTGGAACACCTCCAGGGACAGTGACTCAACCACCTCCAGCAACCCATCCCAGCAACTGACCACACTTTCGGCTAAGTTTTTCTGAATACAAAAACTGAATCTCCCATGGCACAACTTGAGGGTATTCCCTCTTGTTCTACCTCTAGTTACATGGAAGAAGAGGCTGACCCTCACCTCACCACAACCTCCTTTGAGGGAGTTGTAGGGGGCAATAAGATCTTGTCTAAGCCTCCTCCAGACTAAAGAATTCCAGCTCCCTCAGCTGCTCCTCACAAGATTTGTCCTTCAGACTCTACACAGCTTCATTGCTCTTCTCTGGATATGTGCTCCACGGCCTCAGTGTCTTTCTTGTTGTGAAGGGCCTATAACTGAATACAGTACTTGAGGTGCAGCTTCACCAGACTGAGTACAGGAGGACAACCACCTCCCTGCTCCTGCTAGCAACACTATTTCTGAAACCAGGATGCCATTGGCTTTCTTGGCCACCTGGGCACATAGCTGGTTCATGTTCAGACAAGCATCAACCAACACCCCCAGATCTGTTTCTTCCACATAATCTTCCAATGCTGGTTGCATTGCCTCTGACTGTTGTGGCCAAAGTGCAGTACTTGATCTTGTTGAACCTAATCCCATTGGCCTCAGCCCAGCAATCCAGCCTGTCCTGATTTCTCTGAAGGGCCTTCCTACCCCAGGCAGATTGACACTTCCTCCCAGTTTGGCATCATCTGCAAACACTTGTCTTTTGATGTAAGCGACAAAACCCCCTGAATGCAGCCTGCCTGATAGAACTTCCAGCTGTGAGTGCTGAAATATTATGAGTCAGGCCCCCTAATTCACGGTCCATTTTTTAAGCCTGAAAAGGAAAAGGGCAATTGCTTTTTGGTTTCTGACCTGGCAAGTTGTGCTTGGGTCATGGTTTCCTATTTTTCTCCCAAACCACATTGCTGTCTAAAAATGAAAGAGAAGACCATGTGATCTCATGAAGGGGAAGGGGGAAAAATGAAAAAGTGCTTGGCAGCCCCAACACTTCTCTCCATTGCTGCCCTGGTAGAGCATCCTCCAGACAGGAGGAAGCACATTTCAGTTGCAGTGCCCAGGGACATGAAGGGTCCCCAGCAGCCATCAGGACAGCCTGGGCACATATGTTGCCTGGAAAGAATGAGGCTCAGTGCTGAATGAAAACCACGGAGCCTATGCCTTGTAGGAAGCAGTTGTGTGGGGAAAATTGCATCATCAAGCAATTAGAGACTGTATCTCAAGCCACACGCAGACAGGGTCAGACTGAGGTTGCCGAGTGATCTGAATTTGGTGCTTTTCCATACTTGTCTAAAGCCCCCTGTCCAGCAGAAATCAGTTTTGTCACAGGACTGCGAGCAGGGCAACCGATGAGCGAGCTCTCTCATCCCTCACACGAGCACGAAGCCCCCATCGGGCGCAGAGAGCGCTCCCCCGGGCCGCCTGGGCCCCACCGCCGCTCCCGCGAAGCCACCTCCGAGGGCATCCGCCCCGCTGCCCGCGCGAACCCGGGGTGGGCCGGGGCAGGTGACCCGTGGAGGGTGGCGGCGCTCGGCGGTGCCCGCAGGGGTCGCTCGCGAGGAGGCAACGGCCGCGCGGCGGGAGCGGGGGCCGGGCCGGGCCGGGAGGACGGCGGGGCCGGGCCGGGGTGAGCTGCGGGGGCCGCGCGGTGCGCACGACTCGGCCGCGAGCCGCAGGCCGTCGGCGGCGAAGTGGGGGCTGTAACTTGACACCGGAGCGAGAGGCCGAGCGGAGAGAGGGAGCGAGAGAGCGGCGGCGGAGGAGGAGGAGAGGAGCCCCAGGGAGCGGGATGGTGACCACCTTCTTCTCCTCCCCTTAGCGGCGCTTCGCAGCAGCCGCCGCCGCAGCGCCGGGACTCTCGCCTGCACGGGGCCGGGGGAAGCCGGCGATGGGGACGGGACGGGCCCCCTGAGTCTCCGCGAACTTTCCCCGCCGCGGGCAGCCGGAGCCGAGCAGGCGGATGGAGGATGCGCCCTGCCCGGCGGGCAGCGTGAGCCGGCGGCGGGGGTAGCATGAAGAAGAAGCAGCAGCACGGCGGCGGCGGCGGGGACTGCCCTGCGCCCCGGCCCCCCGCGGCGGTGGCGGCGGCAGGGGGCCCGAGCCAGGGCGGGGGCTGGAAGCGGCGGCGGCCCCTCTCGCTGCTGCCCTTCCTCTCTCTGCGCGACTACGGCTTCTGCATGGCCGCCCTGCTGCTCTTCTGCGTGGGCTCCCTCTTCTACCAGCTCAACGGGGGACCCCCGCACTTTCTGCTGGACCTGCGGCACTATCTGGGTAAGCGCGGCCCGCGGCAGCGCGGCCACTTGTTGCGGTTCTCCGCGTTCCTCTCCCGGCCCGGCTGCGCGGCGGAGCTCCGGGGGCTGCGCGGGGAGCGCCGGCTCTGCCCGCATCGCCGCGCGTCCGAAGGGGCAACTCGCAGGCGGCCCTCGGGAGGAGGGCGGCGGGAGCGGGTTCTCTCTCGAGTTAACGTAAGGTAGAGCTCCTCTGAGGCTTTTAAATCCGAAACAGCTTTGTGGCCGGGGATGCCCCTTTGTTTGCCCGCTGGCCGTACGCATCTCTGGCTGTGGGAGCCGCGCCAGCCCCGTTCCGAGCTGCGGAGCCGGGACGGGCGCTGCGTGCGGTGCCCGCGGGTTACAAACGGGGAAGCCCGGGCGTAGCGCGTCCTGCGAGCAGCTGCCGCACTCAGGTGTGTGCGGGAGCGGTCGGACAGAAACCGAATGACACATGGCACCGGGGTTTCGCTACGTGCCCGATTTCTGCCTCGCTGAGGTTTACTTCTCTGCCTGACGAAGAAGAGGTGGAAAGCAGGGTGATTCCTCGAGGACTGGTCAGTACCGCTCAGTGGCAGGGCTGGTTCAAAGGGGGAACAAAAACCGAGGGGTTTTCCGGATGGGAGGATAACTAGGGGTAGTTTGCGATGTGAGTTTTTACCGCGTTAGCTGCTCTATTGATTGTCCGCGAAGGCAGTCCGTAAGAGACGAGGTTACTTTGCAACCCAATTGCAAAGTAAAGCTCGGCACTTGTATTTCAGAAGTGTAAGCTGAAAATCCATTTGTCTGCATGTGTTTTATGAACGTCCTGGGAGCGCAGCTGTGTGTGTGAGCTCTGCTTTTCTTTAAGGGAAAAGGAGCCCAGCAGTCAGTCACCAGCTGAGGGCATGAAGGGGCAGAGCCAGGCTTCTCTGAGGAGCGCAGCAGTGGGACAAGAGGCAACACAGCAAGTGCTGATGAGGTAGATATTAGGGGAAAAAATGCAACGTGAGGGAGCCCAGTGAGGTCTGCCTGTCCTGCCAGAGTTCCAGTAGCTGGAGCCCCGGGCACCTCAGGTCATGCTGTCTCTGTACTCTCAGAGGAGGGGAACACATGAACAGGAATCCCTTCCAGTCCATCCTCTGTTCTGCTCAAAGTGGATAAGAACATGAATGGAGGTTCAAGTGAGTACAGGAGAAGGAGTACTTTGAATGTTGCTTCCCAAACACAGCAGAGTATTGCCATTTTGGCTTGGGTTTTACTGCATGCCTTTTTCTTAATTTAGTATTAGTTATGAAGAAATTCCTACACTAAAGAGGAAATAGACAAATTTTCCACCAAGGTGTAAGTAGGTTTTCCATACAATTGATTGATGTTTTATTTGGATCAAGTACAGATACTTATTTTTCAAAGCAAGGTTGGTGCCAATTTTTTGAATTTTATCTTCATCAAGGATGAATGCTGCTGTGCACAAATAGTTTGTGAGGAGCACACTGTTAGACAGCTTCTCAGTTTCTGGTCTTGAGGGATCCAGGCTGTAAAAGTGGGATCTGCTGCTTGAAGAACTGTTGCTGTCTCTGCTGGAAAGTGTTCTGAGGCCTGCGGGTGGCCTGTTTGGAGGACACTGGGACTCGACCATTTTTGGGAGGAGCTCATCAGGTGCTGAAAAGCTCTTATTGTATGTGCCCAAATGTGAGGAAATACTGGGGAAGAAGGTGGTATTCTTTGGAAAAGGAGTTGTTTATGGTTAAGACATTTGAGCATTATTTTCTAAAGCTATTTTACACTTCCCAAGTATATCGCTACATTTGGACTGACAAAGAGGATCATATCGTTGACATGGTTTAAGATTTTCTTTTTCCACTTAGTGTAGGTTTTGCAAGATCAGTGCTATACTCCTTGTTTTATCCACCTGCAAGGTTTGTAATTTGTCAACCTTTTATCTGTAACCAGTTAGGCTTGTTGCCATCTAGGGGACTAATAGAAGAGCTTGGAGGAATAGGCAGTAGACACCTGGTCATACTAACCACCAAACTATATGTGGATTTTATACAAGAGCTTGACTAGTCAAGTCTCATGACATTAAAGAAGATTAAGTGTTTTTTTCCTCCTGAAGCCACAGATCCAATGAACAAGCAACTCTTTCCTTCCAGTACTTCCAAGCCACAATTTATGGTGTGAAGATTTAAGTCCCCAAACAGAAAGAAACAGTTTGCAGACTGTGTTTGCAGTGCATGAATCTTTCAACTGCCTTTAAAGCTACAAGAACCAAGAGAGAATTGACCAAGGGGACAATTTATTTACTTGTTTAATTATTTTGCAACCTTCATAGTGTAGGGGGTCATCTTGTCTGGCTTTTTTTAATTTGCATTGCAAGTTTCAGTGTGCTGTTCACTGTTAGTTATGTTACTCTGCAGGGAATGCTTGTTTCTTGCCTCAGAACTTGAAAGAGCATTACAGAATCACAGAATGGTGTGAGTTGGAAGGGACCCTTAAAGGCTGTGTGATCCATTCCCCTGCAATGAACAGGTATACCTATAACTTGATTTTTGTGGCTCTCCTCTGGACACGCTCCAGCAAGTCTTCCTGTCCCTGGTCTCCATCTGTACATTGAGCCATTGACTGCCACTTTCTAGGTATGATTTGCAACCAGTTCCTTGTCCATTGAACAATCCATCCATCAAGCCTATATCTTTCCAGTATGGAGGGAAGGGTGTTATAAGGAATCGTGTCAGAGGCCTCACTGCATTCCGCATAGATGACATCACTGGCACTTCCGTTGTTCATTGACACAAGGCCATAAGTTGGCTATAGGACCTACCCTTGGTGAAGCCATGCTGTATCACCTCCCTCCATTCCATGTGCCTTAGCATAGCTCCCAGGAGGATCTGCTCCATGATTTTCCTCAGCACAGAGATTTCCCCTTACAGGTTGTCTGTTGTTAGTAGCCTGCCTGCGTGGTAACATCATAAGACTTCAATAGCAATCAGGATGGAAGTCACACTTGGTTGGACCGGCGTGTGATTTAAGGAAAATGGCAGAGCAAGAACAGTGGGCTTGAACAGCTTTCATTTTGTTCTTATGGCTGTATTATAAACTGAGAGGAGAAGGAATTAGTTTGTTTTCAAATGAATTAAGTGAAGATTTGCTAATCTTCTAAACTTTCCTTTGGTGGGGCAGAGTGTGTTTGGGAGGCATATGACTGTATTTTTAGAATACTTTAAGTGCTAGTAACTCTTGTCTTCCTGGACCAACTTCACTGGTGTTTTGTCCATATCTGTCTCCCTTTGTGCATGATTGTTGTACTGACTGGGGATGGTCAGAAAAGTATGATGGCAGTTTGCATGGGGAAGCAAGTAGCTGTATTCAGTATTTCCACTTTGCATTGCCATCTTTTCTCTTTTGTAAGAGTCTAGAAGAGTCATATGGGGAAAATGGGGGAGATCAGAAGATAGGAGGCTGTAGTGCTTTATTTATCCTGTTCTAGACTCAACCTCTTAACAATTCTAATAGGAGAAAAGGCCTGTGGAATGCTGCCCTTTTCTGCTGTCCTTGCTGGCTGTGGTTCACAAGAACAGGGTCAAGTTTCATGCTTTAGTTGTGCCGCTGGGAGAGATGTAGAGCTCTGGTTTTCAGCGTATAATCTGTGGGGGCTTGGGTGTTAGTGGGTTATTTCTAAAGAATCTTTGGAAGAGACTTCATAAAAGCACGTCTGTTGCCAGTAAGCTTAAACTTACTGTGTCAGGGTGTGTACCAGTCCTGGACCCTCTATGGGCTCCAAAAAATAAGAAAGCTTAAAAACTGCTAGGCTTTTCACTAATAAACTGGAGTATTGGGACTTACACAACATCTATGAGGTCTTGCTTGTTGATTCTGCCAAGGTAACTCTGGCTTGCTATTCCAAACACAGTGCCAGGAAAGAGGAGAATCTTCTGCAAGATGTGTAGGACAGAGCTCGTAAATCTTGGACAATCACGTGGCTTTGAGGAAGTCACCAGGGACTCCTTTCCCCTGTAATTGCTGTGTTTTTTGCACTGCTGTAGTCTTCCCAGCTTTGGCTTGTGATACAGACATGCTTCAAAATACAGAAATGAGTATTTCCAAGGGCTGGTAGCAACCCTCTCATGGCCAATAAAAAGAAAAAAGTCTTTTGATCTTTAGTATTTGCAGTGCAAACGTTGTTGTTGTTCATGTCAATTAAATCATTTCCCCTGTTGAACTCCCCGGGAGACTGCCAACAAGTCCACTGGTTGATGTCAGGGTTTGATTGCATGTGGAAATGACCTGTGCTGTGCACTTCCTATGTGAGACAAAATGTCCAGTTGTGTTCTTTAAACAAGCTCTGAATTGCTCCCCACTCTCACTCTTCAGTCGGTCAGACGTGCTCAAGTGTTTTGGTCAAGAGATGTGCATTCTAGGCTTAAAGTTGTCACAACAGGAGTTATGTTTATATTTTGGATACATCATAATTCTGCCAAATGGAAGCAGCAGAAGGGGATATCTTTCTGAGTGTTTGAGAACATTGAAGCAGAAATCTTATTCTAAAGTAAGCCCAAATTAAAAAAATATATATCATTGAAGTGGTATGAATTGGCTTTATTTCAGTAGGGTTTGGTTATTTACTTGTTCATTAAATGTCTTCCTTTTTCCTGTTCACATGTAAAGAGAGGAGCAAGGAAAAAATAGAAGTGGCTGACAGTATGCGTTTAATACAAGTTTTGTTTCTAACCTGTAGGAGGGGGAGGAAAAAAGTATTGCTTTTTTTCCCCCTTTTCTAATAATATTTCATTTATTTCTCAGTGATGGAAAGCTCAGAATTTAGCTCAGAATGATGGAAATGCTCAGAATAGGCAAGCTTTCTTAAAGTTAAAGCACCTAGCATGCTGCATTGTAGGTTGACTGATTCTGATTTTATTTTTTTTTTAATAGCCAAAAAGAGTTGTCTCATCCATGTATTATGAGTATGGTTTTCCACAGACTTGTCAATTTTGAAGGCCCATCAGATATGTGAATAGGAGAAACGCTCAAGGAATGACAGCCTCCTGTCTGGATGAAGTTTATTTTACGGTGTTACACAATACCAGTATCCTAAGTGGATATGCTTTTAACAAGGCCCTGGCTATATTCTTATAGGCAACTTTATTTTTCCTCATCGTTTCAGGAACATGTAGTGTAGTGTTCTCAAAAGAGCTCTTCAGTTCTTGTAAGCAAGTCGACGTTGCACTTAGAAATTATTACATTCTAAAATTCCTTAACGTTACAAGTAACTGAAAGTGCAGTTTAGAAATTGCTTCTTAAAGCCCTGAAAAGAGAGATTCTGAACAAAAGTGACAAGTCTGTATCTGTGTCTTTCCTTATAGAGTTTTCTGTCCTCTTTGGACTTAACTAATTTTGCTCTTGTGGGTGTGGTATGTATTTTTGCTTTGAAGTAGAGTAAGTTTGTATTTCAAGGTAGGCTGCTAAGTGTTCATGCTATAAATGAGCTTTTTTGCAAAACAAAAGATTTACCTCATCTCCGAGACTTTGTTAAAAGGCTGCATGACTTGCTCATCATTCAGTGCTTGTTCAGTTGTAAGATTAAGAATGATCTATCTAATGCTGTCAAATAGTCTAAGGAGAAGCAGAATGCCCCCTTGTTTTATGACTGACTCGAGCCTTTTCCTTTTGAAAGGATGTAGAGGTCACTGGACTACATAATCACAGAATGTTATTCTGCCTGGCCATTAAAAACTCTGTACAATGAAGTCGTAGCAAAAAATGTTTAAGCTTGTGTGAATGTGATGGTGATATTCTAAATATATCTGGAAGGTTGGACAGTATTTATTCAGAGATCTATTTTCTGCTTTTGAAGTTAAATTCAAGTCTGGAAATCAGGTGTTGTATATGCAGCTGTGTGTATACTTGTTTCATGTTTTGAGCTTTGTCTGTGACCTTGAAAAGATTAATTCACTTCCTGATGAGAGGGAATATTATTGCAGTTTTTTTTTCAAAATGTATCTAGTTTTGTTTTATTTTGAGATTATATGATAGAGAGATACACACCTTAGAGAGGATGCATCTGCTGAGTAAATGGGATGCTACACTAGGACACAGGGGGATGGATGAGACTTCTGTTCCTGGTTATGAATTCACTTCATGTGAATTTGAACAAGTTGGATGTTAATTCCATCTTTGTTTAATCCCTTTTGCCAAAGGATATATGAAAATAAATGTTTAGTAGAATATTACATTCTCAGATACTACAGCAGTGGTAGCCATAGAAATACCTAATAGGATTTATCACAAGTATCTTTATTGTTTGGCATTGAGGCATTTGGGCTGTTTTCAAAAGTGTTAAGACAGTGTTGGATGGCAGCTGTGTGTAGGCTAAGGCAGTTAGAGGTCCAGCTGCTTTACTCTTCTAAGGGTATTGCTGCTGTTCATTAGTACAGTCTATGCCGTTTTGCTTCAGGAGTTATTGCTGTAATTGTTACCCATTGTCGCATCAGAGGGCATCAGCTTATAACAGTTCTGTGTATACACCCTCATATCAAAGACTTCATGTTCAGAGGAACGTAGCTGAGTCTTTTACTTCTTGGTGATGCTTAGAATTTTGTTTTCAAAAAATAAAAAAGCATAGTTTCTTCAAGCTGTGTACACCTCAGGTGAATGTCAAGCATTTTTTGCTTCAGAGAATATACGGCCAAAAGAACTGGCTGTCATGGGAGGAAAAAAAAGTGACTGATGGAGTGGTTCTTGTATTTTTGTATGACATTAGGAAGGTAGAGAGTTGCTTCTGCTTTGGATTTGGCAAAGAATGATCAGCATTAGAGGATGTTAGAAAGGAGACTCTCTAGCAAAAGTAATTCATACAAAGCCTTCAACACATAGCTATGGGGAAAGTAAAGCCTGATCAAAAAAAAAAAAAGAAATCACTTAAATGCTTTGAGATTAACATCTGTGCTAGCTCTACTGTGCTGATTCCTGATACAAACTATTCTGAGATCAGTAGTGTATGACAGGATCAGTAGTGACAGTAAATGGAACACAAGATGAAAGTATAATGGAGAGGCATGATTTTTTGGTGGTTAACAGTTTGTAAAATAGTTGGCCAGGTCAAATTAGATCATAGGACAGTCCTGGCACAAAAGCCTGAAGAAAATAAAATCCAGTGGGGTAAAAAGATAAAAAAAAGAATATCACTTTTTTATTTTCCATCTCTCTCTCTCTCTTTTTTTTTTTTTTAAGTGTTCATATCCTTTTCTGTCTTTTTCTATCCCCTGTTTCTAGCTTCTAATTGATTCATTCTCCTACCTCTTCTTTTGATCCTGTCATTAAAAATATATATATTTATCACAAAATAAAAATATTTCTAATATTTTTGTGAATAGAAAGAGTCTGGAATTGCTGAAATCACTTGAGCTTTTTCTTGTGTAATATTAACCCCAGTTTCTTGAGACATGTAAGAGGCGCAGAGCCCTTCTCTCTGACTTAACACTGTGAGGAAGTAACCCATTCGAGAAGAGTGCTGATGGTTATTTTGGGGTAAGAGCTGTTCCTCTATACGAAGATGAGGTTTGCAGGTGATTTTTAAGAATTCACTTATATATATCGCATGGACTAGAAAAAGAAGTCTGTCTATACTTTTTTTGGAAGTTGTGACTGTGCACCTGCTGCTTACCCCTTGCAAGTACAGCTCTAAATCACAGCTATGAAAGGAAGTCCTGTGTGTTCTCGCTGCTATGAAGCACAGCCAGCAGAGCAAATAGGTGCTCTCTGTGTTCATCCAAACTTGGATGAACAGACACTTAAGAAAATAAACCATGTTGTTATTTAGGACAGATAATTTTTAAGGACTTAGTCACAGCCATTCCAAATTTGATTGTAATCCATGAAGGATTAAAAGGGCAGGAGATCCCTATGCCCACCTCTCTGCGCTGTTTTACTTTTGAGGCAGTGGATTTAGGAGCCAAGACTTACAGGGGTCCAGAGTTTGATCGTTTGTACCATGAGGTCAAGAAAGGGATGAGAATTGCTTTGAAATTAATGGGAATTAGGTACTTCCTTGGATCCTGCTTTAGGACTCATATCCCACACATTATCTGCTGATTCAGGTATCCACTCTCAGCTGGTCTCCCTTGCTAATCAGTAAGCTGCTTCCAGTTCATTATGGCTGGCGATAGATGCATAAAGCAAATAGGATCAGTTCTTCTTAGGTAATCTGTAGCTTGTTGCCATTAAGGTGACAGGAAACACCAGGGTTGAGCACCCGCTGCTGGTCATTACCTGTGGGCAATGGAGTTTCTTGCCTTAAAAGCTTAAAATGGCTTAAAAGCATAAACAAAAATTTTTATTTCTCTGGTTTTATATATATATATATATATATATTTGTTGTTGTTGGTTGGTTGGTTTCTTTATTTTTTTAACTTTCTAACGAAAGCACTGGAAAATGATGACACACATTTTTTCACTAAGGAGAGTTTTCCCATTATTATTGGTGACCAGCAAGTAGATTTTCAAATATACTTATGTTTATATAACAGGGCATTTGTTTTTCTTTGTTTTATAATCTGGGTTAGAGGATGTTTGGAGAATGGAGGGGTCAATAGGAAGTGGAGAGCAATTATTTGCCTGAAATTTATTTTACTGTCTTGCTTTTCAGAGTTGCAGTGGGGGAAGCAGGCCCCATTGTGTGGAAAATAAATGTTTGGTTTTATTTGTGAGTGTGGAAGTACAATGATTTGGTACGTATAAGGGTTTCTAATACTAATGCTCTCAAAACAGACATTTGGGTGCTTGCCAAAGCTTTCTTCCTGTCACACATAATGATTTGGGATAGAAGAAATCATGAGGTGAGGATGAAGATCATGGAGCCTTTGGTGGTTTGAGTAAAGAAGTAGAGCATCTGCCAGATCTGAGAAGTAAGGTTCAGTGCTCTTGTTTTTGTGTGTGTTCATTTCAAAAACTACTGCTGGTCAAATGAATGCTTGGTTCAACTTTAACTTATCGTAACATACTTTGGTAGGTCACCAGGCTGCTAGCACATAGCAGATCTTTGAGTTGAGATTCAGTGGCCCAGTTCTTTTGTTCGTCTGTTCAAGTGCAACACCAGACCACATTTAGTGACTCCTGGCTTCCAAAGCTTCTTTTTTTTCCTTAGGAGCTTGTCCTCTCTTGTCTTACCTACATCTTGCAAAGGGCTATCTGAATCTGTCTGGAAAATCATATATAAGGATTTTAGGGGAAATGTCCCGCAAGTTATCTATGCTTTTGTCTTCGTAAAAGCAAGGAAATATGCTTACAGTGTGTTTTGAAATACACAGAAAGGTCTTAGAGCTAGGATGTTTGTAGGCCTCTGCTGAATGCTTTGATGAGTTTACAGGTAGAAATTGCCTTCAGGTTGGACAGTACCGTGCATTCCACATTGAGTGGAAGAAAAATGGCAGGGGGAAGAAGATACAAAGTTAGCTTTGATCAGAAAAGATTATGTGAGATTTAGACTGAAAATGGCTTGTTCATAAAGCTGGGATTTCTCCTTTCTAAGGTTCCCTTTGAAGTCAGCAGGGAGAGGGAGAGGTAACTCCAAAGAATAAATAGGGCTACCTGACATCTAAGTACCTGACTTGTGCACAGAGAAATGAGTGAAGTTTGGTGGGGAGTATCTGAGTCATCATCATATTTATACTTAAAAGCATTGGTTGATGACTAGTGGAAGGCTTCCAAAAAGATGATGAGGAAAGAGAAGAGACTGGAAGTTATACTTGTAAGATTTTTAGATTGATAGATCACTTGATGTCAGTGGATCATGGAAGCCTCAGTACTTATGGTGCCTCTAAATAAGGACTACATAAAGCACTGGAAAAATAGCTCTGCAGGGGATATCTGTCACTGCTGGATGAGTGATTTGATGACATATGTTTACTTCTCTGTAAGTCTTACAATTCCATGAAAAACGTGTTCAAAAACAATTGTGATATAATCTAAAATATAGTAACAGATACTTTAAGGCAAAGGCTGTGAAATTGCTGACTTCACAGATCCTTAAGAACGTGCAGCTGATTGTATTTCCTAACAGAATTCCCCATACAAATGTACAGATGCTTTTGTGTTGACAGTTGGAAGATATCACAATAAGTAAATTATGGATAAAAACAAATTAGCAGTGCCTAAACCTTACCACCTGTAGTTCCTTGTGCTTTTGTTTGTTTGGATTTTATGTCCACTTGTGTCATTTTGGTAATCACTGCATCGGTGCAACAGGCTGATAGAGGTAGCAGTGTATGTAAGTAATGAATAGTAGCAATAATGGAGACCCCACAGCCTCTCTGGGCAACCAGTGCCCTGTCACCTGCACAGTGCAGAAGTGCTGTCTGAAGTTCAGAGGAAACCTCCTGTGTTCCAGTTTGTACCCATTACCTCTTGTCCTGGCACTGGATACCACCAAAAAGAAGCTGCGAGTCCATCTTCATCACATCTTCTCTTCAGGTTGAGACCAGGGGTTCACATCTACATTGATGAGTCTCCCCCAAGTCTCCTCCCTCTCTCCTCTTTCAGGCTCAGCTCTCTCAGCCTTTCCACATAGGAGAGATGCTGGAATTCCTTCATCATCTCCCTGGCTCTTCACTGGGCTTTCTCCATTATGTCCATGTCTCTCTTGTACTGGGAGAAACATAGTGCTCCTTCTGGACAAGGGAACATGACTTTGGGAATGTAAGAGGGATGTCCTTTCAAAAATACAGGCTTCCTAGGAAGTTTTTTTCAGCACATGTGTGGGGGAGAAATAAATTCAAGTAGATGCCAGGTGCTTGCATATTCTCTTGCTTATTTATTTCTTGAATCACTTTTTAGCTGATTGAAGTTAAACTGAATAATATTACTACTTTTTTGTGTGTGTGAAGTAGCCATTCTCAGAAGTGTGATTAAATGAAAGTTGAAGTGGTAACTGCTTCTTTCTCAAACTGCAAGCTTTGCACATTGCTTTACTAATAATGAGCAAAACCAATCAATTTCATCCATTCAGGAAAATTTTTCTGGTGAGTCAGTCAAATTCAACATAAGTTGCATTATCTCCCAATAAACAGCCTTATTCTATTAATCCTATTGTATTTCCCTCCTCTCATTTGAATTTTATACTTCTTGTCTCATCAATGAGGCAAACTTTGGGAAAGCTCTGGGATTCTTTGTAGCTTAACAGTCTCTGCTTTCTGCACTGTGCTATGTGGAAACAGCTGACAGCCTCAGTTTTTCCCTGGAATGTTTTGGTTATGAAGCTGTTCGAAGCTGAAAGATTTTTGTATTGCATATAGTGTCTTTCACCTTCTGACCTCAGCTCCAATAGTGCTGAGATTGACAGTAATTGGATCTTATTACTGTGGTGAGGTGTTCAGTGGCTTGCATGCAGTCAGTTCATTATGTAAGTTGTGATACCATAGCTGGCACCGCTACTCTCCTTTTCACTCCACTGGCTCAAGAGTAAGGCATGACAGGCTATAGTGTGAGCATGCAACATCAATGAAGGGTTCAATGAATTTTACGTAGTGGGGATCCTTATGGGTTGGTGGACTTTCCTGCCTGTTCCAGCATCCTGTGCTGCTGGGCTTGATGCTGGCATTTGCATTGTCCGTGCATGGTGCAAGAAGGAAATAACCCTTAGTAAAATCTTGATTACTAAGCTTGTGTGTGGGGAGTGTGTTAGCTCAACTGTATCCAAGGTAAGAGCTGTCCCAGCGCAGTGGATTTGTTCATGCTATCACTGCTCTGTAACTAAAACTGTTTGCATAGAGCTATTGTATCAATGACACATTTATTTCTTGAAAAAACAAACAAACAAACAAAAGCCCTCAGAATTTATTACTTCAAGAAATCTTACAGCTTTGACAAGGAAGCTGCCACCTGTTCTCTCCTTTTCTCTGTGACTGTTGATGAGAGTACAGCTTTTTGGGATTGTTTTTGCCTTCACATATCAATTTCCATCCAGTGCTTCAAAGAGGAAATTAAAGATGAACACTTAAAAAAATATATATTTAAGGCACGCAATGGGGGCATGTAACTTGCTTGGTGTCATTTGGCTGGTAAACAGCAGTATTGGGAATAGGCCCATGATTTCCTGGATTCCTGGAAGGCCAGAGATTTGCCTGAAAGCACTGATGTAAAGCAATACAGAAACCTTTCTGCTTGCCTTTATTGCAGCACTTAACTTGTCTCTCTTGTTTCTGGGTGATTTGTGTTGATGCGATCTGTGAAGTGTGTATCAGGACGTATATACTTCTCACGTCTTCTGCCTTCTTAAAAGGCAGTGGAGTTAGTTTTCTGATGGGGCTTTTTAAAGGAAAAGAAAGGCTCAAGGGAGTTGGAAGCCAAGTCTGCTGAACTGGAGTAGCTTTTACCTAGCAGAGCCCCCATCCTGTGTACTTATGGTAACATGCATTTTCCTGTCTGTGAGCAGCAACTTTTTGGAGTCTTTGCTCAACCTGTTCCCATTGGCAGGAGAAGCCTGATACTGTAGAGCTGTACATCAGGTTTGAGACCCTCAAAATAAAGGGAAAGTGTGTGGGAGGGAGTGATAACTGGGTGAGAAAAAGATGGGGTGAGAGAAGAACAGGTTGCTGGATGATTCTTTCCTTATTTAAACTAGAACGACATACCTTTTAATGTATTCTGCTTAAAACGAGTGAATAAGGGATGGAAATAATACTGGGGGAGTAGATAAGCGATAAATGGCATGTTACAAAGCCTGTTCCAACTGAAGATGTAGTTGGCCTACTTCTTGTTGCCTATTGAAGCTATCTTCAACACCTCTGTGTAATTTACTCAGCAAAGCTGCTACTTTTGTTGGAAAAATGTACTTGTGGCATAGCTAGATGTTAAAACAGCTGCTTTTTGGAGCCAACAGTTAAAAAGCTGCATATTCATCTTCAGAAATGTTTCCTCATCTATGCTGAAGACAGAAATGTTTTTAACTCTAAGGAGCTCATAATGTCGGAGAGTCGATGAGAATTTCATGCAAGCTTTACCTATTAATGCTTGTGGCTCCAGTTGGCTAAAATTTTGCATCCACAAATTGCCTTAATTCACAGGTAATTGTTGCATTGTATGAGGGGAAAAAAGACCAGAGAGTTTGTTTTCTTCATTTATAGAGTCATTACCATGCCACATGCAAAAAAACAAAAAAAAAAATTGTGAAACTTTAAGGCAGATGGACTGAATGATTTATGTGGTAGCTTTTAGCTTTTAGATGATCATCTTTTGGCTCACACAGTATGAAAAATTTCTGTTTACATGCATGGTACTCTGTATCCTAATTCAGGATTGAAATTTCATTTTTGTAATCTTGAACTCTTCCTTTGTGTATAAGGTTAACAACAAAAAAATAAGAAGCTCAGATTGATTCAACATGTAGTTACGTTTGAGTTAAAATTGCCAGGTTTAGCTCTACAATTCTCACATGGCTCTGGTTCAAAGTATTTCCTTTACTCATACTCTATAAATAACATCACAAGTATGATTTATACTCTTCTCTCTCTTCAGACATCCATGCTTCACTTCTGTTGTAGACTATTTGTACTGATCTCTGACTGCACAGGATCCTGCTCACTGGCCAAGCATTAGTAATCTCTTTTATTTGCTATATTAGCATACTGGGGCAGGGAATGGTTGCTGGATGGCAGAACCAAAGATTTTGAGTGCAAGTGACTAGATAGGTTTATTAGTGCATACCTTTATGTGTTCGGTCTTATCACACAGAGGCTTACAATACTGTGCAGGTCCGACCTATTGTCTGGAAAATGGTCCTGCTCAACTGGAAAGAAGTTTGAAGGGGGAGCAAGGAAGAGCAAAAGAGTAAGCATTTTTTTCCCTTTTCTTCCTTTGCTGTGTTTTTAAATACTTGTAACAAAGTGATGTTAGCACTAATGTATGGCTTAATGTGTTCTGACTCTTGCAGCTGTACTTCTTTGTGAACCGCAAAGAGCAGTTTATATAAAGTATAAATTTGTGAAATGGTCTTTTGTGTGCTTCTGAATGCATTGCAATTTCTTTGACCAAAAAAAAAATTGCTTTTTCAGCTTAGAAGTCTGGGAAAGTAAAGGAGCTTAGACTCAGGAAAGTGTATGTTAAGCAACTAAAAAGCCAGAGCTTGCATTAACAGCTCTTATGTGAGTTATACCAATTTCAGTCTGTCTGTGGCACAAATGTTAAGTTATTGCTGAGAATTACAGTTCAGTAGGGCCTAATGTTTATTTTTTTTAACTAGAAGTAATGTGGGCTGTGTGACCAAACTAAGTTTATTATACTGGCAAATACTGAAATTTCTTAGAATTTACATTTAATTATTGAATTTATTTTATTTATGCAACTCTATCTTTAGTTTGTTTTATTTGGAGTTCAGTCTGCAGTGCCATATTTTCTTTTTCAGGAGGAAGCTCTGCTACATATTAATTTTTTTCCTGCGTGTTTTTGAATATAGAGATAGTAGAAAGCTGAGGTGCTGCGTTGCAGAACTTTTTCCATAATAAAAATATAATATAATCAGCTTATGGACATGTGTGAGAATTTATTTGAAAAGATAATTAATAGTCTTTGTTATGCCCCGCTTAATCACTGTGAAAAGGATGCATGTGCAATGCATTGTTTAAACATGTGCTTTACTCCTTACCTTGCTACCTGGTGGTCAGTATTTGTGCCCTCCTTCTAATTTATAAAATGAATTTGGAATGCATATAAGGAATCAAAATATTTGCCACTGGATTTTTATCTCCTTTACTCAAGAGACTCAGGTGAAAAATGGTTGGTCATCTATCTTCTACATCTCACTGGTAGCATAGCATTAAACAAGGATTGAAGAAGTTAATAAGTTTTGTGCATAAGAAGGGTTGAATAACGTAGCAGACAGAATACTATCAAAAGTCCTTGGGATCAGCTTCATGCAAATTCTCAACACAAAATGGCCAGATTGTCTGTGAATGTCTTTACTGATGCATCTATGAAGAAATTGGCCTGAGGTACTGTTGGAAATAACTTGGATTATTTTTTTTCTAAATTATCTTTGATTTTTTGGGTGTTTTCTTGGAATTCAGGAGCTTCAACAACAGTAAGCATGTCTTGCTCCTTTAAAATGTTTCATTATAGTTTTTTAAAGATATTTTTGTAAGTTTATATTTTCATTCAAATTTCATTTTCATAAGTAGGTATTTTTGTAAGATACACTGCTCAAGAATGCAGGAATGGGGTTAGTGAAGCTAAAGCCCACCTGAATTTGAATCTAGCAAAATACATGAAGGGGAGGGAACAATAAGGGCTCCTACAGGCATAGCAGCAGCAAAAGGAAGAACAAGGAAAATGAGTTTTGCACCTGGGTCAGGGCAATCCCAACCATAGCTACAGGATGTGCAGTGAATGGCTTGAGAGCAGTCCTGAGGAGAAGGATTTGGGGATGTTGGTTGATGAGCCAGCAATGTGTGGTTGCAGCCCAGAAGGCCAACTGTATCCTGGGTTGCACCAAGAAGAGTGTGATCAGCAAGTTGAGGGAAGATAATTCTGCCCCCCCCGAGACCCAGCCTGGAGTACTATGTCCAGTTCTGGGGCCCCCAGCACAAGGGGAACATCAAGCTGTTGAAGCAGGTTCAGAGGAGAGCCACGAAGATGATCAGAGGGCTGGAGTGCCTCCCATACGGAGGCTGGCTGTGAGAGCTGGGGCCTGGAGAAGAGAAGGCTCCAGGGGACCTTATAGTGACTACAGGAAAGCTGGGGAGGGACTTCTTGTAAGGGCAGATAGTTTTTCTGCTCACATTGTATTGTACTCGAAGAAAGATTTAGCTAGTGATTAATGGAAAATAGTAGTAATTTTGCTCTTACATTATAATATACAGTTAAATGTCCAGCTAGCTGGCTTTGCACCTGTGAGACAAAGTAAAGTGATTTAGACCTACTGTTAGTAGAACATTTGAGAAATATAGTTTAATTAGCTTTTGTGTGTATTTGCAAAGTTCTTCCATAGCAACAACAAAAGTCCTAGAGAGCATGCCTGAGTGTGAAGGAAAAACAGTGGATAGGAAATTTAAGAGAAGATGTAAGTATGATAATGGGAAGGGAATGCTCTTGAGTGATTCCAGTTATCTTTCACCTTTTTCAGCACAGTGCTTTTCTCCCATTTACATCTCAGTTTGTTTGCTTTTTCCTCTTGGGTCAGTAGGAGAGCAATTTCTAAGAACAGGGAAGTAGAACAGTAAATCCATTGTGCCTCTAGGATGTATTAACTTCAGAAGATATGATGCTTCAGTTTCTTAGCTGTGGTTAGGCAGAATGAAGCCTGCTTGTTTTTGTTACTCTGACACCAGTGTGATTCAGTTGCAAAAGAAATTATACCATGCCTTTGCAAGTGAAAAATATTGAAGCAGGTTTGTTTCAATGAGGGCGATACCTCCTGCAGATTGGATCTAACTCAGGTGGGTGTGCCAAGGATGGGGGTCAAAGTTTATGGAGACAAAAACAAAGAGTTTTTTCAATTATAGCTTAATTTAAAAGAAATTACAGCAAGCTTTGCTTAAAATTACATGTGGATTGAGAGAGGAATTGCTATTATGTTAATTTATTTTCTGAGATTAGCAGTAATATTCTGAGGTTTCCTTTAGCACATACATGACATTCATATTTGGCACTAGCAAGCATTCCTGTCTGAAGGAATTTTTCTTGTTGGTTGGATTTTTTTGATATTTTTTTTCTTTTTCAGTACTTTGTTTCCTGGAGTTAAGGAAGATCAGTTAGAGTAGTTTTGCATCCCTTTTCCTTTAGCCCTCTTGTGCGTGTTAGCTAGATCTAGTTCAGTGGTTGAAAGATCTTGAGCAAGTTTTAAAGGAAATCTCTTAAAACATCAAGATTGAAAGAACCACTGTTGTTTTATCAAGTTAGGTCGTGGTATCTTTGCAGAGACTCAGTGCACACACAGACACTGCATGCTGAGAGAGAATTTATTTGAATAATTCAAATGATAGAATTGAGACCTATAATTAGTTCCATTTCAGTGATTTTTTTTTTTCTTTTCCTCTCTTCCTTTTCATCAAATGGTTTAGTAGACTGTAGTCTTTCCTGTGAAGTTTTCCTTTTAAACAGATATCAAGTACTTTACTCTTTTAAGAGGCTTTGTTTTCTCTGTATGTCTCCCCACTAGATTGCCCACTGGGCAGCAATTCTCAGATAATAGGCATATGCTGTTTTCACTTAAAATTGTCAAATGCTTTGTTTCTCTGGGAGTGGTGATGTGCACTGTGAGTTGCAGGCCATGTGAAAGATCTCTCTGGTTTCTATTAGTGTGGTGGGTTGGCTTGCTTAAGAAATAAATGAAAAGCATTTCAGCTGTTTCATTGCCCTTTCAGCTCATTCTTTGATGTAAACTTGACTGAGTGAAATTGTTGATGTATGCTAGCATAGAGACTGCGAGCAGGAGCTGGGTGAGCATCCTTAAGAGGGAAGAAAGACTGCAGTACTCTCCAGTGGTCATTTAAAGCTAATGAGTGTCAGCTTTGAGAAAGGAAAAAAAAAAAAGGAGCAGGAATAGCGGGGGTGGGAATACAGATAAGTGTTGATACTATAGTGAGTCTATAGTTAATACTATGAAGTGAGTCCTACTTTACCATGCTTGTCTCAAATGCCGCTTTCACTGTGTTGCACTTTGTTGCTCTATAGAGCTATATGCACTGTTGTGAGGAACAGGAAATTTTCCTTAGATACCTTTGGATAAGAGCTGTTTCTCAGCCCTTTGTGAGATGGCAATTCTATGATGTGCTAGCAGTCAGCATTCCCTTATCCACTGTATTTGCATTTCAAGTCTACCTCATCTTCTAAAGGCAGAAGTATAAGCAGTAGCAAAAACAAAGATAACAGTCTTTAACATAATGATGTGTTTGTGTAATATAATGTAATATACATGATACGGTAATATGATATTGTAAGTAAATGATTGATATAAGAAACATGTATTTGAGCACGAAGGAGAAGAAAGTGAATTGGTGGAGAAACAGTACTTTGACCAAAGACTGTTAAACATTCATACCTCGTAGGGTAAGGCAGAGCAACTTAGACTAATGAACTGCCTACACTAAGAAATGCCTGTGATGTATGTGTTTAATTAAACCAGTCATGTTTAGTTCTAGCGTGCACAGCTCTAAGAAGAAGTTACCTAATATAATTTTGATTGATATACTTAGTAAAATAATTTATTTTTGAAAAATCATCAGCTTCCATTACTAATCATTCTTAGCACTCAAACACGAGCAAATTCATTGGTCAAGATCAGAAAACTGCCCCTGTTTTCATCATGGAATGGCCATCAAGCCTTGTTCTATGAGATTGGGTGTATGGGTGCCCCATTTCTGTTACTTGCAGATAATTGAAAAAAAAAAAAAAAAACTAACACATTAATACTTTACACTGACACTGTTTGGGAAAATGACTGTGATTTCTTGTTCTTACAAGTAGCATACTTACAGCTTTTTTTTTACTTGAGTTACTTCCTTGCAAACTGAGAATAAATGAAGTTGGAAATCTAAATTATCAGAGCAAGGTTGTAGAAAGAGTATCTATCAGAAACCAAAGCTAAAAACCCAACACAAATAATATAAAAAGGATGCTTGAGGTTAGAAAGAGGAAGTAGTGTAGGAGATGATGTTCATTATTATTAAATACATAATGTAGATGTCAATAAATATAAACTTTGATCTAGATAGAGAAGAATTTACAAAGAGGGAACCTTTTATTGCCGCAGGATGAAAGGAGAAAATTACTCAGATTTTACACTCATTTCTCTTCATGTGCCTTTCTGTGCACCACAGCACAGGAACAAGTATCTAGAAGCATGCAGGCGATTGCTGGTATTTGGAAGGGTAGCAGTGTTTTAAGCTTCTATGAGGAACATTTGAAACTGCAGGAATTTCTGAATATCTCTTTTGCTAATCTCTTAAAGAAAGAACTTGGATGTTCATTTGAATCTGACTTTCAGAAAGTGTATATCTCTATGCCCTATACAATTTTAAAAATATTGTGATTGTCATCACATGGCTGACACAACTTTTAGCCAAGAAAACCCCATGATTTAAAGAGAAGAAATAACCTCTGCTTTACTGTTGGACTTGCATCAAAATCATTCTCTTTCTCGCAGAAAAATGCAGTCGGTGGTAGCTGCCAGCTAGTGCACAAACAGAGCCGAGAGAGGGAACAGCTGCGCTCTGAAAAACAGCATAGCTCCCACGCAGCAGTGCTTGCCTCACTTACTCTGTTTTGTTGGGTTTTTATGTTTCTTTCAGTCTAGAATTATACATTCTGGGGGATCAGTTTGCATATGTAAGTAAATTTTTCTATGTGAGGTTTAGGGTTAAGGATTTTTATTTATTTATTTATTTATTTATTTATTTATTTATTTATTTATTTATACACTAAGAGAGTCTAACAGCATGCTGGCTTTAGGAATAACTGCATCCTGCTTTTCGCTCTTCTTTGTGGTTCTTAAACTCCTTCTGTGTTTATATGGTACGTGGTCATTGTCCCTGAGATGAGGACTGCAGATACAGCACTCTGCAGTCAGCATCCTTGAGGTTATTGTGTTAGCATTTGTTGACCAAAAAAGACCATGTGCTTTGCTCACTCAGATGAATAAGAATACCAGATAGAATGGTCTGGGTTGATAAGGACCACAGTGATCAGTTTCAGCCCCCCTGCTATGTGCAGGTTACCAACCACCAGACCAGGCTGCCCAGAGCCACATCCAGCCTGGCCTTGAATGCCTCCAGGGATGGGGCATCCACAGCCTCCTTGGGCAACCTGTTCCATGTGTCACCACCCTCTGTGTGAGAAACTTCCTCCTAATACCTAACCTAAACCTTCCCTGTCTCAGTTTAAAACCATTCCCCCTTGTCCTATCACTATCCACCCATGTAAACAGTTGTTGAGGTGGTGGCATTGACCTAATAATGTACTTTTTACTTGGTGGTCTTCTGTGTTGCAGGATGTGTTTAAGTAAGGAGCAAACAGCGAGTGTTAAATTTCAGTTGAGACTGTGACTGAATCTTCATAAGAGTGGCTTTAAAACAGAAGAATAAGTTGTGACTGTAAGAATTTAAGTTACAGTATAGGACAGATATGAAATATAAAGAGTGATAAATGTGAAGTACATTCACACAGCTTTTTGTGTGCATTGTGTACAAGGTATTACTTTAAATCTCATTGAGATGTTGTTAAACTTTCCTTTCCACACAATCTCTTTTACAAGCTCTTGACTAACCATCTTCTAGTGAATATAAGTTTAGTATTGCCATAAAATCTGACTTCCCAGGGTGGTTTTAAGTGGCTCCAATGTTTTTGTGTAGTATTACATGCATCAGTTACTACTGACAACTGTCAGTGTTTTGTCTCCATTGCTATTGTGTGTTCTGTTCCAGATGCCACAGGATACAAATAATTTTTTTCTGAACTCTGCAAAAATAAGCTGAAACTTTACATACTCCACATCAAAAGCACAATCATTTACTGCTAGCTCTGTTTCAGACAATACATTGCAATTTAGAAAAGGTGAAATGGTGGGATTTTCTATCACAGTATAGTTTGTCATGCAGAAGAACGTTTGAGTGTGGCTTGTTCTTAATTCCTGATTATGAAATGTTTTTGGATTTGTGTTTCAAAGTTCAGGATAGCTGCCTGTGTAGGGTTTACACCTCACAGGAGCAAATGGTGTTTTGTTTTTTTGCAGAGTACCTAGAGATTCTGAAAAGTGTAAGAATTGCAACTCCTTTGCTGTTTTAGAAACTTGGGTGCAACTGTTGCCAAACATGCAAAGGTTGGTATGCATTGATTTTGAAGGACCCTGATCATAGGATCATAGATTGGCCTGGGTTGAAAATGACCATCATGATCATCTAGTTTCAACCCCCCTGCTATGTGCAGGGTTGCCAACCACCAGACCAGGCTGCCCAGAGCCACATCCAGCCTGGCTTTGAATGCCTCCAGCGATGGGGCATCCATAACCTCCTTGGGCAGCCTGTTCCATGTGTCACCACCCTCTGTGTGAGAAACTTCCTCCTAATACCAAACCTAAACCTTTCCTGTCAGTTTGAAACCATTCCCCCTTGTCCTATTCACTATCCACCCTCGTGAACAGCCATTCTCCCTCCTTTTTATATGCTTCCTTCAAGTACTGGAAGGCCAAAATGAGATCTCCCTGGAGCCTTCTCTTCTCCAAGCTAAACAAGGCCAATTCCCTCAACCTTTCTTCATAGGAGAGGTGCTCCAGCCCTCTGATTATCTGCTCATGCTTTGCTCCTGCAGCATCTTTCCATGCAGGGAAGATGGAAGGCAGCATCTGCCCCTCCTTGCTGCCCTGGTGTCTGGTACCTCAGTCTCTGCTCAGAAGAATAACCCTCAGCACTGACTGTCATCTGGAGCACAAATTGGATGATACAGCAGAATGTATGTTTTCCCCAATTGATGAAGGACTAGTGTGAGGGTGGTCTGTGGTGACAAATACTTCAAAAGCAGAAAAATAGGCATCTGAGTTTAGAAATGTCTTCTGTGAACCTTATGATGCATCAGTGTACTTAGTTGAAGGTCTTTTTCAACTGATAGTATCCTAAGTAATTCTTGTGTGATTGGGTAAGGTAGTTTGGAACAAAGATAGTATTCAACTTAAATTTGATTTTCATTGCCACCATTTTTGCTGATTGCAATAACATTTGTTTTGCAATGTCTCATAGTTAAGGAAAATAGGAAGAAATAGTTACGGAGGGCACAAAGCTAATTTTTTTTTTTTTAATTTTATATTTCATGTGACATTTATTCCATAAATACATAAGATGCATCTTTATTCTAATGGCAGATGGGGGGGGGGGGAGGGAAGTCTGACATTTAATGGCCACCCTTAAAATTTTTTTAGTGAAAAATATTTAAAATTGTTTTAATGGCAAGTGTGGTGTTGACGGTGGTGGCATACAATCAAGGCTGAGGAAAAGAGGAAGACAAACGGGTAGTAGCAAAATGAAGTTTTAAGGATTTTTTAATGAATTGTGCTGTTTTAATTTCATTCATATTTCCATTTGTAATTTTTTTTTCTGTTGCTTCCAAGCTCTGGAACTGTCATATTTCCTGTGTTTTGTCTGTACTTGGACTCCGTTTTCTTCTGACTTTCTGGAAACCTGATGATTCCTTTGATATGTATGCCTTCGGCAAATTAGGAAGCTCTTTGGTTATGCGAAATGATATCAAGAACATAATACAATTTTTTGTATAAAAGCTTCTGGTAATAGTGAACAGCTGGAAAAAATATGGATATTTGAAAAACAGCAGATGCAGGAAGAGTGTTGTTCTGGACATACCGTAGCAATGTCTTTGTCCATGTCCAGTTCATATTGCTTGGTGAGCATCTCCTGCAGAGCTGGAAGTTGTGGGAGGGCTGTGAGTCAGCTTCCCTTGGGTTGCACCAGTGGTGTATGTGTTTTGGGCTTGGCTGTGATTTTTGTTAATGCTTGTGACTACTTAAGGAATAGCATAGTCAGAAGTACCTGTTAAGATGCTGAATTGTGTGAGGTAAGTAAATACCGAATCACCTGGACTGACCATTGCAGAATGAAAGCATTGAATACATTAGCATTGAAAATGGCTTGAAGGCTCTGTGAGTAAAAGAGGGCTTTGTGTCTTGTCAGCCAGAAGGATTTCAGTCAGTCCTACCAAATCCTACCTCAGCTGTGTACAAAGTCAGAGTTCCCATTGCCTTCTCTAATAAATCGGGAATCAACTGCAGGCTTCCAATTTTGCTCTGGGCCGTGGCTGCTGGTGAGTGGACAGCCAGCATTGCACATGATGCCATGAGTGTTAGACCCCAGAGATGGGGTTTATGTTAGCTTTTTGTGGGTGTGTGAAGAAAAGTCACCATGTATTGCAGTGAACCTACGAGCTATGGCCAAGGCCACGGGGATGCAGAGGTTAAAGAGGGTGGTGTGCCTGGATCCTAAAGCACTCCCAAAAGTGTGGGTCCTCTTTTCCCATCCTAAGTAAAGGAATTAGCAGTGGCAAACTGATAAACAGAATGAATAAACTTGCTGCTTTACTTGGTGAGATTTGGAGATAAACTGTATATAGACTAAATTTAAGAAAACGTAAACATTATTTACTTGTGTTTATTCTTAACTTTCTCTCTGGATTTAGATGTAAATGTTGGGAGGCAGCACTTGCTGGCTTTTCTAAATTATTAATCTCCTCTTTGTCAAGAAGAGACACTTTGGCCTGGGTTATGATACCTGATTCCATCTATCCTAGCTGGTTTTATCATGCTATTATAAAATGTGTTACCACTTGAAAGTGATCGATCACTTGCTAACTTGTTTTGTGTGATAGTAAAACCGGAAATCTGAAATTCAGGAAATAAGTTACTTTAGATGCCTGAGCCCTTTCTGCAGATCTGAGGCAATGACACTTGCCAAAGCTGGAAGTAATAAACTGGATTATGTTTTGGATATATATATATATATATATATTTTTTTTTTTTCTTGTTCTGTTGAAAACCAATGGCAGCAAAGTTTCTGATCAGAACCTTGTGAGTTTATGGAAGCGTTGGCAGTATGAAGGAGTGAAAATGCACTGTCTGTCCTCAGATGCCAAGAATCTTTGGAATACTGTGGTTAAAATGTTTTGCTTTGTTTTTTCAAGTATGTTAAGAGTTGTGGATGTTCTAGGAACTTTTGCAACAGTTCAGTGGACAGGCGAATGTGGATTGGAGGCTCGGAATGGGGAGACAACCCATGTTTTGTGTGCCTCTTACTACATTTGGTATGTTGTTTTATATAGCTCACCTTCCTTTGCCCTTTTGATAAGCATATGGGCTAAGCTGTTTGTTTTTAAATAGTAAACCATACTGTGGTGGTTCTGGATGTGTAATTACTGGAAAGACTCTGAGTATAATCGAAACTGCTCTTTTGGCGTTGTCTGAGTTTGACCAAAATAAACTGCTTTTAATAGCACGTATCAACAAACCTGTTTGTATAAAACACGTTGACTTTATTGTTGATACTTGAATTTTTAAATTCAGCTGAAACTTCAGCATGATGTGGCGTAATTTTGTGAAAACATCAGTGCATTTATTTTCCTCAGCTCATGTTATCAAAAGGAGAAATTTGCAAATGAGCTAAAAAAAATAAAATAAAAAAATTGTCGCTGAACCACTTCCAGATTTGATTTGTATCTTCAGCAGTGTAAGTGAGAGGCTGTGTTTGAAGAGGCTTTTCATAGGTCTTCTGAGGATATTGGCTATGAAGAAGAGTATGCAGAAGCTGAAGTTGCCAGTAGTCTGCAACAGTTTCCCTGTTGAGTATTTGTAGACTGAGCTCAATTATTAGAAATAGTCTAGTATATAATATTTTCAGGTTAAAAGTGATATATATATATATTTTTCGTAATGCAGACTAGCATAAATCATTTACTACAGTTTGAAATCAAGAAAGAGGAAGTTAAAGAGGGAAAAACTGGTGGTAAACATTTTGGAATTACCTACTTCAGATCTGAAGATCTTCAGGCTTTGTAGAAATATTTAGTGTCTTTATCTCATGGTTGTGACTCTGCAGTGTATTTCTTACCTGTTGATGCCTGTGTGTTTTGATTAATGGTGAAGGACTGAATTTGTATGGGGGATGATCTTGTGCTAAATCCCATCTGTCTGTCTCGACACATTGCCGAAGCAGCAAGCTCTGGACTAAAGTGACACTTCTGCTTTCAAATCTTTCAATGCCAGTAGTTTGCTGAGGTCAGAATATCTCCTCCTTAGCAAATTCTTTTGCTGATCTTACATCCTATTAGTTTGTTTTTTTTTTGTATTGCTGGAATTGCAAATAGGTTTGAATCTGTAGTGGAGTGTTATTAAGCGAAGACATAGAGTCATCTGTAGAGATAGAACTGCAGGGGCTGAGCATCATTCCTGCTTATCCCATTTCAGCAGACTTCCTTCTTTGTGTTCTGTCTGCCTCATGAGTGATGGTAAAAACTTACCTCCTTTTGGAGTTTGCCTGATCCTAACTTGCATGTGACTATGTGGAGGGGTGTGTGTGTTGCTGAACAGCTGACATCCTTAGCCCTGTGTTTGCTCCAAAAATATGCATGAGTCTATGAATCTGTCTATAAAAGATTACAGGTGTATTTGTATGTGCTGTGTTAGAAAAGGTTTTTGTGGATGGCAGGTATAAAATAACCAACAGTATCAGTTCAGCTGTCAGTCTGCCAAACCGATAGGAGAAAATTGCAAAAAACCACCTGAAGAAATCTAAGATGCTGTTTTGCTCTTTTCTTTCTTCTGAGCATAACTAGTAGTTTTGAGCTATGCAGAAATCAAAGCTAGCAATGGAAGAGGGAAAGACTAAAAAATTCAATCTGATACTGTATGCAACTACCTCCAATCATTCTTTTTAATAACTGTTCAGATTTAATTTTAAAACTAGTTAGGTTTGTTTACTTTTGCATGCCTGCTGAAAGCTTGTTACCAGACAACAGTCCTTGCATGTGCAGAAAATTCCTCTGATTTCCAGCTGAAACTTTTTGCTATGACATCTTTATTCATCTTTGTTGTTGTGCCACAGATTTTTTGCAGTTCAAATAGTTCTCGTTCCTCTGACCAGCTTGCACTAGCTAACATAACCCTTTCATGTAAAAGAGGACTGTGCTTTTAGGTTCTGCTTGGACACCCTCCTTCCCTCTGATAGGGCTAGTAGCATGTCTTGAACCTGCTATGAAATATATTACTCGTTCTGGAACAACACTGACAGGAATGGCATACAATATTTTTTTATACAGTTCCTTGCAGTGCTTTGTTCAGTGATATTAATTACTACTTCCTTTTCTTTACTAGATACAACTTTCTTTTGTTTGCCTTTCTTGACACTTATCATCTTTTTATAGGTTTGGACACGTTAATTAATACTCATTGTTTACAGGTGAACAGGCTGGATGTGGCTCTGGGCAGCCTGGTCTAGTGGTTGGTGACCCTGCACAAAGCAGAGGGGTTGAAGCTAGGTGATCATTGTGGTCCTTTTCAACTCTATGATCCTATGATTCTGTGAAAAGCTCCAGTCTTATTAGTCCAACTGACTAATCTTCCCTTATTGGGGAAAATCTTTCACTGTGTGGTTTTGTACTAAATTTTGATGCAATTTTTTTTATTCTAATCCTCAGCATCACTACTGTTCTCCATAGACCGTGTTGTAATTCTCCTCCATTCACAGTTCCTTCAAGCTTTGTATTACCAGGAAACTTTGTTATAGCAGTCTTAACCTTTTCCCAGAGTAATTACCAAAATTGTGCCTTCTGATTATAGACCACAACATGTCCAAAGTAACGTTGGTGCAACTTTTGGTTTGTACAGTTACAAACTTCCTTTCTGTCTGTTTCTGACAAATGAGTAAATTGAAAGCAGAAGACCAACTGCTATTGTGTTTTGTTCTGGTGTTGATCTACAGTCATTACATGGAACTATAGCAGTTCTACCTTTCTTCATGCATTGGATTTAAGATTCGTCATGATACAAGAAGTCTTTCACTCTCAGTTCACTGTTTCAGTTCCTTGTAACTTAAAATTTATTTGTAAAGTCCAAACACACTTTAAAAAATTGTGTAAGGGCTTAGGTGAATGGTACCAGGGAACACTATGAAGTTGTTAGTCAGAATGGGAAGACTGCTTCTTTTTATCTCTGCTTTGTTTCTGCCCCAGTGCCTGAAGATGGTCCATAGCAGCTCGTGTGTCAGGCACTGTGCATTTCATCCACAACTCTCCTGGAGCTCGAAGGAGACCAAAGTCAAGATAGAATCAATATCGATGTGTGGTCAGTGGCTCTGTCATAAAAGGGTTGTCACTTGTTACTTGTTTGTTGAATAGTGACACTGAATAGTTGGAAATTCACAGCATAGTTATTTTTTGATTGGAAAAATCTGATAATTAACTGATAAGTATTATTTATTCTAGTTTATGGGAAGATGCTAAACTAAGATAATGTCTTTTCTCTCATTGAAGTATCTGTGTATGTACTCCAGGTTTACAGATAAGATCGAAAAGTTCTGAGACATGGTAGGCTATATGGAGTCTTTAACAGTTGTTATAAAACCTGTGAATTTATGAATTTATTTTATGAATGAATACCACAAGTGAAATTCTAGCGTGTTAGGTGTAAGCTGCATACTTTACCCTTTCCACATGTGTCAGATGCAATACAGCTCACTCTGGGTATTACTGACTGGCTTCAGAAGGCTTTCTTTTGAGAAAAACATATGGAGTCATTTATGTGAGATATTAAAATATCTTTCTGACATTTAAGTATAGAATATACTTCTAATTGTTGACCTCCGTCTCATCCTAAATTTTTGTCTTCCTACCAAAATAAATGAAATGTCATGATGTAGATAGATGTGTCTACTTTGTAATGTCTGTAAGAACTGATCTATTGAGCCAAAGGAGAACTTCACATCTACGAGAGAGACTTTGTGTAGAGTTTTAAATGTGTGGGTGGTCTGTTTTCCTTCTTGGAGTTTTCCAAGGTTGGCAAAGTACCTGAATATTTTATTGCAAAGGAAGGTTTTTTGATGTTTTCTTTTGCTGTACGTGGGCAGTGCTTGCCCTTGTACTTGGAGACAGGGGGAGAGTTAGTGTGAGTTTTGTTTGGGGGCAAGAAAGCCCTGCTAAAGAGACTTGCAAATAGGTTTTGAGCAAGATTGGCCTAAATTGCTTTAATCAGGTTGTATAGCCCTGGAGTGGCTGCGTCATCTCCTGTTCCTCCTCCTGAGTTAGGTGATCGGTAACATGGCAGATGGGCTGTTTGAAAAGTAACATCTGCTGTTTAAAAACTTTCTAAAATGCTTAAGTACATTGTTTCTGCTTTCTTACAGCATTTGTTTCTATCTTTCTAACAACAGAAAGTTTGTCCAGATGCTGGTTAAAGTATTCATAGGGTCTGTTTGGTATTGCTGAAGCTGAGTTGCATTTCTGTTTGGTGAAGCACTCCTGCTCACAGTTCTAAGCAGATGGTTGGATTGACTTTCAGTTTCCTAAGTGTTGCAGTGAATGTTGTTAGCAACTTGGCTTGAGCAATTCTGAAAGAAGTGAGAGCTTACATGAGCAATCACTATTCCTAACACAATAATGGATGGATAGGAAGGCGAATATGAATGTCTGGCAAGTGTTTTTTTGGAAGATAAGGAATTCAGAAAGCATTTTTTTTTTTTTAAATTTTTTTTTTTTTTTTAATTTATTACTTTTTTTCCCCAGAAGTGTTTGCAGTGGGACCTGTCTATATTATCAGTGGGATGAACAACACTTGATTTAGCATCTGGAAATCCACCCCCTGTTTACCATGAGTTTCAGTGAAAAAAGAATTCCACTTCAGTTTTATATTAGACTGGCTTGTTTTCAGGGCTAGCTGAATGTCTCCTGTGAATCTTCATTGGGTTGTGCCCTGACAGCCTTCTGATCACCTGATCAGGCTACATCTTAGCTCTGGTGAGTGCAGTAGTCACTGCAGAGGGGAAAAAAACAACACAGATGACAGTACTGGATTTAGTTAGTCCTTGATGCAGTCTGCCTACAGTGGTATATTTTATTTTTCTGGAATGAAGCATACGTGTGAGTGGCGAATGACTTGAGAGTAGCTCTGAGGAGAAGGATTTGGGGGTGTGATTGATGAAAGACTCAACCTGAGCCAGCAACGTGCACTGTTGACGCAGAAGGCCAACCATAACCTGGGTTTCATCAAGAGTGGCGTGACCAGCAGATTAAGGGAGGTGATTCTGCCCTTCTACTCTGCTCTGGTGAGACCCCACCTGGAGTACTGCATCCAGTTCTGGGGCCCCCAACACAAGAAGGACATGGAACTATTGGAGCAGATCGAGAAGGGGGCCACAAAGATGATCAGAGAGCTGAAGCACCTCCTCTATAGGGACAGGCTGAGAGAGTTGGGGCTCTTCAGCCTGGAGAAGAAAAGGCTCCAGGGGACCTTATAGTGACTTATAGGAAAGCTGGGGATGGACTTCTTATAAGGGCAGGTAGTGACAGGATGAGGAGAAATGGTTTTAACCTGGAAGAGGATAGATTTAGGCTAGATATTAGGAAGAAATTCTGTTCTTTAAGGGTGGTGAGACACCAGAACAGGTTGCCCAGAAAGGCTGTGGATGCCCCCTCCCTGGGAGCATTCAAGGCCATGCTGGATATGGCTTTGAGCAACCTGGTCTAGAGGGAGGTATCTCTGCCAATAGCAGGGGGGTTGGAACTAGATGATCTTAAAGGTCCCTTCCAACCCAAACCGTTCTATGATTCTGTGATATCTTTAACACGACCATAGTCTGTAATTCCAGATTTGATGATGGCTAATGGGAGCAGCTCTTATGGTCTTAATGTATAACTCTTTTAATTAAAGGAAATGATGAAAAGCAATTGAGCTGTAGTGTTTATCAATGATTTGTCCATAAATATAGCCTATGATTCCAAATCCTTCTGCCTCATATCACATAGCGCTTCTCATGCCAAAACTTAAAAGGGTTCCCTAGCTATATTCATGACATAGACAAATTAACATTTAAAATTATTATATGTAGAATTGCTCTTATTTGCAGAAATTGATTTCCAGTAGGTAAAGAAGTGAGGATACTGTTCTCATTGTAATGATATTTAAAGTGTTTGAACATAATTCATCTTCTCCATTCCTCCCTCCTCATGTACAGGGATAAGGCTTTAAAGAACAGTGAGTGCCTGAGAATTGATGCTTATGTCAAACAAGTTAAGACTTCCTTGTTTGAAACAGTGGGTTTTTTTTTGTTTTTTTGTTTTTTGTTTTTTGTTTTTTTGTTTGTTTGTTTTGTTTTTTAAAGTGTTACTTTTCTGTAATTAGCTGTGTTTCTTTCAAGGGGTGTATTTAGTCCAGAGAATGGAGAGACTTTGAGTTTAGTTGGTTACCTTTGCTGTTTTTTCTCTGGAATTGATTACTGCTTGTACATATGAAGCCAGCAGAAAGCTTTCTTGTGATGAGTGTGCTCATTGCAGTTGCTCATGAAGTAGGTCAAAGGGGGTTGGAGATATACAAAAAGATGAGAGGCATATGTTGGGCTTTTCATAGTTGGGTGATTAAGTAATGGTGTTACAATAGCAACAAAAGAGGAAATAAACGGTGCCGCATGCTAGAATCTGCAGGCTGTGGGATTTCATGCATAAGCTCTTGTTGTGGATTAGAATAATTTGCCCTAAAACATAGGGGTTGCGTAATAATAAAAGATACTATGTCAGTTAAATGCCTCCTAGGAAGAAAAAAATTGAATCCTTTATTTGGGTAGTACTTATTTTAATAACAGTACTGTCCAACTTTTTTATTTGGAGAATATGGGAAGGGCTGTTGGATTGGCTGCTGTAGGAGAGAGCTTACACAGATACAGGAGGAAATGCAAGAAGATTGAGTAGTGCAGAACATGATGCAGCCACAGATCCTCTCAGGAGGTGTGAACACGCACCTTCCTCTCTTACACCTAGGGCTATAGGGTATGTTTTGTAGTGGGAGGCTTTCTCAGAGAGTGATCTGCTGTCCTGTGGGAGGGAGCTGCTTTAGAAGAGCTCTGCATCTTCTTAGTCTCTTGACTTCTTAGTGGACGTATATCTCGGTATGTCTGCCTATACACTCTACTTACAGAAGTAGATTTGCTCATGGTAGGAAGATTATAACAAAAGCAAGTGTAGAGTCTTGCATCTGGGGAGGAATAATTGCATGCACCGGTACAGGTTGGGGGATGACCTGCTGGAGAGGAGCTCTACAGAGAGGGACCTGGGTGTCCTGGTGGACGACAGGTTGGCCATGAGCCAGCAGTGTGCCCTTGTGGCCAAGAGGGCCAACGGCATTCTGGGGTGCATTAAAAAGAGCGTGGCCAGCAGGTCAAGGGAGGTGATCCTCCCCCTCTACTCTGCCCTGGTAAGGCCTCCTCTGGAGTACTGTGTCCAGTTCTGGGCTCCCCAGTACAAAAAAGACGGGGATCTCTTGGAAAGAGTCCAGCAGAGGGCCACAAAGATGGTGAAGGGCCTGGAGCATCCCCCCTATGAAGAAAGGCTGAGTGAGCTGGGTCTGTTTAGCCTTGAGAAAAGAAGACTGAGAGGGGACCTGATCCAGGTCTATAAATATCTAAGGTGTGGAGGGCAGAGTGGTGAGGCCAGACTGTTTTAAGCAGTGTGTGGAGACAGGACAAGGGGAAACGGCCAGAAACTGCAGCATAGGAAGTTCCGCACCAATGTGCGCAAGAACTTCTTTACGGTGAGGTGACGGAGCACTGGAACAGGCTGCCCAGGGAGGTGGTGGAGTCTCCTTCTCTGGAGATATTCAAGACCCACCTGGATGCCTGCTTGTGCGACCTGGTGTAGGGAACCTGCTTTGGCAGAGGGGTTGGACTCGATGATCTCTGGAGGTCCCTTCCAACCCCTACAGTTCTGTGATTATGTTGAGGGCTGGGGCTCTGGATATCTCATGGCCACAGCTTCTCCAGAGGTGCAGGCACTTGGGAAGTAGATGAGTATTTTTAACAACAGGAAATGGCTGGCAGTAATTATAAAACAGACACTTTCTTTTTGCAAAGATGGAAGAGGAGATGGTAGATATTAATGTTAGGGTTAGAGAAGAAAAAGAAACCTTCACAGTTGTCCTGAATCAGTTCATTCCTTCTCATATGAGCAGAAAGAAGAGGGGAAAAATGATCGTTTGAAGTTGTGAAAGAAATGACCTTTTGAACTTTATTTTTCCTTTTTCAGTTTAAAACGTTTTGGAAGGAAGAATGAATGATGTCTTTGCAAGTGAAGACAAGCTAAGTCTTTTGATGTTTTTTGCCATGTCTGTCTCAAGTTTCTTGTCTGGAAACTCCTGAGAGTTTTCTGCAGCACTTGAGCTCTTGCTGCCTTCGGGGCTGAAGGACCTTTGGGTGCTGCCAGCATTGGCATGGGTAGGTAAATGCTGCAGCATGAGAGCTGGATATGTTTGTCACACCGGACTCTGATCCTACAGGAAAAGGGTGAAATCCAGTGTGCCCTACTGAGCGTTTCTGTCAGCTAGAGGCCATGTGTTTATGCGTAAATTGTACCTTCGCCATGTTCAGGGGGAAGTATTGTGACCATTCTGGTTTGAAGAGAAGAAAATAAGTTGCATTTCTACCAAAGGACTGATGAAACTGAGTATTTGAGGAAGAGAGCTAAAGTTGGTTATTTTACTAGTTAACTGTTTCAACTGAAAAAAAAAAAAAAATCTGAGTGGGGAAGAAAAAAAAAGCTAGCTGAGGTGATGAGTTTGTGAGAGCATTATCTCTTATTAGCTCTGGAGATGTGCTCAATATTCCTCTGATATCTCAGTGGTCCTGTTTCATTTGCTCTTCAGCTTCCCGCACTGTAATTCACAGAATCAGTAGGGTACGACGTTGAACAATATTTCATAGCTTGCTCTCATGAAGCGTCCACATGTGTAAGATTTATTCTGATCTATCTCAACTTGAAGAACTGCCAGTGGTAAATAAGCACTTTCAGGAAGTCTTTAATTGCTATTATTTGCGTATTTTATAAGAGAAGGCTTAATTAGTGCATATATCAAGTGCTGCTTCCTGAAAACCTCCAGCATGAGAAGAATATATGATTTGGAAAATACTGGTCAAAATGGCCTGGGATTTTTTAGTTTCTAAACAACTGGAAATTAGACCTTGCAATAACAGGTGGATGCCAACCTGGGTAATCAACACGGCAACTGTATGTCTGCAGCAGCTGCTGCTGGGGGGCTGGAGGAACAAGCTGAAAGCCATGGCTGCCTCCTATGTTGCTTTGTTATTGAATGCATGAGGCCTCATCTGCAGTGCTGTGATACCACAGCACTGAGGTGTCTGTGCCAGTGTGGAGCATTCTGGTGAGGGCACATGTTCCCCATGGACAAAGCCAGGGCAACGTGTTTGTGTTTCTGAACAATGTGGTGGCACCAGCACTGTGGCACACCCTGCTGCATTCTGCCTCTGGATAGCATGCTAGTCTGTGTGCTAGCCCCATCCATGTGGTACACGTTTGTTTCCAGGTACGGTTCTGCTGTGTCACACATCACCCTCTGTGTGGAGGTGTCCGCAGTTGCATGCTTTTGTTACTGTCATCAGTGCATATTTTGGTGAAATTTAGAAATGAAAGCAATTAAGTGGTTTTTTTGCTTTTTGTCAGCTATATGGCCAGTTCTAATGAATTTCGTCATTTATTAGGAGAGGAACTTGTCAACATGAGGGTGGTTCAACAAATGCAGCAAAGAAATGCTATTTTGAAGAAAGGCCTTCTAATGGAAAAGGAATGCAGACCTTTGGAAAGAAATGTTTTTCTTGTTTCTGGTTCTAGTAGAATTTCATGATTTAAAGCTCTGCCAACAGATCAGCGAGAAAAGAACTAGTGCTTGCAAGGGCATATGTTAATGTTTGGAGAGATCTAGATTTGAAATTGTTAATTCAAATTTGCTTGATTTGTTTTTAAGAATAATCCAAAATATGAAATCTGTGGTAGTTATAATACAAAGGGGGAACCAAAAGAGTTGAGAAGCTTCTTAAAATTCTCTGTGCATTGTCTTTGTTGTTTGTTTTGAGAGGGTAGGTGCTGAGCATTTCTATTTTTTTGCCTTATTTTTTAAAAGTTAAGGTGATTCGAAGGCAAGGAAGTGTCAATGTACATCTGTCTAAGTCACTGTGTTAGCTTAGGAAATTGCTTCTACACGTGACCAAAAGAGAAGAAAAACGTCTACATAAAAATCAAAAGGTTTAAATATAACAAAGTCTTTTGAATTTAAACATTTTGTTGTTTTTAGAAACATTTGCTCTGTAAGAATGGAAGACTTTTCAAAGACTTTGAAGAGAAATTCTTCAGGAAAATATTTATATACATATGGAGGAGAAAGACATTACTGGTCCTCCTACAACAGGAATGCAAAACATGATGTCTGTGTGATGACCAAAGATGATAATGGATTTTGTTGGCAGTCTCACTTTGACTTCTGCTGCTGTAGACTTTTTTTTTTTTTTTTTCAGTGTAGACGTGCTGTTTCACTTCAGAAATACTTAACAGCAGTGACTAACGTGAGATAGCAGCTGATGAAGTAGCGGCTGTAAATCATACTACTATTAACTTGCCAGAGATGCGATGCTGGTGCCTCATTAGGATCAGCTGGAACCTGCTGTATTTTTGAGTAAAATATTTGATGCAAAATAGTCTCTAACAAACTGGAAATTAGTTGCAGTCCATAGGCCAAAGAGAGAATTTTTAAAGACCAATCCTGAAAATAGATTGGACAAGCAATACTTGTAAATTCTGTTTAGTGAGCAGCACTATCCAGTTTGGCTTTGCTAATCCATTAGTTTTGCTGGTATGAAGTTTAGTCATTTAAGAAGTAAGACTTGGTTTAGTTTGTTAAAATCTGAGAAATTCTTTCAGTCTTGCAAAGATACACTGATATTTTGTATATTTCAATCTATTTTTATTTTATCCCAAGCAGTAGTAGCTACATCAGTAGTAGTATGTTTGTACTACCCAGATTTATAACCCCCAATACTTACGTACATAAAATTACCCAATTGTGTAGGTCCGTATTCAAGTTTAAGCTTGTTGTATGTATTATTTTCTTTCTCTGATGTATCAACAGATACTTCTGGCTGGAGCTATGATAAAAAGGAATAATTTGCTCCCAATGTGTGTAAGCAAAGAGTTAGAAGACATTTATCTCTGTGGCATAATATCACTTCCAGTAATCACATATTTTAGAAGGAAAAATACCCACAACAAATTGGAGAGAGTACTAGGAAAAAAAATGCTAAATTGATTTGAGGTCTGGAAAAAAATACCTTGCAATATGAAACCTAGAACTCAGTAAGTATTGGTTTAGCATAAAGAAGACGGACATAATTTGATTACAGTGGTCAAATACCTTTGTTGGGAGAAAAAAATGAGGAAATTAAAGTACATGAGAAAGTCGTAACAGGAAGCAATAGCTGGAAGCTGAAATCAGATAAATTTGTACTGAAAATAAAAATAATAATTGTGTAATTCAGAGAAATTCGGGGTTATCCCTTAGAGATTTACAGAGAAAATCGTGTTACAGAGTATCTTTCTGCAACAAGGTCAGTGTCATTAGCAAGTTCTGTGAAAGTTACATTGTGAGAAATGTAGCTTTCCTATGCTGCTTGTGTAGAAGCCATGGAAAAACTCCACATTTTTTAATTAAGGGAGGAGAAAATGTTCTGGGAGGTTATCAAAAATGTAGGACAAAAACATTTCTTGTGGCAGGAACTCAGATATGTTGTTCATGAAAAAAGAAAAAAAAGGAAATGTTCTGCTGATTTCTTTGGCAAATGCTAGGGTTGAAATACTCAGCACTTCAAAAATAAGTCTTTTTCCTTTTTTTTTTTTTTTTTAATAACTTTTTTACAACCTCATCACAGCACTTTAATTTTGAAATAAAACTGGTTGCGACAGTCTTTGCAACCAGTGGGTTTGGGCTGTTTTAAGCAGTATCAACTGCTTTGGTTCTGTCTTCAGTGGGGCAGGTCTCCCCGCAGGCAGGCTCTTTAAGTACTCTGAAAATACTTCACTGCCAGGGAGAGAGAGCTGGGCAGCAACTAAGAAGTGCCCAGAAAGGCTGTGGATGCCCCATCCCTGGAGGTGTTTAATGCCAGATTGGATGGGGCTCTGGGCAATCTGATCTAGTACTTGATCTAGTGGCTGGCAACCCTGCCTGTGGCAGGGTGTTGGAACTTGATGACATTTGAAGTCCCTTCCAACCCAAGCCATTCAATGATTCTGTGAAATTCTCTAACCTGTTGTACAGGGCCATGATATGAGAATAATTTGTTCTGACATACGGGAGAGGAGAGAAGGGAAATTCTTTTCTCCTTCAGGAAGGAATCTGATCTTTATGCAGCTTTTTTTTTTTTCTGTGTGCACTCATTTTACATACTTTGCCCAGGGGTTAAACGTTTTGTGCTTGAGCTGGATATTTATCCCTTTGCAAAATACAAGTGCTGCAATGCTTGGTATTGTTAAACAACTGTGGATAATAGCTTACTCATGACACAGCCTTGAACAAGTAGATTGTGTGCAAGCCAAAGACAGAGGAGTGCTCCTGGGCTCCAACAAACTTTCAGTCGCCAGCAGACCTATGAAGTTTTAGTGAAAGTGGTTTCTCATGTTTTTTTTTGTTTGTTTGTTTTGGTTTGTTTTTTTTTCCCCATGTGATCTGCCTTCAAGTTCATTATTCTTTTTAACAGCAAAGGAGAAAGAAAGGTTGCAGGCAAAATATGACTTGAGAGGGTGCTTGGATGAAGGATGCTTCAGTGAGGCAGTCCAACAGAGCCGTTGCATTTTGCAGATACCAGCAGAGGAAAAGAAGCAAGCTGGGAGGTGGCAGTGAGAGCCAGGGAGACTGGCAGAGGTGCTGTAGAGCACAGCCAGCAGCCAGGGCTGCTTTTGGGTCTGCCAGTGAACCAGGTCTTGCACAGATGGCAGGAGGGCAGCAGACCCAACTGAGAAGCAGAGCCAAGGATCAGTTAAACTATCATATCTACTCCTGGGAAATTTTCAGATGTGCCAGGAGAAGGCTTTGATGCTTGTGCTTTTCTTGGAGCTGTGTATTGGTCTTTTCATAGAGCACAGCAAGAGGTTAGCATCAGATTAAATTTGGACCTCCTTGGTGGCTGAAATTGGAAATCAAAAACGAAAGTGTGTGAATTTCTGTAGCTTAGGAGCAGTTGTCCAGTTTATATACTTCCTTGAAACATTTCGTTGTTCCAAAAATTTTTAAACAGGTGCCAAATATCAATGTCAGTGCCATGTTTCTGTGTTGGTCTTGCAAAGCCTGGGCTCCGTTCACATGGATGGCAGTCAGTTTTCTCCTGTAACAATAGATGAGACTTTTGTACTAGAACTAGGTGATCTTTGAGGTTCGTTCCAACCCAAGCCATTCTATGATTCTACTACTAATCTTAATTTTTTGAGCAACAGGAGTCAAAAACTGTTGTGTGATAATACTTTCCTTAGTATAAAATTGCAGAAAAAGCAGATTAGCCCTCCGTAATAACAGGATAATTCCATCTGCTCTTCCTCAGTGTTACAGTTGGTCCTAGGCTATTACACATCAGAAGTAACATACACATACTTAACATTATTTGCATGTGCTGCAAGCTCTAAAATAAACTAGGAAAATGCTTTTGCCCGGGATTATCACCAGAATGTCACTAAGCAAGCTAATTTTATACAGAGTGGTTTTAGAAAAACAAACATTCTTGTGTGTATGCTGTTTAGTCAGGTGTGGTAGGTAACAATTTGGAAAGAAGTATTTTTATTATTTGAAACTCTGTGACCTGAGGCATGGAAATTATTTTATAAATTTAGATATGTCGGTTGTATCTCATAGAGACTTTCCAAAACAAATGCTAGAGTGTGTCTTCCCCAGTTTTATGTGAAGTCAATTATGTTCTGTAGAACAAGGTTTGAAACTCTGATTTCAGTGTGCATGCTGAACTGACAGAAAGTTTCTCAAGTTTCTCAAATTTAAAATCTCTTTGTTCTGAAACTAACATTTGCTACTTTGGAGAAACAAAAGAATGCCTTAAAATTAGGGTTGGGCTTACCATGGCTAACCATTGTTATACTGTTATGTGGTTTAAGTACTTCATTGTGGATTTCATGCTGTATTTACAACTTCACAGAGGATTCACAGGTCACAAGATGCACATCCCTGCCCTTGTAATAACACTTTCTATTATTATTAATGTAACAGGCTGACCGTCTTATTAATCAAAGAAAAATGATCTCTATAAACCTGGAGGAGAGAGGCATAAATGCCTACGTTTAAATATGGCATATTACAAATGGGGCTGGCTTCAGTTACTTTTATTGGACGGTGTAGAAACAACAAAAGAAGCTAATGGGTTCAAGCTGTTCAAAAGAAAATATTCACATGGACAGTGCTGGAAAGCTCGTTGCTCTGACTCTTGCTGAATTCTGAACTTTTGTCTCAGCTCTTGTTTTTGGACAAATATTTCTGGAAAGGAAGGTGGATCAGTTGCAAACAGAGTGCTTGATACATTTTTGTTAGGCATTAAAAAGGAGGATGAGAAAAGCACGTATCTTATCTATTTTGAATGGCTTGACTGCATCAGCATCTGGAATCTCCTACACAAACTGCTTCTATCCGTCACGTTTCCATTTTAATGTGTCTTAGAAAGAGTATTCTGTCATCTTCCCATGTGTTGTTTGCAATATTGCTGTGGTTTTTTGTGGGTGTTCTGGGTTTCACACCTTCCCATGCGTGTTCTCGCAGCTGTGGTGTATCACTCAGCTCCCCAGTGTATTGTAACAGCAATACACCGTCTCGGGCTTCTTGGATGAGCAGTGATGCTCCATGCTTGGGGTTGTGACAGGTTTTGGAGGGGAAGTTTGAGTGATCATTCACAGCCTGTCAAAGAAAGTGGAGGAAGCCTCTTGCAGGTTGGCTCCAGTCTGTATGTTGCATATGAGACATGCTCCAAATGAAAATCGGAAAGTTAACGCCAGGGCTATGCTTACAGATAAGTCCAAATTCTCATGAATAACAGCAGAAAGAAGCCACTGAGTACTTTTGTGTTGTTGCATCAGGACTTTCTGTTTATTGATCTCTGCATATCAACTGTGAAATGATATCTGCAAATACTAAGCAAAACATAACTCTTAATTACATACATTTTTCAAAGTTTACTGATTGATCTGAGTGGTCATCATATTACCTGAAACAAAATGAACCTTAATCTGTCTTTTTTTCTGAAGAACAAAAATAATTATGAGACACCTGGGAACAAATCAGCATGTCAGCTGTATGCTCAAGACTGAGGATAAACAACTACTTCTGAAATACAGAATATATGAATTAGCAACAGTATGGCTGTGGCACATCTCACTGCACTGTTTCAGTGTGATCGTTTTCCATCTTTCTTTTGCAAACAGTTTTTGCTATGGAGCTGTAAAAGACTTGGACTGTGCTTTAACTGTCCCGTGATCTTGTCATTCAACAAAAAAGAGTTCACATAGTTAAATTTTCAGTACTTGAAAAAGCAAAACAAAAATGCAAGCCCCAAAACAAAACTTCTGTTAATTGAATTCAGATGTCTTACTTGGAGAACATCCAGTCAAGCACAAAAATAGGCTACCTTATGGTTCAACAAAAAAGTTGGGTTTTTATTTTAATTTCTTTTATTTCTTTCTATGTAATTACATTGTTGATATTTTTTTTTCAGAGGGTACTGAAAACCCTCTGGATAGTACAGTTTCCTGCTTTTGTCTGCGTGCTGTCTTGCTTTCCTTTTTTTTTTTCTTTTTCTGCTCAGCTAAAAAAAAAAACAACAAAACAGGTGGTGTTTCCAACTGTAATTTCCACGTCTAGCTTGAAAATCTGTTTCAGAATAAATGTTCATTGCTTTTACAAGTCTTTGTAGATCATAAAATTTTAGAAGGAAAATATTGAAAGTTGCTCACGCATTCTGCGGTCTTCAGATTGCAGAAAACAATGCTATTTGTAATAATTCAGGTTGAGGGAGTGGGGCTTGTTCAGCTTGGAGAAGAAAAAGCTCCAGAGAAACCTCATTGCAGCCTTGCAGCATTTGAAGGGAGCATATAAATAGGCAGGAGATTGACTATTTATCCATGCGGATAGTGATAGGATGAGTAGGAATGGCTTTAAACTAAAAGAGAGGAGGTTTGGGTTAGATGTTAGGCAGAAGTTGTTCACTCAGAAGGAGATGAGGTACTGGCACAGGCTGCCCAGAGAGATTGCGCGTGCCCCATCCCTGAAGGTGTTCAGGGTCAGGTTGGATGGAGCCTGGGGTAGCCCTGCCAGTGGCAGATGGTTGGAGCTGGGTGGGCTTTGAGGTCCCTTCGAGCCATTCTGTGAGTCTATGAAATGGTACCATGTTGTGAAAATAATGGCTTGGCAAGGGTGAAGAAGGTCAGTAAAAAGTGAGTGCGTTTACACGCAGAAAGTTGTAGTACTGCCATGTGGAGTTGCAGGCATCTGATAGTTAAAATATTAGTGATGTTTCTTTCACCATTTTCATGAAAAGTGTTCACCCTTTTCAATTAGGTGCTCTGTTGCTAACTGGGGAAGGTCAGTGAGAGCAGGCAGTCTCCTGTATACAAGCAGTCCCTGAGTAGCACAGTGGGGACATATGTTAAGGAAACATGTATTGATAGATTGAAAGCAGCAGTGATGGATGTCAAGGAGTGCAAGTAGAGAGCTGAAAAATAGGTGCAAGAGGGGCAGAGAGGAAATTAATTTCTTCTGTGTTGTATCAGAGAGGCAAGGTGCCCTCAGCTTCATTGAGTGCCACTGGTTATGCATGCATGAGGCAGAAAATGGTGGGGCGGGAGGAGGAAGGGGGCAGGAGCTGCGGGCATGCTTTGGGCATCTCTGTTCAGTCAGAATGTCTGCAGGTGGTCACAGACTGAGTCCTCCTTGTTTTCTGGAAAACACCAGCTGGAAAAAAATCCAGTAAGATTTCTGAAAGCTTTAGATGTGCAAATGAGATCAGCCATGGTTCGGGCAGGATACTGCCTCTGCCTTGTGGGTGGGCAGCAGCTCTCTGCTGGTTCATGGAGTAAATCATATAACTGAAAAAGCCCTATTTCGAATTATGGTACTTAGACAAAGACAAGTTCCCAGGACTTGTTTTTTGTTCTGATTTTCCTGGCAACCTATTGTACTTTGGATAAAAAGTGACCAAAGTAGAGTTTAACCACTTCTAGGGTAGACAGTGGACAATTTACCTCTTTCTCAGACCTGCCAGCAAGTGAATTTATGCATATGGTTTTATTTTCTGCTCTGTGACGATAGCAGTTAATGTCGCAGTGGATTGCGTGCATGTGTACCTTGATGTGTCCTAGCAGCAAGTATCATAGAACGATTTAGATTGGACAAGACCTATAAGATCATCAAGTCCATCCATCACCTAACCCTACCAAATCCACCACTAAGTCACATCCACATCTCTTAAATACCTCTGGGGATGGCAACTCCACAACTTCCTTGAGCAAACCTGTTCCATGCCTAACCACCCTTTCTGTGAAGAATTTTTTTCTGACATCTAATCTAAACCTCCCTTGATGCAGTGTAAAGCTGTTTCATCATATGTTATCACTTGTCACCTGAGAAAAGAGACCCAAATCCACCTCCTACTGCCTCCTTTCAGGTAGTTGTAGAGAGCGATGGGGCTTCCCCTGGGCCTTGTTTTCTCCAAACTGAACAGCCTCAGTGCCTTCAGCCACTTCTCAGTCATCTTGTTTTCTAATCATTTCTCCAGCTTTATTGCTCTTCTCTGAATGTTTGTCAGCAACTCTGTATCTTTCTTGTAGTGAGAGGCCCCAAAACTGATCGTAACGTTCAAGGTGAGGTCTCACCATAGCTGAGTACAGAGGGATGATCACCAACCTGATCCTGCTGGCCATGCTATTTCTGATGCAAGCCAGGATGGCAAATGCCTTCTGGGCAACCTGGACACACTACTGGCTCATATTTCACCAGCAAGTAGTCTTGTTCCTCTGAAGAACCTTTCTTACAGCAAACATCACTATTGCTGCCTTCATGGCCATGGCAAATTCACCATGGCCATAGGTCTGAGGGTTGGTAGTGTAGGACCACAGGGCCTCAGTGTGAGGCAGAAATTCTTGCTGTGTGCCTGTGGGTGTGGAGAACATGGTATTTTCCACAGCGGCCTCACAGAAGGGTTCCTCATGGCCACACTTGCAAATTGTTCCTGTGGGGTTCTCAGCTGGGGCCTGGCTCTGCTCACACAGAAGCTGCCAGTAATGATGGCAGCAGCAACAGACCTTGAAGGAGAGCATGGTTGCTCAGGTATACTGGGGACATGGATTCCTGCACTGAGTAAAGATGGCAATGCAGTTTAAAACTGTAAAGCTGAGTCAGTGCCTGCTTGAATCAAGTTGCATATTTGCCTTGGATTTCAGCAAGAGACTTAGGAAGTTTAACTGGGTTTCTATAGCAAGTGAAATGTATCTGTAGCACTGGAGTGAAGTTGTCAGTCATAAATTACTGCATGCTTGGCATTGTGCTTTGGGGCTTTTCTTCATTATTATTGTGTTAAGATGGTATTCCTAACAGCTGAAGGAGGTGCAGAAGTCTCATGGTTAAAATGTTAACAGGGAATGTAAACATATAACGGAGTGTAGTGAAGAGGCTAGCCTTGCACAGCATTGTTAATTTGTTTTAACTGGAGAAAAAAAAAAAATGTGTATATATACATCACTGATGAGTAGTGGGTTATTCAACTATTATTTTTAGTATTCTCTCTATCCATCCTTTTTTTTTTTTTCTCAATCAGCAGTACAGTTCTGCCACAGTTCAGTATAGGAAGCTATTAGTACACTAGAAATATTACTTTTTTTTCTTTTTTCTTTTTCTTTTTATTATGCAGAACTGGAGAGATTAAATGAAAGTGTGAATGTGAGTTTTTCTAAAAGTGGCAGTAGCAAAAAAAAAAAAAAAAAAAAAGGAATAAAAAGAATAGAAGCAAAAAGATTAAAAAAAAATAATAATATTAGAACAGCTTTAATTTCTTAGCCAGAAATCTCAAAAGTAACCTGCTTATCACAGGCCCTACTTCCAAATGGCATGATTTTGACTCAGGATAGAACACGGTAAAGGACTGTTCTCCAGTGAATAATTTTGCACATGCCACGTTGTAGTTCTGAAACATTTGAAGGTATAGTTGATGATTCAATCATAAGCTAATTCAATTTTAATAACGTCCTGGTGTCAGGGCTGGCAGCCTTGAAGTATTTTGTATCAGAACCATTACCATATGTACATTTCCAGTAAGTCTCAGTAGTTTTTATTAACTTTCTATCAAGTTTTTAGAGTTTGGAAGGGAGACCACATGCTTGCTGCTATATCGTTAAGTAACATGGGAGGGAGTGGGGAGGATGGGGGGGCAGCTTGAGCTGGCTCCATGTGCAGCTTGGTTTCATGCTGAATGGTGGAGATGGCAGAGATGCCACTCAGGCCTGGCAGCTGCAGCTGACATCCAGGCTCACCTCAGGGCAGTGCGCAGGTGGCAGCGCATGGCCACGCAGCAGCTGTGTGAGTCTCTTGGTGCTGAGGGTGCTGCTGGTGGCTGAACACAGGTTTGTATCATTGAGGTCGTGCTGGAGTGCAGCACCATAGTTATAAACAGAACACTGATCTTATTATCTGGAATGAAACGTTATTTACTTCACTTCACCTACACTTTCTATTAAGATTTATGTTCTTAATTGGTGAGATTAAGTAGCAGTGTTCTTAATACTTCTAACACATCATTATGCGGCAACAGCTTTGGTACGTGCTAAGGAAGGTGTCTATTAAGGATCAGTAGTACTCTGGTTTTGTTTAATGTCTGCATTAATGCTTAGAAAGTGCAGAGTTAACATTTTGATTATATTTGCAGATGATTCTGAAGCAGAGATATTGTGAAAGATGGTAAGAGCAGAGGTGTGTTTCAGAACAATCTAGAAAAATCAGGTTGGCAGTAACAGGTCAGTATTGGAAAAATGTGGAAATGGCGTTTTTTGAAAGAACAAAAATATATAGTCCAAAATGCCAAAATAGCACAATGTTCTTAGCACTAACTATCACACCAAAAACAAAAATCAAGTAAAAAACAGGTTGTATACTGGATTGCAGTGAAACAAAAAAAAGACTATAATTTCAGTTATATGAAAACAGTGTTATGTTAGGATGATGATATTCTTCCATGTGTAATGGCAGAAATTTCTAATCACTGAAGACACTGAAATGGGGTTTCTGACATTTCTGCACTGCCTTTATGAGTTTCCTGAAAAGTGTGAACTGCCTTCATTTATTTCTGTACTGAAAACAAATTTTGAAACTATAAAACGCCTTTTCCTCTGTAATCGTTTTAGCAGAAACCTTAGCTCCTCCTGGATACTGGTGAGCGGCGTGGAGGACTAAAACTACTTTCCCCTTTGTGATCTTTGAGTAAATTATTCCTAGATTTTAGCTATACTATGAGATCACATTTCCCAACCTACTCTAGTTACTTCTGATATTGCTGTCCTGTTCTAGCTGTGTGAAGCTGTTGTTGGTCCTAGCGATATCATATGGAGTAATTCAAACACAGGAAAGCTATTCAAGTTTCAGTGTTGCTTTTTTTGTGTATATGTGGAAGCACTTCTGCACTTATGGATCCACACATGATTTGGGAAGCATGCCTTGTCTGTCTGGTAATTTATGTTGATATTTTTGGAAAATGACACAAAATGTAAAGTGTCATAAATTCCCATCAACTCAGGTTTGGGCAGGAAAACCCCTCTTTCTTTAAGATGACAAATGGTTTTGCACAGCCAAGATGTAGCTTCCAGCAAAAATTGTTTTAAAAATTCATTTGAGCTCTAATGACCTGAGTATCTGTTTTCTAAAACTGATGAACAATTGTGAAAGGGATATAAGGGATCCCTAGGTAAATGGTGGTTTTATCCTTTTTCTTTCCTCTTTTTTTTTTTTTTTTTTTTTTTTTTCCCCCCCTTGCAGTTAATGTCTGGAGCACTAATCCAGTGATGATATAACCCATTTATTTGCTTCTCACACTCAGTCTGCCTTGCAGGTCTGCTGCCTGTCGCAGCAACGATACTGATGTAAATCAATGTATAGGCTTGGCTGTGTTGATCCTTTAAGTCCAGGGAAACACTGGTAAATTCCATAAATTCCCTAACAACTGTTTGGCTTACTAATATTTGTTTGCCAGCACACCTCACCTGGTTCTTAATGCTTTGCCCCGCATTTGGGACTCATCACTACTGTCCTTACTCTTCATTCACTCTAAGTAATTTTGAATGTTTTTATGGTATAGAATCATGGAATTTCTCAGGTTTGGAAAAGACTTTAAAGATCGTCATGTCCAACCACAAACCATATAAACCAAGAGTCATGATTCCCAGCAGTTATGAAAGCTGTCTTTAGGCACTGTGAATATTTAACTTAAAAGAAGAAGTCCAGCTTCTTGCTGGTAGCAGTCCCAGGTTCAGCAGTGGTGCTGGAAGAGGCCGAAGACCTAACTCAGCCCCTTGAAGTAAGGATGACATTTTGTATGGGCTCTGGCCTTCACCATGTGTCTGTGTGCCTGCAGTGGCCAAGCTGCCTGAGTAACCCAGGAAGCTGCAGCGTAGGACTGAGATTTTGCAATGTCAGTGAATGAGGTGTAATATCCTTGTTTCTGTTTGTTTTTCCTTCTCCCAGGGAATTCATAAGGGATGACTTCTGTTTGTTAATAGCTTTCAGTCGTGGTACTTAAAATTTGACTGAACATTCAGTGAGTGCCATGAGAATACATGGTAAAAATGTATCCTGTTGTTTAACTGGGGTATGAAAGTGGAGGATGTGATCAGATCTTTAATTTGAGTGCTGGAAGCAAGCAGAAGAATCTGAAATCTTTTACTGGTGTGGTGGTGGCAGAAGAGGGTATGCTGGGCTGGTTGGCATTGCTCCCAGCCTCAGCAGAAGTACAGTAACTGAACACAAGAGGAGGAATCTAGTGTGAAGTGACTGTTCTGTCCGTGGAGATTATAGGTAGAATAATCTGTGATTTCGTTGTGATAATGATAGCCTTCTAAATTAGTGCATTAGGGAGGAGGGCAGGAGAGAGGTAACAAATCAACACGAAAAAGATTGAGGAGTACAAAGCTGGCCTTCCCAGTTCTGCTGTCAAGCTTTAGGCAGAATGCTTTTTGGACTATGCAGGATTTTTGGTTTTACTTTTGGTATATGCATGCTCTGTTTCCTGTGATCCATGTACCAGGCTGTTTGTTTTAAATAGCCAACAAAAGAAACCCAACTTCCCCACTTTCCACCCAGGGTGCAATGTGGGAATCCAAGTCTTTTGAGCTTGCTATAGAATCCCATAGTTTTATACAAGCCTTGTATGGCTGCCTCTGCAAAATCTTATTTGTGTTCACTCACCACATTTTCCAGCTGAAAGCACTGTATTTATGCCTCTTCCTTTATGTTTCCAAGAACTAAAATGGCAGCGTATTCCAGGGTTTTTCCAGAGCTGAATGCAGCGCTTGTTTACGTCCCAAAGAAACAGTGAAAAGTCTAGGTACATAAATCATAGAATCAAACAAATGAATAATAAACTCTTAGTGATATTGGAAGCTTGATGTGCTTTAATTAACCGTGAAGTTGGTGAGCATGCTCATCTGAAGTCTCAGACCTTTAAGCATTGCTGGTGTAACAGTTATTGCCTTAGTTGCTCTCATGGCTTCGCTGTAACTGCTGTACTGAAGTAACCCTTCACAGCTGACTTCACTTAGAAAACAGCTCAAGCAATGATTCAGATTTTAAGATTCTTGTTAGAGATGTTTGAGGTAACACATTTTTGTCCTACTATAAGGAAGGATTGCAAAGAGAGGGAAACTGCCTGGAATGGGAGCAGGAACTCTGGGCCCAGCTGAGTCATCTGAAACACTTCACTGCTGATGCCTTGGCTGTGAACACACATTGCAGCTTAAGTAAATACACCGTTCAAGTCTGAAATACAAAAATCAGTAATCCCAATGCCACAGCATTTTGTTGACATTTCTACCCCCTTTATTTACCTCCAAGAAGTCCCATTTTCAATTTCCTAATGTTCATCAGTTTGGCAAGTTATATTTTCAGTGCCAGAAGTCTATCTCTAGCTAGAAAAAGTAAAAAAAAAATGAGTAAAAAAGTAATGTACTATTTTTGAGGAGGTGGCTAGGGGAATTACATTCTTTCTTAGTGTTTGACAAAAATAAGTTCTGGAAAGCTCTTGATTAGTAAATAATGTAATACAGTGGAAACTGCTGTGGGAAACAAGAAGAAAACAGTGGAGACCTTTAAAATGGCTTGTATGAAGTTGCAACAGCTGCTGAGAGGATGTATTTTCACAGCTGTATTTTGTTTGGAGGTAGGGGAGCTGAGGAGCTGACATTCTGGCTGACCATAGCAGGAGAGCTCTTGGTTGTGGACCTATAAGGACATCAAGACCTGGAACACGATGACTTATGGTAGGAAATCTGGAGTGAATTCTTGAGGATTGGAGAGGAAAATAATGTCCCAAAGCCCTGACACGTGTCCTAGTGCCTACAGCTTTGTCAGGCCGAAGGCACTGAAGTATTAAGCAGTCTGCTACAACCACTGGCAAAAGGTGTTTCTTTCATAGCAGGACAGCAATCTGAGCACACCTGCTGCTGCAGTGGGGTAGGGCAGTCAAATGCAATGGCGTGAAGTAAAGGCAACATTTAGATCAAAGTAATTTTGGTGTTGGCATTATGCTGATTTTTAGATGTTACTGGAAATAGAATTCTTTTCCCACGAGAATTCATCTAAATCAGTTTGATATTATTCAAACAGTATCTTTTGTCTTTGGATCAGAGGTCTGAACAATCCACAAAAATGTTAAACTATCCATGAGTGACTAATACCAGTATTGCAGGTGCCATCCACATATTTATCTGTTTATTCTGATGCCTTTTGCTCTGCAGACCAGTTTTTCTACGTCTGGAGATGCTAAATTTATGCTTTCTTAGTTATTAGGTAGTTAATTTTCCACCAAGTACATGGCTTCAGAAAATTCTGAGCATCTACCCTCTGAAAATGGACTCTTTCAAGCTAAATAACATAGGAGACGACTGGAACACCTCTGCTATGAAGAAAGGTTGAGGGAACTGAGATTGTTTATCTTGGAGAAGAGAAGGCTCCAGGGAGACCTCATTGTGGCCTTCCAATACTTCAAGAGGGAACAGCTGTTTACAAGGGTGGACAAGGGGGAATGGTTTTAAACTGAGACAGGTTTAGGTTAGATATTAGGAGGAAGTTTTTCACACCACAGAGCGTGGTGACACACTGGAACAGGCTGCCCAAGGAGGTTATGGATGCCCCATCTCTGGAGGCATTCAAGGCCAGGCTGGATGTGGCTCTGTCAGCCTGGTCTAGTGGTTGGCAACCTTGCACATAGCAGGGGGGTTGAAACTAGATGATCATGATGGTCCTTTTCAACCCAGACCATTCTATGATTCTGTAACATGTTGTTCTGCTAGCTTTAGAAGTTTAGCATTAAAAGAAAGCAAAATCTTTGAGTGTACAACACACAAATAAATGGGAAAAGTTTTGACAGAGTTTCTGTAGTACTTCTATGGACACATTTCCATTATACATCTCCTGAGTAAGGACCCCCGTCATGCTAAATGGAACTCGCTTTGGGGAAGCGAGTTCTGCAATTTGTTGCTGACTGGGGAGTGCAATCATTTAACTTTACAATTACTGTACTTACAGAACCCCTGCTGTAAAGGGATATAAATCCCACAAGACGAAATAAGAAGCTGTAAGAAAATTAATGGTTGAGACAGGGATGATCTTGCCTTTAGGGATATTTTCACTTAAGGAAGAAAAACATAACAGTAAACTGAACTGTAGTTGTATATCAGTTAATATATGTGTATATATAAATGTATAATAATATCTTATACATGGAAAAACATAGGGGAGAAGATACATTATGTGTTTTGTGTTTACATAAGTAATTCAGAGAAGTGTAAAATTTGGAATTTGGTACAGAATAAAGGATAAGGAGTTCTGGCTTTTTTCAGATATTTGAATGTTAGTTTCAGTTTGCTGCAATTTCTTTGTTATATATCTCAACCAAGCTCAATGGAAATTAGCTGTCCTAATGACAGTGCACCTCCTAATAGTAAAATACAGTAATACATCTAAGTTACATTGTCCAGAAATAAATGATACCTTTGCGTGCTTTAAAAAACATAGAAACAATTTCATTATTGGTTAGGAGTCTCCCAGTCATTCATGCAAAACAAATAGTTTGTTGGAGATACACATAGCTATATATAAATATAGTAAAAAGCTTCTCTTAATGAATGTGTACACTGAAAAGGTGGATTTAGATAATGGCTACTGTGTGGTGATAGTCTGCGTAGCACAGATGTTTTTTCGTGTATTTTGGGATGTATCTTATAAGTAGCATTGGTCTGCAGGAGGGCTGGTGAGTGGCAGTTAGAGATCTACTAAACTACTATGTCTTAGTTGTGACATCCTGATGTGGTTCTTCAAGCTAAATAAAACACAGGAAGATGATATAAAAAGAAAGAGCATGCCTCGATAATTGTTACCAGTAGTGAATGTGTGCATCTCAGAGTTCGTAAGTTGGTCAAAGCAACTAAGAGCGGTCCTAAATAAACAGTGATCCAAGTGAGCCAAAATGCATTTCAGACCTTCTAAGTGTCTTCACTTAGCTGAATTCCTCACCAGTAGGAGCAGGTGTTTAGTGTTGTAAGTAAAAGAGTAAGTATTTCTGGGACAGGTACAAGAGCACAAGAGAAATAATGCCATTTTGAGAAATCCTGCTGAGGTCGATGTAACTTGGACTACTTGTTTAAAAAACAGTACATTGGCAATGACAAGCTCTACATCAATATTTTCAAGGTTTTCAAGAGATTATTTTAGTCATTGGAGAGCTTAAGGCTACAGGAAATAATCAGCACATCTAAACTCGGTTCATGTGCTCACTGTTTTCCAAATATTTTCACACAAACTTTTGAAACTTGGAAGCTACTAACTGCTTAATAACTGAGGCCAAATTTCTTTGTTCACACAGTATGTATTTGCTTTATGAGGGTTATGTTGCCTCCTTCACAGATAAGCCTGGTGTGGATCTTAGACTTCAGTAATAAAGGCAGCATTCAGTTTTGAAGAGCAGAACTTTTTGTAACAGTTCATTGTGTTATTTAGGCATCTTAGAGCATGCTTACAAAACAGTCTAGCAAATGATGCACTAGTCGAAAAATGAGTACGTATCTTGTTTAAGATCATGAGAAATAAGGCAGGAAGAGGAAGATATATATTTTTAAAATCATTATGTTTGTGCTGGACACTTAACAGAGAAAGTCTTTTTGTCATTACAGTGCATCTGCTTGAGTCAGGTAGAAAGGAGTTAAAATATCTTCATGAACTGAAGCCAATAGCTGGATAGTGTGAAAATTGAGCAGCTTGGCCAAAGAATTTATAGTAATGGAAAATATTTATATTAAATCATATTGAAGTCTAGAAAACCATCTGACATTTCATTATTTTTTGTAGTAGAGATTAATAAAACTTTATGTTAATGTGTCAGAAGTAGTAGTTCATGTACAGTATGTTCCTTCTGTTTCTTATCTGGCCTACTTACACATTCTGTATTGCAGTTGTAAGCTTTTAACAGACCTTGGTAAGAAGAGCTACTTCAATGCTTAATGCTTGTTAAGTCTTTTAAGAATAGCAAACTAATAATAGTTAAACAACTTGTAATTTATTTTTTTTCACTTTATCCTCAGAAGAGTAAGCAACACAAAGATATGCTCTTCTTACACAGAGTGCTTTTGCTTTTGCTTTCCAAGGAGTATATAAGTTTAAGTAAGAGTTTTACAGTGATCCTGTCATGGCACATAAAATTGGTAGAGGGGAAGAAAAGGAGACAGGTTTGTAGAAGAAAAGAATCCAAATGCCTCTTTTTCTGTTTTCAGTAGAACTTTTAAGATAAGATAGAAAGGGAACCTGTGCTGTAGAGAAAGCGGTATACATAGGGACATACATTTGATCCTGCGTGCCTCCCTTGTGTAGAGGGTCCATTATCCTAAATGTAGCTGCCTGTGTGAAGAAGTGTGACAAAATCATAATAATCTCATGCCCTGAGCGACGTTGTGAAAAGCATATGCAAAAAAAATCCATCTACTTTTACCATGATAAAAATGTGAGTAGTTTTTCAGAGCTTTCTGTGATCAACTGTCTGTGAAGTGTGTTCACTTTTTCTCTACTTTGAAGGTGTGGCTGGGGTCAGACCACAGACCCGAGCAGCTTCTCAGAGATGGGCCTCCTGGGAGACGAACTTCCAACCAAATGCCCAACAAACAATCCATTCTGGACAGCATTTGCAGAATAGTGCTTATTAATAATAACAGTAATAAAAGTCTTGCTTGGATAACTGGTGTCTTGCCAGATGGATGTTTTCTAAAATTCATTGACTCGCTCATTTTCAAGATTGCCTACGCAGGAAGAGTAGAGAGAGGCGTTTGAGTGTATCTGAAAATATCTGCTTAGATGCAATGAACAGGAATAAGGCTTGTAAGTTAGCCTGAGTATAACTAAGCAAACAAAATCCTTGTCTCTGGAAAAACATATGCAAAAGACCAGTGCTGCTCTCTGGGTCTGATGTAATAGGAAACTCTTGAGAATGGTATCGTCTGAAAAGGTGTCTGGTCGATACATATTCCCTTGAGCTTGCAGTCTGAATGGCAGAGTGCAACGAGAATGAGAGGCCTTGCACTTGACAGAGTCTTCACTGAAGCTTCATCATTATGTCCAGTATCTGGCCATTGTACCCATCTTTAAATTGTCGTCACTTTGGTAGGCAGTCTTTAAAAAGATTTATCTGTGGAATTGCAGTACTTAAGGTGTGTGTTTGGGAGTTCACTCAATTTGATGCCCTAATCTCTAGTGTAGGTGAGCATTAAGAGCGGAAGTGTCATGATTCTGTCAGCATCTTCTGCCCAACAAAGTTTCTTTGTGTCATGCATTCTGCAGGGCAGTAGCAAAAGGAGATTTTATCTGATGGGGACAAATGGTCCTCACATATCCTCATACGCGTCTCTCTGGAAGAGGAGGAAATAGGCTAATGCTAAGCCTTAAAAAATGTCTTCCTAGGAAGGTTAAAATGGACGTTTTGCCAAGCCAGTGAAAGTATTGTACGTTCAGCTGGAATGGAAAGATCTTTTTGAAAACTTTTCACAGGGTACTCAAAGAAATCCAAAGGAAGCAAATTGGTATTCGCTTCCCATCGTATCTCCCTGTGCTCTTTTCTGCACTTTCACCTTTGTTTCCCATTCTGCTTTTTTGAAGATGTTGCTGAGTTGGATTTTTTACATTTCTGTTTGCTGTATTCTCTAGAGTATTCTCAGACCATTTCATTGAGTAATTGGTCTTTTTTGACTCTGTCTGTCCCAAAGGTTCTGCATGTGTCAAATCTCGTCATTTGGTATTGCTATCAAACTTAATACCGTTGCTTTCTAATGCATTTTTCAAGTAATGAATGAAAGTACTGAGCGATAGGACCCAGAACAACATCCCAGGGGAAGCTTGCTTGATTAAAAAAAGGGGAAAAAAAAAAAAAAAAAAAGGAAGAAGAAAATAAGACTAGAATGGGAGCTGATTTAATTTGTTTGATCTGAAGCAGCATACTGACACCTGTGCCATTACTGGTAGCATCTTGCTCATCTGCTCCTAATGATCCTCAGTGATGGCCTATCCCATCCTCAAAACTCACCACAGCAGTTTTCTGTGCTCTGCCCTTTCGGTTTAAGTGTTAAGTTTTGTTGATTATTTTCAGCGTATTGTCTTTCCAACAGATCTTTGCTCATTCCTTTTCTGTGAATTCACAGAGATAGCAGTTAGTGCAGATTGCCACAGTTTCCTAAGCACACGACCTGAATTTCTTTAAGCTCAGCTCACTTCAAAACATCATGCTTCAATCTGTTCTCTAACTTAGTGTTTGCTATGCTGTATGAATCCTTTTGGCACTCAACCAAGGCAATTTGACGCAACTACCAGTGTTACCTGCATCTTAGCAGGTTAGGAAATAAAGTGAGGACCAGCATTTCTGCCTATGTGGTTTGAATAGGTGGCAATTCAGCTATCAGTCTTCTGGCTCTTCTCAGCTTGCCCTTTAAACTTTGAACAGCTTATTTTGCAGTCACCTAGCTTTAAATGTTGCTTGACTACACATCTTGAAGAGACAGCTTGTCAAAGGGACTCTCCAAAAGAGGCCAGGGAGCACGGGCTTGTATTTATTTATAGAATTGAGTCTGCCTTTTTGTTGTGGTGAATCTTACTAAGGAAATTAAGAAGTGAATACAAGTCATTGCAAAATATTGTTGACGGGAGGTAGGATAAAAAACTTCTTTGAAAAGAAAAACCCCTTATTTTAATCAGCACTTGCTTGCTGTGTGATATCAGCAAGCAGAATTTGAGAACCAGGTGAAAAACAGAGGAAAGATGAAGAATAGATTAACGCAGCTTTGAAGTGCATTTAGCTAAGAGCTACCTGGCAGCGGGGATAAACAGCGGCCTTTGTTCTCATAGAGAAATGCATTCAAGTAAAATTGAAATAGTTTGGCTTAATAGCGCCTCATGGGGTTTTTTTTGGTCATTAGGTTTTCTCTGCACTGTCTCAATAAAGAGGGCTGTTCTTCAAGTGCGGGAAAATACATGTTATGGTTGTTTTTCTTACTCAATTTCATTTTCTTTCTTCTTTCTACCCTCAGTAGTAGTAAAGCAGTTTATTGACAAAACAAACAGTAAAATGAAACACAGGCCTATACATTCACTGTGGAAAGATTTGTTAACTGTCTGTAGCAGGCAGGCTGAAACAAATCTTAACCACTCAGTGCAGAGTGGTTTCGCCTTCTGGAGTCTCCCCTCTCTGCAGGAGGAGAGCTGTGCCCATCATCTGCTGTCCCCTGTCCTGCCTGCACCTCTGCTGCATGTGCAGGTTAGGAAAGGTCTCCCAGAAAATCTAAACACAAAATACACAGCTGCTTGTCATGTATATAGGAAGAATGCATCTTACTGTTGCTCAGAATAGAAAAATGTACTTCTTCACTTCGGACTGCCTGGTTCTGTACTAGTTTGTAAGATGGAAGAACTTTTCTCCTTATTTGAGAACAGCTTTAGCTGAGAGCTTTCATCAAATATTCAGATTCCATTTCATCTGGCCAGCATTTCTAAATGTTTACTAAAATGTATCTTTCATCTTGTACAATTATAGGCTGGGAAGTTTGTCATCAGAGGGTAGGAGCAAAGCAAGAAGCATTAGGAATATTGCAGGTAATGACCAAACCAAAGCCTGTGACACTTCCACCATAGTGCTTGTTGTAGTTCACACCATTATAAAAAATGTGGTCATATCAGAACTTCAGTTTGTTATTCAAAGTAAACCACAGAAAGTTTTGAATTTCTTCTTTTATATGTTATAGTTATATATTCAGTGTATTTGAATATAACAAATACTAATATTGTGAACATTTTTCCTAAGAAAATCTATGAGATTCCTAAGAAATGGATCTCTAAAACAAGTTAACTCTGTAGTCTGAATACATTAAAAGGGATGCTTATAAACAGTAGCAGATTTGGAAAAACTGGTAGGTATAAAGAAAGCCAGTATTTATGTATATATATATATAATTATTTATATATGGACTATATATGGATATATATGTATTTCCTTTAGAATCTTTCTCTGATGTATATTCTACATTGCTTTAGAACCTACGCTTATTTAAACCTTTCATGTCCATGTAATAGCAGTATTTTTACATACATTACGTATGCAGGATTTAGACTTTGTCTTCACAAACTATTCTTGACTGTTCCAATTTCTCTCCTGTTTGTATTAGAGAGAATATTACTTGTAGGTAAACAAACTGTAACTGTATCTTAATGAAGTTTCCTATGTTCAGCGACTGGAAAGTAACACCTAATAGGTATTTTGGTCATCTTTCAGATTCTGTGTTTCATTGCATTAATACGTAGCTTTGGGGTTATTTGGGGAGGTATTTATGACGTTAAAAATCAAAAATAACTAAGTTATTTTGAAAAGCAGGGAAGAAAGCAGAAAAATCCATTTCACAATGTTTTTTATAAAAATAATACTTGCTGTATGTTTTTTCAACTTCAAATGAAAATTTTTCCAGCGTGTTAGTCTTACACTGAGGAAACCACTTGTAGGTGCAGGTGCTTTTGTGTATGATGGAAGAAAATGCAGTAAATCACTCTGTATTCCAGTGCAGACTGGTCAGTAGGGTTTTACTGTATTAATCTTCTCTGCACGCCTGTGAAAAAATGTTCTCACTTTAAACTGTTACAGCTCTGCTGACCTCAGCAGAAGAAGTTTCCTTTTGCATTAGATTTGAGCTGGGCAACATCACTCTGCTAAACTGATAGCTGTGGTCCATGTCCTCCTTCCTGCCTTTGATCCATCAAGGGCTCCTTGAAATGATGACTTACAACATCGTATTATTTCAGATGTGTAAAATCTATAAATTTCTAAGGATATCCACTGCTCCCTTAGAAAAAAAAAAACAGAAACCTATAAAATGTGGAAGACCAAGAACACCCTGGCACCTCAAGTCTGTTGCTTCTGGCTGGTATAGGTACCCATGGGCAACCTGTTTAAGTTAACGCTGTTACTGGTGGAGCCTTCACAGTATTTACAGTATTGAGAAATTGTTCATGGTGGAAAGAAAAGAGTGAGTGTAGTATAAACTGACAGTTGACACTGGAGAATCACTTGTCTGAACTAATGTTGACTGGGGTGGATTTTCAGATTTTTGTTTAAGTAACTTTTGGCTGCAAACAGAGCAGAACTAATCCTCTTCTGAGTCATCATTGGTGCTTCTATTTATTTTGAAGGTGCAGTCCTTCATGATTAGGAGTACTTCATGGAACAGCCATTCTTCAAAGCCCTCATTTCTAGAGCAGAGAACTCATCAGACCACTATTAAACTGTTTCTTTCCATTAGACCTCAGATGATCTACGGGTTGGAATGCCAATAAAGAATGCATTGGCTACTAGAAATTTGAGGCAGTGATCTAGTGGAGAGAACAGGCTGGGATTTTTAGAAAACATGGTAGATTTGGCAGTAGTTGCATCTCAGTTCCCTTAGACTGCTTCTTGTGATCCCTACCAAGGGAAAACCCTGCTCCAGGAAAATAGTAAAAATGCCACATTTTCCAGAGAGAAGTTTTCATGTTAGCTTCATCTCCTTTAATCTCAACGCAGTTTTTTTCTACATGATATCTAAATTGTTCCAATGAAGTTACTGTGTTTCAGTTACTTTTAACAGATCTTCAGTTCATATATAGACCCATTTATCATTACTTTCTCTTACTCTCCAGTCCTTTTTTTTTTTTCCCCCCAGGACTGCAATTACTCTGATCTTCTGCAGTTATGAACTGCACACAGTCATATTTGTCCTTAATCCTGGAAAATGACCATCTTTCTCTGTTTAAACTTGGCTTGCTTCAAGCAAAAGCCCCCACTCTTCTCTGATTCCAAGAAAAAAGGAACATAACCACAAGGTTTCCCCAAAGATTTTGCATACATCTGATTCACTTAACCGCAAAAACAATAAATTATGGAGAAAATTGGTCTGCTTCCATATATTCACCATATTATGTAATAAAGCTGATTTATTTATTTATTTATTTTCCCTATCCTGAGATACAATAGAGAGAACTGTGTTCAGTGAGCACAACTGTGTGGTTGAGCATGCTTGTGGAATACATAATGTCACTAGTCTGATTGTTGATTATTCTTTCTATTTCGTTGTTTCTAATGATTTACTATTGTGCTATAAAGGAAGGTAAAATAAATTATGAGGCAGAAAAAATATATTTTTAGAAGTATAAATACTTCTCTCTGGGAAAAAAAAACGTTGAAATATTTTGTTGTGTAACAGACAAGATCAAAAGCTTTATTAAAGGAATTTAGAAAAATCCTCAATTCAATTAAATAGGTTGTTTCAGCACAGTGGACTAAATTCTTAATGAAAAGTGATGATCTCTTCCATCGTTGTGCTAGATCCAGAGAGCATTTTCTCTTGCTGTGACACTTATTGAAGTCAAACACGTGTTTGTATAATGTTGTAGTTGTTGTCTGTGCCAAAGCATGTAAAAGCTGCATAGTTATATTCTCCATCTTATGTTAGCTTGCTGTGTTGATGTACTTGCAGTAAACACTTCAGCTGATGAACAGTGGTTCTAGTGTTTATGGTATTCATTCCTAAGTCCATGATTTTTACTGTGCAATTTTCCTTTTTGTACTTCTTTGTCATTTCTTGGTAGAAATTGTTCATAGATTGGCTTTACCATGATGTTTATTCACTGCTGCAATACCTACCATGCTGATTTTTCTGCTGTTTTTAAACATGATCTGGTATGCAGACTGGCTCAGAAAGTTCATAAAATTTCCAATTCAGGAGCCTTATGCTTTTCATGGCCTATCCTTGTTTTAGAAATCATTATTTCTTGAAGGTTTTCTGCAGAAAATTCTGAGCTTGATGGATATTTTACAGGATATTTTTGCACACTTTAAGGCTCAAGTAGTATGGCCAATTTTGCCATCCAAAGGGAAGCAAGCCCAATTCTATGACAAGATGCTTGTTGAGACCATGTGCAAGATTTCTTAAGGTTAAGGAGCTGGCAGGCAGATCATGGAGCCTGCCCACTCCACAGCACCACAATTGTGTTTGCTGCATTATTTTAGTTTTTTTAGTAATTATACGGTATCCTTTCTACTAAGGAAATAGTTTCACTTCTGTTACTGAAAACGTTTCACTCAATCTATACTTTTTAAACTTAGAAAAATTCAGACTACTGAATTGGTCTGGTACACTGTTGATGCTGAGATCAGCACCGGTTTAAATGCCTGAGGAGACCACGAAAGAAAACTTGCAGGAGAAGGGAGCGAACTCAGCACATGGCGTTTGAGGAAGCATGAGGATATTTCTGCATTTTCCATCCTCTTCGTTTGATTTGCAAGTTATTCTGACTGGAGTTCAAATCATTACTCTGAATTTGGTTGATTATGTGTGTCTGTCTTGTGATTAGTTTATGCTGCTGTTTCTTCTGGATCTGAGTAAGAAATAGCTATGAAAAAGAGCTTTATAAAATGGACCAAAATTTTACTATGAAGTGGATACAACAGTAACTAGACTGTGCTATAATAATAACAACAATAATAAAATAGAAGCAGAAATCAAGCCTGCAGAATGCATGTTTAATGCCAGGAATACTGAGGTGTCATTGTAATAATTAGAAACTGGTGCAGGAGGGAAAATGCAGTGTGCATAATAAGAGCATAGACTGCTGATATAGAAAGGTGAAATTGGTTAAGATATTGGCCCTTTAATTTTAAAGAACACTCAAAAAGTTTCCTGTAATACATTTCAAGCCTTCTTGACACTGCATTCTAAGATATATATATAAAATATATAAACAGTACATAAACAATGTCTGTAACTATCTGTTTTTCGATAGAAAGCAATTGAAGGAGAAGGGCTCTTTGGTACCTTGTTATGTCTTACCCCAGCCAGCTGGTTGATGTTCCAGAGGCAGCATCTGCTGCTTCTTGAACACCTCTAGAGTCAAGATGCTCAATGATGGGCCAGGCTTTTTACAGTCCTCACTATAGTGTTTGAGTATCTAGTATCCTGTTCTAAAGGTTATTCTCCATAGTCCATACTGATGTATTGTTTTCTGCCTTTGGTATGAGGATGGCTGAGAGGAGAGGGGTGAAGGGCCTGAGGATCACTTCTCAGCCTGCCCCAAGATTTTGTACTCTACTGGGAAAGCTCACCCTTGTTTATTACCATAGACTTGTAAGTAATGGGTACAAAGTCTGAAATTGTTGCCTTTTTTTGTGGTAGCTAGCTAAAAAGGGAGTGCTTTAAAAATTTAGGAGCTTTTTTTCTGAAGCTTTTCTTCTGAATTTAAAGAGCATCTTGAAAAGGCTGATGCAATGACATTGGAATACATCTCCCATTCAGTCTGTACTGTTCGGGAACAAAAATGTAGCTTGGAGGTTGGGAAAAACCCTTGTTAGAATGAAGATAAGGGAATGCTTGTGAACTCCATGAGAGCAAGCTCTGTTGAAGGCCTTAGATATTTTATTATCTAAGAAATCTTTCTGAGATTAACTGTGTTCACTAGCTTGAAGTATACCAGGGTGCAGCTGACAGTTTTTATCATGCGAGTAATTGAATGCCATGTTTTTAACTAAAACTGCCTTGGCTCATTTAGTTTTATGTGAAATAAAAATGTGCATCTAATCTTTTATCACAAATTGAGCCAAATCAGATTTCTTTTTCTTTTTTTTTTTTTTCCTCTTTTGAAGCAAAATTTAAAGCAGATGGTATTTATTTTCCTTTAATTATTTGACACCACAGGAGCAATGGGGTAGGGATGCATGGGTTTTGTACATTGGCAAGTTTTGAAGTTTCATTGGATGAGTTTTGTTTATTTCTACCCCTCTTCTTTTTTGTAGGAAATTCCACTTATTTGGATGACCACGGACCACCCCCTCAAAAGGTGAGATGCTATTATTTTGCATTTGTTTTCTTCTTACTTTTCTTTTCTTTCTTTTTATTTTCTAATAAACTACTAGTATGTTTACTTGTTCTGGAATATGTGCAATGCATTTCTGCTGAGTTTAGATCAACAGCACTTGGCATTTTTTACTTTTTTCCCTAGTTTTCAGGCATTTGCAAGTAACTTGGATTAAATGTCTGGGTGATTAAACTAATGGAATTTTTGCAATTGAGTCAAAGGGCGATAGGATTCTAGTGATGAGTTTTGCCTGTCAGCAGACATGAAAAGAACCATTTCTTCTCTTGGACAAACATCTCTTAATTGTTTTGGAGATCTCGCCAGTTGTTGCATTGTTGTTTTTCTTGCAAAATATTTGCTCACATGGTCAGCTTCTGATGAACCATTTTCTTTCAGTGCTTGCATCAAAAATGTGCATCAATGTTAGAGTGTCCAAACATCTCTAACTATCTCATTTTCTAGATCAGTACGGCTATAACATTGCAAGTATGCAGTGGGAAGCCCAATAACACTGCTAGAGCCAATGAGGGAAGTGGTCTTTTTCTGGGTAATAGTTCCTGGAGCATGAGCTCTGCTGCAAGTGCAATACTTTCAAGTGGAACAGAAAAATACATTTAGTATTGTATATTTAGAATATGATGATCTGTTTACAGGGAGTAAGTGTACAAAGAGTACTTTTACCATCAAGTATGACTACAACATTGACTGTACCCTCACCATTATCATGGTAACTCATGACATTTCAGGTGAGAGTCAATATATGATGGTTTTTTCAAGGGGAAGAAGTTGATGCAGACTCTTAGGGTCCCATGTTGTTTGTTTTTCCCTCTATAGGTTTATTCTGGTTTATTCAGTAAAACCTGATCTGTTACTATATCGTGTTTGTCTTTCCAGACAACAAGTCTCTAATAACTCCTTCTGTAGGGTAGTATTTTGGAAAAAAAAGAAAAAGAAACAGTTTTTCTGCTAAGTTTTAGTATTTCCAGATTCTCTGTGTTTCTGTGCATGCGGCATGGTATCTTATTGAGGTGTGTGGATAGAACCGTGGTTTTGCAGTCTTTATGCTTTGCAATTACAACACTTGATCATGCCACTTTTTTGAAACTTTCCAAATTATGCCAAATTTTCACTGTTACTTGTAAAATGCTGAAGCAGAATGAAGCAGGGGAAGGTTTTGTAACTATGTTGGTAAAAAATAACTGTAGACTGGCTTATTTAATGTAAACTTCTAACAAAGCTTGTGACTTTCTTTACTATAAAACTTTTCAGGCAATGTTGTTTTGATGGAATGTAGGCACCTGAATGCTTTTGTAAGCCCTCTTGGCTTTTCAGTAGAAATTTTACCTATGTTAAGAATTCATCATGAAAAGGTGAGATTCCATGATGACTTCATGCCAAAACATGGACTGTACTGTTGGAGGTGTTGCTTTTTCCACAGCAGAGCAAGATTCCCACAGTCCTGGCACGGCTGTTCATATGAGTGAGCTGGAGCAGTTACCTGAAAATGCATCTTTTTTTCTAGTTTAACTTTTGGACAGATTACTAATGTGATCTGCTGTGAATGGCAGTGCATCAGGTGAGAGCATGTAGACGGTGTGGAGGTGAAGGGCCAGCCACTCATCCTGATGGCAGTTCCCACTCTCAAGTGGTCAAAATGACTGTGAAATCACATTCTGAACCACCAGCGTTGAATTTAAATTTTCAACCACATGTGTGAGTTACTGTGGTGAAACAGCTGGATTTTGGTCAGTGAAAGTAGGGAAATGTGGAAAGGAATTTGATTTAGCTTAGTTCTCAGTGAAAGCAAGCTACAGCAAACTGGGATTTTTCACTTCCTTTCTGCAAACTCTGCACGTGAGATCTATAATTTTCAGCTAGCGTATGGAAATTTGTTACACTCTTAAAGTTCAGGTGGTTCTATTACAGAGGAATGATGAACTGATTTTTCTTCCTGCGAACAACACGAGTTACATTTTCTACGTGTATAGACATAAATGGATGTATACAGAAGTGATAAAATCAACCTTTTAACTTCAACATTATTACCTGAGACGGAGGGTCAGATCTAAAAGATCTAAAGCTTAACAAATGTTTATAAAGCAGTGCCTTTTCTAGACTTGTTTTATTCATGCTTGCCTTAGCATTCAGAAATGCATAGCAGTGCCAGTAAGGGAAAGGCAGTAATCTTGATTGGAGTTTTGAACCTTGAAAACTCTACCCAGATTTAACATTTGGGTACTTCAGAAATTTTGTTTTACCGAATAAAAGTACTGTGGATAGGAACTATGCTCTAATGGACAGTAGCCTCTAGTCAGGTTTATCCAACCCAAGCACTTTCCTATTTAATGTTGTGAAAATTTCTCTTCCCTTTCTAAGCATGTAATTTAGGGTCTCATCCAGCTGGAGGTCAGCTCTCTGTAGAAAGGCCAGCTGATTATGGAGTTAGGTGGTAGATTGTGTAGGTACTCTCTGATTAGTGGCCTGCATGGTCAGTAACGTTGTAGGGCTTTTTCTGTAATCATCCTCACTTCTGAAAGCTTGCTGAAAAGATCAGCAGAATAACAGGCTATAGCCTTGTATCAGACGCAGTTATTATACTTTTTGAAGTACTTTTCTGTGTTGAGTGACATTGATGAAAGGTAAGCATTTTGACCAGCCCTTGGACAACATTTGGGCAAGCCTTTCTGTTGTTGTTTTTTTGTTTGTTTTGCTTTTCATTTTTATAATTGAAACTTAGACTGGGATTGTTAAAAGGGTGAATAACTCCTGCTGTTTGCTTTAGGTCACGTTCTGCACTGTGATGCTCTTGCTCTGTCAATGTCATGCATTGCATCAATGGCTAACAGTGTTTAGTTATCCTTTTACAAATTCAGGTCTGAACTGTGAATTCTGGTAGTGGAACTAATTTCACTGTAATGGTTGTTATAATTCAGGTTGCCTCTATTGATATAGATAACTGCATTTAGTCTGGTAACTGGTTAAGGTCAATGGATGATTTTATTTGACATATGAAGAAGTGTCAGAAGAAATTTGTCCTGAAACCGATGCTTAATTTCACTGCAAATTGCATTTTCAATTTTTGAGTACACAAAGCACAGCTGACATGATGCAGCTTTCTTCACTAGTACATATAAGGAACAGATTACAAAGCCCTTGATTTCTTTCTTGTGATATTGATAGTCACTTATCCAGGAAAGTATGCCTTTGCCTTGCTGCATTTGTCTGTGGTCAGTCCTGCTTGACAGTGTCGTGTGCAGCTCTCCAGCGTATTCATGATGTCAGTTGTATTCATTGGAAGGAATTACAGAGTGCTCTGAGTGAAATGAAAACGTAAGAGGGGGATTTGGTAGGTTTAGAAAGCAAGTTTTAGAGTCAAAGGTATTGTATGTATCTGCTTAAAAATTCTTAAAAAACAGAAGTTTAGTTAATGAACAGAAAGTGCAGTGTTAAAATGAGTGATAGCTACTATCAGTGATACATAGTTAGCTGCAGTGCAAAGCCACCAATAGCTGATATACAATGAACAGTAGCTGTTCTGCAACGTGTTCTCATATTTTATTGCAAATTGTATTAGTTTTGGCTTTCCATCATGGCTAGACGCCAATTTAAATTATTATTTTAATTTTACATACCAGTTTTGTGGTGTTTTTGTTTTTTTTTTTTTTTTTTTTTTTTTTAACCAGTGGAAGAACTGAAAATAGCACTTCTTTTCTGAATAAGGAATAGGATGTTTACATTTGAGGAGGTCAGAGTACTGAGTTGCTTTTTCAAGCAAAGGTGGCAGCAGTAGTTCTCTCAGTGTGGGCAGACGCTCCATGTGGATTAGAGTCTAAGTAATGCCTATCAATGATGCTAGCCTATTTTAGACATTTCTTGTGAAATTCATGCAAATTAATGGCAGAAAATGTTTGATTGATGCTTAACTTGTGTGAGCATTTCAGTGAATAAATACAATGTGCTCTGTTCCAGTATTTGGGCTGGTTACTTTCTTAGCAATGCCTTTGAGGGTGGCTTTTTTTTTCCTCCTTCCATGATGGTGAAGCTATCATTTGAGGACAAATGATGTATCTTCATCAAACCTAGCATTTGTATTGATGCAAACTTTTCCCCTTGAGAACTTGGTAAGAATATCAGGATATGTCCCTTTTTGGTGCAGCTGATATACATGTGTAAAGGAGCTGTGTGCACAGATGACTTAAATTACTTACAAGTGGTCATGATCTGATCTCTTTTTCTTGATGGCTTTCTCATAGGATGCCTGTCTTGGCTGTGATGCCTTTTGGCAGCTGTCTAGGTGTCAGTGAAGTCCTAAGCTCATCACTTGTGTGATGGTACATCAAAGCTTCAAGTGAATACAAAAATGGATGTGAGTCAGGATGAGATCAAAACAAACAGAAGCAAAAATGCATGCAGAAAATAAATTTGAATCTATTTTTATGGTTTGAAGCTGGAAAGCCAATAAATTCCTTCTACACCATTCTTTTAGTTCTTACCTAATACATATGTGTTCATGTTTTCCTTATGGATCAAGGCTATGGAAAAATAAAGCAGAAATCCTGAGCAGCCTTTGATATGCATTGTACCCATTTGTTGTCACACTCAGCTATTTATAGACCTTTCTTTCTTTAAGTTATTTAATTTTGTCATTCCAAAAATTGATGTCAGCATTGCCTTCCGTTACTTTGAGTTCTCGTGTTCATCGTGTTCGTCGGCTTTATTTTCTCCAATTCTTTGGTAACACTACAAAGATAACAGCTGAAAGGCATATATTTTTCTTTTAATTTAATTGTTTAGTTGTTTTTTTGTGACTGAATACTTCCTGTCTCACTTGAAGGTTTGCCGTAGTTCTAGCAATCTTTTTTGAGATCATGGATTTTTACTCTGTCATTATTAGGAATTTTAAATCATAGATACTGGTATTGTTCAGCTGTTTTAATGTTATCCTGCTTATAAAATGAAAAGGCTGTTTGTAGTACAAATGTGCAGTTTGAAAGTTTTTGTCTAGCAAAAATTGTGAGAATTCAGAATTACTAAAATACAGTATGTTCCTGAGGTTACAAGAGTTAGTACATGGCTGATGAAATCAAATACTGAAAGATAATTCAGTAAGTGCCTTAATCACAAGTACCTCCTTCACAGTTTGAAGTACTGTTGTATTTAAGTGGGCTTTGAAGCCGAGTACAATCAATAACACACTTGGATTTAAATATATAAATATATATATAAAATTTCCAATTTCCCTATTTCTATTAAAGGAGATGTGAAATAATAGTTGAAATATTGAGAATCATTATTTAATCTTCTTTTCAAATTGTATTCTCCTTACTTGCAATATCTCAAGGGAATAAAAATCTGATTTTCTAGAAGATTACTCCAGTGTACATTATTTATGATCAGTTGGAGTCTCTTCAAGCTCTAACTGGTGAATGGTGCATCCCTCTAGTGTTAGAGAGATATTAACAAATGTTAGAATTGAATCTTTACTATGAAGTGAGGTTTGTGTTGTACAAAGATTTGAGTAGTTGTGGAGCACTAATTTCTGTGGGTTGTTTTTTTTTGTTTTTTTTTTCTTTTAAATATATACATATATTGATAAAGAATCTTCAGGAAAATAAACTACTTTTCTCTATTTTTCTCCCTAAATAGAGATAACTTTTTTTTTTTTTTTTACTTCTTCATTTCTTAGTATATCAGAAAGGTGTTCATATGGGGAAGCTGACTGATAGTAAATGAACAAAGAGACTTGGGATATTAAAGGCAGACTACTTGTCACAAGAAGATAAATCCATGAGGGATACTGTGCATGCTGACATCCTGCAGAAGTTCCAACAACAGTGAATTTGCTTTTAACTAAGTTGGGTGATTTCAGCCTCTCATTTTTGAAAGACAGAGAGACAATGGATCTGCATGTTTTGTGAATGATAGTAGTCTTTAGTTTTCATCCAGTTGACTTCAAAGATGCTGAGAAAATTTTATCTTTTGATTTGCAATATAATTTCCAAGCTGCATACATTATTAGAAGATGGATTCTGCTTGCCTTTAACACAGCAGCCACTCCAGTATTACACAAAACAGAAACTTTCTGGTATCACCAATTTTGCCACTGGTAGGTTTTATTCCACATTATGTACTATATGTAAATACTGTCTAGGGCATTATTGTTCCCACATCTGCAGCTAATAGAGCTCTGTATTTTCACTGACTTTTAGGATGTAATTCATACTGAGCTGATTTTTGGTCACCTGCTAAGTGTCCTTGCAGATTATTTGGCATCACATGAAGATATTCTACATGTTATAGTTTCACATTTGCAGCTGTCTGGTTCATTTCTTTTCCTTCTTTCCGTGACAGGAATATATTCATAAACTGGCATAGCATGGAAGGAGATCATAATCACTCAATCATATCCCCTCAAGCAAGAATAGAATTACATAAAATAAATTCCAGTGAATAGATGTTGCAGTACCTAACAAAATGTAGTAGAAATGCATGGCTCCATAGAATGCCAGATAAATAAGTAGTATAATAAATTATGGCCACCTTGATTATCTGTTGATTAGGAAATGCGCTGGTTCATGATACCAAACTACAATTTATAGCTGGGTCTAGAAGACCTAAACCTTCAGTGGAACAAAAACAAAAATGTGCCATTCTGGACAGAAGTAGCATTACAGGATATCTTGTGAAAGTGACAGACTGATTTGGTTGGAGTCTGTAAGCCTTGTGAGTAGCACTTTAAATTTTACCATGCGCCTCGTATTTTTTGATGCTGTTCTTAAGTTCTGAACTGCTACTGTTAAACAGTTCTGTAAGAATCACAGTTGACCTGAAAATTTTTTTTTATTTTTTCTAGCCACTATGTTTGAAGAAAAAAGAATGAGAACGTGATACTAAGGAAAAGAGCCTTAATTTAAAAAAAGATTGTGAGCTTGTGTATGAGTAGTCAATGGTAGACTCAAAATATCAGGCAAAGGAGGCAGTTTGTTATGAGTGGGCCTGTGAGAGTAGTGGTAATTCAAGTGGAGAAGTTTGGGTGAGTAAAGTAAGCAAAGGGCAGTGGAGTACGACTTGGTAATTTCCAGGGCAGTACGCTGGCAACTTGGAAGAGTTTGAGGCCCTTCTCTGCTGGCACCATTTCTGATTTTTGAGTAGGTGTGGGGATGAGCTCCTTCCACTGAAGTGGAAAGAGACCTTCCTTGGTTGGCAGGAATGAGATATGATTTGTCTGAGCAAGCCAGGTTATGAATTTCAGTTGGCAGCAGGGTGAAATGAGAGCACTTGATACTGGAAATCTTTCATCATTGCCTCCATAATGTGGCATAGGTGGACTACAGTCAGCTGGGTAAGTTATTCTGGGCCTGTGAGTAATTTGAGATGATGCTGGCATTTTCACTACATTCTGGCTCTGGAAGAGCTGGCCAGCAGATTATTGTCCTTTATGTAGGTGCTTCTTGTTGTTCCTTCCAAGTGGTGACACACTGTCACTGAATCTGTTATCTTCAGAAGCTCTGGTAGAAATTTAGTCTCTCTGAGTTCCTCTGAACATGAGGAGCGAGAATACTCCAGAGCCACCTCATCACTAATGAACATGTGAGTTACAGTTCAGCAGAACCAGCCTGTTTTACAAATTAAAATCCACTTATGGCTATAAACAACATTTATTTCGTTCTGCAGTTGACTTATAAAGTACTTGCACAAAGTGCAGAGAAAAAGATGAGCGTAATTAAGACCACAGTGGAAACGTTAAAGTAAAATATGAAAGTAGGGGCTAAAGTAATGTGTAGAAGGACACACTGAGACAGTGTAACAGGTCCTTATCAGTGGTGAAGCCATGATGTGTTGCTCTAGCAACAGCCTGATTGATGGTCAACCACAATAGATACAAAAGAGTTAAACCTTAATGTGAAGACAAATGCATACAGAGGAATAAATTATTTAGCCTACTACTCACCCCTGTCAAATCCAATATTATTGGCTTCCAGGGTGAACTCATGAATATTGCATTGTAAGTACAGGAACTACTGAAAGGTAGTTAGGTTACTTAAGGGAACTCCAATGCTCTGACGTATTGTAAAAACTTTTAAAGCCAGGCTTAGCTACTTAATATCTCTCATTTTGTAACTATCCAATATAAACAAGTTGGTTGGATGTGATAGGATTTACTACTTAAACAGAGAATAACTGTGCCAGTGTGTTCTGAACAAATCACAGTGTACCAAACTGTGGTACCAGGAGGAAAAACAGCAGTTTCAAACTTCACAATTTCAACATTTTTATTTTCATATATATTTATAAAATGTGAAGCTGCTCTGGAGTTAGAATGTGGCATGCAAGAGTTCTACACTTTAAGGGCCTTCTGATACCATGTGGAAAATCTTTCAGTGGAAAACCAAGTAATTAAATGGCAAGAAAAACTTCAACCTGCGTGAATTCATGCACGTTCCCTCAAATGTCAACATCAGTGAACAATTTACATCACTAATCTCCTTTATCTTGTTAAGAGATGGGCACATGCCAGCAAGATGACTGTCACAACATGATGAACTTTGTAATTAAGAGATGAAAATATACTGGTTTTCAGAAGAGAGCTAATGATAGTGTTTCCATTCTTTCTTTTCTGTTACAATCTGCGTACGCTCACATGGGGTAAGGAGAGGTTAAACTACTGGAAAAGAGTAATAACTTTCTGTTCTGCATCCTTCTGTCTGCCACAGACAGTCTTTGATTCTTTTAAGTGCCATCCTCTGGTGTAGTAGGTTGTTCAGTTCTCTTCAGTGTTAGGGTGAAAAGATATAGTCCTGTTTCTAATTATGGCCACAGAGAGGTGAAGAAGTTGCAAACTGAAGGGGAGGTGAAGAAGAATGAAGAGGAAACTGAAAAGCATGCTGTACTAAGAATGGGTGAGAGGAAAAGGTGTGATTAATGTTGCAGGTGTTCAGCTGTAGCCCTCAGCCATTCCCTGCTTGGTAGGATGATTCCCCCTCACCTGCTTCATCTCTGAGAGGAGATAGAGCTGCCACCACTTCCAAACATAGCAGAGGGATTACAGCCAGGAATCTGCTTGCGCATCAAGATAATGTCTAACATCAGCGACCACCTGAAAGTGCTAAGTGAACAGAACAGCTGCACTTCACCAACTTGTTTCCCTCTTTGTGTGCAAGTGCTGAATTTTAAAATTGTGGTAATTTCACATACCTGAAATAAACTCGGTTTTCTATTCTCTTTTGTGGGAAATCTTGTGCAACAGATTGCAGAAGTAGAGCTTATGCTCACCTGCATCTGCTGCTGTAGAGAAGTAAATCAAATGTGGGGGATAAAAGAAGCAAAAATAAATGCATTGACAGGGTGCACCCATAGATTTTAAAATGTACTGATTCATTTTATTTTCTCATGTTGCTGCATGTATAGATGTGCTACCTTGTGAAGGGTCTTGTTCTGAGACTTAACATACAGACCTCATTCTGCTTTGGACTGAGCTCTTGTTAGAATTGTAAGGATGCGGTATTTTCCAGATAAAAATTGTTTTAGGTTTTGATATTGACTGTATATATATCTGTGTTGTGGGACAAATAATTAACTTTGGAGGATGCTGTATAGTAATGCCTTTCTTTTGTCTTAGCAAGTCAGAGTACTGTGTCTACATCCAGTCTCCTTTTGTTGTTTGTGCTCTGTGCTTATGTTTTCAATTTATTTTGGTACTTAGGAATGCTGAATCGTTAGAGAACACATTTTAACTCATTCTTCCAAATATGTTAGCTGCCAAAAAGATGAAATGCTTTGTTTTTAAGTCATCCTTTTTCAATTGGATTAGTTTCTTAATGAAGATGTAAGATGTAACACAAGGCTCTTCTGTTTATTCTTCTGCCTTTTTTCAGTGCTCCACTGCAGCTGTATAGATTTCAGACTTTGCAAACAAACCTCACTCCTGTCTTTCTTGTGGTTTCCGGTTATGTTCAGTGACTCGTAAAGAAGATCATGCAGTCTAGTCTGCTTTAGAGTTGGGTACTTCAAAAAGCTTATCTTTTTCTAGTATCGCTACACTCTGCTGGTAGATAGACAGGTACCTGCGGGTATCTGGATGTGTTCAAAGCAGCTGACACTGTCTCCATGTCTTCAGACTGAACAGATATGGATTTGATGAATGGACCATTCAGTGGATAAGAAATTGGCTAGGTAATTGCACTAAGAAAGTTGGGATTATTTAGCCTAAAGAACAAAAGGCTCCAAGGAGATCTTATAGTGGCCTTCCAATTTTTAAAAAGAGCCTTCAGAAAAGGTGGGGGGAGTCTCTTTCTTAGGGAATGTAGTGGCAGGACAAGGAGTAATGTTTTTAAGCTAAAAATGGGTATGTTTAGATGACATTGGAAGAAATTCTTTACTCAGAGGGCAGTGAGGCACTGGCACAGGGTGCCCAGAGAAGCTCTGGACCCCCCCCATTACTGGAGATGTTCAGAGCCAGGTTGAATGAGGCCCTGGGCTTCCTGGTCTTGTGGAAGGTGTTCCTGACCATGGCAGGCGGTTGGAACTTGATTATTTTTAAAGACCTTCCCAACCCAAACCATTCTCTGATTCTGTGACTGTGTGATCTTTAAGCTCTGAAATTAAGTATGGTAGTACTTCATCTAATTATATCTATCTGGTTCAGCTGGAGGAGGAGAGTCTAACTCTTTCACATTTCAACCATGCTTTCTACTAAAATGTAAGTAAAAATGTAAAATGTGTTAGTAATTCTTTGTTGTCGTTGCTTTAAATGTGAGCGGCAACAAAGTGATTTCTGGTTAGAATTGGATTTCTTCTTTTTTAAAGTCTTCTGAGTGTGCTCTCTCTTATTGGCCTCAGTGTTTGTCTTCCTTGAAGTAGTCTTTGTCAAGCTTGCTAAAAACCTAATTGAAAAAAAGAGGCATCCGAGAAATCTAAGATCTCAAAGCATATAATTAAATTATACAGTCTGCCTTCTTGAAACCCACAATATGAGAACAAGTGTTCATTGGGATCAGTAGAAGGTAATGTAAAAATTAAATGCGTGGTGGTTAATATATTCTAGATTTTCTTTCTGGGGTGCTGGAACAGGAGGAGGAGAAATATCAGAGAAAAATGGGCTGCGGACACTGTTGGGGTTGTATGGTGGATAGCGATATGTAACATCAGCAAGTGCTTAATTTTGTGATCTTATAATTTTTGTCTGTGTTGATGCCACATTCACGTTGCGGAGGTGGAGTACTATCTGATCCCAAATTGTATCTGCTCAAAAAGGAGAAACCTGTTCTGGGATCAGCCTCTGACCTATCTTACATATAAGCACATAATTATCTACGTAATTTGTGGAACTAATGGACACCTTTCCGGGAATATGTGTCTCTGACATGAGTTATTTAACTGAGGAAATACTTCCTGGGCTGGAAAATGGTTGGCGAATTAGCACAAATATACTGCGTTTGGCTCAGTAAAAGTGGAATTATTAGGGCCTTTGGGTGGATCCCTAAATTGTTGGCACAGTGAGAAATTATCCGGCCTATTTTGTTAAGTGTGCAAAGGTTCACCTGGAAACAAAGCCTCCTCTGAAAACAGGAGCATGGATTTTTGTCACATTGTCTGAGAAATGGCTCTGCTTCTGAAAATGGCAGTTGTCATCCTTGTTGCAAAATGAATTTTCATTAAACATGATTTTTCTTCCTTTGGATTTAATTTGGAATGGTTCTTGTCACCTTCTTTAACTGTGAACAAAAAGGGAAAAGAAAATGACAAGTAAATTGCTGTATAGCTTTTCAAACCCTTGGAAAGAGCTGTTGTAATTATACTGTGGATTTTACTTTTTTATAGCTGTAAGTACTAATTCACATAACTCCAAAATGAATTATGTATTTGAATTGTTTCTTTTACCTTTGGGCTTTGATGCAGTGCTCAGTAAAGTCACTCTGTAATTGTTTTGAAGTTGTGCAGTGTTACATGACTATCACGTTCCCAGAGCATCACCTCAACAATTAGTTAGTCTATGTGATACGTACTCACATTGTATAATGAAATGTAATCCAATTAGGAGTTTGTAAATCTCAAATTGCTATTTATCATTTTGCTTCTGCTAGCATAATAGGAGCCTTTTTTCAAATGTCTCTTCTGCCATGATTTCTTATATTGTCTGATTCTTGCTGTTGTGTGTTTTGTGAGTGGGAAAACAAAAGTTCCTGTTTTAAAAAGGTTTTCAATGTCTTGCCTTTCTAGATCTGCTTGATTCAAACAGGTTTCTGGAAGAAGTATTTTTACTTCTAAGAAATAACTTAAACGCTTTCTAAAATGCTGAAAACAGATAAGCACTGTCCAAAGAGAATTGGTCACGTTAAACAAATACTTGCTCAAGTACCAAAAATCTCTCTGCTGCATGGCTTTGTTTATCAGGTGTAATTTTTGGTGCATTTCGGTGTTAAAGTGGAGTAGTGACGTAAATAAAACCTGAGCAAAGCTCCAGCAATGAATCCTTAAAGCTAGCCGTATTCAGCAGCACTACAAGTGAAGATTTGATTACAGTTAATTATTGTGTTCTTCTAAAGCAGTCTTAGAGCTGTAGCATTTATCTTGAATCTTGTCTGATTTTACCAAAGTGCATTCAGATGTTTTCTCAATCAGGGCATTGATATATTGGCCTCCTTCAAACTAAACAGTTGGCTGGAAATAATTGCCCCTTATTTCAGATTTCTCTATCTGTAGTGAGTATTTGTTTATGGTTTCTTTTTGAGGGGTTGTCATGGTTATTGTCTGTGTACAGAACAGAACTGCCCTACCTGAGAAAATGAGTTTTGGAGACAAAGGTGAGAACTGGCCAACTTAGAATCACTTGTTGATTTTGGCTGGCAAGTTGTTTGTATGTAGAACAGAAACTTTACAAAGCCCCACTTCTATTTTAATCTTTTAAGAATTCTAATTAAGAATTATATTAGTATGATTCTGCCAAAAGATATTGGCTAATCAAATCAGGGATTTAATTAGAAATTAAATTTAATCTGAGTCCAGTAAAATTCCACTTGAAATGAGTGAAATATCAGGTAGAAAACTTCACTCACTGTATTGCAAAATGCAACTCTGCTATGAAAATCAAAGCAGTTAATAATTGTGAAGCATTGTTTAATGTTTCCATAGCCTTACAAATTCTTACAAAATCAAATGTTAGTTACCTCTGTGCAATGCAGATGTTAAATTCATGACCTTTAGAGTTCTGAAGTCGTTAAGGGTGGGATTTTGAATTTCATAGAAAGAAAGGCTTCTGTGGAAAAGATTGATAAAGATTAAGCGAGGTAGGTTTCTCACAGAAAACTTTCATATACATGTTGCAAAAAGAGAAGGCTTTGTGTGTTCTGTGGGTTTTAGATGAGCCCTGGGAGGCCCACATTCACTACTGTATCAACAGATGAGACGTCCTGGAGAAAGCTCAACCAAACCAGCAACTGCCAAATACCTATTCCTTCCCCAGCTAATTTGAGGAATAATAGCTTTTATGGTTATGGTGCAGAGAAGGATATACTAAACATTGCTGATGGTAACAATAATAATGTTCCTTTGGTAATGATGTATAATGTTGACAAAAAAAATGCTGCGAATATTCTCAGTATGTTCCCATTCATTGTAAGGGTATCCCTATTTTTCCTTTTATTTTTTTTTTCTAGTTTGCAATTCTCTTTGGAAGTAATCTTAGGGGCTGCTTGAGGATTCATTTTGTTTCTGTGATGAAGATCTATTAGCTGCTCAAATATCATGAGACATACCAGAAATGCAGAACCAGGCCATGTATATGGAAACCCTTTTTTTCCAGCCTTCTTAATAGAAATACAAGCTTTCCCTATGTGAGTGGCATACATACACTGTTGTAGGTGAAACCGTGAGGTCCTGACAATGTTAGCCAATTAAAAAGGCTTGAAAGCAGATGCTTCTTCATCTATACCTTTTAATGCTGTTGCTTTTTGCTGTACCTAATATTTGTCTAATGTGATAATGTGACTTCAGAATGCCTTTTGCTGAAAAAATAACCCATGGAAATTGTCCAGGAAAACAAAACTGCATCCAGCTTCCTTTAGAACAGCGAATTTCTGCTTGTACTTTCTGATTTTCTGTTTTCCCAGTTTTATTATATGAGCTTCTAAACCGATCTGCAAATATTAAATATAACATGAAATAGTTCTTTCCTTGTAGTGATCCTGAGCAATAGAATCTTTCTATGTTTTTGTTTTATGTGGTTTTTTGTTTTGTTTTGTTTGTTTGATTTATAAAGACATGGTACATGTAGCAGTGGTACTCTGACTTCTGACACATTAGAAACATATACTGGAATGACAAAACATTCTACTCTTAGAATAAATAACAAAAGTTTTATTCATCTTACAAAGTGGACTGGATGGTCTTTTCTATATGCTGCAGGAATGGCTGTGCAAAGTAGATGCCTACAATATTTCTCATCATTCTGCTTTGATATCTAGCTTAAGTTGAGGAAATTCTGAAGTATCAAGCAGCAGTAGCATTTGGGCAGTAACAAGTACAGTGAAATGCATTGTACTCTGTTTTGAGGATCAGAATTCAAAGAGATGCTGCATGGGTGATAATGAGCTAAGGGACTGGCATTTTGAGGAGAAACATTAGGCTAAAATGTGCAGGGTCAGTGCTTCACCAGTCTTGTCTTCACTACCAGTGAGGATCAGCTGAAACTTAGGAGATACAAGGTTGATTTTTAATGGAATAGCTAAAATTACCATGCAATACATAATGGATAGTAAACAATGACCCTGTCTCAATATACTGAAGAAATCAGAACTGCTGAATGAACAGAAAACTACTTCTGCCAGATCATGTCTGCAGAGGATGCCTTTTTTGCCTGTTGTAAAAGCTGTGGTGTGCCTAGGTTAGTGACAGAGATCTGTAGGGGACGTAGATAGGGCAAAGCAAGGACAGAAGAGGAGAAGCATTGGTATACTGCTGGCACTGTACCTGGCATGACTGAATATAAACAAATAACTAAGGCTCTAATAGAAAAAAAAAAAAATCATGAAACATGTCTAAATTGTGATAGGATATATAATATTTAAAAGATAAGTCCATCAATCATGACACTGGTTTTCTTGACTCAATGGCAAGACAGACATTTTCCACATTTTCCAAAAGTGGAAAATGGCTGGTGCAAATGTATGAAAGCGGCTTAATGATCTTCAGTTTGTAACCTGGCAGTTAATAAAAGGTATTTCTACATATTCATTTGGAGAAGTAATTGACAAGCTTTTCCCTGCTGGCTGTAATAGCTAAGAAAGGTAATAGCTAAGAGGCAACTTCAGTCCGTGGAGCAGAGACAGGTACTCATCCGTTTGCGTCAGATCTCAGTTTGGCAAGCCTGCAGGTTGCTGTTTTCAAGATGGTAATTCTAAATCTTAATTTTTTCTAAGTTTTAATTCTAAATTCTAATTTAATGTACAATTTTACATTAGATGCAGACAGACATGCAGCCATAATTCATCACTGGGCTTACTGTAATGAAGGATATTGTGATTGTTTTCTACGCCCACAAATCACGATAACACATTCACCTCTCAGTTATCCAATTCTTTCTTCCATGAAAGTTGTGACTGTAGAGCCGTCACCTTTCCCTGGATGATTTGGGAGTCAAACCAGACTGCTTTGTGTGTTGTTGATCTTGTTATTCCCATGATTGCTCTAAACTGAACTTCAATACACCTGGTAATAAAACTCCTTGATTAAAATGCTAAACCTGATAATGTTAGTCAAACATACAAAGCAGTGTCAGTGGCATGTTGCTATGTTTATTTTTGAAGAACTTCTTATCTAGAATACTTAAGCTGCCTAAAAACATTTAGTTCACTATTATTAAAAGCTCTGATAGTTGTGCCTCACAAAAATACTAGTACAATCACCCAAGTACCCCACCTGAACCCCTGGCCTCTCTGTTCTTTGCCTCAAAGGCAGTAATAAATATCATACAATAACTGTTGCTAAACTATGGTAGGAATTTTGGAGAAATAACTGGGAAAAGAAATATCAAACTTTTCTACCCTCTCTTTACCCTCTCTTTTGTGCTTTGGAGCCCCCAAAAAACTTGTCTACAGGTTCAGAGTGATGATATTTGTAAAGAACATCGAGGCCTGCAGCACATGCATGAGGTGTGCCAGGCCTAGGATCGCAGCTGCCTATTCTGTTAAATTATTCAGATAAATCCTAGGCATTGTTTTAGCCCAAGTCAACTAACAATGTCCCAAACAAACAGGGAGGGAGAGCATGCTGCAATAGTGATTTGGGCTGGAGACCACTGCCAGTAGGCAGTTGAGATGTGTCCAGTCTGGTTTGACATCGAGTGAACATCACCTGTGTGACCAGAGTTTGCCATTTGTCCTCCAGGCCCAGCAGTTGCTAATGGTGTTGTTTGTTGCACAAGTACGTGCCTCTCTAGTGTCAGATTCCTTCTGTAGGTCTTCAGAAGATTTTTGTTTATATTTAAGATGGAAATGATTAATTTTAACTCTCTCCAGTTGGTTGCTGCTTTCCTTTTTTTTTTTTTTTTCTTTTAAACTGAAGTTTTGCAACTCAAGCATTCCTCTTTCATTAGTCAACTTCACTTGGAGCTGCCAAACTGCAGTGCTCGTTCACTGCAGTTCGTTGTATGGAGGCAGTCAGTATGCTTAAGCTCATCACCATCTTCACTGGAAGTCATCAGCAGTAGTTTAGTGTTTCTTGAGTGGCTACTAATCTGCGCTGTTACTGTAAACTGTATCACAAGGGGAAATTCTGTTTGTCATCTCCTGAATGATGTGCTTTTTATTCTGAAGAGCTGATAGCTTGCTGCTGGAAGTGAATCCTTCTGATGTGAGCAGAATCCTAGAAATTCTCTTCTACATATCTGTTGGTATACTGGCAAAATATTCTCTGACTGAGATACAAAAAAGCAAAAATACCAATATACTGACTCCATATTTTTCAATCTTTACTTAGGTACTTCCTTTCCCCAGCCAGGTGGTCTACAACAGAGTTGGAAAGTGTGGGAGTAGAACTGTGGTTTTGCTTTTGAGAATTTTATCAGAAAAACATGGATTCAACCTGGTAACATCTGACATTCATAACAAAACAAGACTGACAAAAAATGAACAGGTAAGCTTCTCCTGCTCAACTTAGAGCCTATTCTCTTATTGCGTTTGTGAAGCTGAGAAACAAAGGCATATACAAGCAGAAATCACACTGAAAAGTTGTATTACTGCTTTCACCTGAGTAACGTGCCAGAAATCATCATCCTTGAAGTGGCTTCAGTTAACAGGAGAAATGAATGGTAGAGCCAAGAGCAACACGATGTGGAGGGTTACAAGAAAAACTTGCTCTTGAATGTACTCAGCATAGCAATTAGCCCAGCGTCAGTCCAGAGATGTAAGAAGGGTTACTACAAGTGAAGTTAGGTGCTAACAGCTTCTGGGACCTGTATTAATGTATCTGCAGGGCACAGCCATTTGTCATATAGACATGCTAGCACATGCAGTGCTAGCTTGGGTCTCTTAAGCAGAGTACATATAAGTAAAAGCCAGCAGTTTCTAATCCACCTTTAATAATCACTTGCTTCAAAAAATTTTTACCCATGTCCATGGTAAACCATGTTGCCATAGTCTAACACATCCTTGATCCTGTCTCAGCCTCTTACTCATCTGCCTTTTTCATGTTATTATGTATTATAAATACAAGTGAAACCCCTCTATCTAGATACTCCTTTTTTATGTTCCCTTAAACTCATGTTTCATTAAAACTATAAAGGACATCCTTTTTGCAACTTTGAGACCAAAAGATTTTATTATTTATATTCATTTGTATCTTGGATAACCATGTGCTCACAAGTGTCAATGCCATCAATAGATATTGATGCATGTAACTCAAAAAAAACCCAGTCTCCAAAGTGTACTGATTAATTCATATACACATGGTTGTTTCATGTTACCCACAGCTGTTCTTTTGATCTGCTGATTCAGGTAAATGCTGCAGCTAATGCCTGCATCACTCCTAAGATTAGCAAACCGCAAGAGGATGTATGCAGTGATCAAAATACAGACTTAGGCCTACCAGTGACAACATCCTGTGGTTAGGGGTTATTTATCTGTAGCCTTTTTATGAGCATAAGTTTCAGTGTTTGTTATTTTGGATATAACAGTTTGTTCCGATTTAAAATTTGAGAGCAGATGTTGCTACTGCAGTTCCCAAGTTCCCTCCTTCCAGTATTGCCATCAAGATCCCACAGGCAGTGAGCGGATCACCTACGCTTTTAGGGCCCTTGTGGCTGGGGGACTGGCAATCCAGGGCTGCCACAGCAGCCAAAAGACTGTGGAGGAAGCCAGTGTCACCCCTGCTACCCTGCTTAGCCCCACTCATTGACTGATGGCAGAGACAGAGCCTGAGGCTGCAGCTGTCACAGCTTCCTTGTGTGCATATGGGCTGCTAGCACCACGCTGTCAGCAATGTGCAGCCTGGGGAGTTTGCAGAATGGCTCCACTGGATCAGAGGGCAAACTATCATGCGTTATTCTGTCTTCTTTTAACTATTTCTGCTTAATTGTTGGGTATGGGGTAGGTGATTTTCGTTGGCATGATTGTTTTTGTGTTTTGGGTTGTTTCAGTTTTGTTTTGATTCATTACTGATTAGGAGATGTATAAGAAAATCTAAAATCCTCTGAGGTAGCAACAGCCACAATCTTTCACCCTTATAATCTATTACGTTTCTCTGGTATGCAGAAACATGTTAAACATAGTGAAAGATCATATGTAAACAGTCTTCCCTGCTTCAATCTGAAATATCAGAAAGCCCAGACTGAATTTTAATGCAATAGTTGCATTGTTTTTTGCACTCCACAAGCTGTTTGGTTGCCATATGGGAAATACCCAGGAACACAGATAGTGGAGTATGTATTGCTATAGAGCTGAGGATTTACTTTCTGTTTTGCTCTGCAGTAAGTTTAGTCTCTTTATTTTGATTTATGGCTTATTTACATAGTTACAATAGGTTCAGAATGTAATGATTACTTTTGCTAGAAAGCACAGGTTACATGCCTGGCAACACTAACTTTTCTCTTGATTAAGGTATTTTCAGTTGTATTTTGATTTTTTTCATGAGTAGAATATGAACAACAAAGTATTAAATTGAATAGAATCATAGAATCATTTGAGGTGGAAGGGAGCCTTAAAAGGCATCTAGTCCAAATGCCTTGCAATGAACAGGGACATCTACAACTATGTAAGGTTTCTCAGAGCCCCATCCAGCCTGACTGTGAATGACTCTGAGAATGGAGCATCTGGGCAACCTGCTTCAATGCTTCACTACTCTCATCATAAAAAACTTTCTGCTTATAATTAATCTTGGTCTCCCCTCTTTTAGTTTGAAACCATTTTGTCTTGTTCTACCACTGTGGACACTGCTGAAGAGTCTGGCCCCTTCTTTTTTATACCCCCCATTTAGATATTAGAAAGATGCTATCAGGTCTCCTGGTGCCTTTTCTTCTCCAGGTTGAACAGCCCTAGCTCTCTCAGCCTGTCCTCATAGGAGAGGTGTTCCATCCCTTGGATTATTTTTGCAGCCCTTCTCTGGATGCACTCTAGCAGGTCCATGTCTCTCCTGTACTGAGAACTGCACATCTGGATGTAGCACTCCAGGTGAGGCCTCACCAGTGCAGAGTAGAGGGGCAGGTTCACCTCCCTTGACCTGCTGGCCTCATTTCTTTTGATGCAGCCTAAGATACAGTTGGCTTTCTGGGCTGCAAAGGCACATTGCTGGCTCATGTCCAGCTTACCATCCACCAATACTCTCAAGTCTTTTCAGCAGGGTTGTGCTCCATCCTTTCATCCTTCAGCTTTTAATGATAGTGGAGGTTGCCAAGACCTGCGTACAAGACCTGGCAGTTGGTTTTGTTGAAATGCATGAGGTTCTTCCTGAGCCTGTCTACATCTCTATGGATGGTGTCCCATCCCTCGGGTGTGTCAGCCACACTACGCAGCTTAGTGTCATCTACAAACTTGCTGAGGGTGCACTCAGTCCCACTGTTGAGGTCATTGATGAAGATGTTGAAGAGCATTAGTTCCAGTACTGAGCCGTGAGGGATACCATTTGTCTCTGATTTCCATCTGGATGTTGATACATTAACCACTACTCTCTGGGTACAATTAGCAACAAGTTTTTTGTCCATTGAACAATGCATTCATCAAGTCCATATCTTTCCAGTTTGGAGATAAGGATGTTATGGGACCTATGTGAGAGGTATTACTGAAGTCCAGATAGATGACGTCAGTGGCTCTTTCCTTGTCCACTGATGCAGTGACACCATCATAAAAGGCCACTAGGTTGGTCAAGCAGCATTTGCCCTTGGTGAAGCCATGCTGGTTGTTCTGTATCACTTCCTCCTCTTTTATGTGCCTTATCATAGCTTCCAGGCAAATCTGTTCCATGATCTTCCCTAGCACAGAGGTGAGGCTGACAGGTCAGTAGTTGCCTATGTTGCCTTTCTACCCATCTGAAAAATCAGTGTGACATTGCCCTTTTTTCCCAGGGACTTCACCTGACTGCCATGACTTTACAAATATTATTGAGAATGGCTTGTTGACCACATCAGCCAGTTATCTTATGAATCTGGGATGCATCTCATCAGGACCGATAGACTTATGGCTATTAAGGTTCCTCAGGTGGTTTCAAACATGATTGTCACTTATGGTGGGGTGGACATCGCTTCCCCAGTCCCCATCTTCTGACCCACTAACTCGAGGGGGTGTGAAGAGCAGTTGCTGGTGAAGACTGAGGCAAAAAAATTGTTGAGTACCTCAGCCTTCTCCTTGTCCATTGTTGCTGGCCTGCCTGTATTGCTCAATGGAGTGGAGGGAAGGGGCATATGCGTTGTTGTTCTTTCTCCCATCTTTAATGTGGTATAAGAAGCAATTAAGAGAATGAATGGTCTCAGGTTCCAGGCATTAGAATGAGAGAAAAGAGGAATGGGCTGGGCTGTATGCTCCCAGCATGAGCATGGGCTACTTGCTTGAGATGTTTCTTCCTCCTGTCATTTGTCTGTCCTGTGTTTGATTAGAGGTTTGGTCCAGCCAAGATTTTTCTGTAAATATTTAGCTTGTGCAGTCTGCTAGTGTTAAATAAAGTTAAGTACGTAGGTGTTCTTAATGACTATGGACATTACGTGTAACTGAAATCCGTATGCTGGGTGCCTTTTACAGTTGTCTTAGTAAGAAATCTTCCCAAATTACGTCTACCTGCCAGCAATTAGGAGTGCAGCCATTGAACATCCGTGGGCATAAGGGAGAGGCTTCTGGGAAAAGATGAGTTAATTTTTGCCTTACCATTCACTGTAATGTTTTCAGTCAACAATTGGAAACTTGTAATTACAGAACTTATGTGTAGAATTTATGTATACAAACGCAACCTAATTGATGTGGCTTTAAAGTGACAGATGTACCAATGCAAAATGAATTCTTCCCATCCTCTAATTACCTCTGTCCCCAGTTCCTGGATTCAGAGAAGGAAAAATTACTATGTTTACAGATATGCAAATACTGATACGTATGGGAGTAACTGATTGTCCTCACATCATTTCCCTCTACTACACATCCTTTGGACGGGCACCAGCTTCATTCATAATTCAGGTTTAACACACTAGTTTTTTCTTGAGTGCTTTTAAAGATAGAAAATTGGTCCTAAGCAACTTGGGGAGTTTAAGAAAATTTTGAAACAATTCCAAATCTCAGAGAGTTAAAATGAAGATTGGGTCTCATTCCTGTGAGCTATGAATTGTTTATGGAAATGAAGTAATACCAAGATGAAAGTGATATATCAAGTACCTGTAGATACTTGCGCCTCCTGGATACTACTTGCCTTCAGGAGTGACGGTAGCCTGTATAGAAGAAGGTAAATAACTCAAAAGAGAGTCAGATTCAGATAATCTTTTATCCTATTTGTATTAGTTAGAGGAAACCATAGTGTCATCCATCTGATCTGACCTGGAAAATCATGTATCCTATCTTTGTACATTGTGACCACAGATTCTCTCCCAATGAAACACAGCAGCTTGAGAGAATAGGAATGTGTTTTATGTTCTCTAGGCAAGATAATCATATGATTATTTCTTTTTTGCTCCCAGATTTACCTATTACAAATCTTGAAATAAACAGGACTGCTCTGAGCAGTTCTATGGTGGAGGATAGGTGTTTATGGAAGAGAGAGATGTCCTGTCTTGCAAGGCTGGGTTGAGTTTTGGTGTAGGAGCGATGATGTGGCTGGAACAAAGCCATCCTCCATGTTTCTTTCCTTATGGGCAGGGCTCCTTGCAGTCTCACTCCAAGTCATTTTATTGTGCCATCTACTGGATTGTTATTTGCAACGCAGCAATGACCAAATATAAATAACACTGCTGATGCTAAGCATGATGACTTGATTAAGTTGGCCAGCTGAGATCCTAAAATTATAGTGTGGAACAGTAGTCTAAGGGAAAACTTTTCTGTGAGTGTGGCCTCTTGGTTTTCTTGCTCAGATGGACATTAGGATTCAAAAATGATTTGCAGTTTATAGAGTTGCCTCTGCAGATCTGGTCTTTTTTAAAGGTCTTGTTTAAGGGTGAGTGCAGAAATTGAGTTTTGGAGAAAAAAGTAGAATGAAAGCTTAAAGAAAGTGTCACAATGGTAAAAGATGTTATGCTAGGGAGCAAAGCAGCATTTAGGGTGGTTTAAAATTATTTGCCAGATGGTACTTCTATCTCTTCCCTTCCATCATTGCCATTCCATTCAAAGGTACTTGCTTTCTAGGGGTCTCGAACACTACTCATTCTCTCCATGTGTCATCCATGGGTTTACCAGTCTTCTTGTAGAAGAGATCTTCTAGAGGCCCTACTCCTCTGGGAGATACTGAAAGATTTTTTTATTTCTTTTTGCATCACTTTAAAAAGAGGGCTGATTTCTTTTGTATTCCTGAGCAGTACATTTGGCTCATTAAGCTGAAAGCAGTTCAGCACAAGTGGGATCAGAGAGAGAGGAGCCCTTGGGAAATATGGCCACAATTTGCATGTGGCCATGAGCCATTACGATTATTTATTTTTCCCTCCTGGCATCTGTGTGTTGTATCTTTTGAGCCTTACTTACTCTTTTGGCAGGGTTTTTAAAAGAATGTTTTGTACTTGTTTGTTCATATGCACATTGTAGCTTTATCCACATCTGCGTACAAGTCCTGTTGAACATTAAGTGTCTAAATGTGAAGGTACTTCAAGTCAAAACAGAATTCTGCATCTGCTTTAGAGTAAGTTATTATAGCACAAGAGATTGAGTTTGGTAGCAAGAGCTTTAAAAAAGAAAAAAAACAAAACAAAACAAAAAAAAAAACAAACCAAAACAAACAAAAAAAACAACAACAATGAAAAAAAACCCACCAGGCAGCCAGATGCTGTCCAGCATCTTTGCAGAGTGCCTTTGTTCCTGATGCAGAAGTACCCTGCTAGTCCAGCAGCAGACTGACTCAAGCCTGCCACACGAGGTGAAGCACAATGAGAAGTACTGTGTTATTTCAGTGAGAATCAGCACAGTGCTGGCCAGTTGTTACCTGCTGCAGAGTTAGGCAAGGGATGCTCCTGTACTCACATGTACCCCTCCAATTTGTCTCATTACTATGTTAAAGTAACCCATGTATTTAAACTCAAGGTAATTACTTCTTACATTTATAGTCATGGAATCACAGAATCCTTAGAGTTGGAAGGATCTTTAAGGTCATCTAGTCCAACTCCCCTGTGTTGAACAGGTAATAATCTTTATATCTTGTATTTATGCTATAATGATGATTCTTTGTTTATTCTGAGATGGAATTACAGTGGTGACAATAGTGAGTTTTTTATCCTGTATGAATATCTTCATTTTGCCATTCAGGCAGACAGAGTAACAGATAAAATACCCATATATCATAAAGCTTCATACAGTTCTGAGGGTTTCAGTTCTCTTGTAACTTGGCTGGATGACAACAAACACACAAAAAAATAAACTAAGTGAGACATCTGATATCCAGTCTTTAGAGTATCTATCTCCTCTGTTTCATTCTGAAAGCAAGGCAGACAAATACAATTTTTTTGGCAGAGAAAGTGACCAGTCCTAACTAAATGTCAATTTATTTGCTTTGCTAGGAAAGCCCTTGTCTTCTGAGAACATTAACAATATAAACTCAATGTGATCATTATTAGAAAGTGTCATGGGCTTTCTAAATGGGGGCTGGGCAAGTTCTTCTCTTGAGGTTGCTGAATTTCTTGTATGCTGTATTTTTATTGTACAGGCGGAGCTTTGTGAATACTTGTTTGTACTTGAACAATCCAGAATCTGAATATGACCATCTAAAGCCTATTCCCTTCTTGCTGTATTATTATATATATATATATGTATATATATATATATATATATGGATATATATATTTTTTTTTAATCATGTGTTTTCTCTTTGTTTTCTTGTTTCACTTTTCTTCTATTCATACTCTTTATTTCTTTTGGTCACCTCTTGTTTTTGTTCTATTGTTTTGGGTTTATTGTCTTCTTAGACATAAAGCTTCATATACTCAAACTCATTTAACAAGGAAAGGCCCATCCTGAGAAGATGAATGAACTATTTGTTTCAGTGCTTGTTGTGCACACAAGTGTATACAATTGTTGAAGGTAGAGAAGAGCATATTTGTATGTATGCTTTTTTTATTTGGTTCCAGGAATTAAATGTCTATGCCTTGTCTTGTCTGAAAGACAAAGACAGGATGTGTATCCTAGGGAAAAAACGGAGAATGCAAGGTGGATAAGAAGGAACAAAGTGTAACATACAATGTAAAAATCATGGCAAAATGTCAGAATATCAAAACAGAAAAACAAAAAATAAAATAATTATTGATATCTCTTAGAGGTAGCTCAATATTTGTATGGTCTGGACATGATTTTCTGCCATGCTCTTCTGTCCCAAATTGATTGAGCTCCTGCTTTCTGTTGCATTTTCAGACATTTTTCATTTTGGCATTCTATCTGATAGTGTCAGTGTCTTCAGAAGACAGCAGCTGCTTGCTGTCTTTAGATTTTTCCTTTAGCTTATGCCTTTCTTTAAATTGATACCACTTTTGGAAGTATGTTAGCTTTGTGATGTCATAGTAGTGTTTACATCTTTAACCTTTTTCTTAGGCCTGAAATAGTAGTAGTGCTATCTTGGTAACAGTGTTTGGGAGGGATAGTGGAGAAGAACCTGAGTAATGCTGACTTGAAAATTAAACCACTGTATATTGTTTGATAGTTATATTTGTCTCCAGGTATGCCTTGCAATAACATGGATAATTTGATTTGTTAATTCTTTTTAGATGGAATTGATTAAAAACATAAGCACTGCTGAGCAGCCCTATTTATTCACTAGACATGTTCATTTCCTCAACTTCTCAAGGTAAGACATTTTTTCATTTAAAAATATTTTTCATTGGTTGTAATACAGAAAATATATTCCTTTCTTTTTTTAAACATAAATGATACAATAGACCTTTTCTCTTTTCTGGCAACGAAAGTTGCATTTAGAGGAGATTTTTCCTGCTGTCTCTCTGCTACCAAATAGTTATGTTTTTGAAAATCCAGAAAGCTGTTGCATGCTTTTACCATTGGGGTTACCTTGATTTATAACATTTCCAGCCAACAAGTATGAGGTGACAACTTGGGTGTTTAAGCCGTGCATTAGTGTTTTAAAAGTGGCAGCAGACTTTCCTGAATGTTTCATCTCTGTGTGCTAGTCTATGAATGAAAACTCCACTAAGTTGTTAATTATTTTTGTATCTGGGCTTTTATGTAACCAATTTAATTTTGTATTGGTAAAACAGTCCAGATTCTGTAGAATACAGATGTATAGACCATGCAAATGAATTACACTCTGTATCATGAGAGTGTAATCTTTTCTGTAATAAAAAGTAGCAGCAGTAAGACTCTAGAGACATTTATAGCATAGAATGTGAAGAAAAATGAGTTTGGATGAAACTTCTGAGGAGTTTTTGGAAGCATGTGAGTGAGTTGTGCCAGTTAGCATTAAGCCAGGATACAGAGATTAAAGCTGACTGCAGATGATTATTGCCCAGGCTTTAAATTTAATTTTAAAATTATATTCAGGATCTATGCCATCTGTGCTACTAATTTGGACTCCTGGTGTTTAGATAAAAGAATTTCTGCAGAAGTGTGAATTTTCTAGAGGTCTTTGCAGAAGCCTGCCTAGCTGCCCGGTGTTTTGTTTATGCAGTAATGTTAGTGCATCTGCTTTGAGTGTATGGCTTCAGGCATGGGTGGAGAATGTGTAGTAAGGGAGGTGTTTTTTCAGAAAATACACTGTTTTGAGGAATAGAAAGTTCATCTTGCCCGTAACTGAATATGGGCATGATTTCATTGCATGAAAACCCAAAGAGTTAAACAGAATTTTGATCTTCTCTAGTTTGATTCTGCAACAATTCTGTTTACCTTATTTTTAAATTATAAAACTCATTAGAATAGGACTTCACATCTTTGGTAAATAATCTCTTCTCCCAGCTGAAATGCAGGATCAAACAAGTAACATGCCTGAGGGTCAAAGGGAAGTTCTTGAATGAAACTGATTTTTCACAGATGGTACATAGCATTAGATATATGAGAAAAACATGAACATGTTTACCTCTTGCTCCTCCTATGATTCCATTTCCTATAAATATAATGCATCCTTGTCATGCAGGTAATGTGTTTCTTTTGTGTATCCATAAGATTAAATCTGTCTACACTTTTCTTCCAGTACAGATTTGTGACAATATATAGAACTACATGAAATGTATAAAAACATTTGCGATTTCCTTTTGGTTGTCACTTGCAAACCTAAAGAATGTATTTTTCCTTTTGCTGAGAGAGATTTGTTTTAATTAGCAGCTCTCTGGTGTGAAGAGACTGATTAGTAATTTGAATGAAATATCATTAAAGTTCATCAACTTTGCTTAATTTAGGTTTAGCATTTTGTAGTGTTTTCTGATAAACATAATATTTGTGAGAGTTTTAGTCTAGTTTCAAAATCTATTGGTGATGTTACATCTAACTGTGGTGTCAACATAAAAGCCAAGTGATACTGTAAAAATTAAAAGAAACAGCATCAAAGTATCAGTGTGGTGTTTTGTGACTGTCAACTCAAGACCTTATGCAGCTAATGTTAGTCAGAAGTCAGTACAGTGGAGAGTGGAACAGAATCATAGGACCATGGAATGACTTGGAATGGAAGGGACATTAAAGACCATCCAGTTCTAACTCGCCTGCAATGGGTAGGATTGCCAATGACTAGATCAGCTTGCCCAGTTTCCCATTCAACCTGCCCTTGAACACTTCAGGAGTGGGGCACACGTAACTCCTTTGGGCAAAAAATACAAGATAACACAGCTTAAAGATTGAAGAGGCCCACTTCACAAAGAAAGGGACCACACTTTCTTCAAGGCATTGTAGCAGAACCATTCTGAGAGATAACAAAGTTTTTCATGGACAGCCATGCTGGGCATTAGTCCAGCAACCAAACCTACTTCTCATTTTGTATTTTATACCTTTGGAACTTAGGGTTTTATTTGCAGAAAGGGACAGAGAACACTTTATTCTCCTTCTACCTGTGCTTGCTGAGCAGACAAGTAGGAGGTAAAAGCAAGTTATCTTCACTACTCTTCCAGTAAGCTTCAAGGTCATTCCTTTTTTTTTTTTAAACTTCCTTCAGAATCCACAGGGATTGCTGTAAACAGTTTAAAGCATATAGTTGGGTATTAAAGAAGGAGATAAAACATAAGCACAGTCCTGCAAAACAGAAGTTTGCTTCACCTCCAGTTTTTGATGCTTCTCAGTTTCCCAAATGGTAGTAAGAAAAATAAACATGCTTTTTGTTTAATGTCCCTGATGTGAATAACAGCATTCACAAATCATTTAGATTTTCCTCTTTTGCAACCTGCACCTGCTTATAAACTTGTCAGCACTTAAAGCACTCTGAATATTCAGAAAAACATGTCATTTAGATTGTTTCCAACTGGAGGAAAAAAGAAAAAAGAAAAAGAAAAAAAAAAAAAAAAGAAAGGCCTATATTGCCTTTAGCTTCTTTCCAGAAAAAAATCTCCTGTGGAAGGGAACAAGGCTTAGGTCACTGATGAATTTGAGCACAAACATGTTTCAGAGGCACAGTTAGTTCTGCTGAATAAAATTCTGAAAATGCAAAACTATAGTGCTTGCCAGCAACATTTTCCTCTATCTTTGAAGAATGGTTTAAGAGTGTGCGCTCCTTCAGCTGCAGTCACTGAATCTTCACTTACTTTCCTGTGGACTAGTCTTTCTTTAGTTTGGTATTATCTTTCCTCAATTCAAAATAGTACAGAGAGGCAGATAAAAAGTTAAATCTCAACAGAATGCATTAAATCAGAAACATTAACTTTTACTGACATAAACCTAATAGATTGCAGCTTCTAACAGAAAGATTTTTTTTAAAGTGTGTTTTCTGCTGTTCTCTGACATGAGGGAATTTTTGTGTGGCACTTGTCATAGACCAATTAAGGAAAAACTTAGTTAGCAGTGTTTCACAGTTTGTATTTCCAGTCTACCCCGTGCAGATAGGGCTGGCTTTAGGAGACATCCCTATGTTCCATCCAGTCTGTTTCAGGACCATTGCTTTGGGGAGGATGGAGCTGTTTATTGAATTCTTTGAATATGATTCCGGAACGATACTTTTTGTTATGGCTCCGTAATCATCATCCTGTTCAGGTAATCTTAAACGTTGGACTGACCTATTCATATCTGGCTTTCTTCTGATAACCTTACTTTGAAATGTTCTTATCTATAGAAAGAATTGTTTTGATGCTTTTTTGCTTGGTACTGGCTGTTGCTGGTGAGGCTAGCTGAGCATGTTTTCTTGCTCTTAATTGGAAAAAAGGTATATTTCTCAGAAGTCTTCCATAAAACATCCAAGATGTTTGAAACCTTCTAATTACACTGATTCCACCGCTTCCTTTGGTACTTTGTTCCAGTTATCTGTCAGTTTTACAGTTACAGTGGAAATTAGTCACAATAATTTGAATTCCTCTGTGTGTTGCCAGTGGGATTTAGATTCTCATTTAATTAAATGTTTTCTATTCTCTAGTGCTTCTCACCATGCATCCATCCACTGCTGCCACTGCTGTTTCCAAACACCTTTCAGTCTTCCTTTTGATAACAGCAGCTCTTAATTCTCTTGCAGTTGGGTGCTTTTCTTATCCATTTAATACTTCTATATTTTTCTCTGAAATTTCTTCAGTATCTCCGTAGCCTTCACAGAATGTAAATGGTCCGTATTCCAAACTAGTGTAAACTTTACTAATATGTATGTGCTATGGGAAAAGGAATAATTATGCTCTAAACAGATAGGAAAAACGAGTAAACAATCAAGAGAAAAAAAACACCATAGATATTTCTTTGCAGTTCTCATGTTTACACTCTCTAAAATTACATTTTCACCAGAATAATCTGGCCGCTTAGAGTGATTTTCCAAACAACTCACTGCTGTTTTCTAGACTGCGTTCTAGTCACTATTTAAGACCCTATCATTCTATGGAAATGGCCCTTATTATTAAAGGGTGGTGGGCATGGAACGGGCTGCCCAAGGCAGTGGGCATGGCCCCAAGAGCTGGAGTTCAAGAAGTGTTTGGACAGCACTCTCAGACACAGGATTTGATTTTGGGTGGAGCCAGGGGTTGCACTTGATCCCTGTGGGTCCCTTCAAACTCAGGATATTATATGATTTTAAAATAGTGGGTCCTTTTGTGGCATCTTTCATAAAGTCTTCCATGTCTCTGAATTCAATTTTCTATATTAATATTGCTGTGGAAAGCTTCCAAAATGTTAATCACTAGGAAATACTTAAAACCATCTATGCTAGAAAAAGGAACAGGTTTATATGTCATTGCTGCTTTTGCTGAGATTGCAAGTGTTAGTAGAAGATGCAAATAGCATAGCATTAGGCTGCAGAAGCTTTGAAGAACTGGAATAGGTTGGAGAAGCACAGAAAGTTATCTCATGATAGCTGCAGGTTGCTCGCTGTGCTTTATCATAGATGCCCATGGTTTGTTTATTTAAGGTGAGAAAAATCTGTCAGGAAGAAGTTTCAAGATTGTGGAAAAGCCCCACTTGAACTCTTAGTAAAATCTCCTATTAATTAAATAGCTATTATAGTCTTTGGGCAAGCATTCAAGGTCCTTGAAGTGCGCTCCAAGTGTCACAGGTTTCAGAGAAGCAGAACATTTGCAGGAATGCATATAGGGACAGTTAGGCCAAACTGTGGTACAGAATGAGTCAGGGATCAGGAGAGTTGCACAACTCCCAGTATGGATGTGGTAAGGCAGCTTTCCTCCCTCCAACACCTAATTGCAGTAAGTGTGCTTGGATCTTCAGTGCATGCACTTAAAGCTCCTAGTTCAGGGAGAACTGGAAACTTGCCTGCTCCTTCCCATCTCAGGGTGACATTATGTGGGAATATGGTAAAAATCTAAAATTGTGCTTCTGTCAGTGATTTTTGTTTACATAAAGGTTGACTGATTAGGTCAGGATAAAGTCATAGGTAGGAGAAGCATTGAAAAGACCACCCAGAGAGAGAGACAGGCTTTTTCAGGTTTTGCTGAAGCAATGAATTCTTTACTTTCTGCAGGAGTCATAGACCACTGGGGAATACCTCCTTTAAAATTTCTTGTGATGTGGTAAAGAGATGCAAAGAGTTAAAGCATGAGCTCAATTTAATCATTTTAATTAGTTCTTAGGTTTCAGTTCAATATATCTTATTTGCTTGAAGCCTGAATGAATTAATGCTCAGCAGCAGGACACATTTTCTGTGCTGCTGAGCTGCTTCCCTGTTCTTTCTTTCAGTTGCAGTGTAATACCTGCGGTGTGTGTGTGTGTTTAGTATCTGGGTGGGTGCATGTGCTTGAGAAGAGGGGGCAATGCATTTCTTTTAGCATAATTTTCTGAGGAATTAATACTCGTACAGTGGTTCCAACTGTTGTGCGTATCTTTCCAGTTTCTCCCCCATGTCTATTTCCTGAATAATTTCTCAACCCATTGACCAGTTTCTAGTCAAATTTGGAAGGTCAGGAGAGGACTCATAAACAACAGCATTTCTTCAAATGCTCCTGCTGATGGAAAGCCAAGCCAGACAGAGCTTGCAGACATTTTGCTCAGCCATAGCCAGTGGCCACTACTGCTTGGATGCCAGCCCCAGCTCTGCTATGTTTTTCCTGCTTGGTGCATGAGGGATGTGGCGGGCAGGCTGTGGAAGGGAAGATCTGTTAAGTCTTCTGCTCCTGATGGTACTTGCTTTTAGTCACTGTCTTCAATATAAGAAATATTTCTGGTTTTCTGTTATTCATTAGTTGAACTAATGTGCAAAGTCCTTTGTTTTTCTTGTAAAATTATTTTTGGTAAACAGTCCGTATCAGCATTACTGACTTTATGTTATATTTTAAACAGATGCGGTGGCCAACACTAACTGATAAAAATGAATCTGCTGTAGGGACAGAGACAGTCACATGCAGTGATGCTGATGAATTTAGATTTTTCTTCAATTCGTGCCAGAGTTCTGAATTATGAATAGCAGCATATCACATGCTGTATGAAGGCAGATAAAGGCAGACAGAGATTCACTTTGAATAAACCCAAAACCGTAATTAATTTCTGAGTATTGTTCGGGGTTTATTTGTGGTTTTTTTTGTTCAGTTTTTCACCAGTTATGCATTTCTTCTGATACAGAAGCAGCTCTAAAAATGACAGCTTAACACAGCACTTTGACATTACAGCGTTCCCTTTTCCTGGGTTCTATAAAAAAATAAAAAAGCCAGCAAACAAGAAGAATGCAAATCTTGAAAAATTAACTTGCCTATATGTCATGGGAATCAGCTGCATGTTTAAAGTAGGAGCACTTTGTACTAGAAGCTTGGTATTTGAAAACCTTCTGTGCTAGATTGTTCATCATTTGAACAGGTTGTTTGATACATCTGCTATTTTTTAAAACTGAGTTGTCTTGTTTTGGCATAGCTTAACCTGTGTGTGTGTCTCTGGACCATTGATTTGAAAATAGAATTTCATTTTAAAATTTTTCATAGACTGGTGAGAGGTCAATAAAACCATGAAATATTTGTTACAACCCTCACCTTTATGAACAACTTGAGAATTCTTGTTTCCCCATTTCTCAGGAGCAAAAAAAATACCACACAGAATGCAGGTGTTTGCAGAACATGCCTATTACGTGCTTTAACTGTGCACAACTAGTTTTTGAAAAAAACGTGCTGGGCAAATGCATGGAGCTGGTCCTAGAAGATGCAGAATGGTTGCGTCCCTTCAAGGACAAACTAAAGTATATTTTGTATGACTTTCAGTAGTTCAGTCAACTTGCACTGATTCTGTAAACTCCATTGCTGCGGGGGATTGGGCTCTTCAAATACCTCCTTAACCACAACATCTTGAAACAACAATTGCAGCCTGAGTTTATCTACTAAAGTAGTTTCATGTTGTTGATTATTTCTTTTTCTCCTTGAAGAAAAAACATACACACCTAGGAAATATCATTAAAAGTACATTAAGGAAAAAAGTTACTACCCTCTAGGTAAGCCCTTAAAAGTAGGGAAATGTCAGCTAAACCTATGTGCTCAGCCTTAACACTGTGTCTTTATGTGTGTTCATTATAATCTATATTTTTTGCTAACACATCATGAAACACTTTCTACCACCATGTGAGGTCCACCTTGTAAAGTACACATTTCATGAATGGCCACATGGTGCTGTACTCCCTCCTACATCGTTTTTCTTTTTTTATACTAATTTTTTTTAATGATCTGACTGTGTAGTGATGTTTTTTAACTGTGGCTAAGCTTTTTAACTGGAAGGCTAAGCACAAATCTAACATGCAGTTTGACCTGTGTATGGTCTATAGGGTTGGAGGTTTGTGCTGTTGTTTTTGTGGGTTGTTTTGGGTGGTTTTGGTTTGTTTGTTTTTGTTTTTTTTTTTTTAGAAAACATTGCTCCATAGCAAGTTTTTCCAGTTTTTAAGATCAACTGATTTAGAATTTATTTCCATAGATTTCCTGCATTCTTCACATAGAAGATGTTTTAGCTTTCATTTAGCAAGTGATACAGTATTCTCTGAATAGAAGTCATTACTTGAAATCTAGTTAAGTGTGAACTGAATGTCGATGGGTTCAAGTTAGTGCTTAAATTATGCTTTCTACTGTCATTTTGGTTTCTGTGCTCACTTTTGTGCTGTAGATTAAATTACCAATTTTGGAGTAAATTAATTTAAGAAAGATGTTGATTACTTGGAGTCCAAAAGAAAGTAAAAGAAAAGAGAGACAAAAAGATCACTTGTGGAAAGCCTGAAAGAGCAGAGAAAGAAAATAGAGAGATGACTGGAAAGCAGAAACAGTGATAAGTTTTGAATGTTATATAAAGACAAAGGGAAGATACTGCTTTTAAAATGTAATAATACCAGAAGTGGTGGTTTTAAATTGTACTTACAGAGTTCTAGATTTGATGTCTGGCAAAATGCTTGAATTATAGGAGCAACAAAGCAACAAAATAGATTGTACTTAACTATTTTGTAGTTGCTAGTGATAAATGCATGGTTGATCCTGCCTTGGGGCAAAATTTGCATTACAGCAGTCCTAAGTCACTTCTGTATTCTTTCTCACCCTTGGATAATGCATTATACAGACATTTTTCTCCTGTGCAAGCCTTCATGTGTAAATTCTTACATGCTGTGGTGAAATCACATCTCAGCCTTCTCTGGTGTTTTTTTCCTTGTTTACTTTTCATGGTGAAGGTTCTGATCTTGACATTTTTTCATTGCAAGGTATCTTTTCCATCATCCTCGTGACTCTGCTCCGAACTTTGTACATGCTTTGCTTAGGAATGACTTGGAGCTTGGTTAGTGGTCATGTTAGTGCTGTGCTAGATATTTGCTCCTCTCTGCTTCAATCTAGGATCATTCTGGTCTGTAAGGTCTCCCACTGCTGGTTATCTGTGCAAGCATACCATGTCCTTGGCAGAGTTGTTCCTTTCCTGTGAATGTCTCAGTGCTTGGAGTTTCGTATGCTGTGCAACAGTTTGTTGTTTACTTATGTCTTGCTTGCCCTGTGATTCAAGTGGCTCTTTATCAGTAACCTGGTCCCTTCATTATCCTCTTCTTTTGCAATTTCATCATCTGAAAATGTTATCAGTGTTTTTTTGCTTTTCTTCTGACTCATAGATAAAAGTATTAAATAGCATAGGTTCAAATACTCAAGCATGATAATGTCCTCATATTCTTCTATTTGATGGTGATTGCTTAGAATTTCTCATTTGGGACCGGCAGCCATGTTTGCAGTTCTGTTTACACTGACTTTTATATTGTGTGCATTGTAAAACAGTGTGTACTACTAAGTTAGAGCATGTGATGAAAGGCAGTTTTTCATTACTCCCAGTTTACTGCATTTCAGTTTCCATATGGACACCCTTAGCCTTGTCTTCAGCTGCTCTGTGACAGCCATTTCCATTAGACAGCTGGAGTCACCCTTAACAATCCTGATAAATGGGTTCAGAGAGGAAGCTGAACATGCAGTACTGAGCACATTGTAACTTCTGACCCTTGCCTGCATTCTTTGTGTGATAGCCTTCCTAAGAGGTCAAGTCACAAAATGTTTTGTGAATACATATCATAGATCTGTGATCTGAGTGAATTTCGAAAGCGGATGTTTTTCTGCACACCAGAATCTAATACTTTCCAAAGTGTTATATCTTCTGTTCTACTGTTTGTTGGGAATTTCTCCTAATTTGTAATTCCATTTTCTGTTCTTCTGTACTATGCAATATACTATGCAACATCTGCTTTCGATGGAAAACTCTCTAAACTGTAAGGAAATGTCAATTAGAGGTCCAGAGAGGTCCTGAGCCAGACCTTCCAAAAGCCTTAAATACAAGGTAACTGGAACTGACTGATTTCAAATCACGTAGAGTTTGACTTAAGCTGAGGTTGGGGTTGTGCTGATAATAAGTTTTTTCTCTCTTGATTCCAGCTGTTACTTTGCATGTACTTTACTAGTCTTTCCTCCTTAAGTGTTACCTTTGCTTGAGTTGGGGATGCTTTTCAGACACAGGCAAGAGTTATGTCTGTGTTGGTGCTGCTCATTATGAATTTGTATTTCAAACTATTTTCATATCCTTAGCATGATGAAAGACACAGGGGGAAAATAACTCACTGTATGTTTACTATGCAGGAATGTAGAAGGCTGGCAGAAATACAACATCAAATATTCTGGGAGATTTATAGGATAGTGAAACACAAGGCCTGATGGTCTAAGCTGCTAGCTGTTCACTAGTCTAAGGCAGCTTACTAAGCTATTCTTTTGGTATTTTTTACAATGATATTACCCAAACAAGTCAATTCAGAAGCTCAAAATTCCTACTGTTGATGTTATAGTTCTAGCAGATGTAATTAATGAGTGCAATATTGTCACTTTGCACCATTTTACTGTTAACCTTGAATCACTGTGCAGCTTGTACCTTCCATTTGAGGGCAGCCCAGCCAAGAATGCAGTCTTAAAACTAAAAAATTTGTCTCAGCTCACCTTTTTTTTTTCCCTCCAAACTTCTAACAGGAAGCTTGAAAGCATAACTACAGCACAGGATAAAGACATAAAATTAGGACCATAAACTCCCTGAGTTTGGAGGTTGGCAGAACCATGCAGCACCATGCAGGCAAGACTTCAGCCTGCTCCTCTGGGAATTGTTGCAGAAAAGGTGTTAGCCTGTCCTTGGAGAGGATTGGTGGAGCAGCACCAAGCTGCCCACTGTCTCATGTACAGAATAGTGTTGCTTTGCCAGATGTTTCTTGAGTTGCTACAAATTAGAAATTTTCATTTCTAATTCTGCAAATAAAACGCATTTTCAGAAGACAGATTTTGATCTTACTGCATCTTAGTTCCAAAACGCTGAAAGTTTTACATTATTTTTTTTAATATGATCTCCCCTTGAAACTGTGATGCAGATCAGGTAACGGAGCTCTAACATAATTCATCTGTAAAGCTTCCTAGGCAATTGGGCTTTCAATATGGTTGTATAGAGCTGCAAAAGGAAGTTGTGCTTCCTTTCTAAGGATGCTATGTGCATATCCATATGAACATTAAGTCACTGCTATTTCCTGTTTGCTTCCATTATACTGAACTTGCAGCAACTAACTAATTTAAGAGGATATAATTTACGTTACAAGAGTAATAGGGAATTGTAGTTATTAAACGTTGAGTATCTTGATTCCCTCTATCTGTAGGGAATAAAAAAACACACTTCTGTTTGTGCAGAGAGATTTATGCTGAGCAGAAGTACAGCAGCCTTCTGATATGAAGTGATAGATCTGAAATCATATTTAACCTTTCTTAAAAAGAACTGAAATGATGAATAACAGGAGCTCAGAAATCCTTCATTCTGCAGTAAATCAAATTGCCTTGGTTGAATTTTTTGAGTTCCATAATTGTTTTTTTTATTATTATTATTCTTAGCTTAGAAGGGGTTTGTAAGCTGTTTTGAGCAAAGGTTATGCTCATATAAATAATAAAATCGTAATTCATCAGAGACATTTTTCTAGGGCAGACTCACAACATCTGGCGTATTTCTCAGCTTTCTTTTTCCCTACATTTTATTTAAAAAAACAAAACAAAACAAAAAAACTGAGAGAGAGAAATGGGGAAATATTAGTAAATCTTAGTGTTGTTGATTGAAGCCTGTCAGTAGGCTATTTATTTTGATGAAGACTCTGAAAATATACCTGTCACAACAGAGCAGTTAAAACAAACACGATAAACATGATGTAATAGCATATGTTAAATAAATCAGAAGTTAAGTGCAGGAAGAGCTTTGCAGACTCTTTGAGCTCTCCATTGGAGAATTGGTGTCCTGTCCAACTCGACTCAATTACAGCAATGCACTGCTGGGCATGTGAAGGATCCATCTAGTATGTTTATCATGCAAGATCCAAATGCTTCCCAGAGAAGATAAACCTTCTGCTCAGGCTTGGAAGAACATAATTGGCTTCCTTTCTGATCTTTTGTAACAATTACTTGAGTATACATAAGCTTATATGATATGTAACAAGAGCATTTTATGTTATTGTTTGCTGGAGTGTTTTTATGGGTGTTATTAATTTGAAAAGTTGTGTTTTGGAGAGCTAAGTAATATTTAATATGATGTGGCTGATAGGTAACTTAAAATGCACAGAACATACTTGGCCAAATGGAGCATTGATTTTCCTTTTTTTTTTTCTCTAAGTAGCCTGAGGTTATTGATTTTTAATCATTGGGATTTTTTATGTCCTTCGGCTGCTGCTGACCAAGAGTCTCAGTACAGTCCATAGAAACAAGTGATTGGAATTTGAACTCTAATAAACTATGCTTAAAACATGCAAATTTGAATATGAGCAGGAACAGACTTAAGTTTTCTGAAAATTCCCTTCTTGCTGCCTGATGGAGCAATTGCAGCTGGGTCTGTACCGGCCTGGTTAAAGTGTGCAAGAGATCAGAAATTTGAGCTGCCTGTTTTTCTGGGAGGCTTCAGTTTCTATTTTAGAAATAAGTTCCTCTGAGTTCTCAGTGAGTGACTTCCCATCCCAGCCATCCTCTGGGGACAGACGAGTTTGCATATGTCTCTTCTCAGAGCTGTTGGTACTGTGTCTGAAGTTCAGATGTTCAGGGACACGACTTTACCAGAAAAAGAACAGGCTCTAATACTTGGGCTGCTTAGTTATGCAATTTGGCCCCTCTTTTTTCTTCAGAAAAGGCAGTGAGTATTTGTTGAATATTTGTATGTAGACACTAGACCATCTGTTCTTGCTTTTTCCTTCTTAGGCTTAGCATCTACAAATCCCAGGCTTGATATGCCTGCACTCTGGCTCCTGAATCTGTCTTGAAACAGCTTGCTGCCGTGGTCATCTCTTCTTGACATCTTCATCACTTCCCCTTTTCTTTACTACTCTCCTCTCACTTCTGTCTTTAGATTACTGTTGATCAAACAGCAGGAAAAAAAACGTGTTCAGTACTTTAGGTGCACCTAATCTTGCCAGCAACCATGACACTCACCAATCTTTTTCTATTTAAATATGTACTGGCAAAGCTTAATGCCTTCAATTTTCTGTAGTAATTGCAGGAGTCTCTGTTTTTCATGTAAGTCTTATTTCTGTATGAAGGTGAAAAGAGCAACAAAAAATATCTTGGAGAAGAATTCAGAAAACTTCCTTTACAAGTGTATGTCCTAATGGGCCTATGTACTAATCAGGAAGCAAGGAGCATCTGCCTTCTTAATTGGATTGTTTGAAAGGTTTTTGCTGTCTGTGTGTTTTCAAGTTGTGGCAGCATTAAGGTCAATGAGATTACTGATATGCATAAATAAATTATTTGCGTAATTACTGATAGGCTTAGAAAAGATATGCATAAATAATGAGCTTGCTAGTCAAAGGAATCACGTGGAATAAAAATGAAGTTGAAACTGGATGGGATTTCTCTTGTCTCTTACATAATATTTTTATTTCACGTAATATTTTTTCTATTGTCACATTAACATTTTTAAACAGTTTTGCTGGGTCTTTAATATTTATGAAAACCCTGGTCTTTTTTTGTACGTATTCAGCTATTCATCTGACATGAGATGAAGAAAACTGAGAACTTCTAAAATCTAGATGGTATCCTCTCTTCTAATAGTTCACATTTTAAAAGAAATATAAACTGTGATTTAGAAAATCATTTGAGCAACATTTAAATACTTAAATATGGCTGTGTCCTCCAGCTTTCAAAATACATAATAAGCTTAACAATCCCTGCAATGGGGAAATGGGACAAACCTAATCATAATTAGATCAGATAAATTCTGAATTGGATTTCTCCTAGGAAAATCTCAATCCAAATAAGTTTAATTTGCTTGGTCTTACATCATTATAATCCATAAGTCTCTTCCAGAACGTAAATGTCCATGCTTCTGTTTTGACCAAGGAAGAGCGTAATCGCCAGTGGCTTGGATATTAGCATCATTTGTTGGTGATGGGTATTGATGTTAAATAAGCAGTCAATACTTTAATGTTCTAAAAATGCATCATAATCACAAGCCTTAACTGCTCAAGCTCCCTTTTCCTCTCTTTCTCCTTGTGTATTCTACATATTAAATGGAACGTCCTTGTTCTAACTGCTGGGCAGAGGCAGGTACCCTCAACTGCAGATTCCTTTGCTGTCTTTTATACAACCCCTGGACACTGATGTTTTTACCCTTTATTTTTCTTCGGACTTGCGTGTACTTGAAATTGATACTTAGTTGTTTTTTTTTTTTTTTGATGCAGGAATTTTCATAATAGTATTTTTAAATTTCCAGTAAATGCAGTATGAGGGCAAAGCACTATGTAGCCACTAAATAACCTAAAATAAAGCAGATATGGAGTAGGCTTGGGGGTGAGGGGAGGAAGATCTGCACAAGTTACAGCAAATAAAAAGATGGAAATACCATGCATATCTTTCAGCTCATCCAGAGGGAGCCATTTGAAATATGCTTGATTGTTACAAAATCCTTTGCGTGTTCCTACTCTTACTGTACAGGTGAGAGTGGCTCAGGGCTGCCTCATGGCAGTCAGCATCAGACACTGCCTGCTCTGACATGATTTTCCAGGCAGGAAGCATTTAGAAAAAGAAATGTTCGTCCTTGGTTTAATCTGCAGGATGTTCTTCATCTGAAAACTGTAAGGAGAAAACAGAAGCATGACCATAGACACAGTGGAAATAGGTTATCTTTAGTATAACTAAAATGTTTATAGTCCACTACAGCTTAATAGGATATTGTATTTACATTTAATCCTTGAGAGATCTTGTGTGCTTTTACAGAGTTTTGTGTGCAGTTGTAAGCATCTCAGTTTTGCTTCTAGCCTTGTAAGTGCTCTGAACTCTATAGAGAACAGTTTGAGAACATTCAGGTGAAAGACAGATACGTGCACTTGTCTGAAACCTTCTGATGACATTCACCCATTTTTCTTCCCACCAGGTTTGGAGGAGACCAGCCGGTGTACATCAATATTATTAGAGATCCTGTCAATCGATTTCTATCCAATTATTTTTTCCGACGTTTCGGAGACTGGAGAGGAGAACAGAATCATATGATCCGTACCCCCAGCATGAGGCAGGAGGAAAGATATCTGGTATGTTTAAACAAAAGGATCCTATTACTGATTTCCCAATGTAGATACATAATGCTTTTGTTCAAAATGCGGCCTGAAAAGTGGGAGACTGAGGCGTCAGTGTTGCAACGTTGTATTTTTTTTTTTTTTGTCTTGCCTGGCTGGTCCTTAGTTTGGTTGGCCTTAATGTGAAGACTGCTTCTGTTGAATTTAGTTGTCCTATTCAATCTTTGTAAGCTGACAGCAAGTCCTAAATGCCATTGAATTTTAGTCCTTCTACCAGGTTGGATCAGGATGGTACAATAGTTACACATAATAATTCTGCCAGAAGTTATCACTGTTAATATTCAGGCAAAATTATAGGTTGAAACTGTGGCTGTAACTATGCAGCCTTGCTGGAGAAAAATTGGAAAACTGAGCAATCCAGTGAGCCTAAGCCTGATTTTTTTTTTTTTCCTGTTCATACACAGCTTCTTCACACCAGGACTCTGATCTGAGTTCCAGATTTGGTTTTGTATTCTTTTTTTGAAATAAGTAGGTGATAATAATGCTGGATGAGCTGCTTTTCATAACAACAGTTCTTATTTTCTTCAACAGCTGAACTGTCATAATGCCCATAAGCCTTTGTCACAGACCAGGATCTCTTGGCAGTAGTTGTACAAATTCTGAGTGAAAAACATGGAAGCAGGGGTGGTGATTGGCTTGTTTGATGCCTGATACCTGGTCTCTATCATGTGCTCCACCACCAAACTAAGAAGACAGAAAGGTGGAAGTAAACCTTACCTTCTCTGTAAGAGAGGTTCAGTTGGTTGCACTCCGCCACACGGAGAGCTACAGAGGATGTTCAGTGATAGAACAGCTTCATGTTCTCCCATGACATGTTGCAAGCCAGATGTAACAAAACAAACGAGGGACTGTGGTTGCTGGAGAACAAAGAGAGAGAATAGACTGCTATTTTAAGATGTTTTGAAAGGCCGGTGAAGTACAAGATGTGCTGTGGATGAGCTGAAGAGAACACATTCCAAGCAATGGTTTCAGTCCAAGCTAAGGCCAGATGGATTCAAAGAAAATTGGTTGTATTTCCACAATAGGGCTGTGTTTGTTTGTTTGTTTGTTTTTGTACTTCAGTGCTCCTGTTTTTCATGCAAAGCCCTGGGAACAGCTAATTCTATAAGTTATGGATAGTGTCAGAGGAATGACAATGTGCACCTTTTTCAGTACGATTGGATAAGAGTTTAAGCAGAACTGAAATGCAGAAATGAAATCTAATTTGTTATGTTTATGTAGATTTAAAAATTAACAGAAATCACCTCTTCATTTCACTTGTGTCGGAGTGTTCTTTAAGAAATTATATTTAATTCTTTACATGCATGTACATATGTATACCTACACATAAATCAGTAAGAAGCTACAGTCTAAAGCAAATAAAAAGTGGCCATCTGTTGACAGCATTAGTTGTTTTGTTGAAAAGGCTGTCTGTCATTCTGAGACTCCATTGGCAACCTTTATCAAAACTGTATTTTCTTTCAGTTTAGATCTCCAGTTGATTGTTAGAAGCCTGGAAACATTTCTGTGATCTGTCCTCCTTCCATCCTTGGCCAAGTTTGAGTGTCAGTCATACAACTCAGAAAGGGTGGTTGTTCCTCTCAGAGTAATACGTAGGCCACCTGCCAGTGAAATTCATTTTAACAAAAGCTGCTCATTCTGAATATTAAGCATTTTTAAGACTGCTGCTACGTGACTGTGTTTTAATTTTTTTTCTCAGTGGTGTAAAGAAATCTGCTGGCATGTAATTTGAAACTAAGGTAATGGATTCTGTGACATGGTAGTTTCAGAAATCTGCAGAATAAATAGGCTGATCTGGCTGTGAAAAAAACTAAGCAGTTGGTTCTACATCTGTGCATGAGCACAGGGCAGCCCTTTAGCACACAGACAGTCTCGTTGTCCTTATGTGTCTTCCCTAATATTTGACTTTTTATTTTACTGAAAACTCACCATAAAGTGTTGTGGTTTTTTTTTTTTTTTTTTTTTTTTTTTCCAAGAGACTATTTGAACAATAAGCTTGCAGTTAAAAGATCTCTGTGTTTCATACGCTTAACAATATTGCTTGCATATTAAATAATTTCTGTATTTTAGGCCTGGACAACTATTTGTGCAACCTGGTGTAGGGAACCTGCTTTGGCAGGGGGGTTGGACTCGATGATCTCTGGAGGTCCCTTTCAACCCCTGCAATTCTGTGATTCTGTGATTCTATGATTTATCAGAGAAATATATCTAAGTCCTTTGGTATGAGATGAGCCTGGAGGTGAGCCGATACCATAAAAGTACAGGAAGAATACAAGAAGCTTTTGCTTCTCTTCTTTCATTATGCCTCAGATGAAAAACTACAAAAACACAAAACTGCTCCAGAACATTGAGCTCTTTGCTCTTGAGATCCTGAGAAGCCTTGTGCTGTCAGCAGTTAGAGACATGAAATGCATTGGAGAATGTTTATATGTAAGGCCCAGTACCTCCTCTGTTTTTACCAGAGTCAGGTTTGTCTGAGGAAAGGAACTCAACCTTTGGAATTGGAATATTCAGTGGCTAATTGCATTTTTCTCCAAGCACTGATATTTTGCTTCTTTTTTTGTTTGTTTATTTGTTTGGAAAAAAGAAGGTTTGCTTCTTTTGGAAGGTGTTCTGTACAATGGAGATATTTTTGAGGCTACCCTGGCATCTTGGTTAGTGACCACAAACACTGCTTCTATCACTTGAAAAGCTGAGAGTGTGCATTTTGTCTCAGAAAGTTCAGCAGAAAAGTGTGGGAGCTCAGCACCTCTTTAAAGTGGTCTCTTAAAGGGAAGAAAAAGATGTCAAAATCAAGGTTTGTAAAGTTATGTATTCAGTGAACTCCCGCTGTGCCATTAGATTGTGATTAATCCCTTCCTCTCAGCTGTGATCCTTAGGGGAAAAGGGAAGGGAAGAAGATGTTGGAAAAATACCTTGAAGTCTTTTTGTTCCTTGGGTGCTTTTTTATTTATTTATTTTTTTAACTGTGAAAATCAGAATTGCTGACATTGCAAAAATCAGAAACAGAGACAGGAATTTCCACTGTTCACCGATCATTTGAAATTTTCTCTGAATAGAGATTCAGGCTTTGACTCTGCTCCAGAGAAAACAACCATTCATTCAAGAGTCAGATAAATTGTTTTAAATGTTTCGGCAAATGTCTGTGTTTACCAAAATTTAGTTCAAAGCCAAGACAGAAAACAAGTCCTTTATTCACAAGTCAGATTCGATGGAGGCAGCTGCTGCAATGTGAGACTTCCCACTCAGATCAGCAAGCTCCTTGCCCTGACCTGGCACTTTTTGTGCTGGAGTGAATTACTGTCAGTTGCTTTAATAGTTCACTTTCAAGCTTCCCCAAATAATAGTGTCAACGCTATAGTGTGGAGTATTGCAGAGACGGTGCTGGTTTGAGGTGGTGGCAAGTACTTCAGGTAGAGCCTCAAGCATTCTCATGCAAGAGTTACCATATCTTGCATTCCTGCAAGAGGAGACAAATTCATTATAGTGAATTCAAATTCATTTGTAGTAACTGTGTTTCAGATTGAACTACCGTAAATAAATCAAGCAATCTCTTGTTGGTACAGCTGGGATCACTGCTTGTGCTAAGCAAGACTGTGTATCAGATAATGTAGCTTGGGGCCTGAAAGTGCAGAAAGTAAGAAACACTCCTGATAAAGCGTGACAACCATAAGTATTTGAGAGCTTTGTATTGAAGTTCCCTTTCCCAGAAGGTCTATTAGTGATTATCCAGCACTTACTACAACTGCAGTGTGAAACATCAAATACAGAATGTATGTATAGCTTTATCCATATTTCTTTAATGTGTGCTGTGACTTTGATGTGAAACTGCTAAGGGTGATTGAAGGTGGGAAGCAGTATGAGCTATGCATTGTTGACTGAGTTGCGGGAAAGCTGGTTCTATGTGCTTGAATCTCTGTCAGTTCTGGGGTCACTGGAAGCATGGTTCCTAATTATACATATATATATGTGTGTATATATGAAGCATGGTTCCTAATTTTATATATATATATATATATATACACACACATATATATAAAGAAAGAGAGAGCTCAGTAAGTTAATGAGTGGTCACCTGCACATAGGATTTTTCTGACATTCAGTATAAGTAAGTAGGGTGAGAGTGGGAGAGTTGCCTAGTTGCAGGTTGTGGGTGGGGGCATTTCTGTACAGTATTTTTTTGCAGAGGTTAGGTGTTAATTGACTGAATCATAAACTTTTGGGGGGTCTGGTGAAGTGAGAATTGTTTGAGTTGAGAAATGGAGGCATGCAGAGGTTAAAAAGATTTGCCTAAATCCATGCAGTGTATATCAGATATCAGTTACTGGATTCATAGCTTTAGTTAAGAGACCAATGTTTTATGCACCTCAGTGCTGTTCCTTTCCTTCCCAAACATACAGTAGTCATTTTGCTCCCTGTGCATTGTTGAATGTTGAGATGACTTGAAATGGTCATTTGAGGTCCTTTAGGGTATCCTGAGCTGCAGGGCAGTTTGCAGCTGCACCCCTCATCTGAGATCGCACAGTAGCATCAATCTCTGTGGTTGCCGGGAGGGTGCTGCCGGAGCACAGCCACCTGTCAGCTGACCCAATTAGAACAGTTTGCTGCTTCTTCTCTCTAATGAGTGCTTTTAATAGTCTCCAGCTGTTCCCTTTTGCTGTATTAACTCCTCACAGCAAAATTTTTGTCGTGTTTTTATAACTCTTCGTCTACTGTGTATGCTCCAAAGCTCTAAACAAGCTATCATTCCCCCAGATTTTCCCATTTTATATTAACAATTTATTGGACCATGAAGTGAAAGATAATTCAGATTTCACTTGGAGGAGGGAGTAGTTAAACAACTTAGAAAATGTGATTTGAAAGAAAATGTTTTCATGTCTTACATTTTCTTTTCAGTGACTGTAACTTACAAAGCAATATTTTTTAAGTTCCCTTATGGATTTGCATTCCTAACAGTATGGCATTATGCAATTATGATTGTGAGAAAATGTCTTACTAATCTGTTCTCATTTACAAATTGGAATCAATTGCATACAGTCAGTGGGCAACATAGTATTGTTTAAGATTGCAGCGCTAAAATCTTCTATGTAATTCAAAATGTGTGCTTACATTAATAGCAAATATGCAAAGATATGGATTTTATTAATACTGTGCTTTTGATTATATCATTCTGTATTGCATCCTTTTTCATGCAGACAGGATACAGCATAAAATCGTAGAATCATAGAATGACTTGGGTTGGAAGGGACCTCAAAGATCATCTAGTTCCAACCACCAGTAATAACCACAATATTTTGTTTCGGAATCTAAAAACTTGGGGTCTATTTTCATGCAATATTCTGTCAGTTAATTACATGTGACTGAAAATTTCTGGCTGCTGCGAATGTTTAGAAACTGCATGAGATAGCAGAAGCCAAAGAGCAGAAGAATCTCATGCTCTGAGTACCCCCAATCGCATTTAAATATAATGTTATTACAGAGTCGTAACACCACTAATAAACAGTACGTGGCATTAAAGCTTTTTTAAGTACACTATTTTATGTTCTTATATTTAAGGACCTGACTGCATTGGTCCCAGTTGAGAAATATGAACCTTCATTTTTATGGAGATTTGCTAGGTTAGTTAATTGTACCTTTATGAATCTAAATAATACAAGGTATCTCTTGATGTGTTCTTCTGTTTGTTTTGACTAAATGCATTGTGGTAGCTTGGGGAGCTAGTTTTCTCCAGCTATTCTGTAGGAATCTAATGTTTGTGGAGTGGAAAATCCCAAATACAGAACAGAGTCTACTGTATCGAGCACAAGAATGATCCTTTCTGCCCTGGTTTTAATCTCCAAAACATTCTGAAAATATAACATGGGCATACTTTCTTGCCTTACCCACTGTATTTAGTCACTGGCCACCAAATAATCTTTTTTTAAAGATATCTCATATATTTATCAGTGGAAGTCTGACTTTTTGAAGTGTTTGTTTTTTTTTTTAACATTTAATTAAAAAGATTTGAAGTCTTGTCTAATGAAATCATAGTAGCCTTCTCTAGAAAAACCTATTTAATACTTTCTTAAGTGCACTCCTGTTTGTTTCTCCTGGTTGCTTTATGCTCTCACCATGTAAATGAAAGCTGGCTTATTGACATTGTAGTGCGGAGAGAAACTGCAGAACCTTTTAGTTCTCTGTATGGATGATAGAGAGAGAGGCACCCCACCCCTTACAGTCAATATATTGAACTTGATCAGATTATGGTGTGATAATGCAATTTCAAGCAGTCCGATACTCATTTTGCAGGAATCAAAAACTGCAGGAACTGACAACCTGTAAGGAAAAAAAGAATTTATTAGCCTGCTTTATTTCTTGTCTGTCATTCTCCTTCCTCTTTGCCGTTTGCGGTTTGCACATAACTTTTCTGGCTGTCAGCACTACCAGCAAAGTGAAATAAACTGAAATCCCAATCTCTAAAACTTGTAAAGCTTCCAGAAGTTGGAATCACAATGAAAGTTCAGGATGCTCAGACTGATGGAGTCACCTGCCTGATAGTGTGATGAGAGAGAGCAGTGTTCTCATAAAGGTATTCAAGACTATATGCTGTGCTTTAGATGTCTGGCTAAGATAATTCAGGTACTCTGTAGTGTTAAAAGTAGTTTTAGTGATGCCCTGAATGTATTCTAAGATATCTCTGTTATCATTAGCTTAAATTGAGTGTCGTCAGCAAAATATTTTCTAATTGCGTATAGTTTGGTTGTGGTGTGGACTCTTCTGTCAACTGTAGAATAAGTGGATAAATTCTATATTTTTAAGTGTTGTGGTTTAACTTGACAGCAGCACGGCTCCACACAGCTGTTTGCTTTCTCTCCTTCAAGTGAAATGAGAGAGGGAATTGGAAACAAAATAGAATTCATCGGTTGAGATAAAAAGCTATTTACTAAAATGGAAGAGGAAAATGGAAACAAAAATGCTCTGATAAGAAAGCGTGTGTGTATAGTTATCAGCAATGCACCTACTTGACAGCTGAGCCCAGCTAACAGTACAACTGCTCGCTAATCAAATCCCTGCCAGCAATGCAATGTCTCACCCCCCCCACCAGCCAATGCCCAGGAACCCCCAAGCAGTGGTTGCCACCCAGCCAGCTGCCCACAGCTTTATGGCCTTCCACATGGAGCCAGGGGCATGCTGTTCTGGTCAGTACCTGGGCTCACATTGCTGGAGCCAGGATGCGTGGGATCTTTGAGTGTCCCTAGAAACAGAGCTGAGGGGCTTATCCATGCTGGGGACCTGGGAAGCATTTCAGAGGTTTATTTCAGATGTTAAAGCCAGTATGTGGTTTTCTGCCTCGGCTAAATAAAGCTACACGTGCCTGTCACTCACAACTATTCTGCTGTGGCAACTCCTACACCAATACCACCTGTTTGGAGAATGTAGACCATGGCTTTTAGCTTTTCTGACAGAGCTATACAGAAATGATACCTGCCCTGCTTAGCTAGACAGTGTAATTTTTCACATTAGGATATTGTGAACTTCGGATCAAGAACAAGAGGAACGAGGTGAAAAATTGGATAGAAGAAGGAAGAGGGGGTTACTGGGAGGGAATGTAAGGAGCAGACTCAAATTCAAGTCCTCAGTGCAGAGATCATCTCCTGGTGTTGTTGCTATTTGTCTAGCTATTTATCACTAGTTAAACGTAGGAAGGAGAACAAAAAACAAACAAAAAAAGGTAATATAAGTAGCAGGAATATAATAACTGTAATTATCGTATGAGATTAGAGGGCAACTGTGGCCAATGTCCATACTTGATTGTTTTCTAGGGCAACACTTCCTCTTTTGAGAGCGTGTGATCTTTGACCCAAGTGTAGGTAACCCTGGAAACTGCTGCTCCATATTAATGTGCAGAAGAACTTCTTTGCAGTAAGGGTGACAGAGCACTGGAACAGTTTGCCCAGAGAGGTTGTGGTGTCTCCTTCTATGGAGATATGGAGGTATTCTAGACCCATCTAGACATCTACCTGTGCGACCTATTGTAGGGAACTTGCTCTAGCAGGGGGGTTAGACTTGATGATCTCTAGAAGTCCCTTCCAACCCCTGCAGTTCTATGACTTCCCCATGCAAGATGCACTTCCCTGTGCACTGCCGGTAATCAACCCTGTTTCTCTCCTGAGTAGGGAAGGACATGAATTGGTTTCTCTGCATTGTCAAATATTGACATCCTCCTTTGTTAAATTAAATCTATATGGTGTTCATTGTAACTAACTTTAATGAATTACATTTAAATTTTAGGGGTCTTAAACTCACAATATTGTGAGCACAAAGCAGTGAATGCTAAGAGAATAGTGTGCTTTATTTAAAAAAAAAAAAAAAAGTAGACTAATCATTGACTGACTGACTTAGCACAAACAAATAAAGAACCCTTTGTTCGACAGTGAAAATGAAGCACAAAGACACAAATTTAGATTTTGTTTCTGTCTCATTACAGAGTGAACAGATCTGAACTGGGGAATAGTTTTCCCAACAAACAGTTGTTCATTGTTTCATTTTGCTTTGTTTGCTTCATGCTCCTGTGAGGTAGAAACATGCATTTGTTTTTCTACAACTTCTAATTAGGTACCAAACACCGTAGGTTTTTGTTGGCAACTGAATTTGGATGTTCTCTCTAGTGTTTGGCACTGCCTGGCAAGTAGCTGTTGTGCTTTACCCCTGGAGCATCCTTCAGGTGTCAGATATTCCAGATGTTCAGATTTTCCATCTTGGCATAAAGGGTATTACTGCAGACGTTTTTATTTTATTTTTAAGAGTGTTTTTTCTAAGAGTAGAAGTTGTACTATGAGGTTATCAGCATACTAATAGCTTCAGTTAAAAACTTTTTAGTATGGAGGCTCTGGGCTGGTATTGTGTCCTCCCTGCTCATTTTTTTCCCAAGGGATATGAAAGGATCAGGAACTTCAGGCAGTGAGTAAATGGATTGCCTTTTTTTTGCCAGACTGATAAGTAATTGCAATCAAAAGAGCAGCTGGGAAGTGCTTACTATAGTTGCTTTGGGAAGAATAATGGTTTCTGTGGCCTTAGATGAGGACTGATGCAAACCACATACTGTAAGGCATATTGGCACCTAAGTGAAATGGAAACCCAATGGAAACAAACCCAGGCATCTGAGGGATACTGGTGGTCACTGAGAGTCCTTCAGAAAACTGTGTATGTATGCTCTGATTCCTTCAGCCTTTTTTTGGTGAGTTTTACTTAGAATTAAATAGCAAAATAACTGAAGCATAACTAAAGGTTGGTGTTGCCAGCAGGAAACTTGAGGGAACAGACTGTGATAAGCTGCAAACCTGTTCTTCTTGTAATTGAGTAGGGTTTGAAGCATTTTGCCATTGTTTCTTTATAGCCAGTCAAGTAAGAATGAGGATTGCTGCCAGGAACTCTTTTTCCTGTCTTTTTTTATAATTCTCCCCTTTTTAAAGAAAGGCTACTTGACGGGTGTCAACTTTTTTAGATGCTGTATTTTTTGATTACTAAAATCAAATAGTAAAACTCAAAAAACACACATCACTCACAGACCTGTTGGCTGATGATGCTACGTAGTTACAAACTATCACAGGTGTCAGTGGGGGATTGTCTGGAATGAAAAGGTGAAGCCATCATTCAGAGGAAGCAGTAAGCTTTCCGTATCAGCAGAGAAAATACGGTCTGTGAATTGTTTCAAGGTAGGGAAGTTTTCCTTTCAAGTCAGAGCAGCGTTCCCTTTTTCTGTTTTTTACTCTAAGCTTTCTCTTGTTAACTAGTATTTTCAAAGCTCCAATATCCCTTGTAATTGTGGTTGCTATACCTGAAAAGGAAAAGGAAGAACCAAAAAACAACAAAGGCCGTTTAGCTGATTATTTGTTATTAGGGACTCCGGAAAACGGTCTACCATTGTTTCAGCAAAGCTGCCCACTGCTTGATGAATTATTGAAACACAGTCTAGCCAGGTTACCTTGAACACAACTTTTTCCTGAGTTCTGGTCCAAGCATAGCCAGCCACTATTCATAACTAAGCTTGTCAAGAGTAATTTCCTTTTTTCTTGGGGAAAAATCCAATAAGTGGTGGCAAAAAGGAAACTTTCCATTGCAAATATGGGTTGCTAAATGAGATTTTTTAAAATAAATTAAATTACTGTCCACTGTAAGAAGGAAAAAAAAAAAAAACAAAACTACACATCAATGAAAGGAAAAATGAAAAGCAAATCAAAATTCCATCAGAATATAATCCAAAGAGATGATGTCTTTTATAAAATGACCCCTCAGTCCAGCAGAGTTTTGAACTTCCGTGACTTCATGATTGATCTTGTTTCTTGTTGTATTTTTGGAAGCAGAAGCACCTGGAGTGAGGTGATAAAGAGATTCTGGATTTTCATGTGGGCAGGAAGGCATTTTTCTGTTTTTCAAGGTTGTGAGGCTCAAAACTAAAAAGAAGTTAAACAGGAACATTTTTATGTCTCTAAATCTTGTTGTTTGGGGAGTTTTAAATAGTTGGAGTTGTCCTTACAGTGACAGTTCTGTCTAAATGAAAAAGGAAATCAGTATGTCTGTTCCATTTTGTTTCAGCTATTCTGAATGGTGCTGCTAGTAGTAATGCAATAAGTAATAATCCAGAAAAGCATTAGAGCTGTTCAGCGGGGAGATTATATAAGTAAGGAAATTAGGTAGGGTCAGCAGAGCAGAAACCATCCTCAGCTTTAACAGCATGGAAGCCACATGCAGAAGTAATGCGGTTTTCATCTCTGCTCTATGCATCTTTTTGTATCTCAGACCTCGGAGATGAAGGAAAAGATTCAAGGTCAGAAGACACTGGGCAAAAATCTGATAAGAAAACAGTTGTATTCACACTTGTATCTTTTTTCTCACACCTTTCAAGAGGTTTGTGGTAAAGTATCACTACAAGTATGGTAGGCCGAGAAGACATTTACACCTTGTTGCTGTAAAGGAAGCCTGTTACTTATTCCTGAAAGTTAATCAAAGCTATCATCTAAATATTGAAGAAAGTAAGCATTTTTCTCCCCAGTTCTTGTCACATAAGCTTCTGTTACAGCATGTGCAAATGGAGTGGCTCCGTCTTCGGTTCTGTCTCTGTCTGAGAGGGTGTGCAGAACAGCATTCATGTTTAATGCTTATTGCCAATGGAATTAACTTTCTTCTGGCTCATGGACTGCTTCTCTCTGGTAATATCTTTAATGTTCAGAACTCTGATGATTGTTTCTGTCAGCCTTTTTTTCAAACTTTTTCATTTTGAAACTATCGCTTTGTGAATATTTACTGAAACAATGTGATGTTTTTGTCAAGATATTATGGTAGTCATAGAAATTCAATGTTTTTGTTGGTATAGGTGTTTTAAGGTTTTCGCCGAGATCTTATGAGCATGATTTCTCAGTATTGAGGTCAAGGCTTAAAGAAATGAGAACGTTTGTCCCAGGAAAGAAGGCGTGAGAAACATGTGAAACTACAGAAATGACATGTTATTAAAATAGGCTTTCCTGTTTATAGCAACGAAGCTATGTTCTGAAAAGTTTAAATCTTGTGATATCTGTACAGTTAACATAGCATCATATGCAAATATGAGAACTTCCTGCATTAAGTTCTCATGGAGAATTGAAAGTACAGTTGGTTATCCTGGGTGAGACAGGAGCACCAGTACAGACTGAGGAGGGACTGTGGGGCTGCTTTCTTCTGCTGCTGTCCTCCCAAATGCTGCTGACATTCTTCAGCTTGCAGACTTCAGCCAGATGTTGTATCCTTATATCTGTTTAATATCCGTTGATAGACTTTTCTTTCTAGAATCTCTCCCTCTCATTTTATTTTTAAAAATCCTATTGCACTTTTATCATCCAGAATATGCCTTTACCAGCCTTGATCTTATTCTGGCATTATATCACCTAATCATTTAGTGCAATTGGGTACTTCTCTAACTCCTTGTGGTCAGATTTCTTAACACTGTCATTAAAACTCTGAAAAACATTATTTCACTGTTAAGCTTTCTTTGTTATGCAGAAGTGAGGTCTCAGAACAGATGCAGTGCATCCCCAATCATTGTTTCATTTCAAAACCATAACTAAACATTTTACTTCCTGCCTTTAGTTTCCTATCCCTTATCAGTCCCTGCTCTGTTCTTCTTCCTGGGAATTTAGGCATGGGACTGTCTTTATTACATCTTTAGTGACTGAATCACAGAACTCTCCAAAGTTGGAGAAGCACAGCTTTCTTTAAAAAATTATGCTGATTCTTTCTAGTGCTAGTTCAGTATACTGCCCTCTAATACTAGCTGGTTTTGGCAGTCTTCTGTTTATTTTATCCATTTTTCCTAAAGAATCTTGACTTTGAGACATTTTTTTTCTGACTTATTCCATCTCAAAAGGGCTTATTTCTGTATATGAAAGCATCTCAGATCTCATACGGGATAGGAGAGATTTTTATTGTTATACAGTTTTTCATTCCAAACAATATTTAATGCATATTATTGCTCAATTCTGAGCAGGACTTGCTGTCACCTGTGTCCACACTGAGCCTGCATTACAATGTGCTTAGCTGGACAGCAAGGCTTTTAAGACTATTAGAGTAGAGAGGTGATGATTTGCAGTGCTATACAATGGTTTCCTCTGTATCTTAACCAATTTGGTTTTTAAAAAACATGTAGCACATACAGTCTCTTGGATCCAACATTTCAAGCAAAACAGAAGATGCTGGGCTCCACAAGACAGAGATGTGAACTGATTCCTTCATTCTCTCCGTAGCACTCTCTTGTTCAGAAGAGAACTTACGTAAGGCATCAGCAGGGTATTTTCTGCTTTACTTGGAGCTGGAAAAGCTAAGCTAAAAGTATTCTGTTTAAGGGTTTCTAAGAAATTGAAGAAAGTCCAAAAGGCAGTTTTAAAAAGGAAATACTGTAGGGAAATGTAAATCTTATGATGAGTAAAAATATGCTGTAATGCAGTTGTCCTCCAGTTATTCCACGTGTTCATCAAAATTCAAGACAAAAAGAAGTTTCTTTAAGTTGCATGAAGTTATATTCACTTCACATACTAGTAAAGAATTTTTTATTTTAGAAGTATTAAAGCAGTGATATAAAATTAGAGAGCATATGAACATTTTAATGAACAGACTGGACAAATGACAACCAGCTTCAGATAAACTTGGCTCTCCATTAGCAATGGATGGACTAAAAGGCTTCTTGAGGTTCTGTTTTTTTTTCTAGAGCAGCCTTTCCTCTTGCCATAACCACTGTCTGGACACAGACTGCATCCCCTACATGTGCTACCAGCCCTGCTGGGGTTAGCCTCACCTGCCTTCCGCACAGACTGCCCACTTCAGTCCCACTGGCTTCAGCATTGCAGTCCTTTCCAGGTTGAGCCCATCATCTGTCACTGAATAACATTGTGTGTACTGCAGAACTACCTTTTGTGAGCATAAATCACTGCATTTGTCTGTTGAGTCACTGCTTTTCTCTCAAGCATCTGTTAGCCAGCACCCATCCCCTTTGCATTCACGAGGGCTGAGAAATCAGTGAGATAGAGAGTATTTCCTGTTCAGTGTTTGCAGAATTGAATATATGCCATCCTTAATTGACTTTACTGAGGGTCATCATCTGAGCAAACTTATTTTCCAGGTTCTTTTATGAAGAGGTGTTAGTAAGCAGACTTGACAATTGTACTGTCTTGGTGCTGTTGCCTCTGCGATTCATTCTTGATCGCAGCATAATGATCTGCATTTTTGGTCTTCCCTGGATCTGTGCCCTCTATAACAGGATGGTTATTTAATGCTTATACACTTCTTCCAGCTGGCAGGCGCTCTTTCTTTTTTTGGCATAATTTCTTTCTATTTTTTTTTCTAATGTATTTCCCGTACTAAGAAGGTTTGAGGTGAAACATACAAAAGCAATGGAAAAGGAAGATGTGAGAAGGTGCCACTTACAGCTATGAAGTGGTTCTGTTCTAATTGCTAGAACTGGATGTTTACAAGTCAATAATATTTCTGATTAAAGGAGTTAGATAGAAAATAGGGATCTGCAAAAGGGTTTAATGTTTGTCACACACATGTTTATGTTGTGGGCAGTCAATCACATCTGCTTAGTTAGTGCCAGCAAAAATCTGTATATGAATAAATAGTGTATGCCTTACTAAATGAACATGTAGACAGTTAGCAGAAGACACTGTTTTGTTAGGTGCTGCTTCACTTGGAAAGGTGCCAGGAAGAAGAGCTGAATATATTGTTGGCAGGAAAGGCAGGCAAATAAGCTGAGCCAAAAGAGTCCATCAAAAAGAAAAAAGTGGGAATTCAACTTGGCAATGCATTTGCTTATGTGGTCTGGGGGAAAAAATGAAAAACACATATATTGCCAGAAAAAAAAAAAAAAAAAGAAGGGAAAAAAAAAAAAAGTGGAAAGTCAATTCAAAGAAAACACAGAATTATCCTTAAAAATATAAAAATATAAAAATCAAGGAAATCCGTGCTGATTTGAACAAAATTAAACGAAGGCTTAAGTAGTATTCTGGTAGTTGAAAATATCTTTGTCTTTTTCTCCAGCCTTTCATAATAGAATTTTCTCTTGAACAGTTATACTATAATAATGCAGATATTTTTAAACAAAAAATAAATATACTGTGAAACAAAATATAGTTTCATTAACGTGTGAATATTAATATTTAGTCCACCAATGCAGTTACTCATGAAAAGTATCAAACTTTGTATGTATTCCTTATTACACTATCTGTGCTGACACTTTGTCATAGTTGCAAAGGGTCCTGTGAGCTTCCCAAACTGTTTCTCAAATGCAGCATTGGTATGCTACCCTGGACTGTCTTTTGACATGGAGTAGCTCAACTAAGTAGAAAGGTAGATAGGGAGAAGAGCTAATGACCAGGCAGGCCTGTGAGCATTGTCTCTGTAGGGATCTGTGGTTTCTCCAGAACAATTGTCTATGTGGTAACTTTTTCATAAGATTTCTTTCAAAAATAGCCTAATGCATACTGCTGAAAACATAGCAGGGTCCAACCCTCCAAGCTGTCCTCATTGTGTCCCATAGACTCCCCAGGGACCTTGTGCAAGATGTGGGATTGGCATCAGTCGTGGGTCTTAACTACTGACAGGGTTATACTGCTGCTTGCTGGTGTCTGGATTTCTGCTCTTCTGAGTGAAAGGCAGTTATCTGGATGAGAGAGATGAGTAGGTAAGCAGTCTCAGCTGCCACAGGGGGTGGTTAGCTGATGCTTTGAAAGCATGAATGGGGTTGTAGGAAGCATTTGAAGAATTGGAAAAAAGGGAAAGGTTAGGATTGTCTGAAATTAGGAAGTGAAAAAATTAATTGGAGGAAAAAATGTACTTATATATTCAGTAAGTCATTTGTAAGTGTGCATCACTTTGTTTTACGTGACAATTTCTGTTTTGCTCTAAGATGGCTAAGATGGAGGACAGCAGCTTGAATCAAATGAGCTGGCTCTGCAGGGTGGTTTTGCTCCTCCTGCTGCTAGGAGTCCCTGAAACTTTCTAACAGGAATTCCTTTGATCTCTTGTGTAAGCTGTTGTATTGTCTCCTTCACCACCAGCATGCTGTGCCTTACAGGAGTAAGGGTGATGAGAAAGATGTTTTTTTCCCATTTTTCTCTTTTTTCACTTCATTCTCTATTTGGTTTTGCTGCTACTTGTTATCAAATACATGATTTAGCTTTAAGTGAAGAGCAGTTTTTGGAAGAAATGATCATTAAACTTTCCTGGGTGTTTAGGAGATCAAGGGTTCCTTTAAGAGCATGTTTCAGCTCCTGACAAGTACATGAGAGGAGGGAAGTTGAATACCTGCAAAAGTGTAAAATGTCTGTGTGGCCTTTTCAGAGTTGTATCTCTTCAGAAACAGACATGCAGAGTGTAAGAGTTGAAGGGAATATTATCTGTGACTAAAAGCCAGTTTATAAATGCAAAACTCAGTTTTGTAGTGTTCATCAGAGGGAAAGCAATATTGCCACTTGGTCTTCAAATGTAAAAGGCATAGTAGCACTGTGAAAGAGATCATTCCTGGTGAATGAAGAGAGAAGTCCCTGGTAGCACCAGTGGACCTCTCAGTGCCACAGAAGAAAACAATTGGTGTGACTCCAGTCCCAGCAGCTGCCAGGAGCATGTATGAACATGGAGGGATGTCTCCACGTCAGAAGTATTTTGGCCCAGAAGACAGCTGGTGTTTGAGTGACACGAGCACACACTCTGGTGGCAGTTTCCTTGTCATTGCAATGACCACATGAATGAAATAACCAAAATAAATGAACAGTGTGAGTGAAGATATTTGATGTGACCTGTATTGCTCAAGGAGGAATGTGCCCTGTGCAGTCATGGTACAGCTGTACTGTGGTGCATGTCTGTGGGCCTTTCTGTGAGATGGGATTCTTTGGCCTTTTGAGCCTGCATGGGTGTGAAGGGGCCATCACAGCTGATGCAAAGGGGACAACTGGGGACAGAAAACTGTATTTTGGTTAGCTAGGCCAGCTCTGCCATCTCTTGGCAGATCTTCCTGAAGTACCTCTGCTCTCTCTGAAGTCTGCTATTAGTGTCCAGATAGGTCATACGAGTGTGCTGTGGTCTCCAGAGGACAATCAGCTGTCTCAGAGAGATCCCATGTGGCTTGTCTCCACCTATGCTGACTGGAAGCCTTCTACCGAAGGGTTTGATACTACAACAGCCCAGGCTGGGAGGCACTTGGCCTTGGCTCTGCTGGCAGCACTGCTCTGGAAGGCAATGCCCGGCACCTCATGGTCAGCTCCTGCCAACATCATTAGACTAAGTGCACCAAGAAGCACCTGAATTTGAACCAAGCAGATCACCTAGCTGCTGTGTGGCTGTAATTATCCAAGTGTTTGGTTGGGATTGAGCAAAAACGCTGAATATCAACAGATGACATAGAAATGTTTTTAATGAGGGTTAAAAATATGTATTGCATAGTAATTTATTTTCTGTAAAAGTATGTAAACAGATAACTTGCATAGCTAAATAACATTAAGACATATTAATTACAGTAAGATATGTTACATTAATATTTGAAAAGCTTAATTCTAACTGTACTTCAATTCTGTAGTTTAGCCAGAGCAAAGTACATCTTTCTGCAGCCTTTCAAAGTAGGAAAGCTTTTCCTAGCTTTTCCTTCTCTCCTCTCATATTTACACTTCTGCACCATTTTCTGAGCCGTTTTGTTTACATTCTCATTCCCATTGCTCTTAGGTACCCGGCAGGAGTCAGAGAAAGAAGCAGGTTATTTTATCTTTCATTTCTGTGTTCGTGTTTCGTTTGTATGATGCAACGTTATCCAAGGGATGTAACGGTCAACTTGACCTTCTTACAAACACTGAGCAAGTGAGAAAATGTTTGAAAAGCCTTGAAAGAATTCTGGGGACTCTCAGCAAAGTAGAAGAATTTTTCTTGGCTGCCTATGGTGAGGACTAGACTGGGACGTTGACTGTGGCACTGTATTAAGAGCAGCCTTATGAGCAGCAGAGGTCACCATCGACTGGGCACACTAACTGGTTTTCCACATCATGTTATTTCATTTCCTCTCATGAGTATGTTTCTATTTGAAAGGTATTTATTTAGTTCCCTGCTTCCTCTGTAGCCTGCATGACACACCTGCACTTCACATCTGCTGCCTTCAGACCCAAACAAGGAACCCTGCACTGTGACCAGGTTGTGGCAGGGTCTCCTGGCCCTGCCACAGGAGCTGCAGTATCCCCACCAGGGCAGGTACTGAAAAGTCTTTCAGAGAAGAAAAGGCCACTTTTTGGCTTCCCCCAGGTTAATGGATGATTAATGGAAAAATACTTGCCAGGCATGTGTGTATTAGGTTGGATATTAGGAAAAAATTGTTCTCAGAAAGAGTGATGAGGCAGTGGCACAGGCTGCCCAGGGAGGTGGTGGAGTCACTGTCCATGAAGGTGTTCAAGAACCGTGTAGATGTGGCACTGAGGGCCATGGTTGAGCATGGTGGGGATGGGCTGGCGCGTAGAGTGGGTGACCTAAGTGGTCTTTTGTCAACCTTAGTGATTCTGTGATTCTATTTGAGTTGTTAGTCTTTATTTTAAATTGTTAATTATACTAAGAATTGCCATACATCCATGGCAAAATCTGGCTTTTCTGTAAGTTTTGAGACACTTAGAATGCAGAGAATATTTTGAAGCTCAAGAACTTTTTTTTTCAACTTATGTGTTCCTTCTGCTGACCAAAAAGTGATTTTTTTTTCAATAGTTTAAAATTTCCCAACTCTCAAACCTAAGATCATACCTTTTTAATATGATAGTATATGATATAGTATTTGCAGTGAATTAAGGACATTAACTTCAGTACATTGCTGTATGTTCTACAGAAGGTGTTTGAAAGTTTACCCTTTTAGTGACAGCACTAAAATTCCAGAACAAATTTTATATCCATTATCTTTTTTTTAGCACATGCAGACTTCCCTGATGACATATATGAGAGCAAATATGATGATTTCTTTATGAAGGGCAGTATTACAGACGGGAGTAAACACTACCAAAATGCCATTTCAGACCAAATTGTAAAAGTAATAGAAAATTTTTTTTTTTTTTAGAAATTGTTTCTGTTGTTACTGACAAACCCAGAGCTGCAGCAGGACCAGTGCTGGTTCCTGGGGAGCCTTCTGCATTGCTGCAGACAGAGCCCAGCGGGATGTGAGCAGCGTGGATTGTGGTTGAGAGCTGTGGAATAAAGCAAAATCCCTTTCTTTGTTGTGGAAGGGTGTGATCAAAGTAGCTCTGTTTCTTTCTTTCTGTATCTTTCTCAGCTGTATTTGAATTATTTTTTTCCCTAATACTCCTCCAGCGATCTAAATGTAAAAAGCTGTCATCTGTCAGCTTGCAAGTTTTTGTCTCGCAGAACTTTCTGCCCTGGAAGATCTATATCCTGCTAGGAAAACATGCTCTTAATGGAAAAAATGTAGCATGAATGTGGCTTAGGATAACAGAATAACACTGCCTAGAATAACATAATATCACCGTAGTGTTTTGTGCCCAGAAAAAGCAGGAATTGGTGCAAGTCATCCAGCAGGCAAAGAGCAGCTTTGTGTAGGTTTGTGTAATGTGATGAGTAACACACCTTCAGCCAGGCTTGCTTTTGCACACACGCCCCAGCCCCCTTGGTAAAAATGGTAATTCCATGTATCATCACATATCAATGGTAATTCCACCAGTATCATCCAGTGAAATCTCCTCTAAGGGATTAGATGGATGCTGGTGATTTGTTTCACAAATTAAGAATACATTAAAACAGGAAAGGAAAGCAGGTGCTGCAAATAAATTGGAACCATCCAGCAGCCGTAATACAGATCAGATGTGGGTAAATAGTGCTGCTTTTTGCAATGGCAGTAGTAAAAGGATATTGAAATGGGGCAGCCTTTTGACCACAGAGCAAGCTTGGTGCTTTTGATGTTGGGAACATAAAGGGTGTGCCATTATGTGGTGGAAAACTGGAGATTCACATGAAAATGTATTTGACCTTTATCTTAAACCTTTATTGCGTTGAGGTCCTTTTGCATTTCTTTCACAAGTGAAACCTGAAGGGAAGTGCCATTAAGTAGTTTAGATTAGGGTAGCCCTAATTGTTTCAGTCATCCTGAAGCTTCTGCTCTTGACACTGCAAGGGAATACTAAACATATTTTTTATTAAGTAAAAACTATTTACTTGTTAAAGCTGCAGCATTTTTCTTTTGAATGTACATTGTTTTTATTGTACTGTATGTTTTTTTTTTCTTTTCCTGTGAGTCTCATTGGAGTCTGCCTGCAGAATAAGGCTCTATTAGGCTAGATAATGATAGTGGAATTCAGTCCCACTGTAGGGAATGTTTATCACTAAGCTGAGTAAAATGGGAAGTGGGATGCAGTTCCTTGGGGTTCAATAGTTATGCCTCATCTGTTGAGAAATGATAAATAGTTCTGATAGACTGATGAATCAGGAAAGTGATAAAATACTTTCTAATAAGCTTTTTTTCTCAATGTGGGTTTATACAATAGGCTCATTTCTGAACATCTCAAAAATGTCCTGAATTGCAATCAAAGGTGATTTATGATATCATGAGCAAGCTGTGTGAATTGCAGCTTATATTTGTTCATTCCAGTCATCGTATGAAGCAAAACAAAATAAATAAAATAATAGTCTCAATTTGATCTACGTTTTCTTTCTTTTGAATATGCCCCAGAGAAAAGTCTGAAAACAACATCCTGAATATTTTATATACCTCATTGAGAAAGTCCATCCATTTGCCCTGCTTTGAATCACACATTAATCCCAGTATGAAAAGCTGTTATTTGCAGCAAGACATTATAGAAAGAAACCACTTTGTTCTCCTGCAGCTTTCCAATAAAGTTTAAAAGTATTAAAATGAACAGTGGATTATTTCTAAGGTATTTAGTATGGCCTCAGCAAAACTCTGTGATTCTGAGATGCTGTGTAAGGTATGAGATGAAAAAAACAGTTGTTGATAGAGAAAACACAGTAACCAACTTTGTTTTCTGTTTTCTCACCCACAGGACATTAATGTGTGTATCCTTGAAAACTACCCTGAATGTTCCAATCCCAGGTTATTTTATATCATACCCTATTTCTGTGGACAGCATCCAAGATGCAGGTAAACAAATATATGAGATATCCCAATCTGCTTAGCAATATCCATTGACAATATTTTGTCAAAAACTGGTGATTGGAGGCAATAGTTATTTGAAGTACAATAGAAAATTGTTAGTACATTGTGATGATGCATGTGATAACTGCATGCGTCAATATATGTTTGAATAAGAATGGTAATGTACAAACTTAGTATTGTCCTTTTTGTTTGATTTCACACTTGAATAATGTATCAAATCTCGATGTAATCATCTGGATTTTTCTCTTCTGAGTTGGTAGTGACCTCACATACTCGTTTTACCTGTGCCTTAACTTCTTAATACATACTTATTAGCTCTGCTCAGAAGCCGATACCAGATGTATATCGTAGGAATTCCTGTTTTCCCTGTAATAAATAGGGATCGTGCTTAAAATTATGTGAAGTGTAGCCTTCTACCACTGTAATTGAACTTATTCATGTTTGATGTGTCTATTTATGCCATTTGGAATGCTTTTATATTGTTGATCACAGCAAATTCCTTATTAACCTTGTTCAACTTCAAGGTATTATATTTATTGATTGCCACCATTTCTCCCTAATAGGAAGTGTGGGTATTTCCAAAAATTTATTACAGAAGCCATATTTTCTTTAGGCAGTTATAACAAATTCTAATGTGTTCATTCTTCTGTCTTTAAGTATCTTTACAAACAGTTTTTTTCTTTAGGTATTTTCACTTCATTTGCTTACATTTGCATATTTAACTTGAGTTTCTAAAGTAATTGTGTATTTAAGCACCCATTCTCCTCTCCTTTTCTTTTAATCTTTATTCCTCTCCCGCCTTTAATTTCATACAGGGAACCTGGTGAATGGGCCCTAGAAAGAGCAAAGCTGAACGTTAATGAAAACTTCCTGCTTGTGGGGATTCTGGAGGAGTTGGAGGATGTGCTGCTTTTATTAGAAAGATTCTTACCTCATTATTTCAAGGATGTTCTTAGCATCTACAAAAACCCAGGTAACTTTTTCCATTAAAAACATTACATTCACACAAATGTTGGCAAAATCTGGAGGACCATGGAAAGGTACATTTTTCTCTCTTATGTAGTCAGTGAAAGATTTATATTCCTTTTAGAGAGCAGATTTGATTGATGGGTAGGGTATGTATTTTACATTTATTCTTAATGTCATAGAGTGGTTTTCATTTCCAGGCAATCACTTAGTGAATCTTGCTACATGCCCCAAAGCCTCACAATTATCTCTAGAGTGGCTTTTTCCTCTTTTAATTCTGACATGTTCAGCTCTCAAACAAGTGTCAACTCTCAAAATATCAGCAATATCTACATAAGGAAACCTAGAAGAAATCAGCTGGGGAGCTGAACACTGGGAATGCTTAAATAGCAGGATATTTATTTGCCCTCAACCTTGACTGAGTTGCTGTGATTTTAACCAACTGTGGTGAAATAATTCTTCACTTAAACAGAAATTAGGTGAAATACGAATAATAATGTATACCTACAGTACACTGAGTAGAAAGCAAGTCAGAAATAAAGAGTTAGGTGAACTTCAGCAGAGAAATGAAAACAGAAGCACTTAATCAGCATCTTAACTTACACCCCAGCATCAATCTAAAGGCGTTCTCTTGTTGTGTTCAGTCCATTCCTTCCAAAGCTTATTTTTTGTTCTGCCTCTCTAGAGAGCAGTTTTGTGTCCTATGCTTAAATCAAGAAATAAGGTGCTTCTGTGGAGCTATGCATATCATTTTGGCAGAACTGGTGTGCTGTTTACAATTTGATTGGTCTGTTAATGTGGTGCAAACCAAGAAGGGGTAAAAGTTGCTTCTTGCACAGTGACTGTTGCATTCATGTCAATTGAAATGCCTACAGCCACTGAAAGGTATGTCTTGTACTAATTTGTATATTAAAAACATATGAATCAAACACTGAATTTTGTTTGTAATGCATGAAGCTTATCACTGGCTTTTGATTGAGAGCAGCTGTAATAGTAATCAGTTGTTTAGAAAAAATGAAAGACTTCAGTGCGTGACTGTCGCCCAGTTTCTCCTTCTGGGATGCATCTTTGAAAGTTTTGTACTAAGCAATGTACAAGTATTAAAGAGAAAGAATGGCATTCTCTTTTCTTTGTGAATTTTAAAATAACAAGACCTATATTTTTAGCATGTGTAAGTCTTCCTTGCATTTCTTCAGTACAGATGCTAGGCCAGAAGGAGGTAGAGAATCAACAGAAGGATGCGTTCCAGAGTCAGCAGATTTTTCTATGGGAATATATATGGTTTTTCAGCTGTTCTATGCAATATAGATTTTCACTTCTCTTCCATTTTGGGAAGCTAAAAACAGCTCACTGGGGCTTAATTTTTCACCAGGGTGCCATTGAAATTGTGAAATGTGAAATAAGCAGTCTCCCAGAATGAATAAGTGCCGGGCAATCTTTTTTCTCTCTGTGCTTATTGCAGTATCTCTGGGAGATTTGATCCCACATTTCAGGGCAGCAATTTCCTCTTGTCTGGGCTTTCATGCATGAGACCCATGTTGTATGAAGATTCATCCCTTTCCTTCAGTATTCCTCATGTGGATTAAAGTTGAATTCTTTTTTACCATTCACTGAGTAAGACTGAGGAATAGAAGAGCATCTTTGTGTTAACTCTGCTTTTTTCATACATGCAAAGATCTTTATTTTAAGTCATTATTATTTTCAGATTATTTCAGAGTTGGTGCAAATGCTTACAAAAGACTTAACAGAATCAGTCAAAAAAACAAAACAAAACAAAAAAAGAACCCAAGCACTATGTAAGAAATGCTACTTAGTTCTTTTCAGTTCACCTTAGACCTGATCTGCAACACCCTCTGCTGTTGCATCATGAAGTGCTGGGAGGAAGGGATACTATTGTCCAGACCAGCTGCATGGTGACCCCACAAATCAACAGATAAATCAGGCTAAACCCAACTTTCTTGTCGCAACTAACATTTGCAAATTAGTTATATAAAATGTACCTTTGTTTACTAAACTGCTGATTTATCTGAGATACTGTTATGCCAGTTTTCTTCTCTTTGTATGAAAAAGGCAATGCCTTTCCAGAAAGTACTTTTTTATCAGATGAACATGCTCAGATGAGAAAAATACAGTAGAGGACCATGTATGGAAGGTCCTTGCAGTCACTTGCAGGCTAGTGAATCTCTGTACTAGAGCCCACTTGTTATGGATGAGACACATTTAAATGACTGGATTTATAGATCTGCTTCAAAGCAGAAAATAGTTGAAGGAAGGCAGTTTCCGTCCAATCCTGCTTTCGTGGATTATATGCAAAGTAAAGTAAAGTAGAAAATTGGTGGTTGCTGTCTCACCAATATCATACTCTAAAAAAAATAAAGAGCACCTGCTTCCCACTGTAGGTAGTAAAATACTGGATGTACTCAAGTCCATAAAACCATGAGTGCTGCACAGGGTGACCTTTGGACACTTGTGTAGTTGCGCTTGTAAAGCATTCAAGAGACAGCTGTGGGAGTTTGGGGTTAAGTCCCTTCTTCTTTCCAAAGTTGGGACCCTCCTCCTTATTACGGTTGCTTTGGATGGGCACCAGCTCACTACAGCTTCCATCCATGCAAACTTGCTATTGTCAGAAGCCCTCAGTGTAGACTGGAGATACCAGGAATCAGGAAATACCAAAGCTTTATTTTCTCATCTCTATTTTTGTATTTTAACTATGCAAACCTTATTAAAGTGTCTTCTGTCTCCTTTTTGTCAGCAGCAGAATTTCTCATTTGACAGCACTTAAGAACATTTATTAAAAATTTCTTGCTCATTGTCCACCAAGCAAGAAAACAAAGCCCAGAGCCTTTTTACTGTCAAATATACCTCACAGCTATTGTTCTGAAGTAAAGGATTAGTAAAACTGTGACTCTATTGATCAGATATATAGATAGCAGAGTATTGCTGCAAAGAAAAGTAAGTGCAGCTGTCTGCCTGTGTATAATGGCAGAGATAACTGTTAAATGTAATGTGACTTAAGTGCATTTGTTGGTGACACCAGTGATGTATTCCATTATGTTTTGCATAAGCTGACAAGAGGAGACTGTGAAAGAAGGTAGGAATTTTTGTGTCTGAGGACACAAAAAGAATAATTTCCTTCATTGCATTAATAAAATGTTGCCCTGAGGAAATCCAGTTGCTGAATATTTTGACGTGTGTTTTATAACAGTATGCAACACTGTGAAAGCTTTTGTTGTGCTGAAGCTTAAAATGGAACCTTTTAATCTTGTAGCACTCTTCAGTGCTACAGGATTCCTACTTATTTTTCCTTTTCTACTCTCCTTGATATTAGGTATCTTGTTAATGTTGATGTCACATCAAGCTGTTCTTGTAGTGGTTGTCTTGTCCAAAGTATCCTAGCTTGATAGTGACAACAGCTTTGACAAGATGTCAAAAATGGGGGAGGATAGTGGGATGGATGGTAGGTAACTTTGTTTATTACATTTCTTTGCTATCGTGCTAAAAGTTGCTCACTGTTCTGCCTTTCTTATTTTTTTTCACCAGCATTGGAGCAGAGAGGGTCCAATTGCAGAACCTTGGATTAATTTTATTTCAGAATTTGAAAGTATTTCTTTGCAATGTGAGAGGCCTGAAACAGTTACGGAGTAACTTTATGTGCAGAATCTCTCCTTACTCTCAGGAGCACAACTGAAGGAAAAATAAATGGTCAGACCTGTTCATTTTTGCAAGTAATACCTCACTTCCATGGCCTAGCTGATAGTCAGAAAGTGGAAAAGATTGAAAGAAATCTTATGGAAGGAGCCAGTACTTCTTGTGCAGTGTCTCTGAATCTTATATTCTGCCTTTGTTCAGTAAAAAATGAAATGCAATTAAGAAAAAAATAGAACAAATGATCTGCAGCTTCTAAATTCTGCTTCCTTCTAATGAGCCATATTTGCTGGAGAGGGCAGAGCTGGGAATGCTGAGTGGAAAGAAAAGTAGAAATTTTCTCATCTCTTGTGCATAAATGCACAAACTTTCTCTCACCTACAAAAACTTTGCTCTTGATATGGGAGGAAAAACAGCTCAGATGAGATCAAATTTAAATTCTCAAATTCCTTGGATCATTTCTTTGCATCTCTTGCTTTCTTAACAGAACTTAGGAAAATTTGAAATCTTCAGAGACTTCTTTTGCCTTTCCGTGTAAAACAGCTTTCTGCTTTCCTTAAAATTATTTAGGGAGCAAGACTCAAGAGCAGCCACTCTGTGTGAGAGTTTTCTGTAGAAAAGTTTTGAACTGTGTGTGCAAGTAAAATATGAAATTGGCCTCAGGAAATAGCTAACTGTATAATGCTTTGATGGCAGATTCCCATCCATTATGTGCAAGAAAATAGTTGTATATGTGGCTTAAAAAGTTTTGTCCAGAAGGTGGTGTGATCTCCCTGCTTTTTTCAGACTTTGCGGGAAGCTGAACATTGTGCCAATGGCAATAGCACATGTGAGATTACATTCTGTCTGGGTGGTGTTTTCTTCTTTATCTCCCAGCATCCTGTTCTGAAAATACAAATAGGAATGTGAACAAGCTATCTATGTCTTCAATCTCTGAACTTTCAAAATTATCCAGAAGAATGCTTTAAAACAATGAGTATGTGAGAACAGGCGGTTTATACTCTATGCAGAGTGTTTAATTATGTTATTATTTACTATATTATGAAACAAATTCCCTTTTCTTTGTGTGCAAGCAAGATGGGGAAGGGAAGGAATAACAGCACATGTCCCCTGAGGAAGTTTATTTGCCATTTTGTCAATAGCACCTAGGACAGTCTACACAAAAACTGTGCTCCTTGGCTTGTTTTATAAAGCTGAAGGTAGTGTCAAAAGCTGTAAATATGTTACTTAACTCTTCAGCCATGAAAATAAGTTTTAGAGTGAAGGGATAAAAACAAGCTGCCTGATCTTGAGATGCCTTGAAGTTAGTGAATCAGTGATAAGGACAATCACTGGAAACACTCTTTCTTTTTCCAGTTCCATAGTAGGAAAATATGTTGTTTTCTGACTTTCAGAGGATTCAAATCCCTCTGTGAATAAACCAAGCTGTTCGAAGAATAGGAACTCTTGGAAAGATTTGAGTACTTCTGAGCTTTCTCATGACTCTCTTTTACAGGAAAGATCTTTTGGAGATTCATCTCAGAATCTCAGCTTTCTCTATGGCAAGTACTGCAGGAAAGATTGGCAGCTCATAACAGCTGTGTTTTTTTATTTTGCTCAGAAAGGTGTGGCAATCACAGAACATGCATGTATTACACAGGAAACAGAACAAAACTGAAAGATTTATCCAGGATAGTTTAAATCTCAATTTTCAGATGCAAGCAACGCTGAAGTTGAATTTGGTAAGGCTTTACAAGCCCACAGGGAGCTTGTAGGTATCCTAAGATCAAGTCTGCTTTATTTACTGTTCCCTGCAAACATGTGCTTATTGGATTAGAGATGGTCCATGTGTGCATGGTTATGCAGCAGAACATCTAGCAAGGGTGGATGTGGCTCTGGGCAGCCTGGTCTAGTGGTTGGTGACCCTGCCCATGGCAGGGGTGTTGGAACTAGATGATCTTTGAGGTCCTTTCCAACCCAGGCCGTTCTGTGATTCTGTGATTTGCCTATAATTGCATCATCTCACCCAAAATGAATGATGCCTTTTGAGAAAAAGAGTGAAGTACCTGTGAGACTGACATGACTAGGGCTCTCATCCAGGGTAAATCTGTTCCCTGAGTTTACAGTACAGGGATCTGTAAAATACGAGTCCGTCTGCCAAAATTATTCCTGTGGTTCTCTCTTCTCCTGAAGTGAAGATGTAATGGAAGGTGAAGTCCCTGTTCCTTTGGATCACCTCCTGAAAAACCTCGATCAAATGTTGCACTTCTGCTAAAGTTTCTGGTCATGTGAGCTCATAGAAGCTGTGACAACTCTACAGGGTATTGTAGAGATATGCTAAGTGTTACATAGAATTACAGAAATTTTCCCTTTTTTTTTTTTTTTTTTGGCTACAATATATGTTAGCTTGCATTAATACTGCTAGCTTGGGCACTAAGTTTAATTCTAGTAGAAAATAATTTCTTTGAGAGGCTGCATTCTTTTTTTTTTTTTTTTTTCCCCATACTTGTGATTGTTAATTCTCTCTGGAAACTGTTTCTTTGGCATTGTCTTCCCTTGATACACAGTCCTGCCTGGATGCTGTTTGCTGCTACTATTTGAATACGTGGTTCTTTATGAACCTATGCAGAGACCAAGCCTATACATCTCTGATTTGTGTTCAGAACTCCAGTTTGTGCTTTGCAGTCTGCAACATTGTTCCTCTCCATCACCTTTTTCATAATGGTTATCAGTTGGCAAAGCCAGAAATCAGACGCTTTATTTTTTTAATACTCTTGTCAAAATCTCTCCACCATGAACAGAGTTTTCTCTGTTAAATTTTCTATATAATGCATTTATACTTGTAGTATTATGAAGGCAAGACCACTTTCAGCTTCATCTTCATTGTGTAGTGCATTTCCAAAAGACTTCAGCCTCCAGATTCTGCATTTTGTTCCACATCTTCATGATTCTTGCATTGTTTCAATTTCTCTTTATCAGATCTATTGATGGGCTGTCTGGTTTTGGATTAAACCAACACAGATGTAATTTCATACTTTCTTGAAGTAAAAACAAAACGTATTTGTGGTCTTAATCACAAGGGGTGAGTCAGCCAAACCCTTGCATCACATATGCCAAGAATTCGTGTGCATTCTCTTGTGTCAGGAGATAATTTTGAAGGGTTGATGCTGGTGTCTTATAAGAAACTGTAACGTTTATCTAATGAGCACATCAGTTACTAAAGATGTTAAGGATTTGTAACAGTGCTCCTGCTGTTCATCCAAGGTTAATTCCCTGATGCGTCTTTACAATGTTTCCTGCCTCGAGTATAAAGAAATGAAAAATGCATGGGCAAGCAGCGTTGTTAGAGCTCTGGTACAGAGGGAATGCTGCATTCACATACAGCATTAGGAATGTCTTGTAAATAGTCCAAGGTCACTGATGACAGAATGGCAGAATTTTTTTTATGACCGACAATTAAAGCTTGCAGTGATGGTTCATTCCTTCTTCACTAACTTACAAATAAAATCGTAATGCTATTTTAATCAATAAAATTCCACTTACACCTCTGTTATTATGTATGCTTTAAAGTAACATTTGAATAAAAAATGATAATAGTAACACTATGCAAATGGCTTCTTTAGCAACTATGACCTCTCTTCAGACAGTGTAAGGCATAGTGGACGGGGTGGATGGTTGCATTTCAGTTAATGGGACTGCTTCAGCTCCAGTACATTTTCACAGGTCTTCATTTCACCTATATGGTAACAACCAAGCTCCCTGAAGTGGAATATGAAGAACTCATATTAGTAATGTATCTTTGTAACAACTTAGAATTTGGCATGATAATGAGACTGTGCCACAATACATGTTCAGGGGCAATGTTTGGAGAGAAATATGTTCAACTGAAAATTGAGCATATCTGACATGGAAGAAACAGCAACAGTGTGGGATAGACCTTAGCTGACTATTCAGTCGGCTTTCAAAAGCATAATCCTTTCAGTGTTCAAAGTAGGCTGTTACAATTTACCTCTCAAACCGATCAAGACCTGTCCATTGTAACAGCAGTAGAATAAGTTATATGTTAAATTGATTGTTCTCATCCCCAAGACATCTTGTAAGAGCAGTGTGAGTAGCATCAGAAAGTATCTTTAGTGGTTCTGAAATGTCGTGGAAAGTATTAGAGGTAAAGTAAATATGAAAGAAAAAATTAATTAGCGAGATTTTACCTGTATTTTTTGTACAGTGAAGATGAGTAGCCATTCCTAGAGAATTATGTTGGGTTTTCACATAAACATAGCAATTTATAATCAGGTTTTACGGTGATAAAAATGATTTGCTATAATAATTAAAATGAGAAAGACATGAAAGAGCATGAATTCTGATAGTGAAATTATAGCAAGGCTCTTTCTTGCATATAGCTTGCTAAAGGCATTAAAGCTAATACCTAAAGTTATTTTCAGCCATGTCTGAACTAAAAGATCTGAGCTGGGGAGGGAGACATTGGGTACTGGGGGATTTGACAGGCACACTCAAGGGAGAAAAGGCTGTAACAGAAAAGGTCACCGTTCTTACCTATCCTGTGGGGAAAGCAGATTGAAGGGTTAGTATAAAGAGATTTAGAACAAATCAATAAATGATACAAGTGCCTGCTGAGTTGTGAGGTGTGACCCCTTCCCCACCTGTGTCCTGTGTATCTGAAAGAGATTAATTACTCTAGAGGTCACAGTGGGAGTCTTCCAGTCATCTGAAGACCTCTAAGTCTCCTTAAGACTGCTGTAATTGCCAAAAAAAAAAAAAAAAGTTATTGGTCCTTAGTTACAGAGTTATAGGAATTAAAAGTAAGGAAATGTGTTAGCAGAGTAGCTCTCAGCTGCTGCACGTTTCTTTTGGTCTGTCTCCCAGCCATCACTCCTGAGGGGATAATCTGCTCACTTGACCATAACTTCACACCATTCCTGTGAACCTTCAGAGCCCCATTGCTGAAGGCTTTCTTGGAGTTTATGCTCCCAACTTCCTTTCTCAGCTGGAATTTCCCAGCCTTTTTGACCTATCCTCCTTGAAAATTTGCTTTCCAAGAAGCTGTAGCAAGAGAAGAGGCTTTTACTAAATATGGCTTGAAGAATTCCATTTTTCTTCTTTTTCTCTGCTCTTGGAGCTGAATGACAAATTTATAAATGTAGTAGCAAAGAGCATCTTTGAGAGAGGGAAGATGAGACCAGAGAGCAGTAGTCTCATCTTCCCTCTCTCACTCCTTTCTTCTGAATTGTGATCTTACTGTATTCTTTAATTAGTGTGCTATTTCCAGTTGGGCTGCTTTTTTCTATCTGCAACATTTGCAGAATGGTTACTGCACTTTAAAAATCTCATCAGCTATATTGTAAGAATAGAAGGTGGTTAACATTATTCTAAGGGCTGCAATGATGATAGCTACAGGTGAAAGAATCCCATTTAACTATAATAAGAAATGGAACTCCTAAGCATTTGAGAAAAGTCAGTATGACTCTTTAGAGACTTAAGATTAGCTAGTTCCTTGAAGGAGTCAGCAAGTACATGGATATGAGATGGTACAAGTTTGATTTTCAGCAGGATCTCTGTCCAAAACTGTTCAGATGTGTAAGTTGTTTAGTTATTATTTAAAAAAAAAAAAAAAAAAAAAGTTCCTGAAAGAAAAAATTAGTTAAACTGATAGGCATCAATTGTTTGGTAGCCTCCCCTTCCTTCAAAAAGAGTGGAGTCCTGCAGAAACTCTGCTGAAGTCTGGGATAAATTTTCACTTAAAAGATGAGAATGAGGTGAGAGAGGTCACTGCCAATATGAAATTGCCAGGAAGCAACAAAAACAACCCTGAAGTATTTCAGTAACTGTAACAGAGTAAGTAGTGTATTAAAATTCAGCTTATATGCAGTTCGGGGAGTCTGTCCTCAGCGCTCAGGGCTGCAGTCCACTCATCTGCTGGGTCCTGGTTTGTCTTCAGATCTTCAGAAAAGTGCACAGATTGTCAGATGGCTGGGTGTTGTATTTCTTTTCTGGATAGGGAAGCAGTCTCCTACAGATTGCCCTAGCCTCTAGACAGCAGCATTTCTAGGGCAAAGAAATTTTTTTTGTGAAGGGAGATCAAGCCATCTGATGTACTCAATTTATGACTCTATTTTTCCAGATGGTAGAAAATAGTGATATAGAACAGATAAGCTGAATTCTGGTTAAGTCCTAAGAGCAACTCATGGGAAGACTTTCACAGTTGAGGTGTAGCAGAGCAGGGAGCTCACACAGCTGTAGTTCTAATCTGCCTTTAGTTGTAGATATTTCAAGAGCATCTGCTCTAATTTACCCTTTTCAGGCCCATGTTCAGGGTAGATAAAAGATGTTCAGGATGACAGTGAAGCCTAACAAAGGCAGTTTTCTGTAGAAACATCATTTTCCAGATAGACTTACCAGGGAAAGAAAGAAACTGTTGAGATGGGCTCTGGTTTTCTAGCAGTAAGCAGCAGCTGTTTTGGTAGCAGTAGCAGCAGCTCATATAACAAATGTTTCATGATGAATGCAAACAAAAGCCAGCCCTGAAATTCCAGCTCCACTATGTACACATAAAATATAAAACCAGTTCAAAATAACATAACTGCTCAACTTAAGGGATTTTTCCCCATTCTAAATAAAATCCATATGAGCATTAGTGATTGGTCTGCTTGGTTCTCCAGGGCTCACCCAACAAACAGTTTTATCATATAGGCTGAGGCCAAAATGTGAGCATAGAAACAGACCAATAAGAAAATATTTTAAAAAGAAGTGCACGTGCAAAGAGGTGTGTGGTTTGGGGGGAGGATTTGAAAATACCAAACATGCTTACTCAAATGAAATTACTGCTGATGTTTGTGAGTTGTCTGAATTCACTTGCCTCCAAAGTTGGTCTTGGAGGAATTCTTTGTGCACCTCCATGCAATTTGATTTCTGAAGATGACTTGTGGTTTTAAAGGCATCTTCATGTCAGAAGAGTGTTTTGCCCTCTAGCATGAATGTCTTTCCAGGCAGCTAGTGAGTATTTCTGGGGAATGCAAGTTGCTGCTGAGTGCATACTCAGGGGAAATGAGGGTACTGCAGAGAAAGAGAAGAATAATTGAAGACTCAGGAGAAATAAGAGAGTTACCAGGGGGCAGTGCTTTAAATAGCCATCTTCCTCCAATTGCTCCATTACAACAAGTAAACCCAAGCATTTATCCATCCTTCCCAGTTTTGCTGCTTGATGAATATCTGGAGCAGCATCTGTTGTCTGTCCATGCATGTGCTCCTGGTCAGTTCTCAGGCCCTGAAACATTCCCTTTTCACAATCAGTTTGCTTTCTCTATGGCTTTCTGTGATTCCTCCGTTCTAGCTTCCCTGTTACTATTGGATTAACTTAGCTCTGTGCCTCTGCCATGAGAAGAAATTTCATGTCTTGCCACGTCAGTGATAAAACAATATATCCTGACCCTATGCCTTCTGTGGTATGATTCCATCTAACACCTTTTGTGTAGTGTGAATGTTGAGTAGATAGTTATAGTGGTCTGTCCTATTTTATAGCTTTTCTCCTAATTGAGTTTTGAAGAGTATACAAATCTGTTGTATCATTGTACTATGAATACATACCCCTAAATCATTGTGAGTATTGCATCTTTGGTGCTACAGAACATGCAAATGCAGGGCTTAGAACTAAGAAAGCATACTTGACTTAGTCTTTTCCACTCCTGCCTTTTGACTGGTTTGACTCATTTACAAACGGTCCGCTATGTTACTGAATGTCTTGCTTTTCACAGAAAGAAAAGGAGACGAGAGGGATAACAAACACTGCTGAACCTTGCAAAAAAAGAACAGAGGGAGGTTATTTGTTTGTTTCTATCCATGAAGAAATGAAAGGCTATTGGGAACACAGTGCATTACGAGGAAAATGTCACTGAGATGAAATTGATTTTAAAAAAATAATTTTAAAAGCCACAAAAGCACTGGTGTTTTCCCTGTATGTTAGAAGCTAGAGTTCAGTTTTCACACAAGCAGTGGTAAAACTGCTTTTCAATCACTTATTTAAATATTTGCCTTCCACTTTCTTTTTATTTCCTTCACTTTTATTATGCTCTCTACTTACTACTTTTTATTTCTGGTCGTTTTTCTCTCTCTCCTTCCAGCTTCTCTATCCTCACAATTACAGATCAGATCACTTTTCGATACATAGTAAATATCAGCTGATGTCAGAAGCTGTTTAGGTATCTTAGAAATAAGATTACTACTTGAATGAAGTATATTGGTCACTAACAATATGTCATTACTTTTGTGGTATTCATATAGCCATGCTTAGACAGTTGGACTCATTTGCAGTACAGGATGGATTTTTCTCTATAAAACTCCTATTGGTTTTCCCTAGACATTCAGGTGAATTTTTCTAGACTGTTGGGTATTCCTGTCCATTCTCCAATAAGTATGGTCACCTCCCAATGGCTTTTCTAACCCATCATAAAATTAATGCCTCTTTTTGTAGCTTTTGTGTTAAATTAATTAGTTACTTTCAACTTCTTTTTTATCAGTAAAGAGAAACATTGACTTTATTTTAGGGTGAGAGGCCTTGCTCTTTCACCACCTCTATAGAAAAGTAAGAGGGTAGCTCAGCTGTAGGTAGACATCTGACTTTGGTCAGATGAAGCTCACTTTCAGAGCTTGCAAATAACCATGTAGACATTTCCTAGCTTTCCACTGATGTCACAGAGCTGTGTGGATTCCCACAGCATGTGTTGCACTGTGGAAGGATAGCAGGGGTTCGGTAGGCAAGAGTCACTTGTGCTGTGCAATAGTGTAATGTTGAGTGCAGATGGATGCTGTCAAGGAGCTTGCATTTAGTAGTGCTTCTAGAAGCAAGAAAGAAGTATGCATATAAAAACAGTGTATGTTGTGCCTTACTAGTGTTCTTCTTGCCTATTCAATAGATCTATACATCAGTGAGTGCTATTTTGAGCTTTTGGAGGATGGGGAAGGATTGTCTGGGTGGATTTTAGTTTTATTTCTGTTTCATTTTTTTATAGCACTTTGGTAGTATTTTTTACTGGAGTGTTTCCAACAGCAAAGTCTATGTCCTGGTTCCCTCTGTGGCAAACAAATGCAGTAGAAACCCAGGATTTCTTTACCAAGAGCCAAGCTGGTTGATGAAGATCTATTCCAGTAAAATATTGAGAATTCCCTGCATGGAGACAAAAGCAGCTGCTAGAAGAGTGCCTGGAGAGAATGAAATGCAGAAAATGGGAAATCTAAGGAAGGAGTTTGGGCAGTAAAACTGTGAAGGGATTGTGAAGAGGGTGCGGCAGGCCGGGCCAACTGGAGCAGGAGACAATGATCAAACAAACTGCTCAGATGTTCGGCAGCAAGGTAATTTCACCAGCTGCCTGCCCCATGTTTTTGTCATGGTGTTTTTTTTTGATAAAGCCACATGTCAAGTGTGTTTTTGGTTTTGCCCTGTTCACAGCTCAGGTTTCACTGCTTGATAAGACATCAGTTTGCTTTCCTGCATGGAATCCTAGTTCAGAGGGACTATTGTTTGTCCAGTTTCACCATAAAAGTATCAGGCAGTAGTGATTTATGTCTTCCTTAGGGCTATTGTTTCAGAATTTCTGGATCTTTCAGGTGGATTTTGTTTGTTTTCTCTAAATTCTTACCTTAAGCATTCCCGTTCTGAATTTAGCCCAGTCAGATGTACTGGTAAGTTCTGAGTGCCAGTTAAATACCATTAGGGACAGAATGTAAGATGGAAATCCAAGATGCCAAAGAACACTTTGAAGAGGTCATGGTCTTTTCTGTTTTGAGGTACTTAGTTTAGCCCACAATTCTCTGTTAAACCAATTGATTTTCTTTACAGATCAGATGAGATGCTTAATGCTAGAGAACGTACAATCTTTTTAAGTGCAGTGAAACAGATTTCTGTTGTTCAGATTATTTTGTTTATTTAAAAATGGCAGATTGATCTTTCCAGTCAGCATGGTGAAAAAGCGTGAAATGAGTGCTGTTTGTATTCAAGCACTTAATAGGAAGATGTTATCCTGAATAAGATCATGATGTACATGTATATACATCCTGTTTTACTAAGAACAGCTTCTGTGGGACTGCAAACCCCCTTATAGTTGATCATTTCCAGCTCTTATATGCTGAAAATAACAGATACAAATTGCAGCTTGTAGAACTTTGCCTGTTTGGTGCAGCAATGCCAGCACAAATGGCTGACAGCAGAAAGCCTCCGTCTTCTTAAACATTTGCAAACAGCTTACCAAAATGTCAGCCCTGTTCATCTAGAATTTTTAATAACAGAACAGCAATGAAACTGAAAAGAGTATTTTTCTGTATATTGAATTTCAGTATTTGCTTGGCACTGCCTTCTGCTGCTTGTGGAATATGGCTTGTGGTCCCCTGGTAAGTTCCAGTGCTTTTTGCAGTTGTGGAATACAGTATTTAGCCTATTTCAAGGACAGACTCAGCAGTTGGTGAGAAGTTCTGCTTTGAACTGATAAAGGTTATTTTCCTTGGTTCATGTTTTTGCAAGCTTCTTGTAAAAATCAGTGGCTTGAGTTCTTGCTTAATTCAACTGTTCAATTCACTGTTTTCTGTTATCCTTTCAAGCCTCATCTTGGTGTACATCCCACTTCTTCAACAAATTCTGTTTTAACATAAACGAAAATTTACGTTCTAGACACTTTGTATCTCATGCACAGAAAGGGAAGAACTCCAAGACCCACACATCTTAATGTGTATGCACATGTGAGCAATTCTATGAAGAAAGGGCACTTGATACGTTCATGTACTTTATTGGCAACTGGAAATGCCAGCCAAACATTTTGGTTTCAATGTAGTGGCAGAACTTACACAGATTGTCATTAAAATCAAAGGAAGAATCTAGTGCAGTTTTCATAAGTCAGAGCAGTCAGACTGCATAATTGAGGACAAAAGAAGTACAACAAAAGTGTTTTGATAAACAGATGTTGGACACTTTAAAGCATTGAAACTCAGTTTAATTTTTCCCATGATACATAAATAGTCCTTTCACTTCCTTCAGCCTCGTGGTTTTTCATTTCTCGCTGTTACTCAGAGCAAATGAAAAAAAAAAAAATGTAGCTATGTTTATGAGGACTCTATATTTGCTCATTTAAGAGGTTTTCATTTCTTCAATAAATGCACTGAACAAAATTAAATGCTCTAAGAATACACCAGAAACGCTATCGACCACCGTGGCAAGCAGATGGAGGAAATGTTAACTGAACATGATGTACCTGGGCTGCCGTGTTTGTTCAGAGACTGATGGCCATAGCCACTGGCCATCCCAGTGAGGAATATATTTTTAAGAGAGCTCAGAGTCACAATTTCATATCCCCAACACATATAGGAAAACCTGGCCTCCATTTAGATGCTGAACTGGAGAGTTTAAAAGTGTTCTGGGACCCACATACTCAATGATTATACACGCATTTATGTCCAACAGAGTGCTGTGCCTATGTCAAAGCATGGGCCTTATGGCCCTTTTGGCACATGTAAGTGCACGTACTCAAGCCAATGTGGTAGGTGCCCCTTCCATATAAACTTAGCCCAAGTTTCCTGGAGACAAATTTTTGGGGTTTGGACAGGCTGTGACAAGACTCTCATCATTTTTTTTCCATTGTTTTGGTTGCTATGGAAACCATGAATCTCAGATATCTTTTTAAGTTTGTTTTCCATAGAACTTCATTAAAATAGAAAGAATATGGTGCATTCTACTCTGTTTGCAGATTTTAAAAAGATGATCCTTTATAGTTTTAGAGTTTTCTTGGTCTGTTTGGCACAAGTGAAATGTAGGCATTTATTCTTCTATTAAGTTTAAAAAATTGAAGAGAATTTCATCGATTCAGAATCTAGTAAGGAAGAGAATTTTTATTAGTTTTTAGGAAAAAAATAAAAGAACTGTATTTTTTAGGATTATCTGTTGAAAATGGCCATTGAAGTGTTGTTTTATTTTTAAATTTTATCTTAATTTTATTTAATTTTTTTTTTCTGTGTTACTTTACTAGATAAATTAGATTTATTTGTAGATAATACTCTTTCTTTTAGGATTAGCCATGAAGTTGAAGAAATCTCTTGTGTTGAACTGCTTTTGTTTTTAAAGTAAAGGAAATATTCTCAGCCAACCCTTTGGGACAGCAATGATTCAAATCCATGGTAAAGGTGCATTAGTTATCATTTACTTCTGACTCTTAACTCCTTCAAATTTCTTAAAATATTTATATAATGGGTGTTCTTTGTACTACAAATTTCTGCATTTTCATTAATTATTTGTAGCTCTGATCCCATCCTCTCAAAAAGAATCTAATAGAACTAAAAAACGTACACAGCAGGAGCCAGAGATGGTCAGAGATGCAATGAATGACTTTCACAGGAACAGAAATTTAATAAAGTGGGACCTCTGATTTTGGAAAAGACAATCAAAGGGAGGATATGCTATGTAGAAACAAAAAATAAACTGTGCAGAGAGATTGAATGCTGAATTCCTCAGGGAGATCATGATTTCTCAGGGAGATCATGATTTCTCAGGAAGAATCCATTTCGAAAGATTTTAAATAGGCACAGAAGGTTGAATTATTGTGGTTGTTTTCTTTTTAGCCAACAAATAGCATTACCTTCAGAGATTGGTGACTTAACCACCTCCCTGGGCAGCCTGTTTCAGCTCCTGACCATTCCTTTAGAGAAGAAATTTTTCATAATCTCCAACCTGAACTTCCCCTGTGGTGCAACTTGAGGCCATTCCTTCTAGTTCTATCACCAGCTACATGGGAGAAGAGGCCAACCCCCCCCTTGCCATAACCACAGGTAGTTGTAGAGAGCTGGAAAGTCTCCCTTGAGCCTCCTCTTCTGCAGACTAAACAATCCCAGTTCCCTCAGCCACTCCTCATAAGAGTTGTACTCCAGGCCCCTCACCAGCTTTGTTGCCCTTCTTTGGACATGCTTGCAGGGCCCCAGTGTCTTTCTTGTAGTGAGGGTCCCAAAACAGAACACAGTACTCAAGGTGTGGCCTCACCAGAGTACATGGAGACGATTGATTGCCTCCGTTCTCCTGCTGGCAACACTGTTTCTGATACAAACCAGGACGGCATTGGCCTTATTAGCCACCTGGGTATGCTGCTGGTTCATATTCAGCCAAGCCTCAACCAACACCCCCAGGCCCATTTCCTCTATGCAGTCTTCCAGCATCTCCATTCCAAGTAGCATTGCCTGGGATTGCTGCAGCCAAACTGCAGGACCTGGCACTTCGTCTTACTAAACTTCATCCTATTGGCCTCAGCCCAGTAATCCAGCCTGTCCTGATCCTTCTGAAGGACATTTCCTATCCCCAAGCAGATTGACATTTCCTCCCAACTTGATGTCACCTGCAAACTTACTGAGAGTGCACTCAGTTCCCTCATCCAAATAGTCAATGAAGATGTTAAACACGACGGGCCCCAGTATCAGCCCCTGGGGAAAAACACTGGTTTCCAGTCACCAGCTGATTTCAATTCCGTTCACCACCGCTCTCTGGGCCCAGCCCTCCAGCTGGTGCTTTCCCCAGCAAGGAGTTTATCTGTCCAAGCCACAGGCTGCCAGTTTCTCCAGGAGAATACTGTGGGAGACAGTGTTGAAGAGTTGGCTGAAATCTAGGTAGACTACATCAACTGTCTTTCCCTCATTTATCAGGTGGGTCACTCGATCAAAGAAGGAGATCAGGTTGGTCAAGCAGGACCTGCCTTTCATGAGCACTTGCTAGCTGGGCATGATACCCCTTGGTATGCCTCATAATCTCACTCAAGTCGATTTGTGAAATCCAGTAGGAACTCAGGTCAGTGTGAATTCCTCAGATAGCTAAATGCTTGATTTGTTAATCTCTGAGACTCTTTGCTAGGTGTATGGAAATTTCTGCTATCTCTTTATGAGGATGCTCGCCCTTCACACAAGCGTGGGCAAGCACAGAAGGAGAGTGGTTTGCTTTTGGGCTTCCTGAAAAGAAGAGAGATGCATTGTTGTTTCTGGTTTGTAATAACCTCAGGGGACACAAAGACCTTGGCAATCTCGTAGCTTTAGCCCTGCTGAAACATTTCACTTTGCCTTCTAGTCTGAGAGGTAGGGAGTCAAGATATTCCCTCCTTGGGAAAGGCATGGAGTGAATTACATTAGCCACACTAGGAGATTACTCTTCTCTCTCAGGACCTTCAGTTAATATAATTCCCCTTATTTTCAGTTTTTTTTCTTGCTGAAACCAGTCTGCCTGTGTTAAACAACGGACCCTTTTCCTCAGTTTTGGCTAGAGGAGGAAGCTTTTGTCCCAATACCCTGGCAGCTGGCCAAGGCAGGCAGGCTGTGGGCCAGGAGAGGGGTGAACTTGAAAGGAACAGTGTGTTGTTTCTGTTCTTGTAGCATTCTTCTTTTTTCGCTAGTGCTTCAGCCTCTGGCTGCCTGCAGTTGCTCATTATACACAAAAGAACCTAAGGGGAAAAGAGAGAATTTTCTCTTGACCTTCTTCAGCTTTTCATAATAAGATGTAAAGCAGTTTTCAGGGCTTTGAGTTTTCTGTGTAAAGACATAGGAGAAAATCTTAGAGCCAGTAACTTTCTCACATAGGACAAGAGAACTGATACCTTCTCTTTTTTTTGCATTTCAGTAGCCATTTTCATTATGGTAACATATCTCTTCCTCCCTATTATACTACAGAAGTATTGGCTTTACCTTGGTAATGCTTGAATTTTATTACTGGGCACATTACTTTTGTTCTGATTCGTATGTGTATTTTTGTTCTATTTTTTCATTTCAATAATTATTCTAATACAAAGCAATGAACAGTAATATTTATGAACAAGGCAGATGGAAAAGGGCAGCACTTAAAATTGATTTTTAAGATCATGTGCTCAAACTTCTATTTTAACCTAGTGTTGTTTCACATTCCTTCAGGGCTTTATATTGCAGGGTGGTGACCACTGGGCTTTGAAGAGCCAATGAAAGGAATTGATAGTCAATGAGGTGTTACAACATCTTCCTAAAATGACATAAACTTAGGTGTCTCAGAGGGCCTGACAAAAAGGTTTTCACAAGTGGCACGGAAGCTGAGACATACAAAACTGTAAAGTACAGCTGTGAAAGATTTAAATGAACCATGGGATCGTTTAGCTTGGCTTCTTTGCTACCGGCCACAAAATTTCTTCTACTTCTGCACAGAGATCAGTAACCTGAGTGGGCTAAGTCAGTTGGTTCTGACATGAAATATCAAGTGATAGCAAATCAACTGATTTCTTTTTTCATTTTGTTCTAGTGATTAATCACCTTTTCCATTAAAACTCTGTCTTCGGCTACTAACTCTTCAGAATCTGTAGTTTTCTTACCATTAAAGTACGTGGGTGCTGTAAACAACTCACGTCTCAATATATTATTTGGTGAACAGCTGAACAGAGCTGACCAAATGTATCTTCTTTCTCTAAAGTGTTCCTTCCAACCCTGATATTCATTCTGAGGCTCTTCTTGTATCCTGTCTGATTTAGGATGTGGTTACGAAGCTCAGTGCTATACGCCAGGGTTGCACTCATCAATACTATATATGGAAATAAAGACACCTCCACGTCACTCGATCCCATGTAGACATTGTAAACTTGCACTGCATGCCTCTTCTACAGCTTCTCTTTTGCAAACACAAATCACAGGTAGCACTCTGCAGTGACTCGAAGCACAAAGATGAAATGCCTGCTCGACGTTCTTAAATCCCAGGCTATGTTCCTGTTTGCAGATTTTCTGCACGGAATATCTGTGGTGTAGCTTTTCCTGCTATACAGCTCAAGTTTGTCACTGCAACTTTCTCTTCCTTCTGAAAAAGAAAAAAAGAAAAAACAGAAATAATGATAGTATCTGCCTAACTTATCTCTGTTCATAAGCGATCTGTAAGAAACTATTTTTAAATTGTGGTTTTGTCAGATGGTCAGGTTGACCGGATCCATTCAGTAATACTTGTACAGCTATAAAAGAGACATTAGAAATTTCATACGAACTGCAAACCTAGCAATTCTCTCAGCAACTTGAACTAGAGAATCCTGGCATTTCCTCTGCAGATGACTTTGGTTTTGGCACCTCCAACTCTGTCTCATTCAGCTCACAAGTTGCTAAACAACAGTAAAAGTACCTGACCACATTCTCATACCATTGGGGTTAATTTTCAGCTTTTTTTTCCTTTTCTATGTTAGCTTATCTTAACTGGGAATGCAATGCATAAATTGCAGCAAATAAAAGGAGTCTCTTAGAAGATCCTGTTGAGATTTGTTATCTGATCACATGTGCGATACAGCACGTTTCCTGGCTTGAGCAGCACCAGAAGCAGTGCACTATACTGGCAAGTTAGCTGATGTGTCCCATGCAGCTAGAAATCTCCAGTTGCATCCACCGCTTTGAACTAGTGGAGACAAAAGCATGACACTGTGAAAAGTTTCCAAGAGAAAAGTTGGAAACGGCTTGATAAATACTTCCTGGCTGGAGAAGAGACCTCAGAGAGTGGTAGCTGTTTAAAAGTATGGAGATAGATACATATTTGTGTTCTGAATGTGCTGTAAGGCAAGTGTTTCATAATGGTGAAATAATGCCTTCAAAAGCTTAAGTAGCATTTCAGAGCACTGTTGGATATGTATCACTGTTACACTGTCCAGTTCACAGCCAGGCCAGTGCGGTGTTTACCTCTACGGGGTGTTCTCGATACATGTTACTTGCATACTACAGGAAGACATTTCTTTTGTTATTTTCAGCCTTACTGATCCAAAGTATTTTTCACATTTATTGCGAACGTTTTCCTTTCCCCTTTCCCTTCCCCTTTCCTTGTTGTCATTTGCTGCCACACCTCCTTGCCATTTACATCCATCAGCATTTGTAGTTGATTATGTGCCTTTCAGAATGCCTCTGTGAGCTGTTCCTGGGTAATCTCTTTTTTGGCTTCCCTCCATTTTCTCTGCTAGGTTATCATTCTGTGATATTCCCTATGGTTTGTCTATGTTAATGTTAATAATGACATTATATTAGGTTAAGAGTGATGTTATTCTTCCCCCTGGTTTCCTTATTCAGTGAAGTGGTAACAAACTAGGAAGTGAATTGCTGTAACTGTCTCATCTAGTTCAGACTCTGTCATTGACAGCCATGATTTTGCAGTGTCTACGCTAACTACAGTCTGGTGTATTTGCTCCCAAGATCCCTGTTTGATAAACAGGATAACAGTTTTGCCTAGAATAGGTCTCTGAAGTTCTGGGTGTTTTTGCTACCAGATATCTCTCTTTTCAGAGGCACCTATCCTTATCTGACAATTAAGAGATGCGCATGAGATTTCCTTCCAACTCTCTGGAGTTAAGAGTTGTTTTCTGTCATGATGGAAACACAGTAATTTAAGATATAAATGCTAAAACAAAGCAAGTATTACTTGTGAGCCTAGCATTACTGTCCTCACTACACACACAAACATTTAATATTTATCTAAATGTTAAATCTGATACCTTATTTTGTTAATATGAATAACCGAGAATAAGAAAGTTAGCTTCTATTTCCAGTCCCCGGTGCATAAAAACAATAAATGGCAGCTAGAGTATTTCAGACAGAGCTAGTAGATACTGTGTCAAGTCACCACTTAGTTTTTCATGGGCTTTGTTTTTCAATACATGTAATCTCAGCCAGTGACTACAAGAAGCTCCAGTGGCTGAGCAGTGCAACCCAGCCATGGTGTGCAGCCTGGCTGCTCTGCCCATCCCTGGTCCTGTTGGAAGGACAGCCTGTAAGTGAGAAAGAAGCATTTTCCGTGTTTTCCCAGAAACATCCTTTCCCTGATGTACTTCAGGAGCCCAGCTGAAAAGTTTGAGAAACCAGTGAACTGGGCCTGAAATTTTTTTGCTGAGCTGCAGTTAAATAATTTGAGGGGATATCATTTCTAGCATGGCCATCAGAGTCCAGTTTTAGTGCCTCACCGATCCCTTTGACTGGGATGTCAAGCAGAGGCCCTGAATGGTCTGTACATCACATCATGCAGCAACGTACCTTTATTTCCATTGACAACCATGGAGCAATAGATATGCGCTGCAGCTCAACAGAGTTCAACTGAGATGTGGGGCCTCCCTGCCTGCCTGCAGGAAATGAGCTTACTCTATCTGACAGTCATCGTGTTCACACGGCCCTCAAGCAGCAGGGCTGGGGGCAGGGCTTTTGCCCTTGACTTTGGGTGGGCGAGCACTACTGCACTCACCCACAGCTCAGGAGCACCTCTGTGTCATGGTACAGGAGAAGGCATAGCTCAGAGACTCTCTTTTGAGGTAATCTTTAGGATCGTTTTGTCTAAATATGGCAATCCAAGGTTTTTCAAGCCACAAAATATTTAAAAAAAAAAGAAAAAAAATCCTTCTCTTCCTATGGCTTGGATTACTGCAGTGAATAACAAGATTTGTAAATTCAAAGAGAAAAAAAAAAGTGAGAGTTGAGAAAGTAGCAGTAAATGTTCATCACCTGGTAACCCAGAAGAATTTAATTTTCTTCATCCATATCTGCATATCAGTTTAGTCTCCACTGTGCTAATTCAAGGCTTGAGCAGGCTGTACTGGGAGGTTCAGTTACTGTGTGGTGAATTCTTTTTAGTAATTCAAAAGAATGCCAAAAAAACCACACTACAGTTTAAAAAAAAAATAACCCTAAAAAGTAAATGGTGTTGTTTGCTGCCCTCCATATGGTTAGCAAAGGTCATAAAGTGGGGTCCTTTGGTGGGACAGCTCAGTTTATGTAGCATATGTAGATTGTTATTTTGGCTTTAAGCCAAATCTGCATAATGTTTCCATCTTGCTTACACGATGAGGAGAGGTGTTAAGGTGATTTCAAGGGGCAGTTCTGTGATTCCATTCATATTTGTATTAAAGAACTTTTCAAGAGTATTTAAGATTAGAAACCAGTCTAAAAGTGTAAAAAAAAAAAAAAAAAAGAGCGTGTGCGTTTCTGTCTGTCTGTATGTATAGATATACATACATGCATGTAATTGCATACATCTGGGAACCCTCTATTTTATGCCTATTGCATTTGCAAAGCCCAGGCAGATTCAGCCCATGAGTGCACTAAGCTCCTTGCTTGTTCTGCCCTGGCAGTGCCAGCCCCAAGTGTGGCACGGAGCACCTGGCCACTGTGCACAGCACCAGAAAGCCACCCCGTGGTTAGTCCTGCCCATGCCACTCACCCCCCAGGAAAACAGCCCAGCGTCTTTCACCTTGTCATCATTGGCAGCACTCCTGAACCAAACACAAGTGCTTCTCTCTGCTGGAGGGAGCAGCCACCAAAGGGAGCTGGGGCCTTCAGAAGTGGCTTTTCCCAGTTACAGTCCTGGAGGGACCGTATAAATAAAGAGCTTTTTCCAGTGATGTAAAAGAAGTTTTCTGTAACAGAAATAACTTATGTAAAATAAAAATGCAGTTGGCAAGCGGTGTGAAGGCTTAGACTTAAAAAATGAAATATTTAGTAGTGTATATTTGCTGCTGAGTTTATAAAGAAAACCAGACTGCAAAGCTGGTGGAAGCTGCCAACTAAGCACCAGAATGAGGAATTTCTTGAAGTGCTAAATCATCATAAGATGGTTCTGCCTTCTAACCCAAGGACAAACTGAGTACAACAATCCTTCCTTGAGCATATTTGTCTAATGCCCTTCAACAACAACTTGAACAACTAATTAAGAATTTTAGAAGATGAGACTTTTTTTAGTCTTTTTCAATCTATAGGTATAGGTAGTGCAAAAGAGAATAAGCTCTTGAGGGGACCCAAGTGTTTTCACAAAAAAAAAAAAAAAAACAACAACAACATTTCACCCCATTCACTAGCTGCAAGTAAGGCTTTATATGTTAATGTCAGATTTAAATGCAAATATTTCAAGAGTTTTCTTTTTTACTTCTTTTTTTACCTAGTCAGCATATTAAAGATCACCTCTTAAGTCATTCCTAAATTTAATTTTTGCAGATTTTAATAATTTTACTCTTTTCTATCTAAAACTGTATAAATTGATAATTTGTGAACAGTCTGTAAGTATACAGCATATATTGACATTACTAATGTAATTAAAGAACAAAGAATTATATATACTAGGTTATCTAATCATTAAATATATGAGTAGAGACAGAGATCTCAGTGTTAAAAATTAGAGAGTTTGGTGTAAAAGCACCATTTAATTACAGAACAATACGTATTAATTGTCACAAACTAATGAAAACCATTCTTCCTTTAGAGAATAAATTAAAAGTACAAATGCAAAATAAAAGTAATGTTTTAAATCGTTTTTTTGTGACTCACAACAGCATTAAGTTTGGTAAGTTAGCCAACTGTTCTCTTTTTGTATCATATCCTTCCAGTGTTACAAATTTCCCTGCTGTAATTGGTAAGTGAAAATGAGAGAAAAAATACCTCTTTCAGATGCAACATTTTTCTTCTGCACCAGACAATAAAACCAAATGAAAAGCAGAATGTCCAGCCCAGCAGCACTTGCTGTCTTCTGTAGTATTATTAAATGAACAGCTTTCTGTTGCTTCTTTTTAGTTTTTCTCTACTCTGAAGTAGGAAAATGCATGCCCATTGTCTGAAAAATAGAATGTGTTTATAGGTGTAGACACCCTAAGCTGTGTGAGCATTAATCTTATAAAATGGAGAGAAATAATTTCATGGTCACAAAGCTGTTCTCTACTTTGTACTTTTCCTGTGTAACCTGTACTTCCTGTCTGGAGATCATTGGTGCCATGTTCGCTAGGTGGACGACTTGTATTGCCTGTTGAGGTAAATAGTTCTGCCTTTGGTTAAAGGCAAGCATTGCTCAACAACAACTAAAACGTCGGTGTGTTAGCAACACTTTTTTATCACAAATCCAAAAACATAGCACCATATCAGCTCCTCTTAATAAAATAAACTCTATACTAGCCAAAACCAATACACATACAAACCCATGTGGACATAGTACACATGGGAGCCTGAGGTTGGGCATGGTAAGCTGAGTCTGACCTACAGGTGTGTTTTGTTGACACTTCTGTTGTTGCTGAAATGGTGGCAGCTACCAATGTATTTTCTTTCCTCTTTTCCATACCACTCAACAGAGCAGAGTCTAGTCCAAAAAATAAAATGTTCTTTGTAGTGTGCTTTCTTGTTTTTTATATACAAGGCTTAGTAGACAAATCCTCTTGAATTCCTCCAATGTTCAGAACTGCTTTTTTAATAAGAAGTATGTTTCCATTTCCATATCCCTTCACCAGTTAAGATCCTCAGTGACTAGAAAGGTGAGGGAGCAACTCCACAGACAGCCTGGGAGATCAGGGAGCTCTGGTTAGCAGCAAGGTGGACATGAGCTATCAGTGTCCTGGCAGCCAGAGGACCAACTGCACTCTGGGGTGCAGCAGGGCTAGCACTGCCAGTGAGTGGGGAAAGCAGTTGTCCCATCTGCTCTGTGCTAAGCAGCCTCACCTTGAGCACTGAGTGAGGGTTAGGGTGTCACAGTTTAAGAAGGAATAAAACTATTAGAGAGGATCCAAAGAAAGCCTTCAAAAATGGTGAAGGGTCTGGAGACCAGGACGTGTGAGGAGCAGCTGAAGTCCCTTGGTCTGTCTGGCCCAGAGTAGAGGAGCTGAGGGGAGGCTTTATGGCAGTCTGCAGCTCTTTGTGAGGGGAGCAGAGGCACAGTGCTGAGCTCTGCTCTCTGTAACGGCAACAGGGTCCGAGGGAACAGCATGGAGCTGTGTCAGGGGAGGGACAGCTGGGGATTAGGGATGGGTTCCGCACCAGAGGGTGGAGGACATGGAATGGGCTGCCAAGGGCAGTGGGCATGGTCCCAAGTGCTGGAGTTGAAGGAGCATTTGGACACTGCTCTCAGACATGGTTTGATTTTGGGTGGTCCTATGTGGAGCCCATGATCTTTGCGGGTCCCTTCCAATGCAGGATATTCAGTGATTCTCTGATTCTATCTGCAGTTCCAAATGCAATGTGTGAACTAGCCATATTTAAACATCTAAGCCTAACTTCAAATCAATGAAAGTATTTACATTACAAAGGAGGCGGATTGAGGTCATTTGTACTAGTAATGCAGTACGGCCATGGCTTAATGTTAATGAAAAAAAGAAGTTTACATGTAGTCTCATTAATCAGTACCTGTCATGTTGCTTGTTTTCTTTACAGAACATAGGAAACTTGGCAATCTGACTGTGACAGTGAAAAAGACCGTCCCTTCTCCAGAAGCAATACAGATCCTCTACCAACGTATGAGATACGAATATGAGTTTTACTACTATGTCAAAGAACAGTTCCACCTCCTAAAGCGCAAGTTTGGACTGAAGTCTCATATCAGAAAACCACGTCCCAGACCTGAGTTCTTCATTCCTTCTCCCCTGGAAACAGAGGAACCGATAGACGATGAGGAAGAAGATGACGAAAAGTGGCTAGAGGATATCTATAAAAGGTGATGGATGGAAGAGCTATCCTTTCTCTTCTGGTGATCCCTCAAGCTTTCTTAAGATTTTTTAATTATTATTAAAAGTAATTCTTTAAGAAACTGAGTTTATGCGCAGCAGCATTTAAAACAGAACAAAACACAATGTTCCCATGTGTTGGGGCAATGGGGAGATACCTGGTTTTGTGGGTTTGAAGTTACCATACTGTGTTGGCTCCATAGATTTCTTGCTATAGGGTATTTCAAGAGAGAATTATCTGTTGTCTATCACAAAATAACTTTTGGAGTACACCACAGTCCTCTGGGCATCTGCAAAACATGAAATACATCACGCAGTATTGCAAAGTGGATTTTACAGATTCTCATCTCTCTTTCTCCAGAAGCCAGTCATCATTGCATAATACTGTGGCATTATCTACCGGAAATGAGAAGGCAGTGAGCCATTTGGGAAGAGTGCCTCTCTGCCCCGAGAGCACTGGTATTCATTCCAGTGATGCAGTCAGAGCCTTTGCCACGTGTTCACATCTGAAGATAACAGGCTCAAAATTGGGTTAGATAATGAATTCTCAGTGTGTGAGGAGTGAGTCTACTATTCTGGCAAATTAATGTGAGTGGACATGAGGCGAGTTACAGAAGCTAGATATTTTTGGTAAGCCCTTCTAATTCATATGGTAAAAAAAAGTCAGTGAACGGCAAGAATGGATGAAGAATTTGAAGAGTTGGGACAGGTGATGTAAACTGGAGTTTTACTTCTTGCAGCTAAGTACAATTCTATTAGACTCTGAAGGAAAAGATACAGTACATAGTTTTTATGTTCAGGAAGAGTATTTGTAGATTTTTATTATTATGGACCAGAAATCCAAGGAGATACAGGAAAAAAAGGTTACTTGGTTTAAAAAAAATTACAAGAGATGGAGCTCTGATTAAGTATAAGCATTGTTTCTGTGGTCACAGAATTTAATTGTTCTTGTATGAAGCAGAGCACAGCTGCCCCTACAGGCTTTTGCCTTTAGTATGGCTAGAAATAAAATTAATAGTAAGGATACATTCAACCTCTCTAGTTGAAATACTTCCGAATTATAAAACAAAGAGAAGAAGAAGCTTTGTAAAATTGGCAGCTCAGTGATGCATTGTTGCAAGATACACTGTGGAAGTCTGCCCCTGTTGGTCACTGCAACTGGTACTGTCAGACAGTAGGCTGGCATCAGAAATGGCAGTAGCCACGTGCAGTGTCTTCGAGATAGGTGTCCTGGGGCTCCTGGTGATGAGCAGCTCTGAATCGACATCAGTGGACAGAGCCCACCCAGTACTGCTAGGGTTTCTCAATGAGGCCTTAGCCTCTTATGCATGCTTTTGCTCAGAGGAAGCTAACCAATACAAGATAATAGCAATAAGCTCCTATTCCAGAGCACAGGAAAGCAGCTCCTTGCCAGGGTGATTCCCATTCAGTAACACTTCAGGAGTAAGGCTGCTGTGTCTTACTCACTCGTATCTTCTGAAACATCTGCTGGGCAATTTTGGCTGCTCTAGAGCAGTGTGACTTCTGTCTTCAAGGTCACCCTTCAGTATGAACTAAGAGGCAAAAGTTATCTTGTGATGGACGAGGCATCTAAACTCAGGCTAAGCTCAGATGTGTTTTTTCAAGAGTTTCCTCTGCCACAATCCTGCTGAGAGCCAATACAAATTATGACCTGTTTCCATCACCAGTCAGTCTTTACTGTACGTACATTCAGAGAACAAAAATAAAGAAGTGTAATCATGTTGAGAAAAGGTGATTATTTACAGAAAATGCTACATAGAAAATTCTATTCTCATTAACATCCCAAGTTGGTGGTAGAAATACACTACCTTAAGGGAGTACATTAAAGAAAGCTGAAAGTGGCATGGATAACAACTAACCTATTAGCTAAAATATGAATCTGCTGCATTGTATATTTTAAGTGGTTTCTATGAAATTACATTGAAAGAGTAATGATGAGTTTACACACTGTGGAATTGTTATATCTTGGAAAGAAAATTAATATTCTCGCCTCTCAGAAGTTCCATTTGACACTTTTTGCCAACGCTGTAACAGAGTAATCAGTCACTTAACACATTCCTGCAAGTTCACTGCCACTTACTGTTAAGTCTATTTTTATCTGTTTATTTAATGGCATCTTCAGCCATCACTACTTATAACCTAAATACAGAAACTGTTAAACAATTTACTTGCTAGGTTTTAATGTTGTTGTATTTTTCATAACAATTAACCTGGCCTCTCCTCCTTGAATGGTACTTCATAAATTTATCTGCACACAGCATCTAAGATTCCTGATCCTACAGCTTACTTGTCTGTCATTAAACACATTTTACATAATTGTTAAAAGGTACGTGTGAAGCTGGTTAATCTTTGACTTATTTATTGAAACTTTCCAACACATTCCAAATTTTAAGTTGCTCAGGAAGAAGTTGATTTAAAAGATTATATTTTGATCTGATTAATGTTTCTTATTCAAAGAAAAACATTGTTTTTAATCCTTTAGCCCACAACAGCTTTGTAGGAAGTGCCATGCATGTATTTGTAAATCTTTGTTGGGGGAAAAAGGTGGTTGCTTGACATTAATGAAAATAAGAAAATATATGTGTACTTCAGCTTAGTTATAACTGAAAGCAAGTATATTTTGGGATGAAATATTCCTTAACTTATTCACTACCATCTCCTGAAATATAAATAAGCCATATGACTCTATTTTTCAGTCCAGCTGGTTAAAAATAAAACTTGTGCATTTCTTCTTAGCTCCATAGTCTGCTTGCTTACACTAGTTTCCTTGCCTGGGTGTACTGGCTGTGGGGACGTGTGGAATGGCACCTGATGGAACAGGACTTTATGCAATGTAGTTTATTATCTAAAGGTTGGACTTTAGCAATGAGGTTGGGGCTGGTTGTTCCTGGATTATTTTTTGTGTCCAAGACTGTCCGGAGGTGTGAGACTGAAGGCAAAATTATTTTGCTCACCTGACATATATGCAGTAAGTTCCCCAAAATACCTTGTATCATCTGCTTTATGGCTGCTAACTAAGAAAGTCTTATGTAGAAAGGAAATGGCTTGGTTCCCATACAGCGTTGTAGTTGACATGGTATTTGATGGCCAGGCTGAAAAGCCCCCGAAGTCTTAAGCAGTGTTATAATGAGAGTGAATATCAGCCCACTCACACTAAGGAGAGAATCAAACATTGTTAAAAAGCAGCATCCTGGAAAAAATAAATTTTAGTTTTAAGTTTCAATTACAGTGACAAATTGTGCATTTTTTTTGCTGTTTAGTTTACTTTTCTTCCACATATATTGTTCTGATGGTGTATGACAAAATCAGAGTTATATAAAATGTTCAGTAGAACTCAACTACGTGAAATTGCAAATATATTTGAGGTATTTAGATTCGTAAATGAGTCTTTACCGCTGTATCTTTCTGATGAATTGTTGGAATGTTGTAAAATGCAATGGTGCACAGCATCACCAAAACAAAAAATTACAGATTTTAAACATTGGAGACCAAATCTGTGGATATTAGCCTTTGAACTCTCCTTCTTTCCATATTTAATGCAATAAATAAAAACATTTAATACAAAGGTATATTTTTATACTAACAAAGGAAACCACACTGCATGCCAACTTGGATGCTCTTTATCAATCTCAAAAGCGTGGTCTGCCAAAGAATAGAACTCTCCATCTTATTAAAAAAATAAAGCTATGTAATTCACAGTTTAGGGTAATGGTGCTCTGATCTTTTCCTCCATTTTAAGAAAGGGAACATCTGTGACATTAGACCATTGCCTAAAACAACAGCAGCAACATTTTCGAGAGCAAGAAGACTGTAATACAATACCACAGCATTCTTTCTCTTTTATTTCTAAGGAACCAGCTTTTCTTGCAATGATTTGAGCAAACATACAAAACCTTGTCAATCTATCTGTTTGCGTGAGCCAAGACCAGAAGTAGAACTGAGTGCTACATAGAAGTTTCTATCAGCAGACTTGAATGGAAAATGTCTTACCAAGCTTCAGAAGTGCCTGCTTGCCAGTGGTAACATTACTGGGACTGCTTGCTGTGTTACACCACAGCATCTCTGGGGAGTGTTTGCAGAATCAGGCTCTGCTTAGGTGCACAGAAGTATGGTGTGAAGTGTGCGGGAAGACAGCTCAGTGAGAAAGAGCCACTGGGTAAAAAAAGTGCAAAGTGTTAGAAGTAGGTGGAGGGAATCATATTTTGATGGTCAAAAGCTACACCTTAGTTCTTCAGCCAGCATACACTAGCTGCTAATGTCTCTGTTACAACCAAAAAATTCTCATAATTTTTTGTCATTTTGTCCAGAAATTGCACTGCAGTGTGAAGTGAACTTCAAAGATAAGTTAAAAGCTTTTGAAATAGGTATATGCTGTGGAAGCACGAGTGCACCATAGTGGTTTGTGTCATGGCAGTGGTGTGTGGGGCTGCACGTCAGGAGCCTGGAGCGGGTTGGGAATGGGGGAGATTTTCTGCAAATAAGTATTTGGCCTTTCAGACGCCATTAAATGGTAAGGTTTGACCAATGGTATATTTAGATGTGGATTTTGAGTATAAACATGTGGATTTCCTTTTCTGAGTGCATAAAGGAGGAATGCAAGTCTGTTTTTGCATTTAAGTGATTGTAGTCAAAGTTAGCTGTCATGTATGGGTAAGTAATTACATTGGTATCAGCCAGGCATGGTAAGAGCGTGTTTTATTCAGACCTTCACCACCCTTCAGTTCCCATCCTTGTACCCAATGGGCAGCAGGGAGAATAGTGAAGAGACCTTCACTGTGGGAGAATCTGTGCTGTGAAAAGCAGAGATCAGCAGTAGATGGAGGCAGTGCTGTTCAGAGTTAAGAATAGCAGTCTGAACACTGGGATGATATAGAGCATCCAGCTGAAGTGTCACACAGCTAACTGTCCTTATATATCTTGGGCTATCTGGAAAACTTGAGACCGTGGCTTAAAATGAAATGCTTCTTCAGATATGTTTTGTATTCAGTTAGCATTCTTTTGGCTTTTTCTATTTATGTTCAGATTGTTACTACCTTACCTAAAAAGCTTGGCAGAGTATGAGCACATAACCTATACCTGTATCTGATGTGCAGGAGCCAATCCGATACAAAGATTTCATCCTTCAGCAAAACTCTCCAGGCTACTAATAAGCTGAGTGAAATGAATGTGTGTCAGTGAAGTGGTGCCTCAAAGGAAAGCATTACTGCACTTTTCAAATGCCAGGACAATACAGGAGACTGTAGATAACGTCAGAGCTCGTGGGAGCGCTGTCAGATAGCAAAGGCCAGTGGCATCTCCCAGTTTTGAACTCGTGATTGTCTACAGTTCAGGTGCAGGAAAGATGTAGAGGCTGTTACAGTCTGTGCCAGACGCAAGAGCAAAAGTACAGAACGTGGCTTCCCATGGCACATGGAGATTTCTCCATTAGGAGCCTCCCATCTGGCTTGTGTGATGAGAAAGTAGAATCAACTTACGGTTGCTGTTCTCTTCACTTATTCCCAAAAGAAGAAAAGATCCGTAAAATCACGCTGGACAGATTTGCTGGAGTGATTTGCTGGAGAAGTAACAGTGAAGCACCTATGCATCCATGAAGAGCTGCAAGCCTTTCCTGTTTTACATTCTCCATTTGTTTTGTGTTTGAACAAACAATAGATCTTGTTAGCATATTTCCCAAAGACTGTCTGTGTAAGGTATTTCTGCATGAACCGTATGGTCTGAGCATCTTGAAAAATGATTAACATCTTTATCCTTTTGATCCACAGTGGAGGTAAAGAAGTGCTGTTATCCCCATTTCATACATTGGGAATGGATACAGCCAGTGGGTAAGTGATATTCCCAACACGGCACAGGAAAGTTGTGAAGAAAACACCGATGATAATTTAGTCAAGTGTCTTAGCCCTTGAACCTTCTTTCTGTCTAACATCGGTTCAAGATTTCAGAAATCAAAACAAGTACCATGGAATTTTTTAGTTTACTTATCGTTTCCCTAAAACTTGCAAAATTCTCAGTTAACAACCTAAATATGAAAGACTTTTCAGCTGTTAAGCAAATGTTTATGTCCTTTTGGGACAGTGGTTATTTCTAATCTTACATATTTGATTACACAACAGATAGCTGCAGAAATGGTGTGTCTGTGTGTTAGCTTCGTGTTTGGGAAAGGTGATCCTGTGGTGATAAGAAGAGATAGGAGGAAGGGCGGGTGGATGAATTTACATCTGGTGGAGTTAGTCATTTGTCAGGATATGGTCACTTCTTCTCCTGAAAAGTCATCAAATCGTTTGCGTACGTAGTCTAAATTGTTTTTTTTCCTTCTGTTTCCAACAGTGCTTAGAAGCCCAGAAGATGAAGCAACGCCTTTCCATTCAGCCACCAACACCAGCATGGAGTGAGACGACAGGCCCCGCTCTGCTCCCCACACCGCTGGCTTGGTGTGGGGCCCAGCAGGCCCAAAAGCCTCCAGACAGGGTGCAGGCCACGTGCCTCCCTGCTGACAGCCCCGGCACTTTTCCCTTGCCTCGCCCAGCCTTGTTGCTGTGCCTCGGCAGTGCACTCTGTGCAAGTTTTCCTTGTGTCTTTGTGAGCACCTTTAGGACGAGTGAACAAGCACAGATGTAATCCCCATTCCTCTGCAGAGTGCTTTGTGAAGCCGTGCTCTGGCCCGTGGTAAACTGGGGCAAAGATGCTGAGGTGAAGCCCATTCTGGAGGTGTCACCTTGACCTCTGCTCCAGATCCAGTTTCTGCACTGAGTACTGGAGCCAGCCATGGCCTGCTTCTGTAGAAATAACTGAGGCTTAGCCGTGTCAAATCTGTCCCCTCTGGCTCGGGGCAGGAGGTTGAAATGTGCTGGCAGGTGAGAGCACCAGGGTGCAAACAGGTCTCAGCAGCACCAGCCCTCAGATGAGAGCACAGACTGGGTGTCAGCAGCAGCCCTGAAAGCTGGTGCCTGGGGAGAGTGAGAGACCAGAGCCACTTTCTCAGTTGTAACTTTCTGGTGGGTATTTCTGCCAAATCTCCTTTGGACAACTTTCTGTTGGAAATGTCAGCACTCGCTGTGGGAAAAACCTTTCTTCCTGCACATTTTGGGATGAAAAACTGGCAAGCAGGGCCCAGCAGCACCTCTATTTCAGGGAGGCTGGGGCACTGGGAGGAGCAAGGCAGCATGGGGTCTGCTGTGTGGGGCTGGGCTCCAGGCTGCCCCTCATGCAGGGCTGTGCTGATGGAGGACACCACGGCTCTTCACAATGGGATCTCTTGTCCAGAAACTCCGTTGTGAAAGCTGCCTGAATTCTCCACATAGCTGAAGTTTCCCAGCAGGTTTTGCCCCCAAGAGCATGATGTGGCCCATCGGTGCTGGCTGGAAACTAGGCTTTCGAGAGGCTCCACAATCCCACCCTTGTCAGTCACGCCACTTTGGTCTGTGCATGGGGCTCTTTGTGATAAATCTCACTGGAATTTGGAAACTGTTCAGCAAATTTGACCTCTGCTTTGTTTTATAAATATCACAGTGTCAAGCAGCATCGTGCATGCCTTATCACTCAAAAACTGGGAGAAAGGGATGGAATTATGATGTAGTCAGCTCTGATTTTCCAAAACAGTGTCTTTTGAGTCAAAGGAAAAGTTTTGGGCTTCTCAGAGACAGAAGCAGATGTCCTCTCTGCTTGGGGGAAGGGGGCTCTTCTGTAGCCTGCTCTGACCCCACACGTGCATGTACCGTCATCACCTCAAAGGATCCTAATGTGTTTCTGTGCGATGGCAGCCAGCTCCTGTGAGGAAGATGGTGTGAGAACTGCCCCATTTCTCAGTTCTCACCACAGGAAGGGGAACAGAGGCAGCAACAAAACCAAGACCAGCTCTGATCAAAGCTAAGAAATTCTAACTGCTTTGCAAAACAGACAGAAAAGTGTGAAGTAGATAGAAAAGCCCACCAAATAATCCAGAAAGTCCAGGGGGAGGGTGAACAGAGAAAATCCATCTAGCCAGTCAGTGTTTTTTTAGGAGAGGTCCATCCTTTGCTAAGGTGAACAAGGTCAGGCCCTTTCTTCCCTAAAAAAAATGCACGTGGTCCTGTGGTGTCCCCTCCCCAGGCTGTGGTGTGGGTAAGTTGCAGTGTTGGTCATAGCACTGTCCCTGGTGCGGACAAGCACACAGAAGCACGGCTGCCTCGGGAGCCCCACGCAGCTGGCGGCCCAGCCGGCTGCTGAATCGTTGTGTGGCCTGGCCTAATTGCTTAAAGCTTTCCTTCTCTCCCTTGCTATGAGAGCTGGAGCAGAGTATTTATCTACTCTGCAAAACTTTATGGGAATTGGTGCAGTTTTGTAGAATTCCTGAATGACGTGGATCACAATAGCTGTGGCAGAGCCAGGCTTCGGGGGCTCACATGTTTGTGATGGCTGTTTTATTGTCATGCAGTCTGCAAAGCCAGGGCCTCTTTGATTCAAAGAGAGCAGAGAGCTTGTCCCTCTGCCCCCACCGGCCCCAGCAGCACTGTACCCACTGCACCCGCTATGCCCCAGGCTTCTACCTTTCTTTCCCAGCACGTGAAAGGAGCCAAAAGATGCCTTGTTGTGTGGAGGCATCAGTGCAGGCTAATCTATGGGAGCCTCGTGCTGAGACTCCTTGATGTCTGGAGTATTGCCAGCACTTCCGTCCTTCCTCCCCTCCAGTTCAGCATAGATGAAACAACCTCCTAAAAACAAACAGCAAGCCTAACAACACAAAGCATCCATTATTTTTCCAAAAAGTGCTAGCCCAGTGAGTCAAAACGTATTGCTCCCATTCCTGTTTGTGTTTCGCATTCTTCTCAGAGAGGAGAACTGACAGAGAAACGGTATGGATTAGCTTTGAAAACTGCTCTGGGTATCTGGCCTTTGGGGAAGCACCGCATTGCTTGCTGGGACTCCTGGCTGGAAGGGTTTGTGATGAATGCTGTTGCCTGGCCAGGGGCAAAGAAGACCAAGCAGAGGTGCCACCACACAGGGCATGACAATCTAGAGAACTCAGGTGGAGCAGGAGCAGGCTGGAAGGTCCCTGTGTAGCACTGTGGTTAGGCAGCCAGCCCATGGTGGGGTATGGGGGGAGGTCGTAATAGCAGGGCACAGAGGACAGATGCTCTCCATCCAGGTGCTGAGGGACTGGGCAGCCATAGCAGAGCTCACAGTAAGCAGCCACAGCCACCAGCACTGCTGTAGGCACACTTCTTGCAAATTCTTATCAGTGGGTCCAGGTGATGTTACTTAAAGCCTCGTTGGCTTTCGGGTGCTGGAGCCAATCCGAGAGCTGCTGAGCAGCTTCTGAAATCAGCGCAGAGCTCGTGCTCCACAAAAACACGTGCCGAGCTTTCAAAGAATGCCCCTGTTTATAATACCTCTCCGCAGCCCGGGGGATTGGGGAAAGGCGAAAAAACAACTCTCATCTCCGGAGGCGGATGTCACCCCAGGCAGGTACGGCCGTCCCGCCCCACCCCAGCGGGCACTAGGGGGAGCCGCCGGCGCGGCGATGAGGTGCGGTGCGGGCCGGGGGCGCGGGGCCGGGGGCGGGGAGGGACCGCGTCCCGTTGGCCGGCACCGAAAGCACCGAGGTGTTGCGAGGTGCGCTCGCCTTCAGCTCTCTGTCAGTTATTTTGGTCAGGATGGCACGTGGATCCCGGGACAGGGGCACAGAGTGATTAGGTGGTTTAAATCTTATGCCTCGGGCCCCTCTCCAAGGAAAAGCTGCTGCTGACTTACAGCTGTCTCGTGCTCTCTGTGGAATGAGAGGGAAGTCCATTCAGTCTGGTGAAAATAAACCCACCGTCATAGCTGGCATTCTCGTTGGTAGTCTCAGTGCGGAGGCCAAGGATTTGAGGGCAGTGACACATGAGGCATCTCGCTCCTAAAGAGCTCGATCTGGGTTGAAACGTGTCATCAGAAAAGCATGAGGAGCCTTGTACTCCCGCTGTCAGTACAGTGCTTGCCCTCTGCACACAGACGGCTTTCCTTTTCTGTCCTGTCCATCTGGCACACAGCACGGGGACCATTTACTGTACATTCACATTAAAGGAGAAGCACACCCGCTTATCTCCCACTGAGCTCAAGGACCCGTCAGCCTTGCACCTAATGCCTTTCCTTTGACATTTGCCCTTTTCTCCTGCAGGATAAAAGGCTGTGCCCAGCGTCGTAATCTCCCCTGTGTCTGTGCTCCTCCCTGTTCCTCTCCTTAGTGCAGTGCCTGGATGCAGTGAGGAAGGGGCAGGCCCTGTACCATGGCATCACTATACGTGCCATATCCTGGCAGCAGCCATTGTGTTGGCTCTTCTAATGATGACTGTGCAGGGATATGAGGGACACTTCCAGAGCATGCCAGTCCCACAGCATCATCCCAGTGAGCACCTGTGAGATGGATTTCTGTGAAGAAAAGCATTTCTGTTTTCTGAAGCACTGCTGGCTGTAGAGCTGCAGAAGTGAAGCAAATATTTTTTGTTGCTCTTCACATCATTCACAATGAAGCTCCCATGAGATGTTGAACAGGAATTAAGCCTCACTGAGGAATTGCTTGGCCCACTGGCTGGCTCCAGGCATGAAGAACAGCACAGTGCCACAATTCACAGGAGCACAGCAGCCACGTGGCCTGTGTGCGCTCTGCCTTCCCTGTCAGCCCAGGATCAGGAGTGAGTCCAAAGGCCGTCCCAGGCAAGAAGTGCTGACTATAATAAGTATGATATGAGAAAGTGGAAGCTTTCATCATAGATGCCTGGAGTTCTTTCTTGGCTGTGTTATCAACAGTTCTGAGAGGTTATACAGACTCTTCATAAAGGGTGAAGTCTGCTTTGAATGGTTTCGTATTTTTCCTCCCAAATTCACGTGATGCGATATACATAACTGCAGAGCCCAGCACACAGACTGCATCCCACACCCTGAAACCAGGAGGTACAGGGAGCAAGCACGGCAGCAGCCATTCCACCCGAGGGCCTGGAGCACACCAGAAGCCTTCCATAAGGATTGTTGTCCCTCAAAACTGACTCGCTGCCCCACATCGCCACTGCAGCGGCGATCTCACATTTCACAAGTGTTTCCCGGTGGAGCCCAATCCAGCTGCCAGTGCCTCTGTGGGTGAAATTAAAGAGGTGCATCACCCTGGAGATGACCTGTGATCTTTTTAAGTTAAAGAGCACTGAGAAAAAGAAAGGGGGGGAAAAAAAGAAAAAAAAAAAAGGAAAGTAAAAGGAAAACGCTAAAATAAAATCTGTTGAGTCTCCAAGCTTTCCCAGGGAACTCTGGTTGGCCCAGCTTGAACTCTTCCCCCTGCAGCCACTGACAAAGGTGTTTTCTTGATGCAGCTTCCACGCACTCACTGTGAGCCCTCGGAGCAGAAAGCGCTGCCTTCTCACTCTTCAATTAAAAAAAACTAATGTTGGAAAACATAAAACACAATAAAGCCATGCAAGCAACTCATCAGGGTCTGCAGCGCCAGGCTCCTGCACACCTACTGCTGAAGGTGTAGAAATGATTTTAAACTCAGTGGTGCCAAGAGAAGTGTGGGGGAAGGAGGGGACAGGCACAGCTGCTTGGAGTCCTTGTGTGAGGAAGTTAAAGAATACCAGAATAGAGGCAGGTCTTTCACGTGGCTGATTAGTGCAATGGAATGTCACATTTTGCAAAGAAAGTTTGCTTATCAAGCTGCAGATTTATTAAATGTGTTCCAGACTTGCATTGCTTCATTCAAGTTTAACAGAGCTGTAATACTTAAGATGCCCTTTAGCAATTTAATACTCTCTTGTACAAATCATTGGAAAATTTAAAATAGAAAAATATGTCCAGGCTTAACTGTAAGAAGAAGGGGAACTCTGTACAAAAACAAAGCAGAAGGAATGCATGGGTAAAGCTGAGTATTACTGAATATCTTACCACATGTACTATTCTGCTGAGTTATTGGTATACACACTCTGATCTGCGGGCCAAAGGAGGAACTAGCAGTAATAAGTTACAGAACAACAGCTTTTGGCATCAGGGCTGGAGACTGGCATCACACCATGCCCAGAAATTACTCCTCAGAAAACATGTTTTATAGATTCTTTGCCTTCAGTGACTACAAATGTGGGTTTCTTCTTTAAGGAAATGAAAGGCAGTTGCTGGTCTTGCTGGTAAGAGGCAGGAAGTACTGCTGTCAAACATCAGACCGCTTGCACAAAAAAAAAAAAAAATGAGGGGGGGGGAGGGATGTAAACGTTGAATTGGTACATCATTAGGGCATTAAAGACACTATTTTTTGGAGACAGAGGGAGGGCAAGCCTGTGAAATGCTTTGCTGCTGCATAATTACTTGTGAATATAAACACATCCACATAAACATATTTGTGCATAAATATTTTGGGCCGCATACCATGTACAAGTAAGCTCTTCTGAAGCTCTGCGTGCCCGACGTGTGCAGGGATCCGTCCCAGTTTAGACAAGAGGATGTTATTTAACATTGTGCATGCATGTGGGAAAGAAGAGAAGGGCTTTATTTTGCGGTAGTCAATTAGAGTGCTCAACTTTTGTTTTTTTAAAAGAGTAAAGGCTCTTAAAGCAGCCTGCCCCAACCAATTAGCCACACTATGACTTGTACTTCTGAACCTGCAGCTGCCCTGCAGAGGGCTGAAGCAAAAAGGTGCAGCACTACCTGCTGTACCCCACCAGGAGAGACGTTCCTGGGACGGAAGGGAGTGACAAGCACATCTTTCTTAGGGCAGGGGTGAGACACAAAGCTGTATAACACAACACTGCATAGCGGCCACTTCAAGGGGCACCAGAAAGCTGTGTCACTCAATACACGGCTAGCGTGTGCTGAGCCAGGGAGCCAGCGGCAGGGTGAGTCAATGGCATGCACAGCCTCTGGAACCACATGGAGGCTGAGAAGAGACAGTGCTCCCAGGGGACAAAAACACTGCGAGTATAAGGGCAGCACGATTAAGGATTCACCAAAATTTACGTACAGAGTTAAGCAACAGCTGGGCCTTGGATCTCCCCTCTCCTTCCCTCCTCACACACTACCAGACCCTGAGCCATTTTTAACAATTATTGTTGCCTTCCCCTGGCGACCTCACACTAACTCTTTCCATACTATTTAAGGGCTGCAGGCCTGGAAATGACCTCCTGAATCACTGATCCCAGTCCCGTCTAATTGGAGGCAACCGCATCATATGATCCCAGTCAGAAATGCCTCAAAGTGAGAGGGTGGGAGGATGTGTAATGATTTCATCCTTCCAAATTCCAGAGGCAACACCCAAGCATTTGTGGCAGAGATTGTCTCTTGCTCAGACGTTGTGGGAAGACTACCATCGCCTGTTAACAAAAGGAGTTTGTGCTGAAAGGTGTTTTTGGTTTGCTTGCAGCTTTCTCAGTGTGACTATGGCAGTGCAAGTGAGATGGGATCTGAATAGAGCAGCCACTCATTTTCCCACCATGCATGAAGCAACTGCATGATGCACTAAGCAGCAGCCTGCCAGGAGACACCAGGAGAGCCTGCTAGGCCTCAGAGCTATTGAAACAGAAGCTGGTGCGATGTAATGAAGATTGGCAAGGTCTGGTGTATGGTAACAGGGCCTAATTTAAGCATGAATGTGCTAGCACCTCTGCTTTTGAAAGGCAAATGTTTCACAGCCTCTGAATACATATAATCTATTTCCCTGAGCTGGGGTGGGGGGGCTTATTCCTCTTTCTCCATTATCTTCCATCTCACACTTCACTCCAGCTCTAGCATGTGCCAGACTGCCCCTGAGTCTGCAGCAATGGCAGAAGGGAGTACCTGTGCAGACAGTGGTTCTGTCTCTGCAGGGAGCAGGTCTCTGATTTTTTTTTCTTTCTTGTCATCTGATCCACTTGGTGGAAGAGTTGCACTGTGGGATCAACTTCCTTATTCACTGGGCAGCACATCCTGCAAAGCATTTCCTAACAAAACAGGGAGAAGGGTGAAAGAAGCGCAGTGTGCCTAGGGTGGGAATAATTGGCAGTGGGAGAGAGACAGGTGAGTAGGTTTGCCTTGATTTTGAAGATTGCATAGAGAAGCAGCCAAAGCAAGAGGCATAGAGCTGTTACACCAGCCTCTCTACAAAGCTTTGCAGCTGCTGGAGGCCTGGGTCACCTCAGCGCTGCTTAAAAAGTGCTCTTGGACACAGGTGATATATGAGGGAGACTGAATATCAGCTAGAAGCATGATGGAAAAGGGATGGAAAGTAGTCTGGAAAGAAAAGAATGGATGCTTACAACAGCTCCTGACTACAGAGCATGGGCTCTTGAGAGAGTTGGACTCAGCCAGGCGTAATGAGGTCCAGCAGCATCTTCCACCATGGTGTGACAGAAACAAGCAAGAGGAGCCCTGATTTTCTGGCCTTCCACAGAAACAACCCCCTTGTGCTTTTGTCTCCAAAGAAATTGCCAAAATACAATGGTAAACAGCTCCATGTTAAAGAACAAAGGTCCATTAAATATCAAATAGTGTTTTAACTTGCTCCAGAATGCAGGGATGAAATTCAGTTTCCTGTCACCGCTGAATTGTGACAAGCTTCTAGCAAAAGCAACTTCAGAGAAGCTGGCGTGGTTTCCGTAGCTGATATCCGAAAACTATGTAGAATTATCTGCAGCAGCAAAGTGAGGATAGCAAGCAAGATAGACTCTGTTGTCAGGAGTAGGCAAGAGGAATCACATAGCTGAGATGTATTGAGGCAGATGATCCAAATAGCTCAGGGGGGTTCAGTCTCATCTTCACCAGATGCAGAATATGAACTCAGTAAAGCTGCTTTGTCAGGAAGGAGACAGATTACTTGTATGCACAGTATGGATCTCTTCCACATAGCACTAATAAGCTACTACTAGCACTGTAACTCAAATACAGGTTCTTTCACTTGTATCTAAATTTTAAAATATAGAAGCAACACTCATATAAGTCCTACTATTTAGGGTGGTGTAGATTAGTGTAGGATAGGAGCCCAGATTTTGGATTTGGGTTGAGAAGAAGTAGTGTGGATCCTTTCTGAACAACTGGACAGTCCTAAAGCTAATGGCTTGAGAGGTCAGTCATTCACAACAAGGGGAAAATAACTGATTAGTACAGAGTAGCTCTTCACAATCACAACCAGTTAAAGCTGTCATTTGCTGTGAGGAACTGCACTGCCAGGAGCTTGGGCACATTTTGACATCAGAGCGTGTCCACAGGCAGCCAGCCTGCTCAGGGTTGTTCTCTTTTTATAAGAACTTGGCATACCTGTGTGAGATGAAGTCAGAAAGAATCTTTTGAATCACTCAGAAATAAGAAGAAGGCTTCATCCATTTCCTCTGGAGATATATCTGGTTATTTCTCCATGTGGTTGTGTGAATTTTTTTGGCAAAGCTCAGCTCTTAGGAAGAATATTATAGAACAGATTCCGCAGCATCAGCACTGTGTGAAGAGATATTAAAAATAGACATAAATAGGAATGGCAGGTGTTGGTAGCATCAGTCTGTAAGTCAATTACATGTGGTTTCCATAAAGTTCATTCTTTAAGAAAATCAATGCTAAGAAAATATGATGACTTCTGCACGTACTCTGGATACAAAGAGATCGCTGTGCAAGACCTGAGGAAGAGATCTCCTCAGCTGAAAATGGAGTAGCTGCTGCAGTTCCCATTGCCTGTCCTGTGTCCTCAGCCCACTGAGGCTCAGAAGTGGTAGGAGATAGCGATCAAGGAGTCAGATTTCCGTTCCCACTGCTCTTTCTTACCCCTTCTGTGACTGTATTGTCTCCCAAAGCTGATCACAAAAGATACGGTGTGATCACAGGCTTAGATGGGGGATGATAAGGAGGAGTTAAGCAGAAGCATTCTCACATCAAAAATAATTTGGTATGTACACAGATGGTATGGTAGTGGCTAGCAGTGGAAAGCAAAACTGCTTAATGCTCGTGGCAGGTCAAAGCTAAAAGCCCAAGAAAGTGCTGTGGTGAACAGTTGGTTTTCCCAGTGCCTTATGTTGCTATGTAGACAAATGGAAGCTACCTCTGCAGGTCCACAGATGAGTGCTTGTTGCAGACTGTCAGACCTAAATGCCTCTCAGCTTTCAGGTTCACAAGCACATTTCTCTAACAAGAGCAGTAGGTTTGGGACACTCCTTTTGTCTTACAGGCTCTCCTTCCTCCCCATGTCTCCCCAGATTAAGTGATGCTAGCACTGGGGCACGATGAGCTTTCACCTGCCAGAAATGCATTCTGACACTGCTCCTGAACCATTTCACCACGTGCTTCCACCAGAGGTAACACAGCCTCACATCATCCCATTCTCCAGTAGGCAGAGGGGGAGCAGCTCCCACTGAGTCCTACAGCAGACTTGCTTCTGTCAGCAAGAAAGGATTTAGCCTGGGGGATCTGAAGATTTTAATTTCCTTTCTTCTCTCTCTGACTTTGCCAGTTTCCTTCCTCTGAGGTCTTCTATACACATAGCAGAAGAGAGAAAAGCAGAGGTGAGAAGGAGGAAGGGTCTCAAAATAGCCTGACTGCCTGCTAAACTCTGGTTGGTTGGTGGCACTTCCCAGGTCCGTGGTGAGGAAAGGTGACAGGCAAGGTAAAGGTGGGTTATGAGAGTCCAGCCACCAGGATATTAGAGAGGGAAGGCTATACATTTTTAACAGAGAATTTGTCAGTTCTATAAAGAAAGTATTCAGCTTATGTTTACAAGAAAACACTGGCCATCCAGACGCATCTTCACTGTCAAAAATGGAGCTATTACAGATGTGGGAAAAGGTTCCCCCCATCCAAAGCTGAGACTGCCAAAGGTTGCCCGCTTTGAGAGTCCCGGTAGAGATGCTGGAAGATGCCCACAGTCTGCCAGTTTCCTAAGTAGTGGTTCTATTTATTACAGTATTGGAAATGTGAGATCCTGAGATAATGGCTCAGGGATTGCTCAAGACCATGGGATGCATCATCTCTGAGAAGACCACTTCTCTCCCCTCTTTCTGGTTTCTCCCTGGTAAGACAACATCTTCTGGAAGGGGGCTTTTGCACACATTGGCAAAATTCAATTTGTGCATTTGTTCTTCTGAAGCAATGTTGAATGATGTAACCCAAATTGCCACTCAGCTGGGCAACACCAGTCAGTATTCTGGAGCCTGGATTGGAATAAAGTTCATGTACCTGAATTCCTTCTAGTTGTAGCTCACTTAAGCATTTGAAATATCCACTGAGTGAATACTCTGGGGTTTGGAGGTCAGCAATGCTAAAACATAAGCGTTCAGAGAATGGTTTGCAGAGCAAGGTCTTTGACTGGAGGAAGTGAGATACAAGCTAGCACTTTTTCCTGGGGCACGAAAGAGAGAGGATAACTCAAGAGCTTGAACAATCTGCCTTCTGTTACAATACACACCCTGTTTTAACTAATTCAGTGGCCAGTTCACAGCAGCATGCTCTAGCATTTGAGCTCCCAAGCACTGAATGTCTACAGTTTATAACAGCATAGATGAGGTCTTCAGCTGCTGCACTGTGCACCTCAGAGCAGCAACACTGATACTGTTATAACACAGAAATCATCAGTGAGAGGAAACTAATCTTGAACAGGCTAATAGGCACGGTTAAATCCTTTGGCGAGTTTTTTGCATTCTGAGCCTGAGCATAAGAAAAAGGTGCTTCTTCAGCTTAATGCTTTACATGTAAACAAATGCTGACTTAGTAGTAGTGTGTGGATGTGTCCACTAAACATACAGGTTTGACCTGGATGGTGCATTCCCCTAGAAGTTTCCTGGGATAGCACATCTGTGAGGGCAGGACCATGTTACTGGCTGGCCAGGCAGGGTGAAAACAGCGTAGCTTGACCTGCAACATAGAGTTAGTTGTTGGCCTCAATAAGCTCCCTCTCCGCTCTGTGAATTAGCTTTGGACTCACAAGAGGTTTGATAAGAGAAGTGGCATGTAAAGTGAAAACATGATTCAAAAGCAAATGAAAATATGCACAGTATCTCTTCCTGCAAACATTGCCTGGCTTTTATCCTGTAACTTCTAGAGCTAGCCCAAATGCTGACTCCTTCTTCCCTGAAATGGTTAAAATCTAACTGTGCTCAGGAGAGCAGAGGGTGGTTCCGAACATAAATAAAGATGTGAGGCTAAACATCGAGAAGCCAAACTGATGTTTCAACATTCAGTGGGCTCTTACACCAAGCTGTACACCCAGTTGGACTCTGACAGATATTTATAAAAGTTTGCCTCAATAAGCAAACTCTGCTCTCATTTTCCAGTGTACAATATTGGATGTTAATTCTGCTGTTGCTATATGTATAGGAACTGTTGAATCCTGGCCTGAACCACTGATTGACCACCTGGGAAAAGTCAGCCCTGGGAGCACAGGTGAAGCAATTCAGCTGTGTGACCAGAAGGGGTGGAGCCTGGCTGCACCTCTCTTAGTCTTCATTTAAGGGCTGAATGGCACTGAGGAGTCTTTCTTTCTGGAGATTCCAGCTTGGTGAAGCTTTCCCCTGTGAACCTGGAATCTTCAGATACAGGTGAGCAATCTTCTTCCTTTCCTTTATAGCACCTTTCTATTCTGCTAGTCCTTCCCTCATCGCATGTCTGTTGTAATGCTTTTCCCATTGTATTGATCTGTTCAGATGCTTTGCTATGCTAACAGCATCTCATTTGCAGTCTGTAGCCCTTCTGTTTGCATGCATGAGGACAGTGTTTCATGTCAGTCTTGTCAGCCTTATTTTGTGTCTGGGCTTCAGAGAAAATACAGGGTGCCAGGATCACATAACAGCCAGTGATCCCTGGGAAAAAAATAATGTACCAACCCAAGTGTAGTATCCTCCAGTTTATCTGAGATTACTGGGAATACTGTGGAAAGGTGGCAATGATGTTATGGTAGGCAACCATACAAAGAGATGAAAGTCTTCTATTTCTTTAACTTATTGTCAGTCCCCACCAATGATCACTGGAAGCAGAAGGGGATAAATGCTGATGCAAAAACTGTTTTCTGTTTAAGAAAGTTCGTATCTTCATATTTTTTGTTTGAGAACATTGTGCTCATTGCATGGAGTACAAGATATCTCTAGATGTCTCTATAGATAGAGTATATCAAGAGACTATAGAATATATAGAGTATACAGAGATACACTCTCCATATGTTTATATATTTTGGATCACTGGAATTGACACTCCATTATTTGGAGTAGTGAGAAGGTGCCTATGTTTGAATGCCTAACCCAGTCTTTCCAGCCTATCATTGACCGGGAAATAAAGAGCTGGAGCACAGCCCACAGAAACACAATTGAAGCATGTTCTGATGTTGGCAGCATAAGCCCACTGCTTCCAGGGATGCAGGAGCCTCAGACCTTCCACTGGTGAGACTGAGCCTGGAGCTGTGGTTCCCTCTGTATTGATAAATATCTAAGGATTGCCCATGTGTGCATGTCTTTAATTACTGGAGCTCTGTGGCCTAGAAGGACAGCATAATCAAGCACCCTTGCTTAATTGTTTAAAGTGCTGTGCGTGTTGCTTGGATTCCTCCTGACACTGCTAGATCAGCTATCAAATAGGAATGCTAAGCCAGACAGCTCTTTATTACAATGTCTTGGTAATTGCCCTTCTCTTTACTTCTCCTGCATTCCCCTTTCTCTGTGCTCCATCTCAAGCAATTAAGTCATATTTTATTGCTGTATTTTATGGTGGTGTAATTAGCCTAGAGGACTAAAAATTTATGCCTCTACAAAACTCATGTTGGTTTCCATCATTGTTGGAATCCAAAATAGTTTTCTACCACTGTTGTGTGAGCATTTTTCTTGTTCTCAGAGAAACAATGTTCTGTGTTGCTCCTATTCCCATTACTTCCATTAATAACAAAAAGCTGCTGGGTGTTAGAAGCTGTCCTAGGGCCAGTGATCTCTTGACCAAAATTTCTTCTCCAAAAGAGTGGTCAAATGCTGGAACAGGCTGCCCAGGAAGGTGATTGGGTCACTGTCCCTGGACACGTTCAAGAAACATTTACATGTTGTACTAAGGAACATGGTTTAGTGGGGAGATATTGGTGATAGGTGGATGGTTGGACTGAATGATCTTGCAGGTCTCTTCCAACCTTGGTCATTCTATGATTTGCTGCTGTGTTGGTTGGTATATCATGGATGTGTCAGTCAATGTGACTGAGAAGGGTTTTGTTTGGAGCCCCTTTAAATACTAATTGCAGCAGCAGCAATTATACAAGGCTGCTCCCTACACAGCAGAACAACAGACACCACTGCTTTTGTTTAATTACTAACTAATTAGGAAATTCATTGTATTTCAGCCACTGCTTCAGGGACTCTACCTGCCCACCAGCACGATGTTAGCTCCAGTCAGCAAGTTGGAAGTCACAGACTTGACAGGCAGCCATACAGGGAGATGGATGTCATTTGTTTCTTTAACTTATTGTCAGCCTGTAGCCACCTTCATATGTTTTCTCTGCTGAGCAGATGGAGGTAACTGTCCCTTGCCATGCAGTGCTTCATTTTCTCACTGACTATCCAATGTCTCTTGAAAAATCTCCTCAAAGCTACTATCTCAGAATCTGTGAATCTGTAAATGTCCTAGCAGGGCTTCTTGGACATGTCTGCAAGGTTGAGCAATAGATTTCTTTCTAAGAATCGTGAACATTGCTACTTCATGTGACAGGGCAAATTTGGCCCCTTCTGTGATACCAGTGGGACTGAAATGCTGTATTCACACAACAGCCACTCTTTTCAAGAGAATATAAAACCTCCCAAACTGAAAAGTAAGCAATTGACATTTGCCAAGTTCATGTGAAAATGATCATTTATTGTAGGGAGTCAAAGAAGCCACTGGAGCAAGCTATCCAAAAAAAGTTGTCAGAAACAGCTGTTTCCTGATGAGGCAGGTCAAACCTAATCATCTCTTTCAACTTCAATACCTATGCAGTTTTGGTGAAACAAGGAAAGCACTCAGAACTCTTCTTTCACGGTGAACAAGATATAAGTGAGAGGACATGACCACAAGCAGTGTTACTGTCAGGAAGTGCCAGTTGAATCTCCTGTCTCTTTGCAGTTTTCTCCTCACGAATTCCCCAATGGCATCATGACTGCACTGATGTTCAGCAGAGGCTTTTATGGTTTTGTCCAAAATGTGTAATGTGTATCTGGCATTGTGTAGTACCCTATGCCAAAATCAACCTCTAGATCTTTAATAATTTACTGAAGAGGTGATAAATGTGCCCCAAGAAAATGTGCAACCAAGAAAACCTCACATTTGTGAAACAGTAAATCTTGCTGTAATCAATACAGAATCTCTTTACATATTATTTGCTAATAAGACTCAGTATTTTCATGGGGAGACAAACATTTTTCATTCCCCTCCCTACAAGGCAAAGTCTTTCCCTCTCTGTAGATGGCAGCTTGCAAGCAGACCCTCTTCCAATATGAATGGCCTGCATTTGTCCTGTCAGCCATGGGGTTTGTAGGTGCTGTGGGATTCAGCACTACAGTGGCAGTGGGAGGCTGATGTGGTGTATGGTGCAGTCCCTCCACCAGCAGTCAGATCAACTCCTGTCCATGTGTCTTAGTGTTCAACTGCTGATATGAGCACAGTGGGGCTCACCAACTTACCCACACAGGCTAGAGGTAAACAAGAGACACTGAGAGCAGTCTTGTGGCCTCCATTTACAGGCAGTCTGAGTACAGCCGTGTGCCTTTTGGTATGTTTTTTCTTTCCATGCTTATCTTGGCCAGTGACTGTTTACACTCATCTGTGGGACCGAGGAAATTAAAACAGCAAGTGGAGGTGTGCTGGTGGGCCTGTCTTTATTTCTCCCTCCCTACTCAAGCCAAATTCTATCTAAAGTGTAGCATGGAAATGTCTCCCTGCCAGATTCCTGCTAGGACCATGCAATGCCAGAGGTCTCGCTCAGAGAACAGCCTGATGTCATTTGAGGGCAGCAAGTGGTTGTTCAAGTGGTGATTTTTCTTCAGGATGTGATAAAGGGGTTTATGTTGAGAAAAGTATGTCAACAGATCAGAAATGTTAACAACAATAGTCTTTCCAGGGTTGCTTATGCTTACTGTGCCTTCACAAATATTTTTAAAAAGCAGTCTGTTGATGGAAAGCAACTCCATTGTATCTGGAGACCCAGTCTCAATTGTTTTCGTGGAGCTGGGCATTCAGTCCAGTGACTTTTCCAGGAGAACTCAGCAGAACATAAGATCACATCAAAAAGCCATTTCCTGGTAACATGGCATCTTCCTTGGCAAAGGCTTCTTAAAACAAACAAAAAAGGTACAGTAGATAAACTTCTCAATTCCAGACTTGCTTTAGACCTCATTTGCCTGACAGCATGCATCGTTGGTCACACAATAAGCAACTTTCCCTTCCTTTCTTATTCCTGCTATAAGGTCCTGCACACAGCCTATATATGTTTACAGATACAGACCAATGATTACTTTGGAAGTGCAAAATACTTGGCGTAAAGGATTGGGACAGAGTTTCCTTGGCTTTGACAAACCTCAGTGCCTTCAGATTTGGCTGGCCCCAAACAAAATCTGTGTTTCAAAACATTATTTGATTTCTCAGCAATAAAGCAAACATCTCAGACAGTGCTTTTTGGCTTTGTATCACCATCTGACCTGCTCCCTTCAGGGCTTAGGGAGGAGGCTGAGGGAAGAACAGAGATGGACAGCTGAAGCTGGCATTTCAGAGGGATTTCTGGCTTTGATTCCTCCTTTATGGAATCCTATCAATCAGCCAATTGTCTGAGTTGGTCCTACCTGGCCAATTCAGTGTGAATCAGCAAGTGCATGAGATATTGCTTGTGCCTTTGGAGACAGCATCATACTGGAGTTTAAAGTTGTTTGTTGCTTTGGATTTGCTATGGGCTCTTTGCTCTCAGCTACCTCGTACCTGAAATGGACAATTTGTGCTGCCTACCTTCCCCTTTCTACTTTGTATGTACTCTTGCTTCTTCTCTCTCCAGCTAGACCTGGAGAGACTCACAGTAATTCTTGTTACTGAGTTTAGGACTGCTCAGGACCTTTGAAAGAGCGTATGTTGTGTTAGTGAATGAACAGTTTTGTACTGGAACATTAATTACCAATTAATTACAGAATAGGGAATACAAGTCCTTTTCTTACATAAACATGTCCAGTTTTGGTTGGCTGAGTACCTGGATACCAATTCCCTATGGGTTGGGATCACTTTGGTTTATTTATGCAGTCATGTTCCTGTTTTGAATTTAACAACTCCCTAACTATCATCACCAAGGAAGAAAAAATATTGATATGCAAGTTACAGGAGACAGGAGATAATTTTGTGTTCCATTTCAACAGAAACTAAGAAAAATATTTAGCCAGAGGCATCACTAAACAGCCTGCTCAATTCACACAGAAAACAGGAGGAACCACATTTGTCATTTCTTGACACCACATGGCATTTCCCAATTTTTGTTATTTCCAGAATGGGGACTTAAACACTATCTCTCTGTGTACCTCTGATAATTATATCTTATTACAGGGGAGAAAAAAAGGGAAAAAAAAAAACCAAAAAACCTATGCACATTGAAATGACAGGCAATAATCAAACGCTGCATCCCACATGCTGTCTAAATGCAGTAGTATCAGAGGTTTGTGCACTGTAAAAATAATAATAATAATGTCAACACTGAAAATAGTCTGGGAAACACTGCTTTGAGTTTAAAAATATGGAGTGTTAATTTAAGAGGTTTTAGGATAAGTACCAGCATCAGTTAATTATGTTTTAATAAGCAGAATATAGGCAGAGGCTTTTCAGAAATCAAAAGAAGGTACAGTACTTAATACAATGGAAATATATGAGGAAACAGTTGTGTGTCTGTAAAGTAAATTTACTGATTTATCTACCTCTCAGTCAGCCTTACTGTCTCTGTCCTCCTTCCATTTGCTCTTGTTTCCAGCATACACCTCCAGGTGCAGGCTTTAGGAGGGCTATGGAGGACCAGATATGACTAATTACTTTATTTTTTTAAATCCTGAAGAGGTAGCATTCCCTTGCAATATAGTCCTAAAAAAAATAATAATTTCCAGCAAAAGAGTATTGTGTCTAGAGAGGTGAATCTTTTGGCTTTCCTTATGCTGGATAATGATAATTAGTATGAAACTTGATATTAGTCTGCGTGTAGCAGCATGGCATTCAGTAGGGACAAATAGAAGACACTGCTAATGAGTTGTAGGTGAATTCAGAAAAAGCAAAATCTTTGGATTTTGGAAATTTTGGATTTTGTGGAACTTTGACAAGTTAGCAGGAAAAAAAAGTAGGTAGAAGAATGATAATTAACTTAGAAACAAGTATTTAATAGACATATAAACCTGAATTATTAGTTTGCATCTGAAGAGAGTTAACTTGAACTTGAGTTGAAAGGAAGTAAACCAGGATAGAAAATTGTTCTGAAGTGACCCACACCATTGCAGTGCCCACCCTCATCCATGTTTTCAGTTTTTGATGAAATTCTAAGCACATCATAAAAGAGCTTGAATTCCCTATTGAAGAAGTTAGTTTCTTCTAGAGCTTGGCTCACATGCCAGACTTTAGACTATATGAATACTATAGTGTCTCAAAATTATCTCCAGTCATCAAGAGCCATGTTCGAGTGAAATTATCTAAGCACCAATAAGAGAGAAAAGTATGGAGCATTTATAATAGGGAACTTATTTACAAAGCAACTGAAGATGGAAAAGAAGAGGGCAGCCTTGCTTGTGTTATAAGCAACAGTAAGACTACTTTGACACAACACATGAAGAAGGAAGTAACCGCTTGGCAGATGAAGATGAGACAATGATCTATAGTGACAAAGAACAAATAGACTTACTCTGCTTTTCTTTGTATCTGGAAGGCAGAAGCTGCTGTGCATATATGCCTGCCTTCTCACAACTAAAGAAGACTGCATTAGACCACTCTGACTCAGAATGAATGTTTTGAAAATCAGAAAGCCTGGATAATTTGCAGTCAAGAGACCTACAGAGATGATGGAGAAGACCCTGGCCTCAAAATACCATTACAATGAATCTTGAAACACTGGAAGGACCTTGAAACAATGCATAGCATTCAGCCAACATCCCAGTAGGTCACCAGCAGGACATCCGACAACGCTGCAGTTTAGTTTGCTTGACAGGGAATCCTAGGCCAAAAAATGGGATAGCAAGCAGAAAAAAAGAAATGAATTGGTAATGAAATTAAATGGGAACACAGTCATTAGAAGTCCGCACTGTTTTACAGCATAGCATTCTTGTAGGAGACTAATGATATACAATGTCTGTAGTTTCTTCCAAAGGGATTAACACAGGGCTTGACGCTACTCCAAAAAGCTCATTAAAGTGTTCCTTTCAGTTGGCCATGCATGTGCAGTGTTATTCTGTATTGCTTAGGTATGATCAGACTGAGCCAACGAGATGGTAGTTTGACTACAGTGTCTCAGTCATCAGTTATGGGTTACAGAGTAAGACTGAGACAGTGCTGATCTTGCCACACCAGCATGACTGTAAAAACTTCACAAAGGACCTTGACAGTTCTTTCGAAGCCGAGTCAGATGGTCACTGTGACTGAGCATGTGAGCAAGAGAGACCAGCAAAGCACTGAAGGGAGTAGGATCTCATCAGTGGCTGGAAATCAAATCAGGTTCTGATAGGGACTGAAAAAAAATGAGATTGTAAGAACAGAAAAATTTACTGCCTTGATCAAGTTTGAGCAAGGATGCAGTTTTATCCCTTTGTATGGTACCAGAGAGATTGTTTCAAGGCCCACAGTTCTAGTTGAAATACTGGAGCAGTGTGAAAAACAGCCACAAAAAAAAAAAAAGTGCAAGCCACAGGGAAAAAAAAAAAAAGGCCTGTGCAAGGCCTAGAGAAAAATGCCAAAGCAAAGACTTGGAGAACTCAGCTGGTTGAGTGTAATAAAGACTTGTAAAAAACAAATGAGAAGTGGCTTGATTACAGAGGATATCTCTCTCCTGGGGGAAGTTGTCAAGGACTGAAGAGCTCTTAATCTAGCAGAGAAATATGTAACAAAAGCCAATAGCTGAAAGCGGAAGCCTGAGAAATCCGAGTGAGAAAATAATCAGAGATGTTTAACAGTGAGAATAAACATTAAAACAAATTGCCAAAGAAAGTGGTGGGTTCTTTGTGTCAAGTTATCATCACGTTGAAGCTCTAGGCCTTCCTAAATGATGAGCTTCTGTTAGACAGCCACTTAGCTCCTTATGAGAATAACTGTCCAAAACTTTATAGCCTAGCCCAACCCAAGGACTGAAACTTAACTGGCTTCAGGAGGCTCAGACCAAAGTGTTGTTAGCCTTTCTAGCCCTCATTCTGTGGTCTAAGAAACTGGTGCACGTTAGTTTGAATTTTAAAGTTCTTATCTATCAGTCCTATATGTCATCTCCCATAAACAAAGACTTCCTAAAGCTGTCATCTGCTGGGACTCTGCAGTAGGTGAAGAACATCATCTGGGTGTCTGGAGATGCTGCTGCTGACTGAACCTCTCATTGTTGCTAAATACCCTGCAATAATGGGCTTTTTCTCAGACATTTCTATTTTTTCCAGAAAAAAATGGCAGTTTCTCTCTCACTGTCTTTCTCTCTTTCTTTTCACTCTTTCATTTTCTCTCCATCTCCAGTCACAATTGCCAAGTCTCCTGGAAAATATTTTCTAGCTTCTGGAACGAATTATTATCCCTGCTTGGTACAAATCTTCTGTACTGTATTTCTCTGGGTGGTTTTCAAAGCCTCTTGGGGCCCACTACTTCCCATGATCTGGCAAAATCCCTGACCACCACATGGGACCTTGGTTTGTTTGTTTTAACATTTATAGTGCAAAAAAATGAAACCAACCAATGCCAACCATTGGTACAGTACAAAAAGTTAATATAGACCAAACACGTTTCTATCCACTAGAGAAAGATGTAGAATAAAGGCCTCGCTCAGTGTGAAATTAAATAAAGGCTGGAGTTAAAAGTTCTGTCTTGCAACACATCCTACAAGTGTCCAAACTGCATGGTAAGAAGCAATAAATACTGGAGCCAAGGGCTTGGAGGGACAAGTCCTCCTGCCCGGTCCCAGCAACTTAGGCCCAGAAATAGAGAGCAGGAGCACTCCGGTTTGTTTCAACTATTGTAAAAATTTAACGGCCAAAGGGCAGATCCCAGCTCCTGTTGGAGAGAGTAGGGCTTAAAGATGCTCAGCTCTAGGAAAGCTGGCATTGTGTCAAGGCTCATGTGACACAGGCTCCAGAGGAGCACTTTTTCTCATCTAGGCTCCTGCTCTTCTGGCTCTCCTGCTTTCTTGTTTCCCTGCTGTGGCCAGCAGGGACAGGGAGATGATTTTCCCCCTCTATTCTGCTCTTGTGAGACCCTATCTGGAATACTGTGTCCAGGTCTGGAGCCCCCGCTACAAGACAGGGAGCTGTTGGAGAGGGTCCAGAGGAGAGCCACAAAGATGATCAGGGGACTGGAGCACCTCCCCTACGAAGACAGGCTGAGGGAGCTGGGCTTGTTCAGCCTGGAGAAAAGAAGGCTGTGGGGTGACCTCATTGCAGCCTTTCAGTACCTAAAGGGAGCCTACAGAGGGGAGGGGAATCAATTCTTTGAAAGGGTAGATAAAAGCAGGACAAGAGGAAATGGCTTTAAGTTGGAGGTAAACTTTAGGTTGGATGTCAGGGGGAAGTTCTTTACAGAGAGAGTGGTGAGGTGCTGGAACAGGCTGCCCAGAGAGGCTGTGGATGCCCCGTCCCTAGAGGTGTTCCAGGCCAGACTGGCTGGAGCCCTGGGCAGCCTAGTCTAGTATTAAATGGGGAGGTTGGTGGCCCTGTATATGGTGGGGGGGTTGAAGCTTCATGATCCTTGAGGTCCCTTCCAACCCTGGCCATTCTGTGATTCTGTACTGCTCCTTGTTGGAGGTGGACTGTGGAACTGATTTTCTCCATGTTCTTTTCTTTGGTCTTTGCATCTTTCTCTCCACTCTTCCCATTTTGGGGGATTTCTCTGCTCGGCTAAAATACATGAGGTGAAGGAATTAAGTGTCACTGAGACATTTGGGAAAAGCTGTCTTACACTTCATTGTAGCATGCATACCCACGTTTTAAATGGCAATCTGTCTTCACTTCCTTTCCAAGGTCCCTGGTGTTGCTGCTCACCCCAGTAGGGCTTCTGGGTTTCCAGCCGTTAGTTCCAAGGCTGAGACAGTGCCAAAGCTATTGTTTTTTTGTATTGGAGTTACGTGACTTCTGTGCCAGAATCTTAAGTAAACCAAGAAAAAATATTAACATTTTTGTGTAAATTTATATAACTTTTTCCATTAAGACCCTCAAAAATGGCAAAAGTCTTGCCTTGTTATTAACCACATGGGAGTGTATGGTATATGTGTGTCTTCTCAAAGGAGCAGGAGTTTGTTCAAAACTCATGTTTGCAGACCAGAGTTGTTGGGAAGAATATAACTATGTATATAGCTCCCATCAACAGGCCTCTGCAAAGACACAGATAATCAGAGGGACATGAAATTGGTTTTCTGTGCAAACTTCTGTCGACAAGAGCAGCTGCTGCTGCTGCTCCTGAGCATTCACAAAGCATGGCTACAATACCAGCTAGGTTGAGGCCAAGGACTACAAAAAGAGGCAGCATCCCCCAGGTCCCAACATGATGCTGCTTTTCATCAAGAGTGGATGTCTTTTCTGTCCCAGAACGGGAGCTCTGCTGGATGGAAGAACAGCAGTCGTCGCCAGCCATGTGCTCATGCTCTGGGGTCTGCTGGCTTCACTGCTGCCTCTCACCTTGGGCCCCAGCGGCGCTCCCTTTGCTCTCCTACCAGGAAACTCCATTGTACATGAGATCCTAGACACTTTATAAAGTGCCTTCAAGCCTTAGCATGCATATCAGCACTTTGTAAAGCACACAGGGATGGAAACACACATGCCAAACTCTTTGAGCAGTGAGACTGATTAGCAGTTCAAAGTTCATCCTGATTAAATGCTTCTTTTCACAGAATGGTGGGCTGCTGTCTTTTGCTGGAGCAGCCTTTTATTACTCAGAAGCCCAGACACACTCTGTGAAATCTTCACGTGTTTTTGGGGTTGTGGGCGGATGTAGGTCTGCTGCAGAGACCTGCAATGCAGATGCTCAACAATTAAGCTGTAAGTGGACTCCTACACACTTGTAAGGTACACAAGGCCCGTGCAGTGCCTGCCAAGTTCCCCAGGCAGTAACAGTTCATGACACTCTTGAGATATCTGCCAGATGCCGACACAGTATTCTGAAGTTCCTATTTCAGGACATAATTTTAAAAATACTTCTAGCTCAGGATTTAGAGTGCCAAAAAGCATTTGTGTATGAATTGTAATGTAAACCATAAACCCAACAGGAAATATCAGAGCCTTCTCCTCTTGTAGATATGATGCGACTTTGGAGTGTTAAGAAAATGTTCCTTTATTGGCAAGAAAACAAATATATTTTACTGTCCCATATGTGCAAAATGAAACAACCAATTAACGTATATCTGGCAAAGAAAAAGTATTTTTACCTTCCAGTATTGCCCACACATCCCAAATTGTATATTGATTGCAACATTTATGAGTATTGCACAGGGGGCAGATGGTGAAAACTGAAAAGTACTGAGTTTGGCTGACAAGGAGGCACTGCAGTTTTAGCAACTGAATCAGCAATTTGCTCAGCCTGAATTTGCTCATTTTCTGGAACTCATGCTGGGAATCCTCAGTGGCCTACCAACAGCTTGAACATAGTTGCTTTCATATCATCAGCTGGCTGGTGTAGTCACTCTCAGAGTACTAATTCTTATCCTTTCAACATATGTCAAAGTTAATTGCAGTGGAAAAGCAGTGCCAAGAAGAGACACTTGTCTGCTTTATCTAATATAAGATCTACCTTCTCAGGTCTAAGTTCAATAAAAAGTAAGTGTGCCATGTGTATTTATCTCAAAATACTTTGAATATGACTTTATTATTTTCTAAGTTAAAATTCAGATGGGCACAAGAAAGTCCTAAGGTTGTCAAGATGCTAAACCTCTTCTTCTCGGTGTATTTTTACAGGGTAAACACAAAGACAACAACTGGGTGATGTACAGAATGCTACTTCCACCCCTGCATAAAGCCATTCTCAAAGTATTTGTTTTCTTACCCCAATCTCTAGACCAGAAAAAAAAGCACATATTTGTTGTTTCTTTTATGTTGTCCATTGACTCTTAGAACAGCTGAACAGATTCAAATATCCCCTAGCACTGTACTGACATCCACCCAATGACACACCTGCCATGCTTCCTACTAAATTTGTGAGATTAGGTTGAAGAGTCTGGGCTCTCTCAAACATGACTGAAGCTAGCTGTCAGGAGATGGGCTGATTGATGGGTGAGCTTTGCATCAGCTCTCATTCCTCTGAGCTATTGCACCATTAAGTGAGGTTAAAGAGTTCAAGGATTGGAATTGTGATACCTCCCTAATTGTTTAGTTCAAATGAATCCAACACTTGTAGTAGTGTATTAAATGTGTTTTTAAATATTTTAAAGCAGCGGCTTTACAACAATACGTTGTGTAGCTGAATACAATGCAGCATCTCACTGAAATACCCTACTACTTTCTGTTCTTGGTCCTGCTGCACAAAATCAGCATTTTACACCATGTTATGATAACAAAAAACTTGCAAACAGCCATTACACTGTATGAGTACGTGAGAAACTACTCATCAGTAATTCACAACAGAGGGAATTTTTCAATTCTGGAAGAAAGACTAGTAAGTGTAGTCAAAGTGTTCCCCTTTCATTTTCTCTTTCACTGTTTCTATACTTGCCCAGTGTGTAACCAGATAGCTTTCTAAGACCTCAGTTAGCAAGCAGAGTTTGGTGTGCAGGCACCAATCCTAAAAATGGGAGCTTAGAGGTTTTGAGTGCAGAACAAATAGCTTTTAAAAGCAATACCAATTGCTAAGAGGATCATATTACAATAATAGATTTGAAAGCTTATACTCCAAACATTGCTGTGGATGAGAGCCGACAACAGAGATGAAGAATTTTGTGAGCTGCTAGGAGCAGAGCAAGACTTGCTTATTGCACTAATGAATGTGGATTGTGGGACAGCTGACACCTCACTGAAATCAGGCCTCTCAAGCACCCAGGATTACCATGGGACTCAGAAGGGATGCAGAAGCAGCTCCATGAGGCTGGATAAGGGAAGCAGGTGAGCTGGTATCTGCATATTCAGTAGTACTCTGTTCTGACTAAGGTGAATGTTGTTGTGATAAATATAATAGTAATTAACTCTCGCAGCAAATGACAGAAAAAAATGAAGGGATCTACAAGTAAAGGGAACTAACATGTGCTACCTTGACAGAAGACATTGAAAGCTATTCAAATGAGAAGAGATGGCTGGATAACTCTGACGATATCAGCCTCAGTCTGGAAAGGAGTTTGGAAGGAGCTGGAAGCCTGCTTAGCTGCTGCTTGACAGACCACTTTTCATCCATGCTGAGAGGAAGCCTCAGAAGCAGAGCTCTCGGTATTTTTCAGACTGCTTGTGCTTTTGGGGATTCCTAACGCTTTTCTTTACTGTTTCATAACATTTGCATTCTGGTTTGTGTGTGGTATATTCATGGGAAGAAACGTGAAATGCTGGAGGTTTCTTTGCCTTGTGCCTAAATACAGTAACACCTTGCTTGGCAAACTGAAGAAAAGATTGAGAGTGTTTTGGCTGTAATTCTTGACCATGGTCAAATCAAGGCCTTGATTTCCTCAATCACCAACTCCTCATTGGGACCATACTTAAGCAGCAATGGTTTATGTCTCTAAAACAGAAGAGCTATTATCAACTAAAGTTAAAAATATATTCAGTCAGATTCTGGTTTGGCGATGTTATGGACATCATGTAAAATGAAGTACTGACAAAATAGCATAGCAATGAAATTCTGTTTGTAAGTCCACTGGTTTCCTAACAACTGTTAATGGCAACTTCTTTCTGGACAACAACAGGGCAAGAATGGAGGACAATGTAAGGTACAAGGGAGCATATGGCCCAAAAGAGGTGTATAAATCCTGCCCACACACACGCTATGTGAACAGTTGGAGCTGGCTCACGGGCAGCACAAGATGAGTATGTTCTGCAGCAGATGCCACTCTGTGCTGTATCCCGTGGCTTTAGTATTTTACAAACATCCTGCTGCCTCTCAAATGTCTGTAAGGATGGTTTTGAAAATGTAAGCCAAAGATAAGCAATGCAAAGGTGTCTGCTTGAGTCCACAGGCAGGCAGAGCAAGATCTTCAAAGGTCTGAATGTTTGCCATTCATCTTAATGGCATGTTATTACAAAAGTTATGCAGCAATACACGGTTTAGGGTTGTTAACTATTTCACTGCAGGGTAAAACTTGCAAGGAAATTGATGAAGAGCATGTAGATCATTCTCAATGCCATCTTGCTTTGGCCTTAGACTGCAGAAACATTTTTACTTGAGCTTCGCATTAGCATTATAAAGAACTGTCTAGAAATTATTTCCAGATGGAATTAGCTGGTATTCTGACTATGATGCTGCTTACCTGACAATCTACCTTTGACACTTCTGTGACCATGAATTTAAAAGACTCAAACTTCTGAGGAAAGCAAGTGGGACAAATCTTACATGATAGCAAAGATCAGCAAGAGCTACACAACTAAATGAAGACAAAAAGTTTAATGTGTTGTGTCTTGATAATTCCACAACTTTTGAGACATATGCTGTCATCTGTTTAACTGAAAGAAGCAAATGTCCCTTCACCAACTAAATGTAAAGTGGAGGGGGACCCCAAGTCAAGTAGAAATTTACAGTAGATCTACCAAATTAATTTTCCTAAGTTGGGCACTGCCAGGACTGCAAAAGAGCTTTTAAAGTCAAACTCATTTTGTTATTACAGAATCTGGATCCTGTTGCTTTTTTAACAGATAAAATTTTGCAGGAGACAAAGCAGAAGAAAAAGCATTTGGAAACGGAATTCCTTCTCGCCCACTGTGTCCTGGCAGAAAGGGTCCTTTTTTCGGGCTTCCTCTCAATTCAGCAGCTCAGGATCTTTCTGTATTGCACCAAAGCCTCCTCTGAGAAAGATCCCTGAGAGTCTAGGAAATATCTTTTGTCTCATCACTGAGGCCTGGCTGCGTGTCTGTTCTTCTCAGCAGTTTGCCCGTCTCTGCCTGTGATGCAGGCTCTGTGCCTGCTGAGTTCTCCTCATATCCTCACAGGAATACTCCCACACATTACTCAGCAATTAATTATTTTAATTTTATTGCTTTTTAACTGAATTCATAGGCTATACATTATCTAAAAAAAATCATGCGGAAAATGAGAGAGGCTGATTAGAAAGGAACTATCTGGAGGGTGAGGAGAGGAAGCTGAAGGCTATGAACTGTCAGATGGAGTGAATTTTAAAACTAGCTTGGCACTGAGTGTCTGTGGTGAAAGAATATCACGAAGAGCAGTCTCTGGCCAAGTCTTTGGGGGCTGGTTTCTTTGTTCTTTTTTGCTTTAGTGCATAATCCCATAAAAAATGTATGTGGCATTACTGAAAGAAATGGCCCATAGAGAAGATTGGTGTGGCTGTCAGAAACAGCCAAATAATGAAGATCTTCAGAAAGAGCTATAGGAGATCAGGTAGGAAGAGCTATGAGAAGTGCAGAAATATCATGCATTGGCAGAAAGAGAAACATGAATGAAAAGAGAGAAACTTTGCACACGGTAAGGTGTTGCTTTGTAGTAATATTGAAAATACTATAATATATTTCAACCCTGCACAGAGCCTTCAAGAAATGTAAGTCACACACAGGAAGAAAATTATCAGCTAAATATGCCTTAATATTAGAATTTAACTCTTCTCACAGGCACCTTTTCTTTTTAATGAATAAAATACAGATTTACTCTAAACATAATAGTTTTGAACGCATATACCTAAAGCCTCATTTGTTTGCCGGACATATCTCTTCCTACAGCAGAATGTTCAAAAGGTATCTTCATATTTAACTTTGACACTATTCTAATTAAATATATATATATATATATAACTCTTAGCTAGAGAGATAAAATTACACAAATAGCTTTCATTTCTTTTGCTTTTGACAGGACTGCCTGCCTATTGAGTGGATATTGTGGTCAGTGCACCTTGAGCTCCAGGAAGCTGTGCAAAGCAGGGCCCCAGCTAGTCCCCTACAGCAGACTTGAGGCTGTGCAGCTTCCAGAGTAGATGCCACACCAACAGGGCTCTTGTCATGGCCAGGCTGCTGGCAGTGTGTGACAGGGGGATGCTTTGGGCACAAAGGTGGAACACGGTGCCCTGCCTGCTGGGTTGGAATCCCAGGCAGACAAGTGTCACGCTGCAGGTATGCACATAGGGCACTCTGAGAGCTGCTCCTTAATGAATTGGTAGCATGCCAGCCTTTGATTGGCATGAGGCAACCACATGGGTTTTAATCTCTTCCTCTGCACACATAGTGACTATTAATGAGAGGATTACTGTGAAGTGGCCTGAAACTAAATGGCATGTGTAGAATCTCATGGCTACGTAAGTCACAGGCAGACTTGGATAGCACAAGAAAGGGGCAGCCTTCTTCACATTTTCCAGAAAGAAATGTGAAGATCAAATACTCAGAGTCAAACTCTTGCACGGAGGTACCCAAACTCATAACGAACATCAGCTCTAAAATTCCAGTTGCCACTGCCAGTATGTGAATACCTCGCATGGGTGTCACCTTGTTCCTATAGCACCGAAAGTCTAGTGATGGGAGAGGTGATCCCATCAGCTAAGGCAGCTGACAAGCCAGTGCCTTCTGCAGATCTGATCATAAAAAATGTTGTAAACAAGCACGTGCCTGGGTTTACCCTGTAGGACAATATAATACCCAGCTATGGAACTGCAGGGTCACTGCTTGCCAAAATAAGACTGAATAAGCTGATGCTTTGCAGGTACTCCATGCTCACCCTCATCTCCCGAGCACATTCTGCAGCACTTCGTAGTTAAGGTTACACAGACACTCAGCAAAACAGGATCCCTTCCACTGGGGTGAGGGGAGCAGAGAGATGGCTGCTAGCTGCCAGCCTAGAGTGGAAAGTGAGTCACGGTCATGAAATAGGTCATTTCCACTCCGTGTGAACGCTCTCGCATAGTATTCAGGTTGATTTCTGTAACAACGAACAGCCTGGGCTCAGGTTTGCTTCTGGACTTGCTGCTTCTGCTGCAGATAAGCAGGAAAAAATAAGCCGTATAAAAATGAGTGTTCTCAGCTGATGAATGTATGATTGTGGATTCTGGCAAAATTATTCTAACTTCCACTGATTGCACATGTGGTTTAGTTTTGCTTCATGCATCTATGTAGCTTCTTTAAAAAAGAGGGAAAAAAATCTCAGTAGCAGCTGCATTGGCTTCTGCTAATATTTGCTTCCCTAACAGAAAACCTAAGCAGTCCAGCAAAAGATGAAACCCTTTCTTTATTTTTATTTCAAACCATATCTTTGACATGCGAGTTTCTGCTGGCAGATAGAATACGAGCCTATCTATGGCAAGTGGGAGGCTCCGCAGTGAGCCCTTCTTTGGGAAAGCCTCTTTGACCCCAAACAGGATATTCTACAACATTTGAAGATTGAGAGATAATAGCAATATTTTTTCCAGGATGTTTCTCAGAGAAGAGGGAGGGGTGTTGTTATTGTTGTCATTCCACTATAGCAGATAGAATGCTGTCTGGAGACGCCGCCCTTGCTGGATAATTGATTAAGGTTTGGATTTGAAAGGTGGGCATTTCTTCTACTTCTAGTTACGATATTAGATTTTCACATAGGGGGAAAAAAAAGAAAAAACAACCTTGTTTTTCTTGTTCCTGTTACCTCCCCATGTCACGACAACTCGCTGCATGAGAAGTGAGCTGTTGCCTCTTTTTTTCCTCTCCCTCTAGGAACAGTTGCTTTAGGAGTGATTCTGGTAACCTGATACTACTTGATGTATTTTTGCTGGAATATGGAGCCTACATAAATTGCACCATAAGCAAATTTCTTTATAATGGAAGGATCGGGAAGCTGCAGCTTGGCAGGCCCTTTCATTGGTGTTTTTTTTTTTTTAAGGTGGATTTTCCAGACACTTCTTAACAGATGGTATTTGCTAAAAAGGGGAATTTTGCTAAAAGGTATTGGGAATATGTGGTTGCTGCTGTTTGTACAGAGCATCCCACCTGTAGGCAAAGTGCTCTAAGTTCAGAACATATGCTGCCTGCCTGCCAAATACTGCTCCATAACCTGAAAGGAAAATTTGTTGTTTGTACTTTCCTATTTGTCTGACTAATTATTGCTAGTTTCACGGGAGCCCGGAGCCTCTTAGTGAAAACAAATCCCATCTTCACAGTCTCAAATGCAGACTTCTTTAGATTCAGAGAGAGATGGTGGTGACTGCAACGTGGTGGGATGCAGGTGGGGCCCTTGCAGTGATAATCCCAAAAAGGAGCTGGAACAGAGCTTTGAGTGAGATGAAAGATCTGATTGATCATGGCTAGAGAGAGATCAGCCAAACCAGCATGAGTGCAGCCCAGGACTGCCCTGCAGTTTGACCCCTCCCTAGCAAGCTGAGCCTGCACTCCAAATCTTTTTCTTTTAAATTGTTTACATTGGAAGTGCTGTTTATTCAAGGAGCCAAAAGAGTCTGAAAGTATTTGGGCATATATAGCAAGTGCTACAGTGAGAGAAGCTTCTTCAGGCTGCCCCTCTAGCATATGTTTGGATCTTGTAGGGCTTCTCCTCTGACAGAAGAGGATAAGTGCCTCAGGGCTCCCTTATTCCTCCTGAGGACACTGACAGCCAGGCTGTCAGACAGGGCCTGTACCACCAGTGCCACAGTCTCCAATCAATCTCACCACAGCAGCTCTGCCCACCAGTCCACTGCCATGGGCTGTGCTACAGTCAGTGAGAGCCTTTCTGTCCTCATGCTGGAAGTTGTGTTTCTTGTCTGGCATGGGCTGAGGTGTTGGGGGGGTGTTCTGAACTATGCAGACTATGCAAGCTCTGTCACCAGTCACCCAAAAGGGAGAGCTCTATTACAAACCATTAATGCTCCCAGACCACTCAGGCTCAGTTGTGTTGTCACTACAGCACTTATCACAGAATCACAGAATCGCAGGGGTTGGAATGGATCTCCAGAGATCATCGAGTCCCCCACTCTGTTCCCAGAGCGTGTGTGGGGCTGCACCATTCGCCAGCTTTGCTCACACAGCAGCACAGGGATGCACGTCGTGCATGGTGAAGCTATTCCTCAGGCTGTGCGGCACAGGAATTTCTCCTGATAAGGTAAACCCCCTGTGATCTGCCCAGAAATGGACCCTACTCTGCAGGAGGAAGGGGAGAAAGTTTTCCATTTCATTTCTTTCACTGAAAAGAATGCTGCTGGCTGAGCAGGTTGGAGCAAGCAGGAGATGCATAGAATCATAAAATCAACCAAAGTTAGAAAAGACCTCCAAGATCGTCTAGTCCCCTATCACCAGTATTTCCCCACTAAACCATATCCCTTTGTACAACATCTGAACAGGGCGGGAATGCAGCTCTTGCCTTATCAGCTGCAGGCCCCTGCCTCGGAAACCCTTTATCACAGCATGACATTTATGGAAGGCTCAACACGCACCAAAAAGGCTTCTGGATTTGGGACTTCTGCTGCTAAATAACTTGTGTGATGATGAATGAGTACTTTAAACTTACAGCACATTGCTTCATTCATCTCCACAACTAAGCATTTCCTAACAGGAATTTCACTGGGCTCTCTGGAAACTCAATGTTCATAAATCGCTTTGAGAGCCTTTTCTCAAAGGCTATAAAGACACAAAACATTTCTTCTTGTTACATACATATAGAATAAACATAACTCCATGTTATAAATCCACAGCCAAGTGGTAAAGACCATTTCAAATCCACGCTGCTCAAGATTCAAGTGCCCTGAAGCAGACTGGGTACACTCATGCTGTAGGGCCTTTGGCCTGCATTTCCTCTAGGTCCCATGCGTAACAACTGATGCACAACACAGCTTTTCTCTCATATTGTTTTGATGTAGAATACACCAGAGCAGTGTTTGTAATTGATTAAAAGTGGGTGATGAGACTAGAGACTTTCTTCTAACATTCCAACCAGTTGCTGGCTGCAAGATTCCACTGTGTACCCAGGAGGGTTTGGAATTGTCTGAAGCAAGGGGAAGCTACATATCCATTCTGATTTCTAACAAAACAATCCAGTCTCCTGATAAACTACCAAGTGATGTGAAGCTCCTTCAGAAACAGCCTCTGAGGCTTCTTCTGTTCAAACAAAAGTTTATAAGAAAAAGCAGAGTGTGCATCATCACTTGATATTCATGACAATTAGGTCCCACCCCTTAATCTCACACTTTAACTACTCAAAAAAAGCTATACCATTAAAAAGCTCCTTTTTGATTGTATGTTTATAATGCACGCCAACTTCATCTTTCTAAGCAAAAGATAATCTCTGCTGCCTTTCTAGCTGGTAAGAAGAAGTTGGTCTGTGTCTGCAGGAGGGACTTTCCCCAAAACTCTGCACCTGGGGATACCAGCTATCAGACACCGTAACTTCACACACACCTCCAGCTCTGATGGTCACCTAAGTCATCCTAGCTTGCAAGGTACACACATTCTCTAGTTCTGGGGTAAGAAGGTTGTTTTCTGTTGTTATTTATTAGCATATATTTCATTTATATTTTAATAAATGTTTTTTATATATTCATAGTATTTTCATTATTATATTTTCAAATAGGAAGCTGTCTTTTGAAATCAATTTTCCAATTATCCCCCCAAGTGCTGCTGAGATTCTATTTCTTTCCTCCTGGGGATCTTGTCCTATATAGAGGATAATAACTAGATGTGAAACAGAGGCAGGAAATATGTCATTTCACTGTATCTGTGCAGAAAATTGTCAGATTCTGTGAATGGTTACTGGGGAAGCAGAAGAGCCATGCCCCTGAGTATCCTTTCCAGTACAGCTCTAAAGGAGTCTGTGGCTGAGGTGCTTGGGAGACAACACACCTAGCACAGAGATACACACTTTTGCCAAGAAAGTCCTTCAGTCTTAGGAACTCTTAAAGGCCCACCCAACTTTGAACATCTTTTGCCTTTGTAGTGGAATTCAGCTGCAGATCATGGCAGAGATCTTCAGCTTGACACATTCACCAAAAGAAGAACAATCTGATCTAATAAAAGAAGGAAATGGATTAGGAAGCAATTTGCTGGATTGGATTTTATTCTTTACTGTTTGATTGGACTTTTGCTTTTACTGCCCTGTCTAAGCCTTCTTGTTGCAATTTTAATGTTTCCTTTTTGGCTTTTGTAGCCTTCATCTTGAGGTACAGAATTCAGAATAAGAGTGAGTTTAGTTATCCCATGGGGGCATATGAAGGAAAGACAAATCAAACTGAATGAGAGCCTTGGTAGAAAACACAGCATATCTAACAATGCATAATTGGCAACAGAAAATGTGTCAGATGGGATTTGTTTGGAGAAGAACTTCCAAAGAAGGCTAAGAGCCAAGCTGAAGTAGTCACCTAAAGTTACTTTAAGATTTATGTGCTGATGATAGACTGTGGGGCAAAGCATTCACGTGGGGAATGTCATGCTCACAAGTTCACTTGGTCAATTCCCAATAAAGAATTACCAATCCTGAGTGATACTGCTATGGAACAGGTATCTACCATTCAAGTTTTAAAAACAAAGAATAAAAAGCAGATCATCATGATGTTGATCTTACAGCTCCAAGATAATGCTAAAATTATACACTATTTGGCTATGATAACATGTCCAATTCTCATCTGTTTTGGATGGAAAGTGTTTATAGAAAATAACTGAGCAATGTTAATCAGAATGTACTCAATTTTTTCTGTCTTATCAACAAAATGTTAGTAAAGATATTTAAACAATGGGTTGCTTCCCAGAGAGAATAAACGCAAGGTATTCATAGCAGACCTTGTAATATGTATGACCTGATAGCAGCCTTTCAATATCTAAAGGGGAGCTACAGGAAAGAAGGGACAGGCTCTTTAGCAGGGTCTGCGATGGTTGAACAAGGGGAAATGGTTTCAAGCTTAAAGAGGGTAGATTTAGGCTGGATATAAGGAAAAAGTCCTTTACTGTGGGGGTGGTGAGGCACTGGAACAGGTTGCCCAGTGATGTGGTTGATGCCCCGTTCCTGGAGACTTTCAAGGAGAGGCTGGATCAGGCTCTGAGCAACCTGATCTAGCTGTGGTGTCCCTGTTCATTGCAGGGGAATTGGACTAGATGGCCTTTAAAGGTCCCTTCCAACTCTGAGGATGCTATGATTCTATGCAGGCTATGCAGTCAAAGCTGCTACAAAATAAAGCAATAGCTTCTCATTTGGGGATGTCAGTGAGAGATCAGCATAGTGTTGTTGGCAAGGGGATAACGCGTTGTTCAAACAGAGAGAGAAATAATAAAAGTCAAGATATGTGCAACGTTTCATCTTTCCTATTCCCTGTATTCAGGATTAACACTTTCATGTATGGAATGTGCTAGAAGATGGGGATAAGGTGGCAGATGAAATTCATTAATGAGAAACACAAGACAGGGGACATATAGAACATGATAAATTGATCTCGTGCAGAACGCTGGTTACTAAACCACGAGGGCTGCTCTGAAAGTAATGCCTCCTGTTTTATTAAATTGGCCCATAATATCAGAGGCAAATGGTGATAGCATGGCAGTAGATGTTGAACCTTCCCACCAATATTTTCTTACTGTAAGACAGGTGGTGGTAGAGGGGCAGTCTGACAAAATGGCATCTGAAATGGAAGTATCTATAAAACAAAGGGATGCAATTGAATTCCTCCATGTGAAAAAAACAGCACTCAGCAGTAGCAGCACTGACAGTGGGTCATCTCCACTGGTGCAGATTTTTACAAGTGTGACATGCAGGCTCTTGTTCATCGCTGGTGAAAATGCATAGCAAATGGTAGTGACTGTGTTGAAAAAATGTTTTGTAGCTGAGAATTTACTCTATCAAATAATGTTGTTGTGCTCTTTGTATCTATTGTTGTTTACATGGAAATAAATAGGAGGCATTACTATCAGAGATAACTATATATGTATGTACTTCTTGCTGCTTAGGAAAGAGATCTTGGGGTCACTGTAGTTAACGCTCCAAAAATGGTTATGCATGACTCAGAGAAAGTCAGAAAGATTCTAAGACAGAAGAGTGAAACAAAAACAATCGTTGTTTCACTGTGTGGATTTATCATCCACCTACACTGTGGTTATTGCAGGCAGTTCTGTTCCCCAGCCTCAGAAAGGACTGTCAAGTGAAAGAAAGGTTGGAGAGAGCTACGGGATGATCAGAGCTATGGAATGTGAGGGGAAAGTGGAGAGACTGCAGTTTTTTTATCTTGAAAAAGAGAGAATTGTGAGGAAATGTGATAGCTATAAAACCAAGACAGCGGGGGAGGAGACAGATAGAAAGCACTTACTCATTACAACCTGCATCAGAAAAGCTAGAATTATCAGGCAATCAGTTTAAATCAATACACACAGAGCAAAATTATGCTGTGGAATTCTTTCCCACAGGATGCCATGGCAGACAAAAATAAACTAAGTCACAAGAAAATACCAGACAATGTACAGGGAATAGCTCAATCAAGACCTTATTAATGCAACATGCTCTCTCCTGATCCAGAAAACCTCTACCTGCTGATGGCTGGACAGGTACATCAGAGAAAACATCACCTCGTTTGTGATGCTTTTGCTCTATCTCTAATCATCTGCTATGGACCACAGTCAGAAATAGGATGCTGGGTCAGACTGGTTGGTACAGATGATCATATTGCCCAGGCTTGCACTTGTTCTGAGTAACAGTTCACAGTGCCAACAGAAAGTGAGCATTATGTATAAGAGCTGAGTTTTCCAAAGAAACAGCTGCCCTTAACAGGGCATTAAGTTGAACAGAAGTGTCAGTAATAATAAAATTAAATACAGAATAAAGTCATGTTTTTTCAAGTCTTTAGAAATAATAGTAACCTCATTCAATCAACAGAAGATTGACTCATTGGATGCCTGCTTTCCTTGCCAGGTTCTTTTTTCCCTTTGGGAGTGCGGAACAAATACAAGAAACCAATCATCAGGGTCCTTAATTTACACCCAAATTACAGAAACATTATTTATAACAAGGAGGAGTTATTGCTCCACTCAAGGTGGGAATGTGAAACTTTTTAAAGCCAGTGACCTTTTGCAATTGAGGTACAAAACCGCTCCCCAGAGGGCATCTGCCGGGTGGCCTCACAGTGCTTTGCTGCCAGAAAAGCTCCAAGGCAAAGGAGATCGAGGTAATCTGTGAAAGAGTGAAAAACCATAGCTTTTGTCTCAGTGTATAAAAGCACTTCCTAATTCTATTTCAAGACAGATGAACTTTTGATAAATAATATTCCATTTAGGTTCTGCAAACCCCTTGATAGCCATTGAGTGAGTTCCTACTAAAGCATAGGTCTTTCCAGACAGTGCTACAGAGCTCCCATAGAACACTGAATCTCAGCACCTGACGGGGACACAATATTTGCTAAGGCCCTTGTATGGTAACTGTTGAGCACCTGGGGAAAGGACCCGGTCAGCCCTGGGAGCACAGGTGAAGGCAATTCAGCTGTGTGACTGGAAGGGGTGCAGCCTGGCTGCACCTCTCTTAGACCTCATTTAAGGGCTGACTGCCATGGGGAAGGGTCTCTGGTTGGAGGTCCCTCCTATGCGGAGTTTTTGCTGTGAGCCTGGAGTTGCATAGATAGGTGAGCACCTTTACTTTTCCTTGTAACACCATTCCATTTGTGCTAGCCCTTTTGCTACTACACTCCTGTATTGCCCTTCTGCTGCGTTAACCTTTCTGATCCTTCCACTGTATTGATCTGATTGTAACAGCCAGGAAACAGTTAATCGCATATATATGAGTATTAGTATGTAATAAGATTCCAATATCAAAAATAAATATTAATAGCAAATATAAATGACATTTGCATACATTTATAAGAACACATGCATACTTGTTTTCAATGTAGTCAAGTAAGTTGCAATTTTTTTTACTAGAAATTGTGCAAATGGATTTTCATGACAGTACTCAAAGTTATTCATTATCTCTGTTTGTTTGTTTTAGGAATTCTCTCCCTTTTGTTCTAAAGAGTTCTCCCCAGTCAAATGTTAGCATCTGCCTAAATAGTTTTGTTTTAGTTAATGGATACATCTGTGGATTGTTTGAATAAAACTGGCTGTAATATAGAAACTTTTCTGCAAAAAAACTGTTGGTAGCCTTTCACTCTACAGAAAAAAAAAAGACCTTTTTTGCTGAAGATTTCTCAGATGCAAATTTTTGACTTGTTGTCAAAGAATGTCAAAGAAACTAAAACATTCGGGTCTCTTGACTCTTGCCAACTCCTGCTACTACTATTTATTTTTAGTTTAGTTTACTTTTCTTATTACCAAGCATTTATTAGTACTGCAATGGTGCCCAGAGCCCTCACAACCATAGTGATTACACCTTGCAAGCAGGACAGTCCTTCAGCCCCAAGTCCAAGGAGTGTTTGGACAACACTTTTAGACATAGGGTTTGAATTTTGGGTGGTGTTGCATGAAGCCAGGGTTTGGACTTGCTCTCCAACTATGGATGTTCTGTGAGTGATGTGGACATTTCAGAGGGAATGAGAGGAGACTGATGAAACTTTAGTGAAAAGTCATAAGGAGCGATATCTGCTGAGGCTGGGAAAAGGGGCTTCATCACATAATGCTCCTTCTGCGTCACTCAGAAGGAAAGTAGACTTGGATAGTACACCAAATGTTGAATCCATGTTCTTTATAAATACAGAGAGGTTGGGAGGAAGATATGAGGAAGCTGAAGACACCCTTGAATAGAAAGCAACAGCTAAGTAAAGGAGTCAAGTGGAAAAGATGCAGGTGGAGAGGTGTATAACTGAATAAGAGAGGGGCTAGTGACTTTGCTGTCAAAGAGAAGGACTGGGAGGTCTTGGCTGGGAGCACTTGAAATGAGCCTGATATAATCCTGAAGAATAAAGAAATGAAGGGTTGAAGAAGATCAGGCTGATAGGGCGTTGAAGCTAGGTGGGGATGCAGGGATGTAGCAGTAGGGCAGCACTCTCCCAGCCAGCACTATAAATAGAAATAATTGAAGCTATGGATTCAGTTTGGCTTTCATGAGGTGAGGACAGTGAGGGGATGAAAGAAAATGATGATGGTCATGCTAGAGAGAGCTCTGGAACATAACTCATCTCTACAGTGTCTGACTCAGGCACAGCCATACAGCCAGGAATAAAACAGCCAGGGAAATAACTCCCTGCCTGCCTTGGTGCTGAGGTTAGGGGACAGAAAGTGAGTTATTAACTGCCACTTTATGTCAACAGTGGCATAATATTAATCTTCTAACGATCTAAGTTGATAATAAGGAATAAGAACTGGTTGTGGCTTATTCAATGTAAATTAAGGCAACAGTGAGTAAAATATAATCAGATACATGATGAATGTCAATTGGAGACACTGAGACAATTACTGGCAAACATGATTGTAATTGCTCAAATAATGTAGGAGTTGAAGAGCAGATGTAAATTAAGTTAAATGGATAGCCTCAAAGACAGAAGAGATATTTAACAGGTAGTAAAATCAGTGCACAGAAACGTATTCTGCAGTGCACTGAGAGGATAACACAGGGATGACTAAGGCAGTAATGTAGCATTGCATATCAGACATTCTGTTTATAACATAGCCATTATTTCTACCTCTTTATAAGAAAAATGTTAAATAAAACATCTATATTCAGTCCATTAGAGAAATCATGTCTGCAAAATTCACAAGGGCAAGTCTGAAACAGCATGGAAAATTATCATTCATTTTGAGGCAATAATCTGCCTCAACATCTGCCATGGGAATGTATTAAATACATTATTTGCTACAACCACTAATGTTATATTGAGGATGAAATCCAGGTAGGCTCAGCAATTTATAGCAAACAAGGGTGAACTGGCATGTTAAATCTATAGTTTGTTTATAGAATTCACATTAGTGGCCTCATACAGAGAAAAATGCGGTTTGTTGCAATACAATGGTTATTGTACATTGCTTTTGGCCATTGGGAATTGTGCTGCAATTCAGATCATGCCGACAAAGAAAAAGAGTTTACCTGAAGCATTGCTCTCATATGGCATTTGTGTTGCTGATAAACAGGAAAATGTTTGCTCCACATATTGGTGTAAGGCCATTGTGAAGCAATAAATGGTTTCTGAACCGGAACAGTTGCTGCAGCATGTATTTTAAGGCTAAGTTCTGAAAAGTGGCGTGTGAGATGGGAATTCTTTTGTTCATTTTTGTTTGTTTACTCCTTCATCCCCTCCCAGGCTCTTAGCCTATTTCATAACATTTAGAGTTGCAGGAGGCAGACCTTTTACCTCTACAGCTACAGCTCTTTGCTGGTGCTTGCCTGTAGTTCACGTGGCAGGAGCACACAAAGGCTTGCAGAGTGATGCAGGCAGAACTGAGCTTCTGTGAGGGAGCTGCCATGCTGAGCTCTGGAGCTTCATGCGCTCTCTCAGATGGGGGAGAGCTGCACCTTCAGGTCAGGTTTTAATGGGGTCCCTCCTAATCTGTGGTCTTTCTACCTTCTCTCATCTCCAAATATCTATTTCCTAGATCAAGTTCTCAAGGGATGTTAGGTGGGATCTTTAAAAACTCCAGAGAGAAAGGATAAAGAGTTTTCTTCCTTCCATATAACGTAGCATATTTGTCTTCCAAAGTAAACCGTTTTCTGTATAATTCAGTTAAAAAGAAAAAAAAAAAATCTCTTCTGAAGACAGGATGAGTGAAAGTTCCTGCTTTGAAAAACACACTTTACATTCTGTATTTTTGGAAGGGATTTTTATTGTGCATTTTTCTGCTTAATTGTTTCATTTTTGTTTAGTGGACAGGAATTCAAGGGAGTAAAATTAAGCCTGTGAACCAGTACCAGTAATCACATTAAACATGGGAGAATTGAACTAGCAATTTCCCCCAGCTGTAGGCAGTTTGTGAACCAGGCAGTAAATCTACTGCCATCCACCACAGAAAGAGCTGTTGCCTTGTTTCCCTCCCCTCTGCCTTTGGATTTCCTTTGTATTTGGCTGGGTGTTTTTAAATCTTTGCCTACATTCAGGACACGATCCAAAAGCAGCCAATGGCTTCCTTCTTTGCAATCCTTGACCAGGGGCAAGGCCTTTGAGCATTAAGCATGCTTCAGAGGAGAGCACAAGGAGACCGCCAGGTACTATGGAGCTTCCAGTGCTGCAGAACTTGGAAAATAGGTCAGTCACCCCAGGAGGAGGGGAGAAAGAACTTGTTTTCCTTTCTGTCCTGTCCGTGTTGCTTCAAACCCAAAGAAAAACAACCATTTCCCACAATCTGCATGGCTACTGCTGTTCACAGTATTGGCCTTTTAATTTTTTTTCTGCCCTAAACTTGGGATTTCTGGCACAGTTCATGTGCACAGGTGTGTGGAGAGGCCCAGAGCAAGCTGACCCCCCAAGCACCCCAGAGCTGGGCACTGCAGCACACTGCTTCTACTGCTTCCAACTCTACAGAAAGACCTCCTTTCTCTGCCCTGGCTTTAATTTCCTCATTAGTCCTGCAAACAGGTTTTTTTTTTCCCTATTTTTTATTCTCCCCTCTGCATAAAAAAGCTTTACAAAAAAGAGGGCTTGTACTTGGCATGTAGCAGAGTAACATGAGCATAATAAACAAGAGTGGCTGTCCCCATAAATAATAAAAGGAATGTTTCTCCTCACATGGCAGCTTTTCAGAGGAGAAAAGGCAGGGAATAGGTAGCCCTGCACTAATATGCATGTCTCAAGCTCTAATCCCCATTTGTTGTTTTTGTTTTTGTTTTTTTGGCAAGCCAGCAGTTGGTGAAGCAGGGCCACCTCTCTGTTTTGCATTCTAACTTTTATTTGATTTCTTATCTCTTGTACCTTGTGTCTGCTGGGAATGAGAAGGTGCCTCAGAAGCCCCATTGCATTTCTTTCCTCTGTTTGGTATTATCACAAAGATGGAGACACGCTCCTCTGGCGATGAACTGGGACTCATAATGCCATCTTGGAGGTGAAAATAGACCCTTCTCAGCCTAACGTGGCCCTGATTTATGTTCCTGCAGCAAAGGCGATGAGAGTGTTATACAAATGAATAACTGTATCATTGGAAAACGTTTCTGATGTTGTTTCAGCTGCTTATGTAAAAAATGTTAAGTTTTCCCACCATTAGCAACGTGATTTACAGACACGTCAAAATTTTCCTTTTCTGGCCACGCAAGTTCAAACTTTGAATATATTGCAGAACCATGTGTTAGCTACTGCAGTAGCTGAAATGCATGCAAATTATCCCTTTATTCTGGCAGAGGTTACAACATTAAAACAACAACAACAGTGTGGAGAGTATCATAAATAATTTAGCTTAAGTGAATGCTGAAATTAGTCAAGGCACCGCATTGCTTGGCTCCGAGAGGTCTATTTGCAGCCAGATATGTAGAGTGCCCTCTGGCCAAAGCCTAGCCTTTCAAAAATGGAAAGCAGGAAAAACAATATGATCTTTTAAAGCGCTGCGCTGGAATGACCCGTGGGGTTAAATATACCTAGACATAGCTGCAGTGATCTCAGGAGAAAACAGCCTGCTTATAAGAACCACCAGCTAGGAAAGGAGGTAACGAAGTGTGCGTGTGTATTATTGGCAAGTGCTCTGAATGGCGAGGCAAGCAAGCTGCATACAGTATTATCTTGCATAATTATTGGGTCACCGTACTGTAAATGAAGTGGTTGCTATACTTAGTGGCACTACTGTGCTGCATGCCTGGCTGAGAGCCGGATCCAGCCCTGCCCCAAGCATTTAGGCTGAGAGCAAAGCTCCAGGCCGGGCCCCGCAGCTCCACCATTCCTAGGCCCCTGGGCAGTGACGGGCTACACCAGGGCCGGCTGCAGGGAGCAGGCTGCGGTGGCTCCCAGAGCAAGAGACCGCCCTGGCAGGCAGTGGTGCCTTTCTCCGGAGGGGGAGGGCTGGGGGAGAGAAACTGGGCTGTGAACAGAATTGGAGAGAGAATGGGAAATGAAAATGAAATGAACACTTCAGCTGGTTAAAGGGAGAATAAACATCTGAAGCTTTGGGAGTGTACAAGAAGATATATTAAATTGAAAACTTCTTTTAAAGAAAGTATATGAGAGATCACTGAACAACACTACCATGGCAAAGGACATGTCCCCAGACTTTTTCTTCCAACTAAGAGGTGAAAGTGGGCTAGACATTATGTTCTAATTGCTCTTAATTAGTGCTGCTACTTCTTCCTAAATGGTCATGCCTGCAGCTATGGCATGCCACTGTCAGTTCTATTTCTGACAGTTTGCAGTATAAAGGTGAATACAGAGATGTATGAAAGTGTAGGTTTTATTTATATTCTTGCATCACCTGACACATTACTAACACTTTTCAACTCCCAGGGAAGCACTCCAGGTTACTAGATCATAAGGCCAGCTTACAAACGTTCCTGACAATTTAGACTGCTTTCAGTTTCATAGGAACCAGGTATAATGACAAACCCTAAACATGAAAGTTTTCTGTATGTACATCTATACTCGCTGGAGAGCCACTGTGTCACTGCTGGTCAGTGCTCTTGCACAAGATGCTGGCTGTAGCAGACGATTTCTGCTGCCCATCATGCTGCCCTGCTGGCATCCATTATACAAACTCACGGTTACAAGGAATGCTAATGCCCTCTCTGCAGAAAGAGGGGATGGTGATGGTTATTCACATCTTTCTCTTGTTTTACTCTCCATGGGAAGTTGAAAGTTTATCATTCTTATGGCACAAAAAAGTCAGCTTTGGACTAGGGTGAGGCAGCCTGCTTTTAATAACTGGCATTTGATTTGAATTTCTTTGACTTTTCTACTGGCTTCAGAGCTGGTTAGTTAGGTAATGGATAGCCTGATTTTTTTGAGGCAATGAGAAGTGCAATTCTGTGCAGTTGCAAGTGAATTCTGAGGTACACTAGTGAAAAGCATTTCCAAAGCTTCTCTTTTGTGGGAGCTCTGTCTGTTTTTTCACTTCTAAGGAGACAAAGTCTGCCCTATGTGCAGGCCAGGATTAAGAATTTACCTTATTGCACAGCAGTGTTTGCTGTACCGAGTTATGTTCGTTCCACGTGCATTGCCATAGCACTAAACAACATGCCACCAGGGTTAGATTCAGTTATTAGAAACTTGATGAACAAGAACGTGAACTTAGTGTGTCTCATCAACAGCCTTCAAGTCTTGCTCTGTGGAGGAGTAGGAAAGCATAGGAGCCGCTGGTGAATATTTAGTGGAGATCTAACCAACTGTTTCAAAAAGAAATTATTTTTTGAGATTTTTGATCTTCAGTAGAAAACAAATTGCCATGACTCAGTAGACTTTCTTTGAATCCTTACAGGGTTTTTTTTCTTTTCATTTTTTTCTTTTGAGAGAGGGAATGAAGTTACGTTTGCGACTTAAGCCTGCACTGTGTGCAAGCGAGGTAGAAGGAGGAAAGAGTTATACATTCAGCAACCTTTGTATATTTATTTGTTCAGCATGCTAGCTCTTGTGCAATTTGCTGGGAAGGAATGCCTGCAAAAATAAAGCCATGAGGTGGCTCAAATAAAAAAAAACCCAGAGTGCTTTGAAAGCCTCCCTCCTGACTTCTGATTGAAGGGATCTGTAGAGTTTTTGACACATTATAAATCTGTGTTTACAACAGCAATAAAAAAAACTCTAAGCCATCTCTAGTTTATAGAATATCACGTGCTAATAATCCACAATAGATGCAAGACAAAATAAGACTTCCCCCACAACATTACAGTGCTAAAACTGACCTCTACCAGGAAATAAATAATGCAAGAAGTTTCCTTCATTAATACAATAGCTCTGAACGTGTCCATCCTGTATGTTAGAGCATCTCTGCCCTGCCTACACTGCATGTAAATCTTTTGAACTCTCATCCCCTCATCCTCATATAACCAGAGAGACAGGGAAATAAAGTGGCTGTAAAACCAGTATTATCCACAGAAATGTGGGACAGTGAATGCTCAGCTGGTTCTTTAAATCAGCTTCCCAGAGCACTGTGGAGAGGGACCAAATGCCACCGGTGGCCGTGTCCTAAAAGGTGCATGGCCTTTTCTATCTTTGCAGCAATTTACATGCGGGAACTGGAGCTGTGCTGCACTCTGTGGGGGAGCATCCAAAACACTCATTCTGCATGCAGTGGCAGGAATGGGGCATGCTTTAAGGGGTCAGGGGCTGCAGATCATTGGGGTAACAAAAGTTGCCCGAATTAAAAATGAGAAAACTTCACTGATAACTAGAACTCTACAAAGTTGCTTAAAGCTGAAAGCCTGTGAGCTGCTTTACTCTGCACTACTGGAGTACTTGCTGGCCTTTTTTTGTATTTATTTTGTGTAATTGAGGAGGCAAAGGAAACGCTAAAGTGAAGAGCAGGGCTGAATCTTTCTACCATGTTACAATGCTTTGTTTATTCCTACATTTTATCACTGGAAACTTGATCATCTTTGCTGGTATTTTAGAGACTCCACAGTTGCTCTGCTCTCAGCAGAGCCTGATAAGAGATTTGTGAAAATCCTTCTGTGCAAAAGAGAAGGGGGTGGACAGAAACAAACTTTTCAGAGTGACTCAGAATTATCTCACTGGTAAGTTTAGAGAGAAACTGCTTTTTAAAAGTCCCTGCTGTCTTTGGAACAAACTGGGAGGGGATGGAAGCAGTATTCATTTACATTGTAAAGTGTTCCTTTTAAAACAGAGAGAAAGAAAGAAGTATTTAAAGGGGGAGAGAGAAACCTTGCATTTTTCATAGCAACACTTCGCTTTCTACCAGTAGTTCTAGAATTTCCATTAGGCAGAAAAACAAATATCAAGGCTGCCAACCACAGAGATGAAAGGAAAAGCCAATGGAGAGAAACAGTTTTTTTACAAATAGTACAGCGATGACAAAATACCAACACTCATCGACAGCATCGTCAAAGGTTAAAATTATAGCTAATGATAGAGTAGTGGTTCTCTGGCATTTTAAGGCAACGTGGCACACAAATTTCTCACCATATTTGCAGTTTTCTTGTTCTCTCGACAGCAACAATCTTAAACTGACCCCACTGCCTTGTGATAAGAAGCAGTGTAAAGCAATTATTGTCTCAAGCTATAGCATAAACTAGGTTGGGCACTCCTCAGTATACTTTGTTATCAGCCTGCTGGGAGCAAATATAGCACTGTAATATATAAAGAGTCATTAGTTCAAGTCAGGACTTGGGTGACTGAGCAGGTGGAAGTTATACATGTCAGATGGAGGAAGCTTAAAGCAATATTGAGTAGCAGTTACATAAACCCTGGTAGGGTGTTACTGCTCCTCTAGAGAGGGGAAAGCTGCAGGGGTTAGGGGAGCCTGAAAGTGGTCAGGAAAATCAGGTAATCCAGAGGCATGCAGCTTCCCTTTGACTGCTGTTGGACTAAGGTTTTATCAGCAAGTAGTTAATCAAGAAGTAACTTTGTAAGGACTGAAGTGCTCACGTTTGGTTTAAAGTGGAATTCAGGTGCGTAACTACAGTATGCAAAACGCCCAGCCCACCTGCTTGTCTGCTTCTCCGTCCAAATTCATGGTAGTTCATACTACAGCAGTGTAGTTTCTCTCTCCTGCACCATCAGTAAGCACCACAATGTGAGTGAGATGCAGCATTTTCCATTCACTTAACGTTTGGTTGTGAATCCCGTTGGGAACTTTCACCTCTCTGTGCCTGGCTATGCCATAACAGCCTGACAGGTAGGATGAGGATGGTCCTACAAGAGAATTGCCTGCAAGGGAATGGGTGAGAAGATGCAAAGGAATGAGTTGGATTTTTTTCCAGTTAAGGGGGACTCCACATCCAAATGGCCTCCCTTCTGGGGAATGCTGTAGGCTACCATGCAAATGTTGCTGCTGAGAACACTGCCTGGAGTCTTCTACTTTAAATAAGAGCCAACAATTATTTGAAGAAAGACTGAGCATGGAAATATAAATTAAAATAACCAGGATATTGAAAAGACTGGAACTTCAGCACTTGAAATGGAATCCGAAACTGAAGATTTTGAATAAATAGCTGAAACGAGGTCAGACTGTGAGGAAAGGGCATAAACAGCAAATTCTGTGCCTATGATTGCAGTTGAATCTACTGTTCGTATCTCACCCTTATGCAAAGCTTTTAAATACTGAAGGAAATATAACTGACAGCATTGAGAAAAACAAGATAAAATACAATGTGTCCTTTCAGAGTAGATTATGCCATGCTTATAAGGTACTTGTCTTTACAGATAGATCTGTAGCAGCTGAGGAGGAAAGCAGCGAATCCAAGCCATTTGGATGTCAATGAAACATATCTAGGGAAAACAAGAATCAGTGTCACAAAGCTGAAAATTAGTAGACAAAAATGGAGAGTGGCTAGGGGACCACCTAATGAAGAAACAAACAAAAAAATTTAACCCAAAAACTGGGGGCACAGCACTACTGTCACAGTGAGGCAGAAAGGAAATATATTAGATAAAAATCAGTGCTGGCATAGGAGCAAAGTAGCATAAACCACCCTAACTAAACTTACACTGAAAACTTAAGTAGTTTTGAAACATCAGAGGAGTGTGGTCTGGAACAGGCATCCAGTGAGTATAATGAAAGTAGTGTTTCGAAACCGAACTATGCAAACAAATTTGAGCTTGATAAATTATAGACTACAAGGCTGACTCTGATAGCAGGGACCTGGTCTTGATGACCCAGGAGACCCTCTCTAATACTTTGTATATAATTTGAGATACAGGAGCTGGAATGCTAGAGGAGCAGGCTGATAATGCACGAGATGACTATTTCAAATAGTGTTCAAGAATAAGGCAACTTGTTCTTTCATCACTTATTAGTCTGAGAGAAGAGGTGAAGGAGAGAGGTAGAGCCTTTTTGAACAGTAAGAATTTGTAAAAACACTTTTTTTTTCCCATTTGTATTGACCAACACTTTTTTTTTTTTTTTTTTGTATGTATCTAAAATGATAGCATTTTAAGTTGATAAAGGAGTTGGTCACAACTGTAAAATTTTGTGATAACCTAGCAAAAATGGTTGTACCTTAATAACAAGGGGGTGAGGGGAGGGGGAGGAGTGGGCTGTATCATCAGAATGGTGCAACATAAAAATAGGCCTGGGGAGGAACTTAAAGAAGTAATGTAACCCAGTCCCCTTCTCGCAAACTCTACCCTACAGCATTCCTGACAGATGTTTGTATGCTGACCTGTTGGTAGATGTCTCCAAAGGCAGACGTGTGTGAACTTACCCAGCGGCTGCGCTGCTTTTGCTGCACTCACTGCTTCACTTATGGTCTAACCACAATCCTCACAGCAACTGAAGTTTTTTTTTTTTTTTTTAACAGTTGTCCCATATTTGAAGACTGTTTTTTTTATGCCTTCAGCCTTTTTTTTTTTCTCTTGATCAAACAGTGCCAGTTCTTTCAATGTTTTCCTCACTGGTTGCATTCTTTGACTTCTAATCCTTCCTTATCTCTCTTTCTTGATTTCAGTAAAACTGACCTAAATCCACCCTGACCAGTGAAACCTAGTGCTGAGCAGTGCAAGATTAATTTCTGCATCTTGCTGACTTTAGTCTGGTTATAAAGCTCCAAATGACATTGTTTACTTGGAAGTTCTTCCTGTTTTTAAAAAAGGTCATCTTGTGAAGGTGAAAACAAGTGTCAGCCACATGGTTTCAAAAAAAAAAAAAAACGAACTAAAACAAAGTAGTGTGAATGATGACCAAGAGTCAGCTTTTAGTAGAAATGCTTTTAATAAGCCACAAATAAGGAAAAAAAAAAAACCCGCACAATTACAAGGCATATGTTTCCAGTTTTAAAAGGAAACACAGAAGCACAAATAGCAAGGAATGCTGCTTGTTAATAAGTCTAAATCTAAGAGTTGTAAATCTTTACCAAAGGAGAGTACCCTGGAAGAAATGAACCAGTAAACATCAGTGGAAGTTTAGCTTCTTTTGTTTGAAATATGTTGGAAGCCAAAGGAACTCTAATAATAGCTAGAATTTGATGTTATACAAGATAGAAATGTTGATCATACTATGGAAAAGAAAAAATGTTCATGTACTGGAACGTCTCTGGATTTTGAAATAATCTGGTTGACCTCTTTCCCAGTTTTTGCTATTGGCAGGGTGGTGGTTTCTAGGGTGGGACTTTTCTGTGTTTTCAGGTTGCTTTGTGTCCGATGCGTGTCCAACAGCAATGACTCTGTGCTCCCCACATGCCTCCCTTCAGCATGAGTTTCCTTACTACGTGCCTAGGGACTTGCTCTGCACTAACAGGAAGGACCGATCCTCTGCCCAGGTAATTGTGCTGCTCTTTGGGTTTTGGAAAGCTTTTTCTACACACAGATTTGTTGGTTACAAATCTATTTGTTGCTGTGCTGCCCTGCATGCTCACCTTTAAATTAAGGCGCTTATAGTTTCTCCAGAGATGGGTAGATGGCACATATTTTGTACGGATTTTTTTCTTAACATAGGAGGAAATAAAAATTTCTCGGGTGAGCATTTTCCTACAGGAAAAAAAAAAAAAAAAAAAAAAAAAAACAGTTAAAATCACAGTAAAATATGTCCTTATTAATATTATTTCAGATATAAATCCAGTTGGAACAGCTTGCTCAGTTCTTAGTCTGAGCTGTGCTCAGTATAGCATCTGAAATGCATACTTAAGCACTCTAATTAACCCATCTGCATAATTAAAGGCAGGGCACTGCATTATTTCAAGAAGAGGCAGGCTGATACTGATACTGCTACTCTTCTGTATTTCAATAGGTATTTTCAGGTTAATTTCAGTGCCTAGAAGTGATACTGCCACGGTTTTGCTAAAAGTATTTCCCAAAGTATAAGACTTTTTCTTAAAATTTATCTCAAATTATTGCTGTTCCAAAATTATTTACTTTTTAACATTCTCTGTTATGAGATGCTTGGAGCAATATCTAGGAAGTGTTGCAAAGCAACGTGAATAAAAGTCAATATTTGCCCAAAAATAACAATAAAAGGGTTCTTGATTTTAGTGAAACAACTTTACAAGAAACATAGGTGTGCTATCTGCTACCCACTTCTTTTGTTGCAGTGCACTGTTTTTTAATGCACGCTATTATTTTATTGCATCATCCACGGGAGCACATCCTTTCATTTAAGTGCAAAATTACACACTGTACTGCAACATCTTCCCCCTCCCTTTTACAACATTTCTGTTTGATTCCATATTAAAATGATACCGGATGATATTTCTTCATCATTACATTGCTTAAGAGTGAATGCTTATATGTAATTTGCCTGTGCAAGTTGTCATACTTCTAAAAGAAACAGTTACATTGCCTGGTTACAGAGCCATATGGTTCCTGTCAATTCTTTTTTGATGGTGCATTATTGAACCTGCAAACAGCAAATCTACACTTGCGATACAGATATGAGAAATAACAGCAGTACATTAAGGTAGACAGGATTGTGACAAGTGAATTGTGACAAATGAATTGTGATAAATGAATGGTTTCTACACTCCTAGGCTAGTTGGGTAGATCAAATTAATGAAGTATCACAGGTGAAAGGAAACCTGTTCTTTTGGGTGCATTTTTTGTATTTTATCTCCCTCCTATGTAAGCGGGGGCACTGACATATGATAGGTAGAAACTACTTTAGGTTTAGAAGTACGGATTTAAACCTAAAATTTCCTAAGAGCACTAATCATATTTTAAACACATTTACTACATAAATATTTATTGCCTTGGGAATGCACAGGTGTTTCCATAATTTAACATATGCATTGTCTTAATAGAGCTTCATTATTTGGAAGAAATTTTGCACAGTGCTATAGCAATTACATGTGCATTAGGACTATACAGGTAGACAAAACTGATTTCTTCAGCAGCCAAAAGTAGAAGACTCTAAAGAAACAGGAACTCCTTTCTAGTTATTGCTTTGGGAGTGTATTCCCTAACTTATCTAATGCAAACTACTGATTCTGTACAGTAGTCATTGATTTGTCGAATGGCTGTAATGCAAGTAAATCCCATATTAATGTATTTTCTTAAAAGACAACATAAAAAGGTCAACCTCATTTTAAAGAACAAGGTGTGTTTTTTGAAGATGTATAAGATTTCTCAATGGAAGTGTCAATTCTAAAAATAAAAATGAAGCTCCCTTAATAATAATAATAAAAGAAGCGTGTCCATGCTGTAGGACATCAAATATATTTACAAGCTGACCATAGGCTTATTTAAAAAAAAAAAAGAAAAAGAGTTACTAAGAGTGGTTTAAATCTTCTGGGTTCCTGAAAGTGATGGTCTTAGTAAGAAAAGACTGGTGACAGTTATTTTAATTGGTAACAGTTCAGTGCATGTACAGATTTCAGATGACTGCCAGATCCTGCATTTTAGTAGCTGGGAAACTGAACTGGATGAGACCTCTATGGTTCATTGAGCATCGTTCTACAAAGCTGCAATAAGACTTCTTTATTCCATTTTGAAGCAGTTTTCACCCCCCATTACTTCTGGGTGACTATTTCAGCACTTCATTTCTGTGACTATAAACTTGTTTTTACTTTTTCTGCTTTAAAAGCAGCCTGTTACTCAGTACCAGGATTGATTCTGACAAAGATTAACTGAAACAGGTAGGAGTCCTGCTTGCAGAAGGGCTGATGATTAAGCTTTAAAATATGCAGTACACTGGGAGAAAGCTCCCAAGATGGAGACCTCAACCTGAAGGGAGTTTTATGGGCCCATTACCACAGCTGTTTAAAAGCACATCATACAGTTAACTATTGGTGAATCCAACCTGTCCTTCTGGCTTTCCTGGTATGTGAGGCTGCTTTCTACATACAGGTTGTCTATTGGCTGAGCTGGCCAGCTTCAGCCAGCCCTAATCTTGTTGCTATCGTTAATAAATCAAGTTTCCATTCCTGCTCAGTGTACAGGTGCATATTGAGGCATCTTTGCAGCACTGAATACTTGCAGTACAGCGCAACTTTGGCTTGTGCTCTGATTCCTTGGCCATCAGCAGAAAACAGGCCTAATTTGGAAGAGAGGCTTGGCTGGTAAGGTACTATTATTTCCAGCCAAACAGCACAGTGGTTTACTGGAAGTGATGTTTGCCTCTTTGCACACCAAGTACTTTCTGAAAAACTCACCTTTAAATGTGTCTTACTGGAAGCATCCAATGGGCTTAGAAGCTGTGACAGAGGAGGATGGATGAGCGTGCATGAGCACCGGACAGTCCCGTTCCCTTTGGAAAACTGGCTGCAACCAGAGGGCTAGGGAAGATGGGAGAAAAATCTGCCTTGAAAACAAATGATATGCCATGTTTTTGGAACAACACAGAAAACACAATGGGCATGCATTGCTTGGTGATAAAGATGTGAAATAATGCTAGAGCAATGGATGAAGCTGTTATTGTGCAATTTTGGTTCATTTTCTGTGTAATGGCAGCAGTAAGAGGATGGCCTGTTGGTACAGCTGCTGGGAAGAGCCGACAAGTTACTGCAGAGTAAGCTGCAGTGGTGTAGCATTAAGTCAGCTCTGCTCTGAACAGGGCCAGGTAGTACTGCACCACACACCAAAGGAGCTCTGTCTACACTAGGATTCATGCTTTGCACTGTTGTTAGCAACAGAAAGTTTTTGCTGGAAAAAATAAAATCAACAAAGGCACCATCTAGAATTGTACCCATTATGTTTTTGCAAGTGATCTAAGTTCTCTTTAAAGACCAGGTGCAGGGGACCAAATATTTAGAGAGGTTCTTAACGTTAAAAATAAATACACATCGGTACATAGCACATACAAGAGAATTAGTTAGCTGACTTTTATTGTATATATACAATTATATGATTTACTTGTTGAGTAAATCACTTGAATGAGCAAATTCAGGTGCAAGCCTGTAGTGAAACTCAGTACTTGGAAAGCTTGGCCTCCTCCTGTCTGTCCCTTTCTCTGGGGAATGCAGACGTATCTCTGGATCAGGCAGACTGTCACAAAGCATTGGGAAAACTGCTTTTGACACCTGTGCTTGGAAAACATTGTTTTCCTTGGTGTGAAGTTTAATTTGCTTTTAGGGATGCAAGTATGCAAGAAATGTTTTTTCATCAAATTAAGAAAAATGAAGGCACTTCTGTAGCAGACTAATTAGATATCTATCTAAAATAAATGTTTTGTTTAATGCCTGATTTCTTTTTTAAATATATAAATACCAGCTAGTGGTTTAAAACTCCTGTAGTTGTGAATGGCTCTGCTGTCCCCCACTGCAAGCTACGTTTTTATTACTTCTTCCCAAGAAATTTATTTTGCTGACATGGGCCCTAATCCAGTAAAGTGTTAAAACATATGCTTAATTTTAAGCATGTGAGTAAAGCCAACAGCACAAATTTAAGCACAGATTTGTGTTTGGCCTAGCTGGGGCTATAATTTCTGGGTTACGGTCTTGAGGATTGTGTGCTTTTCTTAGAATAGGCAGCCTCCTGAAGGAAAAAAAAGACTGTTGTGTTTTTTTAAGGTATTATGTTATTTATCAGAAGATCTTGCAAAGAAATGCACAAACAAGAAAATGCTGAAAATTTTTGGACGTCAATGAATTCTTTTAAATATGAAAGTTATGCAATCCTATGAAAATTCCCATAACTCTGCTCTTCAACCTCTGTATGTTATTGTAGTAGCAGAACACATCTGAGACACGAGCTGATTGTTTCATGAATGACCAGCCAGCTGCCTCAGGAATTCCTCCTGATACTTTTACATAGAGAAAGCCTCATTTTTTGCATGGGTCCTTCTAAACAGATTATTTGAGCTAAGAGTAGGGGTGATCTTCCTTACTTCTAGTGAGCTGGTGAAGAGTTAGAAGTTCAGTATTTCTTAATAATTTGCTTGGTGATACTGAAATGTTTTTAATTGTGGATATATACAAGTGATCTTTTCTTAGGGAAGATAAAAGCTTCGGAGATGAGGAGTGAATCATAGCTCAGATGGAACATGAAAGACAGAGATCGAACAGGAATTTGGTGATTTTGATGTAAAGAACAGAGGATAGCTGGCTGCACAGTGAACTGTGATTTTCACTCTTGCTGGCAGTGTCAGGCAGACCTAGGACAGAGTGGACCTGCAATCTGAGCTGCCTTCTCCTTACAAGGACCTGCATGAGATCTGGGATGAAACAAACTGGTGTGGTGCGTATGGAAGTTTACATGAGTGATTCTGTTTCATTACACTGGTGAGTTTTCTGCAGAAATGGCAAAGCTGGTGCTTCTCTACATTGAAATGAACTGTTTCTAATATATACTAGCATTAAAAAACTCCAAGTTACTTTTTTTTTTTTTTTTTTTTTTTTTTTTTTTTTAATGCAGGATGGCTTAAAGGCTTTGTGTGTTCCATTTGTACCATGCAAGTTGTCAAGCACCACAGCTGAACGGAAGAAAGAATGTGGGGAATCTCTGCTAAGCTTTAGTTTTACATACTTAATAGCAGACACAGGATTTGTTCAGAGTTTTATTATCGGGTGAGGAGTTAAGGTAATTACAGCAGTGAGGCAGAAGGCCAAAAGATGATGAAGAAGTCTAATACCAGGAGCCATTTAGGTTTAGAGTGTACTGTTGGTTATTCTTTAAAATATACTAGCCACCTACTGATGACCTCCTCCTGGGAAAATTTAAACACAATTTAATTATTGCACCTCGTGTGTTAACATTTACAATAAGATTAAGGGCACTGCAGTTTACACTCTAGTTCTTGCAGTGTGTAAAGAAAAGGGATTTGGCTGAAGTCAGTGAGACAGAAGAGGTTAAAATCAGTAGCTGGAAAATGAAAGAGCTGTAAGGCATTCTGCACGTTTCTTTACTACGCAAATATTCAGAACTTATTTGAATCTAAAACAGGAAAGTCAATTGTTCGGACTTGAAGGTAGGTTTCTTGCATGTTACACCTGTTCAGAAGACCATTCTTTGCCTCAGGTTTCAACACAGTGCAAACTACAAGCAAGTGGTTGAGAGGAATCCTGAATAGGGTTGCACCCTAGCAAGAGACTAGATGTTTTGTTGAATTAAGACCCTAAAAGTATCCACTATTATACAAATCCTAAGAAAAACAGAAGTGTATTTTTAGCATTTTCTACTGAACTTCCCAGAAACAGTAGGAAATGGTAGAGTGCATGGAAACTGTTGAGTCATGGCCTGAAACACTGGTTGAGCAGCTGGGGAAAGGACCCGGTCATCCCTGGGAGCACAGGTGAAGGCAATTCAGCTGTGTGACCTGAAGGAATGGAGCCTGGCTGCACCTCTCTTAGGCTTCATTTAAGGGCTGAATGGCACTAGGGAAAGATCTCTTTATGGAGGTTCCTTCTTGGTGAAGCTGTGGACCTGGAATCTTCTGGTACGGGTGAGCAATTTTCTTCCCTTTATGGTGCCCTTCTATCATGCCTTCCATCATTGCATCTTTGCATCTTTGCTGTAACACCTTTCCTATTGTATTGATCTGTCTCGTTGCTACATGGACTTAGGAAGAAACACTACTGGTATTTCTTCTTCCTAAGAGATGCACATGATAACATCAAATAATACCAAATGTGTCCCACCTGTAAGTAGTGACTCAGCTGTATGTCATGTGAACAAATATGGCTTTTTATTCATACTTTATATATTCTCTTAATATTCTCTTATTCAGAGTGCTGAGAGATCTGCAAACTGATAATGCTATCAATCATGCTCTTTTTCCATCTTAGTAAAAAAACTGATTTAATACAGCACTCTTTCCCAGTTCAAAAACAGCTATTTAACCAAAAAGAAAAAGAAAAAAGAAAAAAAGAAAAAAAAACAGAATTTCTTAGCTAGGCCAAGATATTTTCCTTCCAAAGTAAATATTCTTCTAAGGCATTCATGATCAATATAAATGAATGCTTCCTTTTCAGACTATTACTTGAGGGGAAGAAAGAAAATAAACTCTTAGCAATTCTCAAAAAAAGGTATTGTTGTACCTCAGTTTAAAACATAGCTTACTGTCATGCTCCAGCGTACCACAGCTCACTAAGCTTTTAAAATTGAAAGGCCAGGGTAGACTGCCTCTCAGTAGATTTCCCTTAAGCAGAGGCCTTCCTTATCCAAATCTTGTGAGGCTGCTAGAACTCATGAACCTCTTAATCACATCCTTATCTCAAATGTCATGTCTGCTCTGTACTCCTAAATAGATGAGCTGTGAGAAAGCAAAAAAGCTGGTGCTATCTTGAAGAAAGGAAGGGAGCAACCTAGAAAACCAGGGGAGTCTCAACAGTGATAGCCCAGCTGTTTGTGTGCTGTGGGTCGACAAGGAGAACATCAGGGGACAACAGTTTTTCCCAAAGGCGCACGGATGCAACCCAATCATCTAGATTTCATTATAATCTTTGAATAACTTGAGCTGAAATCCATTTTTTTTTTAATCAAAACATTTTCTTCTACTTGAATGATCGTACTTGTTTGTTATTTTAGGACTTTTCATAAATTCTGAGCTCCTAGAGCTGTTTCTGATTTAAGAAGAAAGTGTTTTGGATTTGGGTTTTGTTTTTTTTTTTGTTTTCTTTTTTTTTTTTTTTTTCCCAAGGCTTAGGATAGGATTACTCTGACGTTTATAACAGAAGGAAAAGGAACTACATTAGAGTATTGACACTGGAGTTTCCAATACACCTCTCCAAGAAAACATCGGTAACTGGACAAATTCAACACCTGAAAAAAAAAAGGTGGTTGTTATTGGTTTTTGTTTTCGTTGGTTTTTTTTGAAGCTTTACATAGTGTGAGCACTCAGATGGTACATGGGAGAGACAAACTCTGAGAACCTTCACTTGAGCAAACCAGTGCTGTGTTTGACCACAGCTTTGGCTGTGTGCTGGTGCCCTGTGGCTGAATTCCCTTTCAAATCCAGCAGTATCCATTTCTGTACATCAGCCTGGGCAAGTTCTTTTACAGTGGCACACAGCTGATGATGTCTAGGTAGAACAGAAAAAGCACAGCACATGAGCTTTGTGAAATAAGGTGAATTTCCGTATTTCCTTGTCATCTTAGTATTATCTAATTGTCTTTATAGAGGAAGCTGCAGATGCAGCCTCAGACTGGGGGCTGTCAAGGACTCTCCTGTTGACACTGAATCTAACCTCTATTTTTTACCAACCTGAAGACTGGCAGACTTTCTGACTAGAAAAATGGAAACGAAATTGCGAGGTTATTGTTTAAGTGAAAAGTGATTTTTTTTTTAAGGCTGTCAGTGTCACTGTTTTCCATTGAGAAAACTATTTTTAAACTCAATTTCAGACATAATTATGCCAGTTGTTGTGGATTGATTTTTAACTGCACTTTTTCCTCTTACCTCTTGTAAAAGCTATTCAGGAGATTTTAACATCAGAAATACCTGTGTTGAGCTCATAAAATTCACTGTATTTTGCAGCAGCAGTTTTCCTGTACAAAATATTTAGAGTAATTATCAATCCAATTTATAATTTCAGTTTCTATCTGTGAATAATATAAAGTCTGACAAAAGCTTGGAAAACATGAACTTGTGCTTTGGAATGCCTAAGAAAATAGGTAATAATTAAAATGCACAGCAAGAGGTGAGGCTCTGAATTTACTGTGCTACTGGGCAGGCAGCTGCCTACACTCAGTGATGACTGAAACCATGATTTGCATCATTCTAGGAGATACACCCTGATTTTAACATTAGATTTGTCTTCCTACTTCTTATTACAGATATACAGGAAAACAGTTATTTCTGAATATCAATATATAGAATGATTTTCTTAAATACATCATTTTTTGCCTTTGGGAAGGTGTTAAAAATTATTTCAAATTAGCTGCAGTAGAGAAGAGCAATTTTAGCTCTTCTCTAGAGGAGCAGGAACAGGACAACATACAGATGTAATGTGAACAGAGTCTGGAAAGAAGAGGAAAAAAAGAGCAGCTCAATCACACATCCCAGTGCTTAAGCACTGCAGCAAATAGTGCTGATGGAGCTGTGAGAGATGAGCTTTCACTTTCCCGTGGCAAATCCCTGTTTTAGCAACTGCAGGCAAAAAGGATCAAATATTTACCTTGGTATTTAACAAAATAAACTCAAATTCTAAAGCAGAAGACTTATTCATTTAAGGATATTATCACATCTGTCTGAAAGGTCAGGTACTGTTTAGCAATTTGAAACAGTTGTGCTGGAAGAGTTGAACAGCAGTGTGCCTGAGTAGATGACTGAGCGTATCGTGAGTGTCTACAGCACAAGTTGCAGAAGAAGTGAATGATGTAAATGTGCAATTACGGTGGATCAACCTAGGTACGGTTCTTTGTGATCAGATGTTTCCATTGTGTCTTTTTTCTAGATACCCCAATGCCCATTATTGAGACTACATTCAGTTCTGGTTGGTTTGGGGAAGATATTTTTTTTTTATTTACCATTAACATATTCCATCAGACTCCCAGCCCTGTATAACCTTGACTCAAGGCAGGATGGGTAATCACCTCTGGATGCGTTTCATGTGCCATACTGCTGATGTACAGAATTCTCTGTTGCAGCATATGAAAATGATTAATTCTTACTGAAATGTATATGTACTTCTATATTTTAGAGGGGGGGGGGAGACTACTGTCTTCCTTTTTTTTTTCTTTTTTTTTTTTCCGTCCTAACATAACATCTCACTATTGGATGCATTGGTGTTGTGTTTTCTCTGTCCCTGTCTGCTACATCAAAGTAAAATAGTCTCTGCTATTTCTTATCCTGGGGTTCTCTGGCAATTTTAACTAAACGCAGTTGAGATGGGTGTTTTTTACGTTAGTGCTTTCATTTGGAAAATATTCATTGTTGTAACATCAAAGTCAGTTTCATTTCTTGGAACTGGATGCAGACCAAATCATGTCAGAAGTAAGCTGGTTCCTGCCTATTTTTTTATTATTACTATTAGTCTGTCATTTTATTTCACAAGTGTCAATTGGCCAATCGCTCAACTGATGCCCTGTGAAGAAATCGGAGCCCTTTCTCATTGCACCACTACAGAGGCTATTGCAACTTTTAAGTGTTTAGAATGGTGGCAGTCAAGCAGTTTCACAGTTCCTTTCATATGTTGGAAGGCACTGGAAATCACTGGCTCCCCTGGGAATTAGAACAAAACTGTACTGATTTCTGCACAGTACTACTGTTGTAATGGGAAATCTGAAAGTTCTTTTCCCTGCCAGGCTCTCTTCTAGGTACAGAGGGACAGTTCTACCGTGCTACCAATTATAAAGGTTGACTTTTTTTAATTTTTTTTTTAAAGCACTTGTAACTTTGCAGACGAGGATTACCTAAAATCAATGTATAGGCAGTCCATTGCTAAACACCACGGGTCAGCACCTGCCAAGGGCGGCAAGGAGAAAGGAAATGAGAGATGTGGGAAGAAAGGAAGTGGAGAAGAGTGGGAGTCAATGGTGTAACTTATCACACTCTAATTAAAAAAAAAAAAAAAACACCTGAGAACTGTAATGATGTTATAAACTCATCTGAAAGCTGTCTTTTCACTTAAGATGAAATACAAGGAACGACGCGAGCGTCCTACTGAGCCCAGGGATGGCCGCCGTTTCCCTGGAGGAGGGATGTGAGTTTGGCACGTAGGGAGGGGTGTGATCCCACCCGCGGGCGCGGAGCGGGACAGAAGGCCCGGCCGCCCGGCGTGCAGTCCTGCCGAGCTCCGGCTACTCGGGGAAGAGTTACGCTGAGCCGCGTCTCAGAGCGTCGACGGGAGTCACGTACTCCGCGCGAAGCATTTAGGCGCTTAAGAGCTGGCACCAGGATTTCTGATAGAAAGCGCCTGGCTCTCCTCCCTCAGAACAACTGTTTCGCACGCAGGGGGGGCTTTTCTCAAACCCAGCCTTTTCCAATTCCTTTCTTCCCCTCCCTCGGCTCCCTCAAAACGGCGTTTCGCATAACGTTGGGCTCCCCTTTCCCAGCGGGCGGCCCCCCGAGATGCGCTGAGGCGGCGGCGCCGGCGGGCGTCGCTCCCCGCGCGTGCCGGGGGGCGGGGCGGGAACCGCCGCGCCGCTCGTTCCGCCCAGCCTCGTCCGCTCCGCGCGGCCAACCCCTCGGCGGGGCGGTGTCGGCGGAGGCCCGGCCCCCATCGGCGCGGCGCGTTCCGCCCCCTCCCCTCGCGCGCGCGCGCCGCATCCCGTTAGCGCTCGGGGCTCGGTCTCGCGATGCTGGCCCGTCGCCGCCGCCGCCATATTGTGACACTATTTTGATTTGGAGCGCAGCGAGCGGGGGGAGGGGGGGCCGGGAGCGACGCGGAGCCGCAGCGGTTCCAGCGGAGGACGGGAGCGGCGCCGCAGACACTCAGCCACCCCCGGCCTCCCCGCTTCTCCCGCCCGCGGCGACGGCGCGGACCCCCCCTCCCTTCCCCCTCCTCCTTCTCCTCGGCCGCCTCCTCCTCCTCCCTCCCCCCCGCGGCGGAACGGCGGCGGCGGGAGGCTGCGGAGCGGCGGCGGAGCGGCTCGGGTCGGCGGGGTCCCCCCTGCCGGGAGGCGGCGGCGCCGGTGGCGGCGGTAGTGGCGGCGGCTGCCGTGGTGGGGGAGGCGGCGGCGGAGGAGGAGGAGGCGGAGGAGGAGGAGGCGGAGAGGCGGCAGAAGGGTAAGGCAGACCCCGCCGAGGCGGGCCTGTCGGCGGCTCACCGGGGCCGGCTCCGCCGCGGGGCCGCTCCCCTCCCCGGGGGCTGCGGGGAGCGGCGCGGTGCGGCTCGGCCCGCAGGCCCGAGGCTCCGCGGCGGCCCCGTGCCCCGCGGCGAGGCCGGGGCGGGCCTCCGTGCGGGGAGGGGGCGGCCGGCACCCCGCATCCCGGCGGGCGGGGGGAGCACGGCCTCCCGGCGGAGGGGGGGGAGGGAGCGAGCGAGCCGCGGGGCGGCCGCGGGAGGTGGAAACTCTTCTTCCTTGGCGGGTGGGGAGGGATCGGCTCCGCGTGTCGCCCCCGCGTCTGCGGGAGCCCCGCGTGCGTGGCGGGGCGGCAGGTGACAGGTGCGCGGCTGCGGGGCGACGCTCCGCCATTTGGGGCTGAGCCGCGGGGGCTGCGGGCTCCGAGGCCTTATATAGTCCACCTCCGGTTTCCATTATTCAACTCGGTTTAATTGTTCGGAAGGAATTCTTGAAACGATTCTTGTAAGAGGGATTTGCAAGACGAGAGATGAGTCCGGTTGGCTTTTTCTCTTGTTTTGTCCCCCCGCGAGAGTTAGGAAGGCGGCGGGGAGGTGCGTAGCGCTCGGTCTCATTCATTGAGAGGCTGTGTCGGTGGTCTGAGCGCCCCGTCCCGTTCGCTGCTGGGCGGCCTTCGGGGCAGGGCCTCGTGTTCTTTGTGCTGGGCGGCTCGGCGGACCCTGCCCCGTGCCCGAGGCCCGGAGGTGTTTCCGTGCCGGTGACAGCAAGTACGTGCCTATAATCCCCAGAAACGCTTCCTTGCGAGGGGTGGATCTCAGGTTTGGTTTGCAGTCCGTAGTTTAAGGGTGTTTGATAAAGGTTGAAAAAAGCTCTGGCTGAGGCTCGTCTGTAGAGAGCTGAAAATGGTGTTGCACCATTTCATTGTACAGATATGTGAAAGATAAATGCTAAATCGTTCTTTGGGACTTCTGAACTTGTTTTCCATCATAACTGTAGACGCTGAAGTTGTGCTGCGTGTGCATCCAGTGGGGAGGGCTAGCTGCTGTATCAGCAGCGTGGCCATGATTTGGTGAAATTGGGAATTTTCAGTTTACCCAAAGATTTAATGAATAAGCAGGCATTTGCATTTTGTATCGATATCTCAATAATTTGTTCTTTATCTGTATTGTTGTAATTGGGCACGATCAAAACTCAAAATTCTGATCTTGGCAAGAGGGGAGTTCCACTGAGAGATTAGGAGAAATACGTGTCATCAGCCTCAGTAAGTTCTGCTCTGCAATTTAAATGAGACTTTAGTCAGTGTAACTGTTGAAGTTACTCACATATTAAGCTTTTGGAGACTCAGGGTAGACAGTACTTTGACCTGTGCTGTAGCTGAGCTAGTTGTCAGTTTCTTTCGTAAACTGGGAAGACCTGGGTTATTGTTTCTCATGCTGCTTCGTGGGAGTGCCTGCAGAAGGGGAGGGAGAGAAAAGCTGTTGGAGAGGAGGTACTTGGAGTTTGCGTAATCCCAATGTTGTGACTGAGAGATGCTTGATAGAGCATCCTTCCTATCATTACCTGCGTGGGCAGTGCCATCTTCTTGATATGCTACCTTTGCTCTTGTGAAATGTAAAGCATTTCCCATTCCAAGAGGAGTTAATGGGTTCTTCTGTCTTCCTTAAATACGTTAGTAGGAATAGACTTCTTGAAAATGGACATTCTTCCTATTGTAGTGTCTTGGTAGAAATTTCTCATCCAGTGACAGGATGGAAGAAAGCGGTAGTTTTGTGTTGGTTTTTTTTTTTTATCATGGCATTGCTTCGTAGACTGAGATGCTGTGTTGTTTCGTAAGGGTTTCATGAATAACTAGTACGCTCTTCAAGCCTTGTAGAATCAGACCTGTCATCTGTTGAAAAGATTATTTTCTGCAAACTTATATACTTTTTTTTTTTTTGCTAGGGAGCTTTAAGAGCTTTTGGCAAACTTTCTTTGTGAGAATGAGTACTTTGAAACATAAAACTAGATTGTTCTTCATCCTATGGCACGTTCCTCCCTCTTACTGTGATCTCTGGTTGGAAACACTGGAAGAAATAAGTTGGTCAGATGTGACCTCGAGTTTATAAAATGACTGTAAATTTAGGACTTGAGGGATCAGGCTGATCTTTTCTGAACTGTTGCAGGCGGAATGCTGAATGATGTTGCTGTTGGTGCTTTTACAGGAAATAGAACAAAAATTCCAGTGATTCAGAACTGGATTTTTTAAAGCTATACTCAAAACTCAAATATTTAAATGATTGAACCGAAAGTTAACTTTTTTTCCACTAATGTGTACAGTGATTTTGCATTTTTTTTCTCTTCAATTGCATAGTAGATTATCTCAACTGGAAAAGTATATACTTTGTAGTTCAAACAGGAGAAATAATGGTGACTGCTCCAAAACATCTTGAATGCTGATTAGCAAACTAATCCTGATGGGATTCCCCATACTTAAATTCAACTGTGAGTGAGAAAGCTGTCGGATTCACAGTTGGATGAAATTTTTGATTAAACTTATAATTGCAGTTGGAGGTTTCATTATAATGGTTGCTTCAATTTCTCCCTCTCTTAATTAGGCTTACCAGAAAAATCACTGTGATAAGGTTAATGCTGTCTCTAACAAAAATTTTTGTAGACTTTTTTTTAGAGTTGTGATTGAATGACTAACTTATTGTTAGTGAATTGATCAGCAAGCTCAAAGTTTTCTGAACAGTATACAGATGTATAGAGTTCCTTTTAGCTTTGTGTTGTGCTGCCTTTGGATTTTGGTGTTTCTCAATTAGTCAGATTCTGATGAATCCAAATAGCTGGACTTGATTAAAGTTGAGAGTTCTGTGTTGTGTCTACATGGGATCTGGTTATTCTTGGAACGCGTCTGTTGTAGAATGAAAAGATCTAAAGAGGTGCATTTAAGGTGAGTTAAATAGTTAATATTTTTAGAATGTTTAAGGTATCTTTTGGTGACAAGAAGTTGAGCATTATAGTAATGTGCTAAGTAGTTCTGTTTAAATTAGTATCTGGTAGAATTTTAGCAAAGAGAATTGTTTTCAAAACACCATATTTCTAGCAAATGCTGTGTATAGTCAAATATTATGCCATTAGGAAAATACTCCTTACTATTCTGAACAGAAAGATCAAATTTTACTGTGCTTAATGATGAGTGGTTTAAAGCTCATTCAAATCCTGCTTGTACTATGGGTGGCTATTAGGTTTTTTTCCTTTATTTAAATATCAGTGTTTTAGAATGGGTGTAAAACTTGTATTCCTTTTAGCATTTAGAAAGATGTTGACTTAGATGCACACAATATTTTGAAGACAAGAGAAAAACAACTTACATTTCTGTTATAGGTTGCATGTAGTAGTTCTTAAAACATTAAAGTCTGTACACGTTAGTCATTATATTGTTAGGTTTGCTAGAATTTACAGACAAGAAGAAGAACAAAGCTGCTATACATGCTCAGTACTTGTATGATGTTCTTAAGTCTGCCTTCAAATGTTTATCTAAAGCTTCTTTCAGATTTAATGCAGTGTGGTGTTACGTGTTACTGGTTGGGCTGCTGGGGCTGCCAGTGGGAAGACACATTTCCACGTGTTTTCTCCCCTCATCAAAGACACTCATTTGAGTTTCTTTTCTCTGCAGAGCTTCCAGTTCTCACGAAACCTGTAAAGGCCTTTTTTAATCTTTTGAGATTTTTACACCTCCTTTAAATTGTCTTTGAAATGGTCAAATGATGCAAATTGTTATTAAAAGGACAACTAGAACATGTAAAAACAATTTCTTTTAAGAAAACTTGCTTAGTTGTACATAGTAGAAAACAAAATCCTTGCAACTTGAGAACTCAGCATCAACTGATGTCACATTGAGAAGATGTTGAGATGCATCTATTTTCTGCAAAACTTTTCAGAGAAGAGGAGTTGCTGTTGACGGGATTGGACTTGAGTTTTGTGCAGGTGCTTCTGCACGCTTACTCCAAACCTTCATTTTTCACATGTTTTCACACTGTCTTTGATGCATGGACTACATTGGAAGCAATAAACTGGAGAAGTATAGTGATGCTGAGGACTATATAGAAATTGAATGGAAGAAATTTCAGACAATGCTCAGAAACAATAGAAGTGTTGCTCCAGACAAGTTGTTGACATGTTCTTAATATATATTTGTGTAGTGTATTATAAGCCATCTTTAATTTATTTTTCTAAAGACACAAATCTCGAGCAGTTATGTTTCCTTTAATCCTGTGCCTCAGTAAATTTTAAGCTTGTCAGCTAATTTCACCATGGGGCAAGGTCTTGGGGATTTTACATTTTAATAATATTTAACAGGAATGTTCAGGTTAATGGCTTCATTGAGTAGAAGGTCTCTTCAGAAGAAAGTTTTGCATGGATTTAGCACTTACCCATATTTAACCTGCCAGTTGGCCAACAAACAGCTGTCTTTGGGTTAAAAACTAGACATGATGTACTGTACTCCTTTTTTCAGTCACTAGTTAGAGGACGTGAGAGGTTAAGTACACTGTGGCTGGTGCATGGAAGAGAGGGGGTAAGATAATAGGCATCTGGGATAGAGGTGGAATGCGATTACTGGGAGCATGGCGGCATGGCTGCCTGCAGATCTGTGGGAAATGGGGCTGTGACCTGCTGTCTGTGGGACAGTTCCTTGAACAAGGGGGATAGCAGCATCTGCCAGTTTTGGTTTACTGAACAAAAACCGTGTTTTGTTAAATACCTAAAGAAGATGAAAGCTGAAGGAGGGGGGAAGTGATAGGTGAGGTAGCTAGGCAGACAGCTGGCCTGCTGATCTTGTGTTGCAGCAGTGGCACGCTCTTAATTGCAGTGTTTAAAAAAAAAAAAACCCTGAGAGTGAAGTGGCTGTTAGGTGTGTGGTGGTGATGTTACTTCCACTCTTGAAACCTCTTCTGTGCCTTTCTGTTTGTATGGCTCTGGCTCAACGCTTGACTGCGCTTACACCTGTCCTGGCACGCTGCATGTAGCAGCATGGGGCAAGAATGTGTGCCAGTGAGGGAGTAGTTGTGTAAGCTGCACAAGGAATACGTGTTATTCCCAACATGCTTTATATTGAAAGCATTGTTTCATTGCTACATCTCAGTTTATAGTGGAAATGACTTAGATGTTTGATGTTAATAGTTTCATTCATTCATGCCTGTGTGGGCTCTTGCCTGCCGTGGTATATTTAGTGTACTCCTAAGTGTAATAGATGCATCTGTGAAGTAGTATCAAATTATTTTAGTAACCCCAAAGTAATCTATTTTTTATTACACTTCCAAGTGAATATTTTACATAGCTCATTGAATCTTGAACCAAGTATTTTTCTTGTATTTTGTAGATAATGCTAGAAGAAATAGGTGAGAACACACTGGCAGGCTGATGAAATACCCACTTAACAGTAAACTTTTCAATTCTGTTCGCTGCAGCCTGTGTTCTGTTGGGTAAGAAGATGCTTTGCCTTTTTCATAGGTGGCTTTTGTGAAGATCAAGCATAAATACGTGATTAAGAAGTGATTATTAGAAAAATTCCTCATGGCTTTCAAACTTAGTGCTTCTTTTTTTTTTCCCCCCAAAGGAAAATTACAGTTGTATTTGCTTTTTAAAAACAAAGAAAACTCACTGTTGTTTGTTGATGTTTTACTTTTTCAGCAGTGCATGGTTTCAGCACCTAACCACTCCTCCAGGTATTACTACCTGTTTTTGATCAGATGCTTCGGAAGCTACAAGTAACAAGTACATCCAGAGAAATCATCTATTTTCCTGAAGCTATTTAGGAAAAAAAAAAAAAAAAAAAAAATTGGCTTTATACTTTATACTGAAGGTTAGAAATACAGGAAAGATTTTTCCCGTGTTTGTCCTAAGTGTGATTTCCCCAAGTGGAAAAAGTTATAAACAGTTTCACCTTCAGGGGAAAAAGCCCCTCACACTTCAAAGAAATGAAGTTATATAATACAGCATCTATTTGCATCCTTTGTCAATTCATGTTGTCTTTGAACCCTTAAGAAAGTCTCTACCTCCTCTACCCTTGCTGTACTGAGCATCTCTTTTTATAGTACTCTGATTTTACTGCATTCACAACTTTATTTTTTTCTTTTTAAAATCTCTGTCTATGCAGATTTTGTAGAGTGCAGAATTTACCTCCTCTAAGCACCATTTTACTCTCATCCTGTCATAACTGTATGTGATCTAGAGAAGAGTTGATCTGTTTGTTTGTATCCTTTCTTCACTCTTCCTTTCCCTTAGCAAATACATGATGTATACTTCACAATTCAAATATTAGTGCCTTCTTGTTTGTACTTCTCTTTGGCATTTCTTCTCACCTGTTCCAATCATTCTTTTTGGGAATTCATCTTCCTTCTTAAGAAAATAGTTCAGCACTTGTCATTTCTTTTTGGTTCTGTTTCTTCTTCAGCGTATCTGTTGCTAGGTTTGCCCATGCTCTGGTCAGGCTTTCTGGAGAGAAAAATAAAGTGTCATGAGTTCTGTACTTGGATTTCTTTCAATTCATTCATCTGCTTCAAATTGCTACTTTCCCTTTGTTGGACAAAGCATTTTTTGAAGGGGAATGGTAGGTTATTTTATTTTTAGAGAGCCTTCTTTAACAGGTTTAAGCAGTTGTGAATAACAGTGAGAATCTGCATGGACTCAGCAAAAGTGTGCTTAAGAGGCATTTTAGTTTGATAAGTACTGGTTGGCTTATGGAGAAGCTACTTGAGCTAAAATGTTCGTGTCTTTTTCCTCCCTTAAAAAAGTATGTTTGTCTGATTTTGGTAAAAGAGTATGGGGTTTGGTTTCTTTTGTTGTTGTTGGGTTTGTTTTCTTTTGTTTTCCTTGGACTGTGTTGTTTAAACTGTTCTGCTGAAATAGATGCCAGTACCAGATTATTGTATATCTTATTTATGCTTTGGTGTTGGCTAGACAGCTTGCCTTGGATTAGGATGTATTGTACAAGGCACTATATAAACATTTGTTAAGTCAGCCTCAGAAGAGTTTGCAGTCCCATAAATTAAATAGGTTTACCAATATACATATATCGAATTAAACAAAGACATTTAGCAAAGTATTTGTGTTAGCTTTCATTTGTTACTCTGTTGTTAGCTCTTCAGTGAGTTTAAACAGTGCATATCTTAAAGGGGGGGGGGGAAAAATGAAATAATCTGCTTGCTGCGGTATTATCTTTAATAGTGGTAATTCATTTTGCTGTTTTGACACATGACTTTTAAAATCTGTCTGAGTGATTCATGCAAAAGTTATGAAGTTAGTTAAGTAGAACCTCTCCGGCCTGTGTTCATTGGTAGCTGCTTAGGATAGAGGTAGGCGTATCAGAGCTGGGAGTTCTGTTGTGGCAGTGGCTCACATTTGTGCTGCCACACTCAGAGCTTCAGTCAGAATGAGAGAACTTCTTTGTAAATGAATACAAGTAAAACATTATTTTTGTATTTGAGTTAGGAGTTAACATAAAAGGGGTTCGTAAAGAATTAATACCAGATCCTCTACGTGAAGCACATCTTGGTGTTTCTTTCCCGTCCCTCAAGAAGTGCAGTACTTTTGGCATTCCTCTTTCATACTGTCTGGTAAAGGAGAAGAAAAATAAATTGTAAGCAGCAGGAGAGCAACTGCTATTCAGATTGGGGAAATTTCTGTTTTCTCCAGCCTCATGTTACTAGCAGGTAGTGTGCTGAGCAGCAAGGTTCAGAGAAAAGACCCGTTATTTGTTCCTTTTTCCTCTGCATAGGGCTGAAAACCCCTGTGGTTTCCACACTGAAAGGAAAACATCAGTTCTTCCATTAGTGCTTTCGTATAGTCACTTCAGATGAAAAAAATACCAATACTGTAATCTATTATCTTTGCTTTTCTGGTGAAGATAGGTCTTATCAAGGCTGTGAACAGTACCAACATATTTGCATTGTATTTGATGCATAAAGCATGAAATCCTTCCATAATATAGCAGTATGTCTGCAGGGATTGCCAGTGTAAATGCAGCTGTGTGTGCAAAATGATGGTTTTTCTGTAAGGGCACCTACTCCCCCAAGTGAAAGTTTTATTGATGCGAAATTAGCCTTCACTGCCACCAGAGAAGTGCTTTACCTCTTTTTCAGTATATCTGTGTAAATGGAAATACTCCTGGAATGTACAAAACAAAGTAGCCTCGAGTTAGCAGCTTTAAAGAAAAAAATGACAGTGCAGATGTTTTTGAGCATGTGGGCCAGTCTGAGAGTTTGCTGTGATGGAAAGATAGAAATTTATTTCACCAACACAAGCAGTTTGTCTTTGATATTGTTCACCTGTTTTTGAGCCTGGTCAGTCTGTGAACTGGAAGTTAGAAAACTAACCAAAGAAAAACTGATTGCTATTCACTTTTCTGGGTGATCTCATTGAATGAGCTGCTAGATCAGTTCAGCAGCCTCCTGTAACTTCATGCTGAAGGTGATGTTTCAGCATGTGCAGTTGCCATCCTTTCCCTTTCATTCACTGATGTGGTGTGTAATATAATACCACCAATACTTTTCTCTGCGCAGCCAACGTATGGAATAAAAAGGCATAAAGAGTTCTTGAAACCTGTGTTGCTGATGATCAAAGACCTAGAGTTTCATGAGAGACGAAGAGTAGTGTTATAATAAGCAAGTAGTAAGACCAGTTCAAGAAGCCACTTCTGCCAGCCTGTGGCCGTGCAGCTGTTCATGGGGTTACCAACTGAATCACTGAAACATGGTGGAGGTGAGAAGCTATTCCTTGAAGCAGGACAGGAGCTCCTTGAGCTCACTTCACCAACAGAACACACATACAGATTCTGGCAATGAGATCTTCACCAGTGATCTGTGTGAGTGAAAGATGTTAACAGTGATTTTTGTCATGTTGTTATCTGGAGATAATTTAGGAATCTCAAACATTTAAACACGTGTATTTTAATTAGCGCACTTTAAGTGATGGTATCTGTAAGAGCCCTAGCACTCTCCTCTTTCCCAGTAAGAATGGCTAGGTTTTTCTGAGGCCTTTAGTCTTTAAATGTTGTAGCTTTGTCTTATTATTTTATTTGTGATAAAATCTTTTTTTTGTGAGTTTTGTCTCAAGTGAATTGCGGGTGACAGAGAGTATCCTAAAGTCAAAGTACCACCTAATGGTGTTAGCAGAGTTGATGGAGCTACAGGCTTCCTTCCTGTTGAAAGTGGCCAAAAGACCAGGCCAAACTGTAGCTTGTGTTTCTGCAACGTAGAGCCAATGGCAACTCTGCGGAATGTTTTTTCCACTCTCTGTCGATGAGCAGGGAGCTTCTTGCCAACGCAAATGAGATCTTGAGACCTGTAACTTGACTCAACATAATATAGTTAATACTGAAAAAAATACTTTAGCTAAAAAAATATCCAGCATTGTACTAGTATAGGATTTTGTTAATTATTTTTTTTTTCTGGTTTGGAGCTTTTAGGGGAGTATATTAGAACAAAATAATATTTCAGCTTTTTCCTGGTGTCTTCAAGCTTCTGCCTCTGCAGTAAGGCAAATCATCACCTTTTGCTGGCCTGTCAATGAATGTTGCAGAATGCCTACAACTTCTCAGGCTGTCAAAATTCACTGACTCCAAAAGTGCTTTCTCATTGCTCATTTTATTACTGCTGTTCAACAACTCTGTCTTGAGCTGTTTTGTTTTCTGGTGTAGATGTATTGACTAGGTAACATTTCAAATACATTTCAGAGAAGCCTAGCAGTAGTGCAACATCTGAACTTAGGAATTTATCGTCACTGTTTCTGAATCTTGTGTGAGAATGAAGCTACGTGTAATTAGGAGAAATAATGCTTATTTTTATATTCATTTATGGGGAAAGCATACTTTTATCTCAAAATTAAAGAGTAGAAGTTTTCTTCATACCTTTGTTCTTGCCAGCTCTTATGAAAAGTCCACATCTGTGTTTTTAAATTATCCCAGCCTGTAAACCACAGCTTAATGTTTTTGCAGGACAAACAGAAAATTGGAATGGGTGAAAAATTGAATTCTTCTCCAATACAGATTTAAGTGTAGTAGTTAGAAATCCCTTACCACTTAATCTGTATATTTTTCATCTCAGTTTTCAAAAGTCAGTCTGTTTTCATTGCCAGGCCTCATATCTTTATTGCAAATGTAAGAAATATATTAATATGTGTACATTCTGAAGAGCTATCTAGATTGACAGCCTTACTTTTTTTCCACATGTGTTTGTTTCATATATTTTTATAAAATAGATTTCAGCTTAGCTTCCTGAAAATACCCGATAACTTTTTATATTTGTGCTTAGAAGAATAAGCTGAAAGACCGAGTCTTAGCAGAGTGCCAGTTCTTCTTATTTGTATGTACTTTGACATTTTCAGTGTTTAACCACAATTGCAAGGAGACGGAGCTAATTTCTTAGTTAAGGACTGTATGGTAATGTAATATTTAGAGAACACAGATAAATGTCCAATCTCCATGGGATGGTATAATAAAGGGATAATAATAAATAGTAAAGTGGGAAATTCATTTTTAGAATTATTTACAAGTTAATGTTTGCCCTTTTACTGATTAGTTAAACTATTAGCTTTTTCGTATGTCAGTTTCAGAAAGCAGCTCTCCTCTATTTTTGCTGCTTGATTGTAGTGTAAACTTGATTTGTTACTTTTAAAGTAGTCATTTCTTCTTTTTTTTTTCTGCCCACAGTTTGCCAAAAAGAACTTGGAATAGTAATAAACCAGGGACAGAATCTTAGCTGCAAATGCTCTGATTTTTTTTTTTTTTTTTTTTTTTTTTTGAGGGAGTGTTATTTTTTGAGGGGGGGTGTTTTTTAGTGTTATGTAAATCTTGTCACTAATGCAGGAGTCTATTTTCTTCCCAGGCGGCATGACAAAAAGTGGAGGACCTTAAAAGGGTAGAAGCTTTTTTCTCACCCTTCACTGAGGCATCTTCTCTATTCTTTCTTCACTCCCAACTATTACTTTCCTCATCTGCCTTTTTCAGAGCAGGATATTTTTAATTTTTTTTTCCTTTTGAGTATCTCGTCATCTTGTTAGTCTGTATCTGGTGTTGAGACCTTTATAAGGAGATACTGTTAAATATGAAAAAAGGTGGCAAATAGTTTAATTTGTGAAAGGATCGGTGTCCATTTTTAAAGGTTGTAACAGCAGGAAGCAGTGCCTATTGAGAAGCCTTCAGTTCTGTTCTTCCTAGTTTTCCCCATCCCATGTTAATGTCCTCTTCCCAAATCCTATGTGGAATGCAGTACAGGAAAAAAAGAAAAGTATTAATCCTTTACATGACATCAAATACAATAATCACTTCTTTCTTTCCTTAATGGAAGCTTAGAGAAAAATTAGCATTTTTCTTTTCTTTGAAGAAAATTTGTAGTGGGAAACTGTATAGGGGGGAAAAAAATACCGTGATTCCTGGGTAGAAAATGTGTATTTTTTCCTCTACAGAAGGTAAGTATGGAAGAATAACTGGGAGCTAGAGGTACTGCTGTTTAGAGATGTATGTATCTTTTGAAGAAACACAGCAGGAAAAATAAGGTATTTTGTTGACATCAGATGTATTTCTACTTGACTCTTCCTTGCTACTGTCTATCACTTTATCTTCATGTAAGGTTGTTTTCATTATTGTTTGTTGTTGCTGTTTTTTCCCAGGTCGATGTGGGTTTTCTTATTATTTTTGAAAAACTACTCTGAAATTGACAAAAAATAAGTGGAAATGAGGCTCCTTCCAAGTGGTGCATCAGAGGCTGGTTTTATCTTTGTATATGTTACTTTGGGAACTAACAGAGGAGAAAGCGAAGTTTCATGACCAGCCTCCTTCCTTTCTTTCCACTTTCCCTGGCAGCTGTTCTGTGAAAGAAATCATCTCTTGTCCTAGGACCTTCTGCCAGTGCAGTTTTCCAGGTGAAGATTAAACCTGAGCTCTGTTAACCTAAAACTACTGCAACATTGCTGCGGGCTGCTTCCTAGAATGAGCACCCTTCCTATCCAAGGGCCTAGCTTCCTCTCTTGGAGAAGAGACAGAAAAGTGGACTTCTGAGTCCACATTCTTCTTTACAGCATTGTGTTTAATAGCTGAAGAGTTTTTTTCCTTACCACTTGCAGCTTCCCACTTAAGGGTGTCATACCAACCTTGCTGAAACTTCTCAGCTCGCTCTCACTTTGTGTGACAGTTTTAACACTGTTGTTAAAACACAGCCAAATTTATCTTGTGTAGTTGGACTAGATGTTTTGCTTCCTCAGTGCTTATTCTTGTGATAAAGAAACATAAAATTAGAGGAGTCTCCTCTACAACACTACATTGCTAAAAGAGGGCTTTCTTTCCCTCTTCCAAAATTATTCTCAGGAAAACGTAAGAGTGTGATTTATAAATCTGACTTGGCTCAGCCCCTTTCCTTGTGTTGGCACTGGCATTTGTCTGACTCAAAGCTAATCTAGCAGAAAATTAACCCTCCTTTTTCTTTGTTTCTGGTTTTGCTCCCTGAGCAGGCTAGCGGCAGGATCAGATGCATGCCAGCCTTGGCTCAGATCACAGAAGGGAGAGGGGGTGTGCCTGACTGGGAGTGGGAGGAAAGACAGTGGCGGTATTGAATTTGTGTTCTAAGAAGTGCCTGAAGGACCTAGCCATGCTACCATTGAAATGTCACCAGTAAATGAAGGATTAGTAAACAGGTCGAGTCCCTGACTGAGATGCAGAAATTAATTTGCCAGAGTCTGGCTTTTAGCAGTTTTTTACCCAATTTTTTACCCACATACTGGCTTTACAAGTGATAATGTTTCTCATCAGCTACATAAATTGAGTTCTGTAAAAAGGGAAAGAAGGAAAAAGAAAATGGGACAGAAAATATTCAACCAGCTGCAGCATCCCAGAATTAAAAATACTCCTGTTATGTAATCCTTTGTAGTCCTTGAACAGAAGAGAAAAGTAATAAGGGTTGCTGTGAAATTAAATCTTAAAGTTCATGAAAGAAACTGGGATGATTCTCAAGGTTTGTCTTCAGAGCCAGTGGTAAGGAATCAGAAGTTGTGTTGTCGGAGAAGTGTTGCTGAGGGAAGAGAAGTTGGAGATGATGAGACTTAGCTGATTAGTTATCTGATTCCATGCCCACTGATCCAGTTACTTCAGACCTTTCATTCTGCTTGCAGCTACTTCTGTGGAAAATAGGGCCTAGGACACTCTCTTCTCTACCTAAGTGTCTTGCAGTGGGCATATGTTTTACTCTTTGTACTGTTCAGTAGTAATAGACGATTGCGAAAGGTGCTAGTGTTTTGAAAATGTACTTCTAAGCAGTGGGTGGATTTTTGTTCCTTGCTCATTAGCCTCTTTCTGCCTCCCCGCCTCTCAGCTGATCAAATTATTCTGGAAAGGGAGTTAACAGAGAGAGACTGCACCACTCTGGAGGCTGTAGGACAAGGGGTTAGCAGTCCTAAGTCAGACTTGCCAGCCTAGCAAGGTAACCAAGCATTTTCCTTTAGTAATTGTAGTTATTTTCTGAGGAAAGGATGGGTAAAGTAAAGGAGCAATGCACAGAACTGAAGATACACTCTGTTTTTAGACTGCTGGATTTGCCTCTTAATCATGCTCTTCATTATTACATTATATCTTTGCTGTTCACAAAATGTGTTTTTGAATAAACCTCTTGCATGAGAATTTCCCCCAAGTCCTTAAAATAACCAAGAATGTTTGTTCTCAGTAGTACTTTGCTTGTACTCTGCTGTAACAAGAGAAACTGCTTGTTTCAGAAACACTCATCGCTTTAGCTAGTCATTCTTAAAGTTTTACAAGCATTTTCTCTCTCAAAAAAAACAAACAAACAAACAAAAAAACCCACCTTTACCTTTCAAAAAGAAATAATTTTCTCTGACTTACACTCTTCTGTTTGATACAGCTTCTGTCTGTAACATGTAATTATTTTGCATGGTGTATTTTAATAGATATGTGAAACACTTCAATAGGCTGATGGTGTTTTTCTTCTGGAGTGAAGAAGTGTTATTGTCTGTAATGGAACGCTTTAATTGCCATCAGTATTTAGTTTTACTTTTCAAAGAAGCCCGAAGTGTTTGTAAGGAATAATTTTTTTCTTTTTTATTTTTTCACTTTCCCTCCAGCTGTTAGGGATAGTGATGCTCTAAGCATCTGTTAAGGGATTATGATTATGATTTTCAGTTATTTGCTTTATGATTAGACAGATGTGTTGGTAACATAATAAAATTGTTTGGTTGTTCCAAACATGTTTGTACTTTTAACATTGTGTAAGTAGAACAGACATTTGCTTTTATCATCATTAAAGCACGTGGCAAGTAGGGGCGTAGGTTTTGTAACTGAGGTAAGTCTTCTCTGATAGTCAGTTCTGAGGCTCGGAGGCTTTTGAGTTATAATCATGTTTACTTTTTTTTTTTTGCTGTTTTTTTTCTTTCTTGCAGCTCACTTCCCTGGGCCAAGAGAATGAAATTTAAAATGTCACAGACTGCTGGAGTTAAAGGGGGAGAATGTGAGCTTTGAGTCTTAAAGCCGTATGTTTTGGAGTAGATAGCAGTGTTAGCAGAGGAGCCAGTGAAATTATCTTTCAGAAGCGGAGGAGTTTCCAAAAACTGGATTAGTGAGACGTGTAGGCACATTGGTCTGTCAGTGTGGGGGACCTAGTATTTTTTACCTTTCCCGGGCTGGCAACAGTGTACCCCTTACACACTATGAAAACTTTTAGGTTACAATGCTCTTGCTGTTTACTGCTTGAGGATCTTTCTTCTCTCTTCTGATCTTTCCGGCATATCCCACAAGAAAATATGTATTTTAGTCTTTCTATATGTGTTCTTAAACCTTTTTCATCTAGCCTATAGTGGCAGCTTTGTTTCAGACAACATCTGTTGCTGTTGGTGTTTTGCTGATTGCAGCAAGTGGAAATTCTGTTATGATCTGAAAGTGAAATTTCTGGTTGTGGTTGCTATTTAGCAGATGACTTGAGTGGGGGAAGAAGGGATGTAGAGTAATTCAAGTGCTGGTTTCTGAATATATTTATTCTGTGATTTCTGAGTGTGGTTTTTTTTTTTTTGTTACCGGTAGGATGTGTGTGAAGAAGTGAGAGGAGCCAGTAGCAAAGAAAACATAGTACCAACTCCAGTGTTTTTTTAAATCATTTCCATGATGTTTGCTATTCTTGAAGCCTCAGTGCTTAAGTCAGATCATCATGTCAGTTTTGGAATGTTCTTAAAGCAGAAGATTATGTACTTCAAGGCTAAAGAATAATGTCTGCTGAAATAATTCAGGGTTACACATTTGGAGAGTTGTTGTTTGTTGGTTTGTTTATGTTTATGAAAAGGATGTTTCCTAGATCAGTCTTTTACCTAAGAAACATTAGATGTTGAATGCTTTTCTTTCTTAAAGAGGTTAATTCCCTTTCAAGCCTTTCTGTTTGATAAAATTGTCAGGTAGAATAACATTACTGCTGAATGCGAAACAAAGTCTGCTCAGAGTGCTAAGCTTCTTGAGTGGTTTTACTGTCTTTTTACATTGTCAGACAGAGGTTGTGTGGAGCCTTGCATCTTGCTTCATATTTCAGAATTTCCCAAACTAAACTCTAGTGTTTTATCTGCTCCATTGAAGAGCATAGCTCTGATAAGAATTTTTTCACTCTTTCTTAGCTGAAGCTTTTCAGAGCTCATTTTTAGGTTTTTACAGTAATTGTTCTTGATGGTTTTTTTGGTAACAGTTTCATGGTTCACCATAACTGAAACTGTGAACACTTCAGGTCAGTTTCATGCTGGCGATGACATTGGATTAACTGTAAGTTTTGTAAAATGACACTTGTAAAGTAAGACGAGCTGAGAATGTAGTATTCTGAAGTGTTTTCATGACTGAATGGCAAAATACCAGTCTGAGCAAAAGTGTCACCATTGGAATTTTGCTACCATGCTTGAGACTCTTCTTTTTGTAAAGTACCATAAACCTTTTCAATTCAGGTTACTTGATATGCTTTGTTCATGCTTCGTTATTTGGATAGTATTTTTTTCCATGTTGGTGTAGGCCTGTTCTGCGAGTGTGTTCATGGAGTAACTTACATTTGGGCCAACTTAATCTTAGTCTCTTTATCTTAGGTTCTACTATGGAAGATTTAGTTCAGGTTTTAGGAATACTAATGGAATGATGAATCACAAGATTGTTTAGGCTGGAGGGGACTTCTAGAGGTCATGTGGTCCAATCTCCCTCCTCAAGTAGGACCACACAGTTTCTTTTAACATGTATATCTTGCATATAGTAAGATATTTTTTGAAGATTGCTTGTTTATAACTATCAACACATTATGTAATTGCTAGTGCTCAGTCGTTCTTCTTGTTCACATAATTGGAAATAAGTGCCAATCTAATGACTCTTTCCTTTTAACAGAGGAGATGCATTTCCAGCCAGTACTCGTCCCTTACATGTATGCTTATATTGGCACTTCCTAGGTCCCTCCTGTCGGCAGTTAGATTTGCTGCACAGTGATTCAGCCTCTTTCACCAGTGCAGCTAGTATCTGTACCTTTCCCCGTTACCTCTCAACCCAATACTGCCAGTATCTACTATGCTAGTTAAATCAGTGGCCTCTCTGAATCATAGAATCACCAAGGTTGGAAAATCCCATAAGCAGGAGAACCAAAGAAGAGTTAAACGTAGAGGAAAAGGAAGAGTAAGGCCTCAAGACATCTTCCTATAGGTGGCAGCACCAACTTGTTGTACAGGGTCAAATTGGTTGATATGGAAAAGTAGGAATAGATATGTGATAAACATAGATTAAGAAATTTCATTCAGCATGGCTTTTAATAAAAAGTGTCCTGTTAAAGGATTTTTCTCAGAACTCAGCCTGTCAAAGCTGTTGTGAGATGCACAACACTCAATTTGAGGATATTTACCAAAACAGTTCTGTAAAATAATTTAGAAAGAAATCTCTGCGAGTGTCAGCTGTTGTTTACTGTACTACCTGTTGTAGGATCTTCTGAGAAGGCAGATAAATGTAGGTGCATCTAGGTAACCATAATGATGTGGTAGGATTTAAACAAGAGGAAACACAATTCTAAACAGTGTTCTGGGTTTTTTGTGCATGAGCAGGTAATACTCACTTTGGGTGTGTGGGGAAGTCAACATTCATGACTCTTCCCTGATCTATTACAAACAAGATCGTTGCTCATGATCCATTTCTAGGAAGTGCCTCTGCCCAACAATGACAAGAAAAAATGCAGTCTATTTCTGGTAATCATTAATTCTGAAGAATTTTAATAATACTCAGTAATTATTCATCGGAGGAAGTGATAAAAGTCAGACTTGGCCGTTCAAATGCTTAAATTGAAAATGCATCAATGTTGTTTAAAAGGTCTACTAGAGTTATTAATTTTTAACTCAGGCAAGTATGAAGCATGTGTGTGCAAATAAGATTGGAACTTACCTAATTGACTTGCATAATTCCCAAAATTTTTTACTTTTTTTTGTTCTAAATAAGAACATGCATTTACTTTCAAGTATTAACCTCAATCCTTTTAAAAGAAAGAAAATAATGTGCCAGAGATGATGCTTTTGATCATGGCCAAAGCATAGACATTAACTTGGGCTCTCTGTGGTTTGCACAGGTGCTGTTACAACTTTAGTTGCTTTTGACTGGAAGCCTCCTTCATATAATGGTGAGCTCTAGGAGGTTGTATGCCAATAACTTTTGTCCAGCAGAGCTGAAAACACCTGCATCAGAATGCAGGATTCATACTTCTTTGTGGCCTTGTAAATCTGTTTATTCAAGAGCTCCTTTGGACTGTAAAACCTGAGAAATAAGGAAGATCACTGAAGGAAAGACTTGTCCTACTGTTGCTGAAGGTAAAACCTTAACAAGGAGATAATGTGCAGCCCTTATATATACAGGGTGCCTAGTATTAGATAAGCTGTTTTTTCTTAGTTATCTAGTTTATTATAACACAAAAGTGTTCTCACATATAAAGGTGCTGCAGATAGATGTTATGATCTTAGCTTTCACCTTATTTTCTACTCTTTTTCCACTGCTCAAGATTTATTAAAGAGGACAAATGCAGTAGAATGTTGCCAGCTTGTGTGAAGGGCAGAGATTGAGCACTGATTATTGTGTGTGAACAGACAGTAAATGATAGAATACACTTGTTCTTCAACAGTAACAGGGAACAGTGATTTGTTGGTTATATTTTTTTGAACTTCTATTTTTTAAAACTGAGAATTCTGTGAGAATTCCCTATAGCTCTTGCACAGTATCGCCTGAAATATTGCCTGGGCAGCCTGATCCAGTGGTTGGCAGCCCTGCCCACAGCAGGGAGGTTGAAGTTAGATGATCTTTGAGATCCTTTTCAACCCAGGCCATTCTGTGATTCTGAGTCTATGAAATATAGGTATAAGCCTTCTGCTGTTTTTTTTTTTTTAATATGTTTGTGAGGTGGTATTCTTCTCTTTTATTCTGCACTGTTTGTATAATGTACTTACTCAGGGAACACCAAAACATTTAAAGACCAAGGGTGTAGTTTCATGAGCATTTCTTTCCATGTCAACATTGGCATGAGCCACGCTGACCTTAACTGCTTATTCCTGCCTTGCCCCTCAGTTGCACTAGTGTAACTGTTCCAGGTGGCTGTGCAGCAAAGCAGATTGTGGAATTTACCATCAGAAAAATATTATTTTTAACCTGGATCGATTCCCTGACCGGTCTCACTGCTCAGCTGCACAAACAGTTGTGCCAGCACAGCTGAGAGATGAGGACTGCATAAGCTGGTGCTGCAGTGAAACAAAAGTGCTTGTGAAACTACAGCCTATGGCTCAGGCTGAGTATTGTAGGTGTTTTGCTGGTACGACTAGACTGCATTGTCAAAACACACCTCGTACAGATGCGGCTTTCATCAGTGCAGCGTATTCTGGTTGCTCGCACACTTTGGTATTGTCAAAATATGTATACATCACTTCAGAAAGTGTATGTTAATTCTGTACAACGTGCTTTACATAAACAATTTTGAACCACTGTAGATTTTCAGAAGGTGAAAGAAGTATCAAGCCAAGGCAGTCTTACTTGCTGCCTACTTGGAGTACGTGTAATGTTGAGTTCATGATTTCCATCTTTAACTACATTGTTACTCCTCGAGATGACAAAATGAGATTCTTACAAGAAATGCAAGTGTCACTTCCTGAGTAGATGCCAAGAGAAGCTAAAACTTCTGAAAACATTTAAGGTTGCAGAAGATAACATGGATTTTCTTAAGAATTACATTTGTGTCAGTGTATTTGCAAAGGAGATTATATATTTTTGGGTTTCTTCCAACCACATTTGACTAGTATTGTAAAATTGATTTTTTGTTCTGTAAATAGAGTATTTTATGATTTATTCCCTTAACTATTGAAGCTCATATGTCTATAAAACACAATTTTATTGATCGTAGTTGGTAGGCAGTGTTTGGAATGCCTTATGCCCAAGTTTACTTCCTACTATCAGCCTGGAATAGACTCTGTACTACTTAAATAACAGTGAGAAATCTTTGGTTTTAAACCAAAATATTTTCCTAAGTAGTTCTATAAAACATTGATTATAATCATGTTGAAGTTGAGCAATTATAAATCAATTGAAAAATTTAAGTTGATATTACAGTAGAAATCTGTGTGTATTCCTTTAAGAGTTTATTATTGGAGCTTTTTCTAATTCTGCAAAGTTTAAGGTTTCATTTAAAAAAGAAAAAAATGGGGAAGAAAGCAGCTCTGAACCTTCTACATTTTGCGGCTTGGAGAGGAAATACAAATCTGTTCTTTGTAGACAGTGTTTTTGCTGATTCTTTGTAGCTTTCCTAAGCACTGAAGCAAAATTTTAATATGTGGGTAAAATTACTGATCTGCACAAGAGTGAATTTGCTAAAATCACTGATATTTGAGAAAGTTATGCAATATTTCAGAAACTATAAAGAAAACTCAAGTGGTAATTTTTTCAAAAGATGGAAAAAGGCATATGGGTGATCAGCTACTTTCACTGGAATAGTAATTTCCCTTGGAATCTGTAAGAATGCTTCTAGCTTCTAGTGTAAGAGTGTCATCTTTGATAGAATTTTAAGAGTTAATGGGAAGAAGAACTTGCTTTTGATTCTTTTCTGGTATAAAGTAAGAAACAAGGCATGTTTCTCAAAAGGCAAGTCTCAATTATTGTTACAGAGTTGGTCTCAAGTAATTATTAACTGTATAGATGATTAAATTAGTCTTCCCTAGGAACCATTACATTGTGGATGTGATACATTTAAACAGACTGTTTTGTGTATTAGTTTTGGTATTAACCCTGACCTAGAAGCATTTCATAACTCTATTCAAAATTTATGTGATTGAAATGTTCAGGTGGTGGATTCTGGTTCTTCACTGCGCTGATTTGTTTTGTTTCTGAAAGATGTGGGTCTGCGGATGTGCCTCTTGGGTTGATGTTATTTGTATTTATTTCTTTACTTGACTGGAGCAATCAATCTTGTTCTGCTGGTAAATTAGGGTTGAGTTCACTCTAGCTGAAACAGTGAAGCAAGTGGAAATACTTCAGATCATTTTAATATTGTGAAATGACATGTCTTCAGGCTTACTAATTTTATTTGTGGTAATGTGTTGCATTACAATATATTCAGTGGATTCTGTGTGAGACTTACTTAGCATTTTATTTTCTTAGTTGAATGCTGCCTGTAGACAGTCACTAACCTCTCTTCTAGGGCGTAAAATTAGTTGTGTTAAAAGCTATGTAGCTCTCATTAATGTAAATAGGTGCAGTGTGGCCAGAATTCCAGCTGCAATGCCTTGGAAATTTCTCCAGATGTGATTTTGTTTTACTGTTAACTCAGCTGATGTGCAGGAGTTTCTGCCTCCTGCTATTTATGGAGTCTTATTGCAGGCTGATTTACAAAAACAAACAAAAAAACAACCCAGTGCTGCTGTATCTATCCCACGTGGCTCCCAATGGAATAGTTAAGATGTCTAGGCCAGTGTCATTAATGCTATTACATAATAATGAGAGCTCTGATCATCAGCAAACTGAGCAAGATTCCAGGGATGCCTGGAGTTTGATGCTGTTTGATTCCTTCTAGGACCCAGTCATTAGTTACTGTTAGGATATATTACACACACAGGCAGACATTTCCATTGATTCCTTATGTAGATAGATCACTGACTTTCTACCTTACCCTTAGAGCTCTGTTCAGCTGCAAACTATCAAAGCCCAGAGAAGATCTGCTCTTCCAACTTGATTTCATTGGCTGTTGTCTTTCCTTTGCAAAGGATTTTTCATGTACTGACCAAAAACGATTGCTTATCTGCCTATTTCAAGACTAACTGACAGGCTTTCAGTCGTCTGTAGGATAAAAGGAACTACAGCAGCTTAAAACGGTTAATTGTTGGGGTTTTTTTCCTCATAAGGAATTTAATGTACCACCTCATTTAAAATAAGTAGCTATTCATTTGCAACATGGTGGTAACTTTTATTTAGTGGGAAAAGTATAACAGTTTCCACTCCTTATTGGAAACAAGCTGCATTTCTGGGCAGTTTGAAGAGGGGTTAAAAATTGTGTGAAATGTTTTGTCTTTTCTTAGTTTCATAACAACTGAGTCCTTTTGGTATCTAAATGCTTTTTAGTGTACAAGACTTTCTGATCTCTTAACCAGTAGATGGCTATTATGTGTTTATTCACAAAGGCAGGGCAAGAGCAGTCAGCTGCTGTGATCAGAGTCGTTGTGGGTCACACACCAAAGGGCTTGATAGTTGCTGTTTTGTTGTGTTGATTTTGTTTAAACTGGCATCTAAAACTTTCCTACACTGAAAAACATTGTTAGCAGTGGGTTTGATTTTTGGCATTAAGAAGTTTGGCATTTTTAAATTTGAATTACAGATATTTAAATGGATTCTCCAGTGTCTACAGAGGACGTTTGTCTGTGCTGGAAAGAAATAGGTCCTATTCAAATGGAGCTAAATTCTGGTGAAACAAGCCATCTAGCCAATGGAGAGGCATCTAGAAGTCTTTGGTAATAAAAAAAATAGTTGGGGTTCACATAAGTTACTTATTAAGTTTCTACATTTAATCCAGCAGTGGTACATAAATAATTGGTATGAAGGTTTGGATTGGAAACTGGTACAGTGTTACAAAATGCATCCGGGCCTGTAACTTTCCTGTTTTTTCGTATCATATTCAGCTCCTCAGCTTTTGTTTTTCTCTTTGTATGTTTTTTTTCTATTCCAAGTTCTTAAGTAGGTAGCTGTCAAACTGAAAGCTCTTCTCCAGATTCTGCAGGTTTCTTGTGTGTTCCCAAAATTATCAGAATGTGTTCAAATGTTGAAGTATTGCACATGTAAAAGTTGAGAACAGTATGTCTCTACTATAATCATTATTGTTCTTTTAGGTAACTGCTTTTATCTAGAATACAGTTCCTGATGCAAAAAAGCCTCAAGTTAACCTGATAAAAAGGCATATTTCAAACAGCAGCTGTGATTCTAAACTGACTTCAGAGAACCTCCCAGTATGTCAGTCTTCTCAGAGTGTAGGCAAAAAGTGCTTTACAGATTGTACATAAAAAGAGCCTGCATGTTGTAGGATGTGATTATCTCCTCTATTCAATGTGAGATGCATCTGAAAGACTCTCTTGAGCCTGTAGTTGCCAGAGATGCCAAAAAAACGAGAACATATTTTGTTGAGGGCTGTGAAGACATTTAGTGAGATATAAGGAGAGGCTGAGGGAATGCAGTTTCTGAAGAAAGTGCTCAAGGTGGATTTATGTAGAGTCTTAAGATAACTTAATGGGAATCACAGGCGAGATTGGAAGCAATCTCCTTCTCAGAAGTGGTAAGCATAAGTACAGAAGCAACAAGGGAAATCCCAGTTACATACAAGGAATAAACTCCTCTGTGAGAGTGATTAGATACTAAAAGGAGATTTCCCAGAGAGCTAATGAAATCTCCATCTTTGGGAGTTTTCAGAATTTGATTAGCCACAGTCCTGAGCACCTAATTTAAACTTTTAGATTAACCTTGCTTTGGCTGGGTGTTCAGATTAGTTGACAAAAATTCCTTCCATGCAACTTTTTCTTTTAGAAAATATTTCAGATCAATACTGTATTATCAGGGGGTACTGTTGGAGATTGCAACTATGTAAGATTGCTTTGTCTCAAATAATCTGTTTGAGACTGCAAGTCAGGAGCTTCCTACCGCATGTTTTCATATGTTTCTTAGAATTGTGGGGGTTGAGTATTGGTTTTGTCAATCTTCACTCTTACGCATCTGTTCTATTTGCAGAATTGGTTTATTATGCAATTCCCAAAGTAGTTAATATTCACATTATGTTGTTGTAGCAGCTGAAATTGGATCAATGTTAATATATTATACAGTTCATAACTCACTATTCAGATCTACCTTTTGGTTTATTCAGACTTACGAGGTCTCTTATTTAAATTCTTAATGAGTCTTGGATAGCTGGTGTGATTTATGTCAGCCTTTTTCACTGTTCCTCTCAGGTTAGCAGCGACATTTTTGGTTTCCAATTAACACTTCCATAATTTTGTGTGCTCAGATCTTCCAGTGTGCCCAGCTATCTGCTGGATGTAATAAAGGCAATGTACCCAAGATGTGTTGGGCTCACGCAACAGTTCATTGCTGCTGATGCATAAGGGATAATCCAGGAAAAGAAGTGTATGTTCCAGATTGGTAAGTGAGTTGGTCCAGAGAAAAGGCCAGCAAATATCATGGCGAAAGCAAGAGAGATAGTGGAACCACAGTGTCAGAGCAGAATGGATAGAGAAAGAGTTGTTCTCTTTGCTGAAGCTTTCAGTCTTCTCAGTTTTTCTATACAGTTTCACTCTAAGATTCAGAGTGCTTCTTTAGTAATGGAGTATGCAAAGCTGGGTATTACTGCTGGGTAATTAAATAACTAATAATAAATAACTGCAGATACTGCATATCATAGGAGATCTCATGTCTTCTCATAAGGGAAGTCAATTTATGATCTCATCTTCACAGTAAATTCTGATAGTGAACTCAAGTATTCCTCGTAAGTGATCTGCAAGCTGAAGCTGGAAAGAACAAAATCACCTCAAGATGGTGGTTCTTTAGGAGTTGGCTGACAAACCTAGTAATGTCAACATTGGAGCTTTGTTGTTTGTCTCTACAGTCCTGAGTGTCCTTTGTACTTGGCTTAGAAAGGCTTGTGAGTATTTGAGGCATATGTTCTTCAGAGAATTTTCTGTGTTTCTTCCCATGAAACACAGTAGGCTAGACTTGTTCGTTCTAAAATTACTTTCAAGAGCTGAGAATTGGAAAAGTGAGTTTGACTAGCCATATTTCATTTGTGCCAGCGGATCTTACCTAAAATATTTTGTATTTATATTTTCTTGGGGAGGGAGGCCTTACTAATAGTTTATTTTTGTAAAATGTGAGATACTGATTTGCATTAGTACCTTGAGATAAATGTCATTACTCAGTTAACAAAGAACAAGAAAACTATGAATCTTTAGAAAATAATGTTACCTATGGAGTCTTTAAACTGAGTAAGCAGAATTCTGATTCTAGCAACGTTTTTTTTTTTTACTTACACACATTTAGTTTTTAACATAAATCATTGTCTTTGTTTGGCAGTCTGAATAAAGAGAGTAGTCCTCCTTCCTTGACATGTTATAATCAGTATCATTACTATACTGGGCAGATGATTTACATTACTATATGATGATATACATTGATTATTTTTAGATTATTTTAGTTGGTCTGATTGAAAAGATTTGATGCGAGTGCATAAACAACATGCTTTTTGCATGCACAGTAGGACTTCAGAGTGCGTTCTGAAAGGAGTATGTGGAAAGTAGAGCAAATACTTTGGGGTTACTATAAACTTCTTGGATTCTTTGTGGCTTTTTGCGACACATGCATTCACTACTTGGTGAATGCCAGAGAAGGTGTAATTTGATCGCTGAGCCACAATTGGTAAATACTAGTTTTGTGGGGACAGCTTGTTCTGTCCATAGGGGAAAAGCACACTGCCAAAGTCTAAAAGCTTTCTCTTCTATTAGGTTACATATTCTTTTCCTCTGGGCTACCGAATCAGAAATATGTCTTACTTGTGACACTGACAGCATTCGTGCTTGCTGTAATTGCTGAAGTGTTTGTTTGGTCAGTAAGTTATCAAACTATACTTGTGTTGAAATATGGTGAAATAGTTCCTTTGGAAAAAAAATGCTTTGATTTTGCAAATTTTGTCTACCACGTGGTCTTGAGTGAAACATTAAGATCTGATGTGATACTGATAGGCTGCTGTGCTTGGTAGCTGTTTGAATACTCTTGGTCTGGTGTCTGTGAGACAGAAATGTCTGTGTTCTGTCATTTAGAAGCAGTTTTGGACCTGTGAAGTACCTATCTTTCTAGATGTACATTTGAAAAACTATTCCAAAAGCTTTTTCGTTGGTGTCAAATAGTACTTTTTTTTTTTTTTTTTTTTTCCCCTCTAGAGAGGAACATCAGGGAAGAAAGCAAGCATTAGTATCCTTTGAAATAGTTTTTTCATTTTTGCATCATGGTTCTGAGAACTGTTTTGTCTGGCACCACTTCTGCCAGTCCCAATTACTTCTGTTGACATAAGCATTTGAGCAGCAAAGTGATGAACAAGGCTGGGAAACTGATCCACATTAAAATTAACCTAGCCCCAAAAAAATGAGGTTACCAACTCAGTGGACTAAAATTATTTTGAATAAGCAATTTGACATCTTCATGCAAGTGCTTGCACAAGGGACAAAATGGCATTACCTTGTCTAGGATAGGAAGGAAAGATCTAATGCTTGAGAGAAAATGAACCTTAAGCTGTCCTAAACTGCATTTGTCCTAACATGACAACCACTGTGTCTGGTATAAATGTTCTTAAATAACACACAAATGATTTTAATGTAGTTCACTAGCCTCTGTTAATGAAACTAGAAATACTACCATTTCCTGTATTACAGAGTGCTCTTAATTGACTAGTTAATTACTGGTACTGAGTTACAAATAATAACCAAGCAGTTCAAACTTTGTTTACATCTGCATTGAGATGTGAGTGGGAGGATTTGGGTTTTTGATTATGAATACTCAAGTTTTGGATAAGCTGCACTTATATACTGGGGAAGAACACAGTGATGACAGTTGTGAAGAATTAGAACAACTAATTTGTTAGCTCTTCTAATGCAATACACTGGCAGCCCAAACACATAGGTGTGGGTTGCTATGTAACTTGAGGCAGCTGAATGGATGTCTTTTTATGTACATTGTACACAACTAGAAAGTGCCATCACTGATGTGACCACAACAGATTTGAGAGCCGTTGTTACTAATTTTTTGCAGAATGTTGTTCTCTGTCCAACTTAGGACGTGGGGAGCTGGAGATGCATCTCTGACCTGGAAGAGTTGTTTCTGACTACAGGTCATGTAGCTAAATTGAAATGTTACTCTTTTTTTCCTTTCTATCATTTATTTATTTATTTATTTATTTATTTGCAAATATAGTGTTGCGTGTAGATGGCTTCAAAAGCAATGCCTCCTGTTCATTTCCACAGAAACTAGAACAGCTACTAAGACCACAGTAAGACTATTTGATAGAGAAAATTGTCAGCTACAGAACGCGATTTTTCAGCATGGTCACCACCGTTAGCTGTATGTTTTCACCAGCAATGAGCAAGAGTCTGCATGCTGCATTCATAACAATCTCTTGGCTGTCTGAAACTTGCCTTGTCTTTCACATTGCTGTTGATGCTTCTGCAATGCACCACACACCACCTCGCTGCTTACATCCAGCGTTTGGTCTCCAAAAACATACAGCAAGCATTGATACATGCGAGTGGGTGCATTTTTTTTTCCACGCGGAGGAACTCGGTGACACCCCTTTGCTTCATATGTGCTTCCATGTCAGACTGCCCCTCTGCTGCCATCTGTCACATGGCAACAACATGTAATGCAATATTGGTGGGGAGGGTTCAGCCTCTACTGTCAGACCACCAACATTCCTTCTGATATTATGGGCCAACGTAACAAAAAAGGTGGCATTACTTTTGGAGCATCTCTTGTATTTTATGCAGGTGTCTGTTTCAAGTCTTTACCGTGTTGAGTTGCACTGAGTTAAGTAGCCATGAATATGGACAGTTCTGCAGTAGATGTATCAGCTGTTCAGTACAGCACAGCAATTTAAGATACCCGTTTAGGGATGGCTCAGTCATATCATGACAGCCAGACTCTGAAAAGTAACATCTGTTTTAAGTAAATCTTACTTCAATTTCAGATATTCTATTATTCTTCTTTTATAAATAATACCAAAAAAAACCTGCAGCTAAATTTCATTTCCCTTAGATCTACAAATGCTTTTTTGAAGCCTCTTATTTAGGTATTTTGTCAATCTGACCTTTGTTGGAATGTAAAACAGATAGTTGGTGTTACCTTTGCTGTAGGAGGAACAACCATTAGAACAATAAAATAAATGAAGGATGCAGAGATCTGGCTCCTGTGTTCTGGGAACATTACAAAGAAAAGATTCCTCTAAGTCATAGAGCAGAGGTGGTTGTTCCCTCCAAATAAGTTTTCCAGAGCTAGTATTTTGCTTTCTACAGCTTCTGCTTACAGCAAGAATTAGCCTTAAATCCTTTACCTCCCCCTTTACCTTTATAGGTACCCTTATATTTGTCCTCAATTAGAGAATTGAACTGTCAGTATTTAGCCTCTCTTTAGACAACAAACTCTCATATTCATTCCTTTTTATTGTCATATAAACATTTGGATTCAAAGAATAAAAGCACATGCTGCAGTAAAATGCGGAACTAGGGTTTAAATCCTAGCCTGTATTTTATAGGACAATGAAAATACATTTTATATATTGTGTTGACTTTGTAGCTCCTTCCCCTCAGTCTCACACAGACTAAGTCATATTAACAGAGATAACAAGTTTGTCTGATTAGGGTCTTTGTTTCTTGTACTTGTCAACTGTCTTGCTTGGGCCACGTTGTAGCAACTAGTGTGTACTGCAGTGAGTCATGGTCTGGACTGGAGCTGCACCACTGTAGAAATAAAAAGTTTGAGTTAAAAAGTGAAAAGGGGAAACTGACTTAATGACCTCTTTTTGTATCTTCTCCAGGCTTATCAGAGAAACAATAAAATGTCAGAAAAACTCATAAAATCTGGAAATAGGCTGTACGTGATGTGTATCTAACGGAGGCAAATGGTTTATGATTTTTCTTCTGTGAGTTCAGGTTTCCAAGAGGCAGTAATAAAGCTTCATCTTCATTTAAAATATATATGTTTGGAATGAGCTTTGTTTCAGAAGATCTTGTTAGTGGACTGTATTCTATGACAACATCTTAGGCATTAATGTATAAGCAAGTCATTTCTTGCAAGTCCTTAGAAAAATATCTTCCTTAAGAGATTATTTAAAAAAAAAAAAATGTTGTGAGAAAGGACGCACCATTTACTGTGAATAAGAACGGCTGACCTATCTTGTTACTACTAGAATCTTTGTCAGTGTTTTCCCAACATAACTGTAGGCAAATGACTAGCTATACAGACTGACTTCAGCAGCAGTATTGTCTAGTTGTTGGAAAAAAGAAATTCTGAAGTTGTTACCCAATGTATTGCCTTTTGATGCGGTTTAAAAGGGTTTTGCAGATAATTGATTTGGAAGTCACCAGTGTGCAATTGGGAAATAACTTGGACCAGTGAATATGTAAGTACTGTGGTATTGCTGCTGTTTTTCATAGTGGGTTTTTGTTTGTTTGTCTCTAAGTCTTGGAGGAAAGGCTGCATTGTTAATTGAGAACTAGCTCACCTAAAAAGTATTATGGTCCGATTATCCTTTTTAATACAGTTATCATTTAATTCGTCATGTAAGTAGAAATGTAAAAACAGTGAAAATGTTCTTAAAAGCACCATACTGAACTACTTTGCTACTGATATACTGTTACTGGTATTTGTTTGATACTTTCTTATAATGCCAACACGTTTAGCAAAATATAAACCTTCAGTAAGATTGTACAAACAAGCATAAAACATTAATGTAGGTGTATAGTGTTGTTTAGGAGGCCAGTTCTTACCTGTTATATTTCTTACAAACATTTTTCTCTTTTTTTGGTCTCCTACATTTACCTCTTCTATCTCTTTACCTTCAATGACTTAAAACTTTGTAGAACTGAGAGAACAAAAAATGCATTTAGTTTCAAGAAGAGCAGTGTTCAAAGTATGAAGTATGGAACCCAGTGCATTTATTGGGCCTGCTCATTAGGAAGAGAGACTTAAAAACAAAACAAAAAAACCAACACTATAGACTCTCCTTCAAACTCACGATACAGCCATTAAGATTTTGACATTTTGTATTCATAAAACTTGTTTGTCTCTATGTGCGGGCAAATACTGAGAGACATGCTTTGTTTCTGAAATGGTGCATCTGAAATGCAGTTGTGTCTCTTGATTACCTGATTTGCCTCACTTTTGGGGATGCTTGCTTTAGTAGTAGTGTGAAACTTGCAAACACCTTGCAAATAGCAACTGAGTCATAAGCAAAACCACTGTAAGACATAAGCTCTGAGGTCTGGGATCATGGAATCACAAAAACACCAAGGTTGGAAAGGACCTACAAGATCATGTCCAACCATCCACCTATCACCAATAGTTCTCACCAAACCATATCCCTCAACACAACATCCAAACGTTCCTTGAACACCTCCAAGGAAGGGGATTCCACCACCTCCCTGGGCAGCCCATTCCAGTGCCTGACCACCCTTTCAGAGAAGTAGTATTTCCTAATATCCAGCCTGAATCTTCCCTGGCGCAGCTTGAAGCCATTTCCTCTAGTCCTATCACCAGTTACACGAGAGAAGAGGCCAACCTCCAGCTCTCTACAGCCTCCCTTCAGATAGTTATAGAGAGCAATAAGGTCTCCCCTGAGCCTCCTCCAGAATGAACAATCCCAGCTCCTTCAACCACTCCTCATAAGGCCTATGCTCCAGATCCCTCACCAGCTTTGTGGTCCTTCTTTGAACCTGCTCCAGAGCCTCAGTGTCTTTCTTGCAGTGAGGGGCCCAAAGCTGGGCACAGTACTTGAGGTGCAGCCTCACCAGAGCTGAGTAGAAGGGAACAATCGCTTCCCTGTTCGTGCTGGCAACAGCGTTCCTGATGCAAGCCAGGATGCCACTGGCTTTCTTGGCCACCCGGGCACAGTGCTGGCTCATGTTCAGCTGAGCATCAATCAATACTCCCAGGTCCATTTCCTCTACAGTCTTCTAGCCACTCTGCCCCAAGCCTGTAGCATTGCCTGGGATTGTTGTGGCCAAAGTGCAGGACCTGGCATTTGGCCTTGTTGAAACTCATCCCATTGGCTTCAGCCCAGCTGTCAAGCCTGTCCAGATCCCTCTGTATGGCCTCGCTACACCCAGGCAGCTTGGTGTCATCTGCAAACTTACTGAGGGTGCACTCAATGCCCTCATCCAGGTCATCAGTAAAGATATTGAAGAGGACAGGCCCCAGCACCGACCCCTGGGGAACACCACTCGTGACAGGTCACCAGGTGGATTTAGCTCCATTCAGTACACTCTGGGGCCAGCCTTCCAGTCAGTTCCTTATCCAGCCAAGAGTGTGCTTGTCCAATCTGTGATGGTGTTGCTGGTTTTGGTCTTGAATTGCAGCAGTTAGATATTTGCCTGGGTACTGAGACATTCCAGAGATTGTGGCTGTGAACTGAATGATCTAAAATACATAGAAAAAAATTGAATTACCTCACAAGCAGTGACAGTATAGGACAGCTGTGCTTGTCTTGTTGAAGTTCATTTGCAAAGGCTTCCCAGTGAATTCTGGAAATGTAACAGTGGGATAATTTTGCATTCAACAATTCTAGGTATCTACAAACGAGAGCAAAAGCATTATAAGTGAGGCGTGTATGTTAGCACTTCAGTTTTTTTAATTCTTTTGTTTTTTGAAAAGAGAACTGATAGTTCTTTAGTTTTTTTCATTGCCTGGGCCCCCCATACAGGAAACGTGTGGAGCTGTTGGAGAGGGTCCAGAGGAAGGCCATGAAGATGATGAGAGGGATGGATCCCCTCCTGTACAAAGACAGACTGAGAGAGCTGGGCTTGTTCAGCCTGGAGAAGAGAAGGCTATGAAGAGACCTGGTTGCAGCCTTCCACTATTTAAAAAGGGGATTATAAACAGGAAGGGAATCAACTTTTTACTCAGTTAGATAGTGATAGGACAAGGGGGAATGGTTTTAAGCTCGAGGAGGGTAGGTTTAGATTGGATGTCAGGGGGAAGTTCTTCACAGAGAGAGTGGTGAGATGCTGAAACAGGCTGCTCAGAGAGGCTGTGGATGCTCTGTCCTGAGAGGTGTTCAGGGCCGGGTAGGATGTGGCCCTGGGCCTCTAGACCACTGATACTGGTCTAGTATCAGATCTGAAGGTTGGCAGCTCTGCCTGTGGCAGAGAGAAGGCTGTAATAACAGTATATCATAATTGATAATAGATCTTGCTGTACTTGTTTAGAATGAGAGTGGATGTATCCTAAGAGCAAACTACGTAAGCGATTAGTGGGAAACTTTATGGTGGTGCTGTAGTCAAGGGTTTTCTCTACAAGGGTTATGTGTTGAGGTGTAAATAAGTAGTTTTGCAAAAGCTGTTGGCTCCTCAGTTGAAACTCAGTAATTATTCTTCATTTGAGTATGTTACTGTGGATTTGATTCTCATTGTTTTGCTTTTTTAAAAAGCGATTTCAAACTGTTTCCATCTATATTTATTTCTCTGATGAATCATATGTCTTCTAAAAATAAACTGTTTATGTATACTGTTGAAGAGAGCTTTACTTTGAGGAAGCCTGAGATTTTGCAGGTGTGAGAGCTATTGAAGGCTACAAATGTTATGCTTGTTTTCTGTGCTTCCTTCCACGTGGGGATGTCCTTTGATGGCTCCCCTGATAGTAATCATGTGACTCTGTCACTTAAAAAATGATTCAAAACTAAGTTTGTATTTGGTCTTGTTTCATTTTTAAACTGGGGGAAAAAAAGAGTATTCGGAAAGATCCGGGTTTGTGGCCTACTAGAGAGCACAAGTCTTGTTTCATCAGATGTCTGCTTCATTTAACAAAACAATTTTAAAGGAAATATTGTGAGTTTAGTGAGTATAAGCTGAATCTGACCTGGTAAGATGCTACTATGGGACTTGGGACTAGCGAGATGCATTGAGGTTCACAGCTTTGATGCAGCCAGTGGACTGGACTACAGTTTTTGGTGATAGAGCCAGAAACTTGTAAACCGTGTTGCTCCAGGTACAGCTGGAGTGTGGTTTTGTGATATTGAGAGTGTTTGGAGTTGTGAGATTTTAAGATGGGTTTCTTTGTACTTAGGCTGCAGGGTGATGCCTTCTGGCCCAGAGTCAACTATTGTAGAGGCTCCTGAAGCTATTGAATGAATTTGTCATTCACTTCCATTTTATTGCAGCTGTTAGCAGTGGGTTACTGGCAAGTTTCCCAAATATCTACAGTGTTTTAAGGGACAAGTTGTTCAAGGAAGACTTAGGTCTAGTTTGGGCTGAAGTCAGACATAAAAACTAAAAATATGTTACAAACTCTTCTGGAGCCAGCTCCCTTCAGCGTTGTTCCATGTGTAGTGATTTAAAATTTATGAAAGCTAGAATATAGAAGTAAACTAACCAACATTTTCAGGTGCTTGTTGCCCTATGTGTAGCCTGCTGGTTATGATCACAGTAACAACAGGTTTTCCATCACAAAGTTGACAATTCTTATTCCTAGAGTTATGAAGAAGGAAGAGTAGATGGGAATGAGGATTATCAATTAGTGACTCTAATTCCATTATGTGGTCTTGTGTTATGCAGCAGGTTGGGTGATGCTCACAGGTACTACGTTCAGAACTGCTGTTACAATTCAATATAGAGATCATGTATTTATGGTGGTTATCTGAAATGATAGACCCAGTGTTCAGCAGCAGCCAGAAAAGCCTGCAGACTCTCAAGTATTGGGTTCTATGATCTGGCAATCTCAGGAAGGATATACTGGTGTTGCAGAAGGTGGACAGAAGATTTAAAAAAGAGGAGGCAACGTTTGCCTTGCAAAGGGAGACTTAAAAGACCAGTTTGCTGGTTTGGAGAAGGGAAGGAGCATTAAAGAATTTATGAATGAAGCTTGCAAATTCACAAAGACCTTGCATGCAGTACTAAGTCTGGCACTAAAAGCTTGTAGGACAGAAGACTTTTGTTTGCCTTTGTTTGGTTGTTGTTGTTTGTTTTTTAATGTTTGTAAGCACCGAGTAGTAAAATCTGGAATTTTTTGCCACAAGATATTGTGGAGGCAGAGAAATTTCAGCAAGTTAAAAAGCCTGTTGGATAAATACAAGTCAACAGGTCTGTAAGGGCAGTAGACAGGGATCTGTTCTAATCTCCTTAACCAAACATCTGTATATACTTAAAGAATGTGAGAGGAATGTACTACAGAATGGCTCAGGCTCATGTGCCCTTCCTGTTTTTTGTTGCTGCTGTTGGAGACAGCACTGGGCTAAAAGGGCCGTTTGTCTGACTCATGGGAATATTTCTAACTGTGTTAGTGTGTGCTTTGGTCAGAGAATCTCTAAGAGACTGACTGTAGCATCTAGTTCCATTTTAAACTCATTGTTTAAAAATATCACTTCATTTTAGGAAGCTTTTAAATTTTTTTCTTTCTCCTGCATCAATCAAATCAACCTAGTTGAGCAAGTTGGAGAGAAAAACAAGCTTAGTTAAACAAATATTGCTTGCATGTAGACTTTCAGTCTTCTTGAACTATTTTTTAAAGTAAAGATTGGTCACAGAAGTGTGTTTTCTGCTTCTATCTCTGAAATCTCAGTGCAGTTGCACTACAAATAATGCTCTAATGTAGAACTCTCCCAAGTTCGGTCATTGAGAATAGATCTTTTAAAGGAACAGATTATTTCTTTGAGATGTTGTAGGTTTTTCCATCTTCCCCATGCTTATCATTGTTTGGTACAAGTTTTTTATCTAATACAATCGTGCTGTATTTGGGGATGAGCTCTTAGTCATGCTGTATTTGTAATTCTTATTTTTCTTTTTGTCATAATGTGACCAGATCACTTTTATATCCTTTCTCTTAATTCCTGTTTGTCTGAAGAGATTGATTTTAAAAAAAAATGAGTAACAAGTATCACTGTTTCATAGATAGAGGATAGGGCCATAAACAGTACTTTAGATAAGCTGATATTTTTGTTCTTTATTTAGGAAGTGGATGGTAACAAGTGGAGGATTACCTGTATTTTTGATAGGAAGATTTACTTATCTATTTATTTTAAGTAGAGATGCTGCAGGCACTGTTGAGATGGCATTAACATAGCCATAGGAAGGCTGATCAATGTGTTGTAAAAATTAAATTTTTAATTTTTTAAATTAAATTTACTTGAATAAGCTAGTTTTCTACCAGTCGGTTTCTACTCTTTCTTTAAAAATACACATTTAAAAGTATTAATGATATTATTGTAAGCTCTGTTGTTTTCCTGTTGTTTTCTTTTGCTTCCCTTAATCCCTTTTGCAGAGTGAATATGGAGTCTTTGGAGGAATGTTTTTGTTTCAAAATTTTCTCCCTACTCACTTTTTCTTAAGTTTAAGAAAAAAATGTCTGCACTTTTGGACTGTGTATTGGCATTCAGAAAGAGTGTATTGTGGTTACGTGGGGGGGACCATTACTTCACTATTTCATACAGATAGATTTCTAAACCTTTTTTGTACTCCAGCTTCTCAAAGATTCGTACAGTTTTGGTGCTTTTCTATTTAGATTTTTGCTTGCTAATCAATCCCAATGCAACTTGTCAGTTTTGTAGTTAAAACTGTATAGCCTTTGCTACAGCAGGGAACCTGTTCCTTTAATGTGAGTTGGCCTTACGTGCAGTAATGTCCTTTTTTTTTTTTTTAATTGTTATTTTTTCCCCCTATTTGCTAAACATATGTAGCAGGAATTTCTAGTCTTATATTTGATAAGGACTTTCAGGTGCAGATCAGGAAAAATAAGAAAGGAAAAATAGGTGTGGGAATTGTTATGGAGGAGGTTGGAGAGGCAAGTTGCAAGAGGCAAATGTGGCACTTTATCTGTGAATTTTTTGTTTCCTTTTTGTTGTTGTTGTTTGTTTTTTGGGTTTTTTTTAGGCAGTGAAAATACAGAAATACACCTCTAGCTTACTTCTAGGGGGAGGCACTGACACATAGCAAGTATAAACTGGTGATTAACTTGTGATGGTCATTACTGCCGGAGAATCCATTTAGGGATGTTTTGTGGATAGAGACTGATACGCTTCTGATGTGATTACTGGTTCTAAGTGTAGAGCAGAGACATCTCTGTTTTCTTGAAAGAAAGCTGAAAGAAATAATACTGATATCTCCATGTGCTACTGGATGGGGCTTTGAGCAACCTGGTCTAGAGGGAGACATCTTTGCCTATAGCAGGGGATTTGAAACCAGGTGATCTTAAAGGTCCTTTCCAACCCAAACTGTTCTATGATAATTGAAGCTGTTTGGTGTAAGGAAGTCCTTGCTGGAAGATGATCTCTGGTTAGCCTGCAGTCAAACCATCGAGTATTGTGTCAGACTTGGGATCTGGCTGAAAAGAAGGGATAGCTGTTGTTTTTTTTTAATATATTTGTTTTTGACTTGGCACTCAGATAAAAAGTAGTTATATGTGTGGGATGGGTACAGCTCAAGAAAGCATGATAGTGGGGGCGGGGAAAAAAAAACTTCCTTTTTTGAGATACTCATTGTTCAGCTCCCAGTTTGGAGGATTCAGGGGTGCTATTTGGTATTGGTGAAGGAACTGAAGAGAAGTATAGAGGGCTCTTTTTCCTTTATTATCATTTTTGTAACTGCTTTTGTTTCTACAGTCTTTTTGTACCTCTTGGATCCATGAAAAGAAATGCCAGGAGTCCCTTGGCTGCTGTCTCAACAGGCACTTTAGCAACCTCTACTGGCCTCAAACTGCGACTTGTTGCATCTCATTTGCTGTCGTTAGAGCAGTATTTTATGTGCAACATAATCTGCATGGTTGCTCTGAAAGTAATGCTTCCTATTTATTTCCATAGAAACTGCAACAGATACAAAGAGCACAATGACACTATTTGGTAGAGAAAACTCTCAGCCACAAAGCACAGTCTTTCAACACAGTCACCACCATTAGCTATGCACTTTCACCAGCTGTGAACAAGAGCTTGCATGCCACACTTGTTAAAAAAAAAAATTAAAAATTGTACCAGTAGAGGTGACCCACTGTTGCTGTCATTGATGCTGAAATGCACCACTCATCACCTCACTGAGCTCACGTCCACTGCTTGGTCTCCAGAAATGTTAAGCAAGTGTTGATGAATGTCAGTGGGTGCCACTTTTTCTACACTGAACAGCACACTGTTGCTTCATACACACTTCCACGTCATGCACTGTTTTGTCAGACTGCCCCTCTGCTGCCATCTGTTGCATGGCAACAAAATGCAGCGAGATACAACTGATGGGAAGGTTCAACTTCTGCTGTCATACACCAGCATCTGCCTCTGATGTTATTTTGGGGCATTATAATAGAATAGGAGGCATTGCTTTCGAGCAGCCCTTGTTCAAAGAAGTGTGCTCTTGTTCTTGCATTTGTAGCACTCTCAATAAATATTTACAAACACATTCCTAAAATAAACTATTAGATGAAATATGTTTCTAGCACTGTTAGCTAAACAGCACAGTGTTATTTAGAGCAATTAATATTCAATGCAGATCACATGTGATAAGATGAAAGCTGCAGAAAAGCATATCAAAATACAAATGGGCTTCAGTGTCATTTTAGCAGCACGTGTACAAACTGAGCACTGTGTGTGCCTTTTCCTGCACTGCACATAGGAGGGGGAGGGAAAAGGAACTCTCCAGAACTTGGACTAGTGTAGCAAGACTGCTTTCTGACTTCATTTATTGCCATTCAAATAAATATGTATATTATAAATATATATATTTTTAGGTTAGATATTTATGTTTCTTTCTGCCCAGGATGATTTCCCTCAATTGTATAAACCAAAATTTGCTGCCCCAGTTTGCTTTTTAACAGTTACTTTTCGAATGTGTAGGGGGAGTCATTCAAAACAAAATATTTTATCTTCTATTGCCCGTTGTTAGTTTCTGAGGTCCCTTAGATGTGTCTAACAGCCTAAGGTATGGCAGCAGCTTGTTTAGGTGTATCCATGCTACCTTTAAGTTATGGGTGCTGGGTATCTGCCACAGGATACCTTTTGTAGCAGTGTGCTTAAGTATTTCTGTCCCTTTGAGATGGTACTCCTGGGGTACAGAGAATACATTTCTGCTGGATCAGTGCAGGTATGTCTGTTTTAGCTGAGCTCTTGTCATACTGTGCCTGTCGCCATTGGAAGCATGCTGCTTCTGGTTTACATGTGTGGGACTTTTTCCCAGATCTTTGTTGATCACCTCTGTCCACATGAGGTTTTGTGTTGTATGGATCTGAATGAAACCAAATCTAGCTCCTAAAGAGCTGAGCTGCTCTGTGTTCATTATTAAAGTGCATGAAGGGAAGCTGAACTTGAATAGCCAGATAAGCAGAATGTGTGCTCTGGGGAGGAATTGCATAATCTGAATTTCTAACTCTAGCAGTCCTGGCTGATACTTGTATGCTAAGGCTGTTTGAAGTTGTGATGTTGTTTTCAATAGTAGAATATTACGTCGTTATGTACACTAAAAATTGTGGGTAGGTCTGTGGTCCTTGTTTTATGAAAGCATCTCTAAGCATTCTAACAAAAATTCCTGTTTTTTCCCATACTTTTAATTAAATATGTATTACAATTCCACTGTAGAGAATGGGATTTATGAGACTAAAATTATGAGCAGATGTTAAATGGAATATTCTTAGGACCTTTAGTCTTCTCTATTTCATTAGCTAAGCTTTTATTTTATATTTTATTATAATAGCATGAGCTTTTATTCCGTATATAAGTATATATAATATATATGGGCAGAGTAATCAAAGTAACATGTATTTTGATTTTTATTTTTTTCTTCATCAGAGAAAAATCTTGAATTGCTGGCAGACTGTTGAAAAGCATTGCTATTTTAGATTCTGTTGATACGATTGGAAGTGTTTGAGCTAATTACCAATTGACTGGTAATATTACCAGTTCAGACCACCAAAAATACAGGAGTTGGAGAAATCCTATAATGGAGTGATTCAGGCCTTATGTCCTGGAAGGCATTATGCCTGTCTTGTGATTCATGCTGGGAATCATGTGCTTCATGCTTTGTCATCAGTTCTTTGCAGGTTTCCCCATCTTTTCAGTCTCAAGAAAAGCTGTGGCACTGCAGTGATTACACTTGAATCACAAGTAGTGTTAATGCTCTAAAAAATGACTAGAGAACTGGCATTAATGCTTCCTAACTAACTCCCCTGTAGTATCCTTTTAGGGAATAGGGGTACAGGAAAAACAAGCATGTAGACTCATTTGCAGAGAGAGTGTGCTGGTGGAGTTGCTGGCAAGAGTTTGCGTTGCCAAGATCCAGGGAGCCTGTAGAGGTGCCTGGTAGGGCTGTGCTCTGAGTGCTTAAATAGGGGTTTGTGTTTCTTGCGGGCAGGGAGGAAAGTCATGAGCTCAGATGAAGGGGGAGAAGGAAGGGGAGCTCCACAGGAAATGCTGATGTGAGTGAGAAAGGAGTGTTTGCTATGTTTAAGGATACAGTATTATGTTTTAATTTTTCTCAATAGTTACTACTCTTCGTAACTGGAAGTAATGTGCTTTTTTTTCCTCTGGGCTTAGCAAGACCTCAAAATTCTGATACTGCTTCAGAAGAGCTAGTAAAAATCAGTTCCCATATTAGTGTTTGGCTCAAAGGTTGTTGTAGACGAAACTAGACATAAGTGAATACATAAGGAGACTGTTGTGGATTTTATGGTATTTAAATCTCAAATTGAATTGCCTTTGTCTCTGAAGATAAAGACATGGAATGCATTGCAGTAGAAGAAGGTCCTCATTGCGTTTATTGTTCCTAGACACTGACTAAAAGTAAAGACAAGTAAGAAATGCTCCCATCTTAACTGTAAAAGAAACTTGCATTGTCTTTGAATTTAGCCTAATATTCTCTAGTGAAGAAAGAGCAGAGTGGGAATCAAATGAGGGCAAAGTACAGGATAAATAATTGGTCTAAAGTAGTACTGGGAGAAAATCCTAGAAGAATCTGTCGTGCAAATTACTAAGGAGGCACTGCAGGAAAGGACATACCTGTGGGCAGTGGTTAGTGAGCAGAAAGCATCATAGAAGCACAAAGTGGCTTTGGCTGGAAGTGACCTTCTACTGCTGTGGAGGGGTTACTGGTCTGTCAATTACCCAGGAGTGTTATATATTCTGAAAAAAAAATATATATATATATATCCAAAACTAACCAAACAAACCCTAAATTTTGTGAAATCAACAGCAAAATTACTTGTGGATTGTGGATTTTTAGCATGGTCTTTGCTTTGTGAGAACTTCTTTGTTTTGATTTGACTTAAATTATTTCTTTAGCCTTGTGTGAAATGCTTTTAACGAAAAGTGTAAAGGAAGAAGCAACAATTTAAATGTTTCCAAGCCAGTTTAATTTGTGAGAGTATTTCCCATGGAGGCATAAAAAGGTGGTGCCTGTAGCAGCGTACGCGTTGTGTAGGGAGATAACTGGAGTAGTGCTCACCTGTGAAGGCTAAGGCAGCAGTAGGGAAATGGTGCATGTTGAATGTGAGGCATAACGGGAAAAAAAAGAGAAAAGCAGGCAGAGAAATGAAGGAAAAAGTGAATATATTGATGTACATCTTCGGTGGTTTGTTAACTTGTGAACTAAATGAATGTTGGAGTTGACTGCTATGTGTAAACTAATATTACAAGTGAATATGACTATAAGAAAACAGGAGATACCATTCTCTTGCTTAACTCTTCATTCTTCCAAACTTAATTGCTGGAAACTCTTCTTGGTAAAAGCATGTGGGATGCTGTAAGCTCAGGGCAGATATCTTGTATAAGTGTGACTGACTGGTTACGGTATATTCTTCATAATTTCCTTTTTTAAAAAAGAAACAAAATTAATTGAGGAAATAAGTTGTTAAAGGTTGTTCCCTTCCCTTCTCCTGAAGTGCATCAGGTGAAACTAATAGGCTACTGCTACTAAATCCTGAAACTTACAAAACACTGAACTTCTAGCCCCAATTTTCTGTAATAAACAGTAACTGTGAAAATGTAGCTAATTACATTCAAAAGCTGAACTAATGCTATAAACTTTTTTGCATGAATTTGTTTTAAAGAAATAAAAATGCTGGTCCTAAACAATGAATTTTAATATTTTGATAAATTTATCTTTTTAATTTTTTTTTTTTTTTAAGAAATCAATCAGATATCAATTTAAATAACTTAAATATAAATTTAATAAATTTTTCCTTCTTCTTTCAGAAAATGCTGGGTCAGAAGAGATGAGTGCTCCCTTTACTAAGGCCTAAAACTGCCTGTTGAAAAACAATCCTGACCAGGCAATATACGAATGGCCCAAGGAAGCCAGCAAATTGATATTCAGGTTTTACATGACCTGCGACAGAAGTTTCCTGAGGTACCTGAAGGTGTTGTATCCAGATGCATGTTACAGGTCAGTGTTCTGTTAGTAACTGTATGAGTAATTGATTATGCTTATTTTAAATGTTAACTAACCATGTGTGAGTGTCTATATTGAAAGCAGGTTGTTTTTCTTTCTGTTTTCTTTGAATGAGACAAATATACACAACCAATTTGTTTATTCTGGATTGGAAGCTGTGTTGGATTGGCCCCTCCTAAGCAAACCATCCTGTGAAGCAGTGTGCATGCAGATTGCAGTCTTGATAATGAGTATATTCGTTGCCTTTTGGCCATCTCATGAGCCAAAGATAAATTGTGGCCAAAAGAGAGATACGAAGTCCAGCAAGCACTTTTTTAAGACAGTGCTCCGCATTTTTTTTTGTATGCTTCGAGCATCACAAGTACAGAAGCAATTCTGCCACCTTGATCTCCACTTTGATTTCGTTACTGGGCACTTGCCTGCTCCACTGTTTTTCTGTCCCAGCTCACCTGGCCTGCAGAGCTGGTGCTGATGGCCTTACATATGTTCTACAGCAGGGAGCCTTAGAGTGTAGTAATCCCCATGCACCTGAGTCCTTTGTCTTCTTAGTATTAACCAGAATCAAGCAGGCAATCAGCCTGGCGTTGGCTGTGCGACAGCTGAACAGATGTGATGTGCTGATGTGTTTCTACCCAGTTCTTCTCTGGCTGCCTGGTGGCCTTAGTTTGTTTTAGTGTAGCCTTGGAATCCATGCTGCTAATCTGTGGATTCCTTTTGATCTCAGAAATAATAATTTGTCTGATGCTATTGTTAATGCTATGTCTGGAGTTTCACAGAATCACAGAATGGCCCAGGTTGGAAGGGACCACAAGGATCATGAATCTCCAACCCCCCTGCCACATGCAACCTCCCCATTTAATACTAGACCAAGCTGGCCAGGGCCCCATCCAGTCTGGTCTTAAACACTCCAGGGACGGGGCATCCACAACCTTTCGGGGCAGCCTATTCCAGCACCTCACCACTCTCTCTGTAAAGAACTTCCTCCTGACATCCGACCTAAAGTTTCCCTCCTTCAACTTAAAACCATTTCCCCCTGCTGTCTACCCTTTCAAGGAGTTGATTTCCCTCCTGTTTGTAGGCTCCCTTTAGGTACTGAAAGGCTGCAATGAGGTCACCCCACAGCCTTTTTTTCTCCAGGCTGAACAAGCCCAGCTCCCTCAGCCTCTCTTCGTAGGGGAGGTGCTCCAGTCCCCTGATCATCTTTGTGGCTCTCCTCTGGACCCTCTCCAACAGCTCCCTGTCTTGTACCGGAGGCTCCAGACCTGGATTCCAGATAGGGTCTCACAAGAGCAGAGTAGAGGGGAACAATCACTTCCCTGTCCCTGCTGGCCACCCCTCTTCTGATGGAGCCCAGAATGCCATTTGTTTTCCAAGCTGCAAGAGCACACTGCTGGCTCATGTTAAGCTTTTCATCCATCAAGACCCCCAGGTCCTTCTCTGCAGGGCTGCTTTCAAGACCGCTCCTTCCAGTCTGTATGGATGCCTGGGATTCCTCCAGCCCAAGTGCAAAACCTTGCACTTTGCTGTGTTGAACCTCATCAGGTTCACCTGGGCCCACCTTTCAAGTCTGTTGAGGTCACTCTGAATGGCATCCCTTCCTTCCACGAGTTTGCCATGGCATCAGCTATTTCCTCTACTACCAGTGTCAGAACATTCATACACCCATATTTTATATTGCTTCTGTTCTATAACATCACATTAGTTACTTTGGAAGGTGGTTTATTTTGCCTGTCCAAATCTCGTGGAAGTATGACGCAAGGGCACTGAATGTCTAAATGTCTACAGCTAACAAATTCTGTTAGGCTTACTTAACTGTGTTGCTTAAGTGTGTTTGCTTTGCATTTTCTTGTGATCCCAAAATATCTGTGCTGTTTGGATTTCATCGTTATCTAAAGTATTCAGCCTTTGAGTACGCTGGGTAATGGAGGATTGTGTGAATACTTACATTGATCAGCAGCATGCAAAATTTGATTGGGGAAAAGATAGACGGTATGTTCCCAGAAGCTGGTAGCCTCTGGGCTATGGCTATGACATGTCTTTGATGATAGAATTATGCTGTAAAGAATGCTGATTGTTTTCTTTTTATATGTATTTTAATACGTAAAATACATGTGTCCATACTTACGTATGACATATATATAGTCAACATACATGCATCCAAGTAGTGCTATGCCTGTTATGCTCTTGGAAGTGTGATTGTGCCAGTTTAATGTTTGAATTTTCAAGGCTCGATCATAATTCTACATTTGTAATAGAGTGAGAATTTGTGAAAACAGCAGTTCTTGAGAGAATTGTTTTTGATTTGAAAGTGGACTTGTGAGATTTCAAGCTTTCCCCAACCCTTTCTCTTTAATTATTTAGCTGTAGGGAAAATTGAACCAGACAATAGGCTGCTTGTATTTGTTCTCAGGATAGTTCACTGCTATTTTTTATATTAGCTCTCTGTAGAACTAATCTAACTTTTATACTAGAGATACAGTTTTGTTCTTTAAATGAGAGAGTTGCTTATTGCGTAAGGTCGATGAAGTAGGAGTGAATGCAAGAATTGTCACCTTCCGGATGTTTGGTTCTTGGTTCTTTAAAAGATAGCACACGGCTCTTCAAAATTCAGCAGTGTTTGAATACTACTGAATACAATGGATTTGTTTTTTTACATAAAAAGAAGTCTTCAGACTGTGAAGAGAAGATATTGTGCATCCTGTACTTTGATAGAGATATGGGATGAGAGGTTGGATTTTGAGGGAATTTTTTTTAGGTCAGCTTTTTTTAAGCCTTTTTAAAGGAGAAAAAAAAAATATGTATGCATATGTTCCATATGTACAGTATTATTACACTAATTCAGTACACCTTAAAGCTACTTATGATGGTGTTGTTACTAGGCTGTTCAAAACTGAGATTTCTAAAACAAAATCCTCTCAGTTTGGTGTTCGAAATTTCATGAGCTCTGGTTTCTCTGAATCAGCTTCTGGCTACACTACTCTAAGATGCTTTAAATAATAATAATAATAATATAACCTTTTCAAACTGAGAAATTGTGTACTTGAGCTGGTGGTAAAGACTGGACAGTGGGATTTGAGAGCACTTGGACATGTGTTTGTAGTGCTTCTGGAACAGTATCTGCATACCAAGTTGTGCCCTGTAGCAACTGAGCATGGTGGAATTAATTTCTGGTAAATATAATAACTGTAGCTTAGCTCTGAGATATAAGTAGTAATGTACTGTACTATATAAGAAGTGCTGTGATTTGCCTTGCCCCCACAGTATATGTCAGGGTGAAGCTATTTTTACAACAGGAAGTATAAAATGTCAGAGGAGAGAACCTGAAAGATTTCAAGCACTTATGCATTTCATAGTGATTGTGACAGAAGATTTTTATCACAACCTAGGCTTCTTAAGATCACTATGAATTGTGCAGGAAAGCTATCCAGTGCTGTTCTTTTGCCCAATGTTAAAATATCCAAGTGATACTAGTATCTTGAAACCAGAGGACCACCAAAAACTAACATGAAATGGAAACCTGTATCGTCTAGGGCACTGACGATCTTACTGCTTTCTTGGGCTGACTGCATTGGGTATTCCAGAAGAGTTTTGCATCCTTCCATTCTTCCTGGAAAGCAAGCTTTCTGCATTCAAGCCTCCCCTTCTCACTCAAAGGGATTGCCACAGCTTCCCCTCTCTGTGGACATTGTCCCTTTTGGTTCTTTTTTTGTGTGTCTGGGGCGTTTTATAACCACCTGCACCTCAAGTCTGCGTCCTCTCCTTGCTTCCTCATTTCCCTCCAACATTCTTATTCTTTCTTTTTTTTTCTTTCTCTTTCAGGGTGCCAACATTTTAAACTCAATTGGGACATGGGCAGAGCTAAGATGAGGGGCATTGTTTTGCTGGAATATGCTCAATTCTGCCATCAACCGGTTCTCTGGTCTGTAAAGAACTAGAAGCGGTTGAAACTCTGCCTCTGCCAGCCAGAAGATGCCAGGGGTTCCATGTGCCCCCGTTTCCCCCCTTGAATTCTCCAATTTGCTTGTTGACATCACTGTAATTTTGGAACTGATTGAATGCAGTCTTTAAAAAAAAAAAAAAAAATGTCCAAAGCAAATGCATTCAAGTTGAATGTAAGAGCGTTGCAAGCCTGGCCTGTTCCTTTTTGGTTTGATTTTTTTTATTTTTATTTTTATTTTTTGGCCTTTCTGTTAATAATTTTCATTCACTGAAGTTCATGCAAAACCTTTAAGATTTCTTAGCTTGTTTTTCTATGGCATCCTGTCCCTTTTCTGGCTCCCTTTTCTTCTTTGCAATGAATACAAGGCTACTGTTACTGTATTTTCTTACCCACTGTTCTTTCTTAGTTTGATTCCTTTCTTCACTACTAACGTTACTTGATTACTTTGTCCTCTTGTGCTTATTCCAATCTACACCCATTATGTGTACAATGATTTGACCCACATTCATCTCTCTCAAGACATTTCTGCAACAATTCTTTTATGTGACTGGCTAGTTAGATGGCCTTTAGGAAACCCCGTATTTTGTGATTTTTTTTAAAGCTTTTTTGTTGTTTGGATTGGTTTGGGGGTTTTTGTGTGTGTTTTTGTTTGTTTGGTTTTTTTTAAGTTATTATTTAAGAGTTCAGAACTTCATCTGGCCTGTATCAACACATAGTTTTGGTTTTGTGGGTGGAGTTTAGCTTGTCCTCCCTCTCCCACTTCTGTTATGTCTTTTTTTTTCCTTCAGTAATTTTTTTCAGGTAGAGACAGTCTTGCTTTGTCTGCACAACTCTGTCTTAGCCCTCACCTTGCTGAAGGAGCTACTATCTACTAGTTTAACAAAATAACTTGCTGCAAAGCTTGTAGCGTGGAACAGTTTCTCTTGCTTGTATGTTCTTTAACTATATTACTACTTGGCATGTACAATATTTTCCTTCATCATTTTTCTTTTTTCTGGTAACTGGTGTTCGGTGTGTTTGGATGAATTAGACACCTACTTTGTTTTTACAACATCTGGGCCTTAACAAGAGCTTTTCTGGCTGAAAGCATTTACTTATTTATTGAGGTGAGGACTGGAGGGAGGAGTGTACAGGAAATAATACGGGCAGAGCACAGCGTTCTGAAATTATGCCACCAGCACATGTAGGCTGTTTTAGCAAGGCCCTTATGTAGGGAAACAGTTAGGGAGATCTGAGTACAGTATTATTAATTGTGTGGAAATATAGAACTAGGATTAGCAATTAGTTTCCTTCTGATATGTTCTTAAAAAAGCAAATTAGCTAGGTGGTGGTTTTTAAGTTTCTTTATTACAGGTTTTATAAAGTAATCTTATACAAATGTAAGTATTTAAAAGCTTTTCAAACAGTGGTTTAAGTGGCCCCTGAGTTTGCATTAATATTTTCAACTTGCAAGAAAGTGATCATATGCTGTATGTGCATAAACTGAACTTCTACATTGCTTCTGAAGTCATATGCTCCTGTGCAACTTCTTTGGTCTGCATGTTTCTTCTCTGCATACGATTTAGCTTTCATTTTCAGCAGGAATTACTACATCGCTGGTATTGAAGTGTTTGCAGAAGGTTTTTTTTTTTTTAAGTAAACAAGTAATTTGATTTTAAGTTGTTTACCAGTACTGTACACATGAAGGTACTGTGAGTCTGTTCTTTCAGTCGTTTTCTTCTCGAGGCAGAGATGTGGTCATTAGTGAAGATTGTTCTAAATTCAGAGGGAATAGCAAAAGCATTCAATCACTGTGTATCATACTATACCAAGTTGCCTTATCAAGATTCAAGATGTCACTGTCATTGCTCCAGCAGCAGACCTCTGTTCTTGATTCCAGTGACTGAGTTGCTGTTCTCAAAATAGTAAGCTTTACATGCAAGGCCTTTGTGTGTATGTTTGTAGTTGCTATGCTGACCAACCACCTAAAGCTTTCCATTTGATGCTGCGTTGTTAACTTTTCACTGATGGTTTTGTGCCTGTATTTATCTAACCATAACAGTATTTTATCAGTAATGTCAAACTTTCATCTGTCTTTTATAGAATAACAATAATTTGGATGCCTGTTGTGCAGTTCTGTCTCAGGAGAGCACAAAATATCTCTATGGTGAAGGAGACCTAAGTTTCTCGGATGATTCTGCGATTCCTGGACTACGAAATCACATGACATCTCTTAATTTGGATTTGCAGTCACAGAACGTGTATCACCATGGACGAGATGGAAGAATGAATGGAAGTAGGACTCTAGCTCACAGCGTTAGTGATGGACACCTTCAAACCAAGCAGCCCAACAATGAACTATTTCAGCAGGAGCCACAGACTGCACCTGCGCAGGTTCCGCAAGGATTTAATGTCTTTGGAATGGGTAATACAGTTAGTGCTTCTAATCCAGGGCAACATCTTGGATTTCACCTAGGCAGCAAAGGAGTATCTAACTTGTCTCAACAAACACCCAGATTCAATCCAATCATGGTAACCTTAGCCCCAAATATTCAGCCTGGCCGCAATACCCCTACGTCTTTGCACATACATGGTGTACCTCCTCCTGTACTTAACAGTCCACAGGGAAATTCTATCTATATTAGGCCTTATATCACAGCTCCTAGTGGTACAGCTCGACAGACACAGCAGCAGGCAGGCTGGGCATCTCAGTTTAATCCTATGCATCCTCAGCAAGTCTACCAGCCTTCACAGCCAAGTCCTTGGACTACTCTTCCTACATCCAATACCACGCCACATACCTCATCGCAACACTCAACGCAGCCAAATCAGCAAGGCCACCAGACTTCTCATGTCTATATGCCTATCAGTTCTCCTACTACTCCACAAGCACCTATGATTCATTCATCTGGTAGCTCACAATCTTCTGCTCATAGCCAATACAACATTCAGAATATATCCACAGGACCTCGCAAAAACCAAATTGAAATCAAACTTGAACCACCACAGAGAAATAGTTCTTCTAAGTTGCGTTCAACTGGCCCTCGCACCTCCACTACTCCCTCTTCCCTCAACAGCCAGACATTAAGTAGAAGTCAGCCCACTGTTTACATATCGGCCAGTCCTCCAAATACTGATGAAGTGATCACACGTGGTCAGCCTAAGGTCTACATTTCAGCAAATGCCACTGCAGGAGATGATCAGCTTGTACGGAACCAGCCCACGCTTTTCATATCGACAAATCCTGGAGTATCTGCCACTTCTAGGAATATGTCTGGTCAAGTAAGCATGGGTCCTGCATTTATTCATCACCATCCACCCAAGAGTCGAGCAGTGGGCAACAGCACCACTGCAACCTCTCCTCGAGTGGTTGTTACGCAGCCTAACACAAAATATACTTTTAAAATTACAGTTTCTCCAAATAAGCCCCCTGCAGTTTCCCCAGGGGTAGTCTCCCCAACCTTTGAACCTACAAACCTTCTAAACCTTCCTGATCACTATGTTGAACCAGAGGGTATCCAGCATCTTACTGACCCTGTTTTAGCACATGTGGATAGGATCAGTGATGCACGAAAATTGAGTATGGGATCTGATGATGCTGCCTACACGCAAGGTAATATTCTTAATATAAGTAGTAAAGATTTCAACCAGATTGTCAATTCAGAATGTAAACTACAGAGCGTGAAACAGTTGATAAACCTTTGTGATATTAATGTTATCTTCAACTCTAGCATTCTTGAGTATTTCGTAAATAAACAAAAAAAGGTTTATAAGCAAGTCATAGATTTCTTTTTATGGCAAAGACATCTCACTGAATATTTGGAGATAATTCTCATTTGTCTTAAGAAGATATGTTATCTGTTTAATGAAGTGGAGTCACAGTGTCTTCGTTTTTATGTTGTTCTGAAGGAAACATCTAAGCTTGTTGAGTTCATCCTAATGATTTAAAGTTAAAAGTCTACTGGCAGACATTTGGATTGGTTGAGATACTGTTTCCATTAGATGCAATTTTCATTTTTTTTCTTTTTGTGAATGTTATTTAAGAAGCAAGAAAAGCAGTCTTCTGAAGCAGTTAGCGGGACAAGGTGTTTGCCTCTGTTTCCTAATGGGTGCCTGACAATAAAATGCTGAAAGTCTTCATACTTCTCTTATGTTGTTAAAATGTGAATAACAACCAAAGGTTGTTATTTTAAAGGATCGATAGTGTAATAGAAGAATAAAACTTAAATGTGATACGGTAACCCAGTTTAAAACTTTTTTTTTTTTTCCATTTTCATATTTTTTCACTTTTATTACCATCCTCATGGCTTATTAACCCTGTTGTGGGCTTTTCTATGAAGTTGCTGAATGGATCTTAGGATCTTTATGCAGTGTTCAGGGTAGACTGTCAAAAAGAACTATTTCTCTTTTCCATTTATTGGTACATTTCAGACTTAGCAACAATTCAGCATTAAAAAGCTGGTTCGTTCTTTGAACACTCTAAATGTTCTTCAGACTATACTTTTTGTGTAAGTACACTGATTAGGACACTGGAAGGATGGTGCACATCTGGGGTACACTAGTAACAAGGTTAATTGAAAGTGATTATAGCTTATGCACTTCTTCTGGATGCAGTTGTATTGTTGGTAAGAGCCTGACTTCTGCACAGTCTCTACAGGCTGGTAGATATCAGTATCCAATTTATCAAGTTGAGGCAGACTTGCAAAGCTCAGAATTCAGAAGTTTTGGATGGCACATAGCTTTTGTGGAGCCCAGCTGTTCCTGAGGCCAAGACAGATAGTTTTTAGATTAGATGCATGATGTAGGCTGGTTTAGCTTTTGTCTCCATGCTGACTTTGGAGAAATACCTTCATTTTATGTAGTTCATTCAGTAGTTCATATAAAGTGTACTCATGTTTCCCAACTTCTCTGTATTCAGAAATGTTTGGGAATTCTGGCATTATTTTGCTCTATTTCTCCTGCAACGTGCAGTATTTTTTATTTTCTGGTAACAATTTAATCTTTTGAAAGTTGAGAAGTGTGTGACTTGACTTATTGCTGTGACCTTGATTTCTGGAAGACCTACTTGGTACTGCTAGACCTAGATCTTTTACTTAGAGGTGGTTAGGTGTTTTTTTCTTATGTTAATGGTGTGGTAGTGTTTTGGGGTGGGGTTTTTTTGTTTGTTTGTTTGTTTGTTTTGCATACTAAATGTGATTTGAATTACTTGATGCTTTCCATTGTGAGGGGCATGTTCTGAGCTGCATCTAGCTTAGCAAGAGTGTGCAGAAACCTAGGTGCTTGTCTCACTTTAATTTTAGCCAAAATGGATGAGTCGTTTTCTCTGGCTATGATTAGAGAAAAAATGCGTTTTCATCAGCTTTTCCATTTCTGCCCAGAATGCTCCGTATCTTGGCAGGGAGAACTGAACCTGGCTTAGGATAGGAGGAATGTGGAAAGTAGAGCTGGTTTGGTGTCAAAGGAGATCTCTTTCACTTTGTTCCAGTGAAATGGATTCATAAGCACAAGAGAACATAAGATGTTGGACCTGTCTGCAAGTAATGCCTGCCACTGTACTTCTTTGCTGAAAAGCAGAGGGATTTGATGATGACAGAATTATTCCATCATTTTGATTTCCTCTCAGACAAAAATACGTCCTTGACTAGGACACCTACATATCAGAATTTCAGGTTGATGTCAACAGGGAGGATGAAGCAATTATCCTCGAGAAGGGAAGCATAGTCTGGGACAAGGATTTCGGGTGGGCAGTGGTAGCATAGGATATAAAGAGCTCAAGTCTAACCAGTATAGAGCTGTAAGAGAGTTCTCTGCTCATTGAGAAACGAGGGCAGATATTGGGAGTCAAGAGTACTATTCTTCTGGCAGTGGTTGGCCGTGGAGCTCTCTGATGAAGCACAGGGCTTGTCTGCCTGGTAGTTTATCTGTAAGTAACAGTTAACGCCGTGGAATAAAGTGGCGAGTTCTCGTTCTGTAAATCTGAAAAATCTAAACCCCATTGATGACCTACAGGAAGGTTGGTTTTCCATGATTAAGTTTCTTTCCAGATTTCTGTTGAGGGAGGATTTTAAAGATGCAAACGAGATGTATCATTATGTTTTCATACAGAGTTACAAAGTCATGAATCCAAACATCCAGAAATCAAAACATTTCAGAGCAAAAGTTATCTGTGGGGCTTTCTTTCAATTATATTGTGTGTAGGCATTCCGCTGTTTTTTCTTGATTCCATTTCTGATTTTTTGCTGTGGTTTCCTCTGCTGTTCTCTCCAGTAAGTCTCTGTGGGTAGTAGAAGTCTGCTGCAGATTTTTGTTTAACTTGCTGCCAGAACTAAAGGTTGTGCAATGTGAAAAGGAGTAGGATAATAGTCAGATCAAACTGATGTAGTTAAGACATTCTCTGTTAGCCTGGAATACTAAGCTGTATCTCTGCAGCTGGCTTGGTGATGTCAAGAAAGTCACTGTCGGCAGACGTTTCAGAAGCAGTTGCTAATTGTATGTTCCTTGTTTTTTGGAATTCCACTTTGAAATCCTGTGGACTTACTCATGGAAATGCTGACGGCATCCATCCACAAGTGAAGTCTATAGTAATAATAATGCTAGAAAAAATCTTACTAGGAGCATGCTGAAAAGCCAAACAAAGACAAATTTTTATGCTAATCACTTTAATATTAGCTCTCTGTACAGGAGTATCAATTCTCATTAGTTAAGATATTCTAGTGCATAATTATAATTTTAATAATATACTTACCTGACGTTTCAATATATTAAGTAAAGTGCCCTATGGATGAAAAGGTGACATTTGGTTAGACGCTAAAGATTTGGTACTTAGAAGTGTTTTTGTATTACGTACGTTCTCTGTGCACATAGTCTTATGTTGAATAATGAGGCTAAACAGTTACTAGTAAATCTTTATTCTCTGCAGAGCATCCAGCCTGTATAATGGACAGGCAGCTGTGCTATGAAGAAAATACATTAATCCTGGAATAAAATTTTCAGCTTAATGTTTTCCTGCTAGTGAGTTTACTTTAAGTCCCTTTTAACTAAGTCCCTTAGTTCACTGCTACTTGGCTTTTGACTGACATTTCTGCAATTTTTATCTTTCAACTTTGAGAGGGGCTGGTATGTTGCATAGTAAACAGACTTGTACCAGGTACAGATATTTATGTGGATATACATTTATTTAGCAGATCTTGTCACCGTGATTTAATGTAAATATACTGATTGCAAAATTAGTTAGTAACTTGACATTTTGCACAGTTCTCCTTTTTGCTTCTAGAAGTTTTTAAAGCTTTCAAAAGAAACAGAAGCTGCAGGAAAGAAACTTGAAGTCCTAACCAGGCCTTACAGATGTTCAGAAATAAAAGATTTGAGTGATACAGCTGTGCCCCAGCTCCAAAAGGCCTCCAGTTAGTTGCATCATGTGACATAGGAGAATATACAGCCTTATATTTGGCTCTGCATATCAGGCATATACACTAAGTGGAGCACAAACAAAAAGTGAAAAGGGGGAAACAAACAAATCAGAACTGTTGAAATTGCATAGTAAATGATGGAATTTCCTAGGGTTTCAAATGTGGATTTTGAAAATATGCGCAAACAGCATTCTTAAGAATTTCACTAATCTATTGATGCAGAGTAATTGCATTACCAGAATTCCACTTTCCTCCAAATTTGACCAAGAAATTCTGAGTCTGAAAATTCACAGATCTATAGTAGGGTGAAATCACTATGTTCCTGGATTAGCTTTTCTGTTAGAAACACATAAACGGTGTTTGTTTAAAATTCAAATTCACAAGTGCTTAGAGAAAACAGTCAGATGTACCTCTTCAAACACAAGTTATATTCGGTACCTGTTAGAATGGGTCTCTGGTCTCTCAGCAGTGACCTGTCCTGCACAGTTTCTTGCTTCCTGTAATTACAGTGGTTTGCAGCTGTTTCGTGGTTAAGTGCCACTGTTTCCTTTGACATTGAAGTGCACATCTGCCAGAGAACTGAACTGCTCTTTCCAGTCAGCTGAGTGTAGAATGCAGAAACTGAAAAAAGCTGAAGTATCCTGTTTCCACCCAGTGAAAAAAATGGTCATCAGAACTGTTCAAATTGTGGTACACTAACAGTGAGACAAGGAGGAAGTCTTTGTATTTCTCATACTAGGGTGATTACAGTAAATAGCTTCTTTTTAACGATGTCTGAATAAGTAAGTGCAAGCCTGAGCCTTTCTGGCTTGTATTGCAATTAGCCTATAGAGAGTAAACTGTGATGTACCAGTGCTGTCCGCACAGGTAGAATTTCATTCCTGCAAGTAACACAGGATTATCAAGAGTAGACCATAAAACGTCTCCACTAGAGCTATTACCTGAACTGTGTGATGGCTGCTCTGAAAGTAATGCCTCCTATTATGTTGGCCCACAACACCAGAGGTGGATGTTGGTGGCATGGCAGTAGAGACTGAACCTTCCCACCAGTATTCCGTTGCATTTTGTTGCCATGTGATGGATGGCAGCAGAGGGGCGGTCTGACAAGTTGGCATATGACATGGAAGTATATATAAACGAAGGATGTCTCATTGAATCCCTCCAAACAGGAAAAATAGCACCCATTGACATTCATCAGTGCTTCCTGAACATTTCTGGAAACCAAACAGTGGGTGTGAGCACAGTGGGGTTTCAACATTGGTGACAGTGGCAGTGGGTCACCTCCACTGGTGTGCAGATTGTTACAAACGTGGCATGCAAGCTCTTGCTCATTGCTGGTTAAAATGCATAGCTAATGGTGGTTACTGTTGAAAGAAAGTGTTTTGTGGCTGAGAACTTGCTCTATCAAATAGTGTTACTGATAGGAAGCTTTAGGCTGGAATGACCCTATGTAGTTAATTCAGAGGTACACTTTACAGTTTTCTCTTAACATTTTCAGTTTCTCTGATCAACGCTAGGGGGGGCTGATTGCTTACTTGCTGCTCTTCATTAGTAAGTACTGAGGAGGTGGGTGGATTTTGTCACCTCATTATTTTTCTACAGCTGCCAAGTTAATATTTATGCAAAATTGCCAAATTCTGTATAACATCCACCACTTGAGCCAATGTCTTGCCGGTTTCTTATCCAAGTTATTTTTAATAGAAAATGTTTAGCACTGCAGTGTCAAATAATTATTTTTCTTTAATAGTAATATAAATGTTATAACGAGTGTGTTTAAAGTCGATTGGGACTTAAAATGGTAAAATAGTTGCAGAGATGCTAGGAGAGAAAATGAAAATGCTGTGGGCATCCATCAGTTCTTTCTGCACCCTGTGCCATTCCATAACGACAGCTGAATTTCTAAACCAAAGATGTTGGAGAATATTGAAATGAGTTGTTTGCTTTCCCTCTATAAGAGGGAAAAAAGCCCTTCAAAGAGTGACTCTTATTCGTGGTCATACTTGTGAGTGCGTGTGTGTCCTGGAGGCACTCTGATAATGCTCTTTCTCACCTTCCATATCCAGCATTATTGCTGCTAACTGACGGCCTGCATCTGTAGTTGGATAGATCTGAGGAGTTCCACGTCTGCTTGGTAGCTCACAGCTGTGTTACTGTAGGTCACATACCAATAACTTGGCCTTCAAGAAGTTGATTCAACAGTAACATCAAGGCAGTGAAATTAGAAGAGGATGTCTAAAAGTGGAAAAATAAGTCTGGAAAAGGCTTTGTGGTTTCCTTGCAAGAATAGGGGCAAAGTAGTCTTCAGTTTCCTTTCTTTATCATTGCATCTATCTTTCTAGCTCCTGGAGATCATAAATAGAAGAAAAGTTCTTCAGTTGTTCATAAGATGCTGTTCAGCTGGGGAGGCTGTCTTTTGAGACGACTTACCTGATGATTCCCAGTCTTTAACAAAAATGTACATCTTGGAGTTTTGGTTACTGTTTTTTTATGCTCCAGAAGAGCATAGCTACGCCTTCTGTTGTAGCATGGATAGTGGCTACCACAAATAAACAGATGTCTTTATATAAACAATTCTAAATTGAACAAAAGCAAAAGGTAGAAACCTTTACAGTTCTGTCATTTCATTATCTTTTAAACATGTAACTCAAAAACCTGGACTGAGTCTGGGTGCAGCCTTGTGGTTCTGTAACTGTACAGAAATAGTTTGGCACAGTTCCTCCTTCTGAAGAAAGACCAAGCATGATGTGTGAATGAAATGGCAGGAGTTGCAGTGAAGGGGAGTTCTACCTGCTGAAAATGAGAAAAGTTTCATCTTTTTTATACGCTCTTTTTTTCAATGATGCTACTGCTCAGGAAACCTAGCCAACCAATTAGGAGTGCTTTGACCTTGTTGCTACCTAAGAAATATAGGTTCATTAAACCACACATTTCAGCCAGTCTTGTTTAAACAGGTTGTTTCTGAGGAAGATTTCTGTCTTTTTTAGTACTTTGTTATTGCTATTTCTCATTAATTTCTAAAGTGCTATAGAAGTACCTATATTTCATAATTTATTTGATGAATGACTATGCAGCAGTTGAAATGATTAGGTTTATTTAATTAAATCCTTCTTTCACTTGTACTGAAAGTGCACTATTCCTTTGAGCAGCGTTGTCTGCTCATGTGGTGATACTTTGCAGTATACCTATCTTTAATGAAATAAACTCTTTAAATTGTATGTATTCAGTTGCTTGTTCAACGTTGGGTTTAAAAAGATTTGGTTTAAATGCTAACTTGGTTGTCTCTAAATCAAGTCTTTGTATGCCATTTAATTTATGAATAGTAAGCAGTAAGAGAAATTAGAAGCTGAGCTAATGGTTGAGGGATGAAATAACTCACAGTCCAGCCTCCATGATAAATATAGCTGATGTTTACCAGCAGTATCGCTTGTAGTACTTTCTGTTTTGGTTTCACTTGATGTCTCCTGCTATGAAAAGAACACTGGATTGTGTTCCAATCCAAATAGCAACAAAATGAAAAATCTCATTTCTTACCTACCATAGTGCTCTGTCATGCAGCTATCTCTGAAGTCTACATCATGCCATCTCTTTTACCATGAGCAGGCAAAACACAAGGCAAGGAAATGTTTGTTAGCTTCTGAAAGCTATTCTCATAGTTTTGCTGGATTATTAAAAAAAAGACTTTTGCAGATTACAGCTACATTTTGCATGATTTTCTGTTATGTTATATGACTTTCTCATTGTATTTACTTGTCTGTGATTGATTTATGGTGTTTTGCAAAATGCAGTGTGTTTTTTCTTCTGGCAGAGGCTTTCTTTTGAGGAGAATGGAAAAAGAATCTGTAGAAATGTTTGTCTGTATTTTCCCAAAGGAATACTAGCTTTCATCTTTATCTGATGTTGTCATAGAAGGGATAATAAAGTAGATAAAATGGGACTTTATGTATTGCAGCTTTACTGGTACATCAGAAGGCCAGGATGGAGCGACTTCAACGAGAACTTGAGATTCAAAAGAAAAAGTTGGATAAACTAAAATCAGAGGTCAATGAAATGGAGAATAATCTGACACGAAGGCGGCTGAAAAGATCGAATTCTGTTTCCCAAATTCCATCAGTAAGTTGAAACGGCTGTAGGCGATGAGCCTAAACCACAAGCATGGGCTGTTATAGCAAATTAAAGAATAGTTGCTCATATATTGACAATGTACTAGCAGTAGGTAGCATACCTAGAATTAAACAGGTGAACAGTGTAGTGCAGAGACTAAACATGTATTGTTTAGCCATCAACCTTTCAGTTCACTGGTTGTTGCTGCTTTCAAAGTCACAAACGGTTTGCACCTGGTGATCCTTCCTGATATTTTTAAAGGAATGGTCACCTAAAGGTTTAGATTACTTAACGCTCATATGGCTATCCACAGAGTATTATTTTTGTGTGTATACTAGTCTCAAAAGAAAACTGATAATGCACCAGTTTTCAGTCCAGATAGCCATTGATCTGGTGGACCATTGGCTGTGTTCTAACCACAATCTGGAGTTTGTTCAGTCAGCTCTGAAGTCTGATGAGAGGAGAGTTCAGTGGGTCTGAAAGCTTTGTCAAAGCTTATGCTTGGACAAATGAAACAATAAGGGAAAATTCTTTTATCTTCACTTGTAAAATGACTATCTACCTATGTGTGAATGATAACTGATAATAAGATGGGGGCACTTAGTCTAACAAGCAGATTTATTTTTTCAGCTGGAAGAAATGCAACAGTTAAGAAGTTGTAACAGACAGCTGCAGATAGACATAGATTGCCTAACCAAAGAGATTGATCTTTTTCAAGCAAGAGGTACAGTATGTTCTTAGTACGTCAACAAGTGTCAATGTTAATTTTACTTTCTCCTTTCACTGTCTGCATGTATCAGAAGTGGCTGTGTTAAAAATACATGCACTGTGTTATCAGTATATGCGCTGTTTGCAAAATAATGTTAATTTAAGTGGAACTATGAAAGTAACTGTGTTCTAAGCCTTTTGTTCTGTCAGCTATATGATTTTCCTAATCCTGTGGTTGTTCCTATCTCTTAATTCTCTCCGAAGAGAGAATTGTGATGCCATTTGTTTAAAAAATACTGGGGGAAAAAAGCTCTTTGATCACTTGAATATCAAAGAAAAGGGGACAAGTTTTCTAAATGATGTAGTCATACCTACATGTCCTTTGTCTTGCATTTCTGTCTTGTATTCAGCATCTCTAGTTAACAAACAAAATACCTTTGTAACACTGTGCTCTCCTCCTTCAACTTTCTCTGTCTACAGAGACACAGCCTTTGGTCATGAGGGAGAAACTGAGACAACTGAGACAGTTCAATTGCTGCCAACACAATGTCTCCGTCTCTCCTTGCTCCCCGTTCTTGTCAGTGCGTAGAGCACTACTGTGCTTTACCTGTAGACCCTTCACAGAGCTAATACTGCACTCTATCCCAGGGGGGTGAAAGGAAAGAAATTGGGATTACTGGAAACATCTGCAGCTGGTGTGAGGGGGAGACTGCAAAGGAGGAATGAGGCAGTGAGAGAGAAGGGACCGGTGCTTTCTGCTTTCAGCACTGGCAGGATGTTTGATCAGCTCAGTCATGAGCCGTGCGAGTTCTCCTTTTGACACCTGTACCTGCAGATAAGGAGAAAGTAAAAAGCTGTACAGGACATAATACATAGGTCATACATCTCTTCAGTGCGGTTAGAATTTAGGAAAATTAGGTAAAATTTACAAATAAAGTGCAGTTAAATAGTTATCAGTTAATAGTTATAAAATCTTATAAGAATGGGGGAAAGTAATAGTTTAAAGAGATTGGGCAGTTAGCTAAGAACCAGGCTGTAGAAATGTGGACTCCTGAATTTTGTTTCTGACGTTCTTATATTGCATATTTTAGTAAGTTTGTGTATTCTTGATGCTACTGATATCTCATGCAGGTCCACACTGACACCTTGATATAAAAGATAAGCTCAATCATAACTACTGGGAAAAAAAAAAAAAAGAAATTTTGCTTTTGTACCCAAGTGTATTTTAAAAACAGTTGCACATTATTTTCTTCTTTTTTTATTATTTTTAGGACCACATTTTAATCCCAGTGCTATTCATAATTTTTATGATAATATTGGATTTCTTGGTCCGGTGCCACCAAAACCCAAAGGTATTGTATTAGTAAAATTTGTTTTTTATGCTAATGTCTGGTTTGCATCTAGTACTAAGTTTTTTCTTGTGATTCTGGATTAAATATTGACTGTGAAATAGATGATTTCTTCAAAAGCATACAGTTTTAGCCATTCATACATTCAGGAAAGAGAAGTGTATTAGATGAGATGTGCTTAAAGATGGCTAATAGTTGCAAGATAGTTAAATGGAAACATCCGTCTTTTAGAAATGAACGTAAGATACAGGAGTGAAACTCCAGATTACTTTGTCATTGTCCTTGGTGAGGAATGGTTTTGGTCATTGTCCTTGGTGAAGTTACTTATTACAGTAACTCAGTTACTTAGACTGCAGGATTTCCTTGCGCTTGCACAATTTACATAATAGTCTTAAGTAGATGAAGAAAAGAGGGATGTTACTAATAGCGCTGTCAATATTCTGGAACTTATTAATCTTGGACACTATACTTCCCCTTGAATTTTGCACGTGATTTTTTTTTTTTTTGCCCTAGTGGGATATCACATAAAATAGAATAACTAGCTCTCATGAGTTACGTAAAGCAAAGAATGAAATTTTGTAACAGCATCATAGTGTGATCTAAAACGACCACCAAATGGAGTAATTAATCCACTACTGTTTCTGTGCAGTTGTTCTGTGCAGGAAGTTTTCTGTATATTGTGTGTGAGTGTATGAATGGTCATTGTAGCGTACAGCAACTTTCACCACAGAATCTCTTCTGAAGAGAATTCTCTTTCAGAATAGCCTAGTTAAGTTTAATTTTCTTTTATCCTTTATTTTGTGTGCAGCTCTTCCAGACTGGTACTGCTCTTCGTGTTTTATAAGTTTGTTTTTAGTGCTCTGTTATCTAGGCTGCTGATGAAAAACGGAGCAAAAATAAATCCACACACAGTCCTTTAAGATGTGCTGTTTTTATAGTTGGACCATGAAGAGTGTCAGAAAGTACAGAAAATATCAGTTCTGTCAACTGTGTAGTTCCCTCTACAGTAAATAAATCTAAATGCTGTTGCTTTTTTCCCACCCACCAACCTACTGTAGAAGGAAATGAAAATTAGTTTTCCATTTGTATTGAAATTCAAAAATATAAGTGTCTTATAACTGGGCAGAGCTTTAGTGTATCTGACTGCCTTTCTGGTTTGGGGAAGAGCTGCTGACATTCATTCTGGAGGCAGAATATTAAATACATGAAAAGACTACAGAGCACTTAGTTCAGATCATTGTCCATAGACTTCAGACTTAGTCTTTTGCATGTTCACTATGCTGATCTTTGTTCCCTGTGATTCTAAATTTCATCTCATGCAGTAGCTTTGAGCCCAAGGGGGGCTGCTTGAAGCTTTGTGTAGCTCACGTCGTACCATTTGACTAACTTACAGTCATGATGTAGTCAAGGGGATGATTAAAAGCTGCTTCTGTTGCTAGTCATAACTGCAGCTTTTGGAAGAACAAGATTGTTCTCAGTTATTGAAATCATCATCTCAAAATTCTTTCCATGCTGTTCTTGGTCAGTAACTGTTTATCTTATCTCTTCCATATCACAGATCAGAGGTCCATTGTGAAAACACCAAAGACTGTTCCAGACGCAGATGAAGATGAGGGAGCTCAGTGGAGTTGTACTGCCTGTACTTTTTTAAATCATCCAGCCTTAAATCGCTGTGAACAGTGTGAAATGCCCAGGCATTTCTGAGCCAACAGGCCTGTTATCTTCTGTAAAACCACAGCAAACGTACAAGGAACTATCCAGTCATTGGGGGCAGAAAAAGCATTTATGTGTAGGATTTTGTAAAATTGAAGGCGTGACGAGGTGGTGTTTTGTAATGTTAAATGTCAGCCCACAGAGCTAGTAATGCCTCAGTGTTGTGTCACAGGCAGTTGAAATTCATCGGCTGAAAGGTAATCTGCTGAAAGACTCAGTTGCCAGCTGCCTAAACCATGTACAGTATTACCATATCCCAGTAACACACACCGTGTTCAGTGCTTGGGTGTTGCCCATCCTCTTCTCTGCCCCGATGTCACTACTGAATTTTGACAGGGGAAAGGAATAGAGCGCTCGCATTTTTGTTTTCAGAGCTTTCAGTGAAACACTACATGCACAGAGGAAATTTAAAAGGAACAAGGTTTAACTGTTTAAACTGTTTGCTGCCACATAGTGCCTTTGATAAAGGGAGGAACTTCACAAACCAGTGGTACTCTTTGCCTTGTCTTCCCTGAAAACATCTCTGTGAAGCCAGAAATCAGTACAATCACATCTAAAGATGAAAAGGAAAAACTGCATGCGTTGTCTGTACAATACACACAGTGAAATACCCCAAAGCTTTTCCTACTGTACATAGCTCTAGAGCCTGCTTTAAGTGATTTCTTTTCTTCACCTTTATTATTTTCTTGTACTTCTGTATGTATAGTGTAATAGTCCTTTTGTTAACTTTCTTTTTTTTTTCCCTTTAAGTGATTAAGCACGATCATGTCCCTTTTTTTTAAGCTTTTATCTGAGAGAAGCAATGCCTTAAAATAAGAGCATTAATAAGAAACTATGCACAAAATAGCTTTCCTCTGCTCATTCTGTACATTGCTCTTGTAAATGCTGATGATCTGTGAAGACCTGCAGATGCAGCGTGGTAAAAGTGCAGGAAAAGTTGGAAGAGTTATGCATATAGTTCACTCTGTACACTGAGTTTTACGGTGGGTGACACAAGGTAGCATTTTGTCTGGCGTGAGGAAATAAACTAAGAAACTTTCAACCCACCAACAGATCAGCTTCCGATTTAAGCTTGCTTCATCTGCTGGGTATCTTGCAGACTCCTGAAGAGAGATTCATTGGGGAAGTACACACAGTGCCAAATCAACAGCAGCAGCATCATACAGCTTTGTTCAAGAACTTTAAATGCTTTCCTGTTTTGGCAGCCAGTTTCTAAACCTGACTTGTGGTGAAGTCTCATATTTATAGAAAACAAGGATAGCAATATTTAGGACAACTGAAATAAAGGCTGGAAAAAAGAAATCAAACAGACTTGAACACTGAAGCAACCTCAAGCATCTCTTTTTTTGATGATCTATTTTTTTAAGGAAAATATTCACATGATCGGGAATGTACATAACTGATTGAGAAAATGGAATTACAGTATGTATGAAAGACAGCACACGATTATGTAGCAGCACTTAAAGTGAGGCTGGAGGGAGTGCTAACTATGTAGCAAGAGACAAAGTAGACTGTCACCCACTGTAAACATTTGCCAGTGGACATTTTCATTAGGAATTTTACAAGTGATCTATGTGAATACACAAAGGCCTTTGTTTTGAAGGCTTTGCATTTTTTTATGTGGGAAGAAAATGCCAATCCCAGGTAATTAGGCAGTAGACCCAAAGCACTTGCATTCAATGCATTTTGTTTATAAAATGAGGCCTTGTTTTTCAGCTTCATCTGCAGTTCTATGTGAAGATTGACAAATCAGTTTTTACCTGTTTATTAATAAAACCTAATTTGGATATCTTGAGTTGATGGTTTTGTGATTTAGCTGGGTAAACTGTCTTTGTAACAGATAAGTTATTTATAAAAATTAAAAAAAAAAATTATATTCTAATGTTCGTTTTTGTGATTTGTTTACTTATTCCGTGCTGTGGAGCAACAGAATGCTCAGCAGAGCAGTAAGTATTAACAGTATTAAAAATAAGATGATTTCTTATGACCACAGGTTTCGTATAAACTTTTGGGTTGTACCTTGCCTTCATTCATTGTAATGGGAGGAGAGGAAATGGCAGATGTCATCAATACGCTTCAAAGGTATATGACTCTTAAAAATAGTTTTCTAATTCAAAATGAGCAACCACGTTGTCCAAGGTAATGTATGAAATACTTCTGTGCACTGTTACTGTAAACATAGTTTAAAGACTAAGCTTTATTTTGTTGCGGTGTATATTGTAATAGACATGGAATGTTCCTGGACACGTCTCTTCCACTTGCTCCGTTTAGAGAGACACTTTGGATGGTACTTGTCCTTTCCTGAGACACAGAATTTTACCTCAGGGTTTTTGTGTTCTTTCTGTATTTCGTGCCACGTATACTATTGGGCCTTGCTTCAAATTGATATCAAAATATCAACGTACCACTATTATGTTATAAAAGGGTGGGATTTTAAGACTAAATTTTTGAAGATGAAGCAGAACTCCTTTTCTTCTTGGAAGATAAATATAAAACACTGAATGCAGTAAGGTTAAATTCATCTCCTGGGCATCGGTAGTTTGTCTTGGATACTGACTGGTGATGTTACATTCTTGTAATTTCTCTGTCAGGGCCCTCTATAATTGTTAAATACAAATAGAGGGTGCCCTTTCATAGCGGAAAGGAAAAAAGTACAATTCTTGACTTCTAGAGATGCTCGTATTTATTTTTCATGACTGAAATATTCATCGTTGGGGACAAACTTCAATGTTGGAATAACTTCAGTAATGCTGGCAGTGAAACTGAGATGAGCTGGGCTGCTCTCGTGTCAGTTCTGCAGAAGGGATTTCAGTTCATGTTATAGCTTTTTAGGTAAGTCAGAAGATTCTGCAGTCACCAGTGAGTCCTGTTGCTTAGGAATATGGTTATGTTTCGGATTAATGGTGAGATTTGGTAATTTCTGTCCCACCTAGAGGTTTTAAAACTGTGTGATCAGTATTGCCACCTGTCTGTTTTATCCATGTGAATTTACAAACCAGTTCTATAATCTTGAAATATACACCTTCACTGTAAATTGTAGGTGCCCAGGGAGAACTCATTTTCCATGTTAAGGGAAGCATCCTTGTAAGTGTTGCATTTCTCGAATCATATTCCTGTACCTTGTATGTATGTTGGAGCCCTGACACAAATTAAAGGAGGAGTTGATTGTAGATACTGAAGGAGCATACGTGTGTGTATCTATCTTTTTCAATACAAATGATTTGGAATTCCAAAATGCTAAAATTATAGAAGAAATCTTGCTGTAATGAACTGGATTCTTAGTGATTTTTGTGGTGCCATGGCAACTCTTACTAATATTTGGTTCTAGCTTCAGATAGCAAGGAAATTGTTTGACTTATTTTATCTTTTGTTGATTGTTTTTTTTTAAATTCCTTTCCTTGTAACTTGAACAGAAAGCACAAGTGTTAAAGTTCTGATTCATTTTTAGAATATAATGATTGCAGTCCTTTTTCCAACCCTGACCATACTTGAGTATTTTTAAGTGCTAGTTTTGAGGGACAGTCTTTGATTTTTCTGTAGTCCAATATATCTCTTGAGGTCCATTTTTGTGCAAGCTACAAAGAATGAGAGAACAGGAGTTGTTAGTACGAAATGCTTGAGGGCTGGAGACTCCATGATGAGCTTAGGTGGTATAGAAACCCTTGATGCTGAATATGGAGAATGATATGATTTAAAAAAAAAAAAAAAAAAAAAATGATGTAATTTTCAATGTTTTTTATTTGGCTTTCTGTGACAAGTAATTCTGCATCAGTGGTGTGCTTTCTTCTGTAGCAGTTACTCGGATACTACCACCTTGAAGGAAGGAAGGAAGGGTGTTAAGAAATACTTCTGTGTATGTAAATGTTAATGTAAACATAGTTTAAGGACTAAGCTTTATTTTGTTGCAGTGTATATTCTAATAGACATGGGCAGGCTCTTTTCAGTGGTGCACTGTGCTAATGCAAGAGACTGGGCACAAACTGGAATACAGGAAGTTCAGATGCCTGTGCAGGTGACAGAGCACTGGGCCATGCTGCCCAGAGAGGCTGTGGGGTCTTCTTGGAGATCTCCGAACTCCACCCGGACACAGCCCTGGGCACCCTGCTCTGGGTTCCCTGCTTGAGCAGGGGTTGGACCAGATGGATCCTGAGGTTCTCCCCAACCTCAGCCAATCTCTAGTTCTGTTCACAGTGCATATCATGTGCAAGCTTATTTAAAATAATAAATCACTGTCATAATGAATGCGAGTGCAATTTTAGGAGAAAAGTAGCGTATCACTTTGTATGCTTATTGTACTACACAAATGAGCAATTTGGGGTGATTGTATAAACCTAATTCTACATTTTTTTAATGGATGTGCATTGTGTTATGGTTTTAAATTGTCATGCTATTTTTCCACACAGTTTACAGGGGTACAGTGCCAGTGCATTTGTGATGTAGTCAACTTGGTAACAAATTGACGCATTTTAATGTGTTGGGTTTTTTTTCTTATTGAGTATTCAGTAAGCACATCCAGCTTGTGCCTGATATGCTTTGCTTGAATTCAAGTTCCTTTTATTGTTCAGATCCAGGGTTGAGAAAAGAGGCAGTGGCAATGTGGAAGAGTTGTAATGGGAAATGCCATCCCTTTTGTTCTTAATATGCAGAAGCAGGTGGTGGTTGCACCCTGCTAATTCACAGATGCAGATATGGTGAGCATAAATCCACAAGCTCGGAGTTGGAAAGGATGTAAATAACAGAAAATATGTGCAATTGTGAAGACTTCGTGTCCTTGGTTGAAAGTGGTGTCCTTAGAAGCCCATTGGTATTAGTAAGTGGTTTTATCACATATTGGAGCCAGTCATGAGAGGGAATTTGTTGTTTCCATGGTGGTTGATTGAACTGATCAGTGTGTTACATTCCTTGGCAGCATGACCAGATATGTTTCTGATAGAAACATAAAATATTTCTGTTTCTTTGCAGACTCGTACAATGCAGTATTGAATAAGATAAGCAGAATAGTGGTAGGGTTAGGAAAAGTAGCATCAGAATACTATGCGTTTTTATGATTTTTACTTGAAAAGCAATGGGAAGCCTGGTCTGGTTGGGAGGCACCCAAAACCTTTTTAACACTGAACTCCTGTCCTGTTACCTAACAGATGTGCAGATGTCACTGTTAGCTGTGTACAAGGCATTTGGCCAAAGCAGTTTGTCTAAAGGGACTTGAAAAGGAGGAGGAAGCAAACAGTGCTGTGAGAAGAACCTTCTTTTGGAGCAGCTGAAGCAGTAACAGGTCTGGAGCTTCATGCTGAAAGATTTATGACACCATTGCAGAGTCTCTGCCTCCTCTGTAACCTGTGAAGACATCCTAAAAATAATGTGCTTTCTCATTTTTTCCTTATTTGTCTTTATGTTATAATGGCTTTTACCTGCTGCCAAAGTGAAAAGGTGGAGAAACAGTGAAACAGTCACAGATGATACTTAACAAAAATTGTGGAGATCCTTGGGGTGGCAGTGCCACCACAGCAATCTGAGGCCAGGCATTTATCTCAGCAATATTGTTAAGTCACTGGTCCTAGAAGATGCTCCTCTGCTGACAGGATGGCTTTGTTCTTCTCTTTTCCCCATCTTTGCCTCTGTCTTCTCAGCTCTCCTTTCTCCCCATTTAATTAGAGACTCGAACAACCCCACGGTAAGTACGCTGTGTTTTGTTGTGGTTATCCAGTGCTCCCAGTGTAGTCTGGAACTAAAGCTTGTATACATGTTCTGTTTTCTCCTGTGAGTGTTTTCCCTCTTTATCTTTTGGGGCCAAAAGTCAGTAAATAAGACCTGAGGATAGAAAATCTGTCTTCTGACAGATGCTTGACAATTACAAAGTGATTGTCCTGTGAAGTGCTTTGTCTGCAACAATCATTTTTTGGTAGCCAGGCTCTATGCATGACAGTAGAGAGAGGCTGTTGGATACCATTATCACAGAGTGGGGTGGGAACTTGAAGCTTGGATGCAATTCCGGGCTGTGCTGCAAAGTCAGCAGTGTGCCTGGGGGAGGTTACCCAAGCTGCCTACCTCGGCTCTCAGTCTGACCATTCAGCAGCTATAGGATTACCTTCCTCATTTTTGCAGTTTCCAAATGTCATTTCCCTGTGACTGGGGAAGCATTTGGGGACACATACCTCTTCCACTGTCCTTCACGTTAATCAGATCTTTAAGGATGTCATCCCTGTGCCTGAATTTTTAAGGTTTGTGAGAAATGGGGCTTTGTGTTCCAGGTTTGTACTGTGCCAGTGTAACTAAGATGCTGCTGTGCTTAATAACACAAAAATAAAAACCACAGCTTAGCAGTTGGCTTCAGAAACATTTCCTAATCCTTTGGCATAGATGTCATGTTGAGCATTTTTTTGAGATGAAGGACATGACAAATGCTTTCCCTCTTTAATAATGATTACCAACTTTTTTTTTTTTTTTTCCTACTGAGCTTGGTATTTATAAATCAAATTGCTTTAGGCTGTTTGAACCTAGGAAGCTAAGTGCTGCAGGGCATGGCCAGTTCTGCCCCTTCAAGTCCACTTTCAGCTATGGGAGTTTGGACTACGTGAAGCAAAGCTGCCAGCTACCCAGGACCGAGAGTTTAAAGCCATTTCCCCTTGTCCTATCACTGTCTATCCCTGTAAAAGGTTGGTCCTCCTATTTGTAAACTTCTCTCAAGTACTGGAATGCTGTGCTGAGGCCTCCATGGAGCTTCTCCTCTCCAGGCTAAGCAAGCCCAATTCCATCAACCTTTCTTCATAGAAGAGGTGCTCCAGCCCTCTGCTTATCTTCATGGCCCTCCTCTAGACCTGCTTTCTTGTGCTGGGGGTCCCAAGCTTGGATAGGACTACTTCATATGGGGCTTTGCAAGGGCAGAGCAGAAGGGGACAGTCATTTCCCTCACTCTGCTGCCACCCCTCTGTTGATGCAGCCCAGGAGGCCGTTGGCTTTCCAGGCTGCAGGCACACACTGCTGGCTCATGTTTTTAATCTACAAGGACCTCAAGTACTTCTCTACAGGGATGTTCTTGAGGATTTCTTCTCCCAGTCTGTATAAATACCTGAGATTGCTCCCACTCAAGTGCAGCACTGGCCTTGTTAAACCTCATCAGGTTCACGTAGGCCCACTTCTGAAACCTGTCCTGGTCCCTCTGGATGGCTTCCCTTCCTTCTCTTGTATCAACTGCCCTGCTCGGCTTGGGGTCATCTGCAGACTTGCTGAGGTGTATTCAATCCCACTGTCTACATCATTGATAAAGACGTTGAAGAGCACCAGTCCCAAGATGGACCCCTGAAGGACACCACTCATGACTGGACTCCACCTGGGTATAGAACCATTGACCCCAACCCTCTGACTGCAACTGTCCCAACAATTCTGTGTCCAGTCTTCACATCTTCGTCTCTGAAATTTAGAGGTGAGGATTTGTTGTCGGGACCATATCAAAGGCCTTGCAGCAGTACAGGCAGATGGCATCAGTTGCCTTTTCTTTGTCTGCTGATGTTGTCACTCCATCATAGAAGGCCATCAGATAGGTCAGGCACAATCTGCCCTTGGTGAAGCTGCTGGCTGTCTCAGATCACCTCTTCATCTTGCATATGCTATAACATCTCTTCCAGGAGGATCTGCTCCATGATATTTCCAAGCACAGAGGTAAGGTTCACTGGCCTGTAGTTCCTTGGGTCATCCTTTCTCTCTTTCTTAAAAATGGGAGTGATGTTTCCCTATCTCCAATCACCTGGGACTTCACTTGACAGCCACAGTTTTTCATATATAACTGAGAGTGGCTCAGCAACCACGTCAGCCACTTCCTTCAGGACACTGGGATGCATCTCATCTGACCCCGTAGACTTGTATGCATTCAACTTCATGGGGTGGTTTTGGATTTACTCAGCTCTTACTGTGAGTTTTTTCTCCCACAGCGCCTGCCTAGAGGTTCAATGCCCCATTCATGTTTCAAAGCAGGGACTGGATCACTGCAGCTGGAAGCATCCTTATTACTAGCTTAGAGTTGTATTCCACCATACTTCTGCTCTCCTTGTAGCCATTAATTCTATGTTTTGGCACTGGAATGGCACAGCAGTGCTGAGGTTAGTGCTGCTCTGTTGCTTGGTCACAGCTGCCCCTTTCTAACTTTGAGACCAGAAGGAAGTTATTGCCAAATGTTGCATAAATACATAAAAATCACATGAATTATTTTTCTGACTATTTCATTCATTCAGGACAAATACATATATATTATTTTCTGCATTTTGATTGTATGTGTTGAGCCAGATCTCAGAACAGTGATGTAGTTCACTTTACAGCACAGTTGGATTTTGCTGTTGCTACTGTAGCCTAATCCTTTTTCTTTCTTGTTTTTATTTTATTTTATTTTATTTTATTTTATTTTATTTTATGGAAGAAAGGCATTTATTTAACTGCAAACTTACAGCAAACCAGTAAGTAAAACATACCAGGGCAGATGCTGTAGATAAAAATCAGTGGTAGGTGATGTTAATCTGATTGCTCGTTGTTCTGATTGTTCTGTCCATCATCAGTCAGCATCCTCTAAAGAGAGATCTAAACCATCAGCTACCACTCGTGTTTAAAGGAAACAGATTTTTCCTTCCCTTCCTTCCCCTTGTTGCTTGCTCCCTGGGCGGTCAGGAGGCTGTGGAAGCTCCCCTGCTGGATCTGAAGTTTAGGATTAAATAAATACCTCTGTAGTCCTTGTGGCCAATATGAGAAGCTGAAGACCCATGCGGCCAGCAGTGTTCAGGCAGAACTGTAATATTGCCTGCACTGTGCCCCAGCCCAGCTGCCCCAGGGCTGACGTTTCAGTTTTACAGAGACCTGGGTGCACAGCCAGCTTACCTTGTGCACTCACGGAGCTGAGTAACCCTGCTTCCTGAATACATGGAAGGAACGCATTGAAGGAATGCGATAGAAAATAGTGATATTTTGAGCAGCTTTGGAGAAGCAGGGTTTTTTGTGTGTCCATGTCCACCCCCCTCTACCCACCCCCCACGCCCTCAAATTCTGCCTTACATTTGCATACCTGGAATGCTTGTCAAATCCTTCTTACCTCTTGATTCACATATATGTAAGGTGATGAGCCTAATTAGTTAAAATTCTCTGTGCTCGTGCTGACCAGCAATGTCCCATGTCCACCTGGAAAGAATTTGGAGGTACTGTTTGTAAGGTAATGCCCTCTGGACTCGAATAGAAAGTGTTTTCCTAATTAATTTCTAGGGGTTGGCCGTGATACTTTCCCAATTGGCAAACCTAGTCTCAAATTTCAGCTTTAAAATATAATTGGCAGCTCAGCAAATTCATAAAATTGATCCCCATTCACACTTATTTTTGGCTTGCGTTAAGAATGTGCCAACCTGGAACTCTAAACTTAACCCGGCGTGACTCTCCCAGCGCTGCCCTAAGAGGGAAGCCTGGCAGCGGCACCTGGGCGCCCGCCAAGACAAACCCAACCCACGCGGTGGATGTCAGCGGGACAGCCAGCAGCGCCAGAGCAAAGCAAAGGGTGGATCGAGTGCCGTGCCCCATTCCTGTGCCCCGTTCCTGGAATGACCCCAAGTTTAGCTCTCCACGTTTGTGCAGCAAGCCTTCTGCGATTTCTAGTGCTTGCCCGGAGCTAAAGGCAGCAAGTATGGGTCGCTGGACTCAGTCGTGCCTATTGGAGGCTGACGATAAAGAACGGGTCTGTCAGTGGGATTCGGGTGCGTGGATGGGGCGAGCTGCTGGCAGTCAGCCCTCCATCACGGCCTCTGCTTTTCTGGTGCTTCCACATCGACACCTGGTGGTGGAGCCGGCCATCGTGCTCTCAGAGACGGTTTTAGTGCGGGCTGGTTGATGTATGCCTGTCAGACGTCGGTTCCTAGATGCACCCTCCTTCTGTTTGTGTTGCAGCTCTCTGTTCTGCATGAGTTCCATCGGACAAATACGAACACCAGAACATCCAAGTGCAGATGCTGCCCTAAATAGCATCTCGCAGATAGCACCCCCAGCTGTGTTGCATGAAAGGTAAACAGACGTAATCACTGCAGCATACTGCTTCCTTTTTTTATTTGAGCTCATGCAGAATGTTGATTCTCTGCCCTTTTTTTATTATTATTCTGTTTTATTATTTTGACTTCAGTTTAAACTGATGACCACAACTTTTTTCCTCCGCAGCAAGCTTAAACGTGCCCCTTCTAACTTGAGAAAGATGCTCCAAAGGCTTAAAGATCTTCCATCTGCTTTTTTAAATGAAGACAGGGCTCCAAACCCACCACATGTCATGTATTACAGAGCCAGTCATGATGAGCAAAGGGATGTTCAGATGCTGAAGTTCTTACCCGAGAATGTTTCCCTGCTGGAAATAACATTTTTACAAGCTTCTGTATTCCCTTCAGCCTCTTCCTAACAGGACCTCCTGTAGGGAGAACTTAGTATTTCTCATTCCAATGATAGTTTTGAGTAACATTTATAATTGTCTGCCAATGGCTGTGTATTTTTTGGCAATAACGAATCACATTCAAGCTTGTTTCCCTGCTAAAATCCCTTTAGCACTGCTTTTGGAGCAATGGTCAGATGGGCTGCAGCTTCTGCCCAGCTATCATGGCATTTATGTGTTCGGTTTCCATGAGGTTGCAGAATGTGGTATTAGTTATGAAGTGTATTTTGCCATTTACAATTTAAAGTGGTAAAAGCCTCTGCATTCCCCTGCATTTTTCCTGAAAGCTTATACAGCAAATGTTGGTTGGTCCTCAGTTCTCCTAAGCTATTCTTATCTATCTGCAGGCAAAGGATATGTGAGTTTTAGAATTTATTGTAGTTAAATGTAGGATGGCTGAGGTTTCGCTACCACTCCATTTGTCCTCAGAGAAAGCTGTGTAAGGTCAGCATAAGCAAATGTGGGTTGAATGGGACCTCTGTCTCCATGCACGAAAAGTTTTTGCCAATAAGATTGTTTTAAGGCAGGATGGGAAAACAGCTTGAGCACATCATGCCTCTGCCAGGGTGAGGATATCCATGCCAAGTTTAAAGAAGAAAACAAAAAAGCCACGCTGCTGAACTCTGTATAAGCTAGGAGAAGAAAGATTAGAATTTGGCAAAGAGGTACAGCAGAGATTTCCAAGACTGAGGAAAAGGGGTGAGGACACCTGGAGGAGGGGAGAAGGAGAGGAGGAGGTGAGAGGGAGGAGCACGTGGTGCAGTAAGGAATGGTGAGTGGCTGCAATGGGGGGAGAAGGAGGAGGAAGGAGCACCAAGTCAGGGCCTGAGGTGGCAGCAGGTGGGGGATGCATGGAACCTGTGCAGCAGGGGGGACAGGAGTGAACATGGAGTTGTTTTATGACTCGGGAACTTTCCAGTGAAGGTGTTGACAGAGTCCAGTAAGAAGGGAGTAGAAAATGTGGAAAAATTGGGAAGAAAAGGACTTCGTGTGGCAAGAGGGATCTGGCACCAGTAACTCTGGTACCATTGGTGGAGCTGCACTGTCTGACTTCGAGTTGTGTCCAACAGCCTGTGACCCTGCATGAGTGGTCGTGGCTTCCTGCCCTGTATGTGCTGTTCTCACGCACAGCCGTGTTTACAGCTTTGTTTTACCTGTGGTAGGTCAGCAGTGTATTCTCCTCTCAGAAAACACACAAGGAAGCTACTTCATCTCACAGTCAAAAAGAACAGTTTTTAAGCACATTCCCTCTGGCTTTGAATGATTTTGCCAAGAAGTCAGTGCAGTGGTGCAGCTCACTGAGTAGCAGAGTGGCTGGAAGACTGTACAGAGGAGAAGGACCTGGGGGTCTTGATCAGTGATCAGCTGAACGTGAGCCAGCAGTGTGCCCAGGTGGCCAAGAAGGCCAGTGGCATCGTGGCTTGTATCAGAAATAGTGTTGCCAGCAGGAGCAGGGAGGTGATCATGCCCTGTACTCAGCACTGGTGAGGCCGCACTTTGAGTACTATGCTCAGTTTTGTGCCCCTCACTACAAGACATTGAGGCCCTGGAACGTGTCCAGAGAAGGGCAATGAAGCTCTCAAGCACATGGAGCACAACTGTTAAGGAGAGCAGCTGAAGGAGCTGGGATTGTTCTGCAGCTGCCTGAAAGGAGGTTGTGGAGAGGTGGGAGTCAGCCTGTTTCCCCACATAGTTAGTGATAGAACTAGAGGAAACAACCTCCAACCAGGGGAGGTTCAGATTGGATTTTGGGGAAAAGAGAATTATCTGAAAGAGTGGTCAGGTACTGAAACAGGCTGCCCAGGGAGGTGGGAGAGTTATCATCTCTAGAGGTGTTTAAGGAAAAGGGTAATGTAGCACTTAGGGACATGGTTTAGCAGGCACTAGTGGTGGTAGGTGGACAGGTGGACTAGATATCTTAGAGGGCTTTTGCAACCTTTTTAATTCTACAGCTCAGCCATGGTAGGTGTCTATTTGTCAAAGGCTTTCACCAGAATTCATTGTTCTAGCTTGCAGAGGTGATCTGTTGCACTCGCTTAGATTCAGGCCTTGGCCTTTCCTCCCCAGCAATAAAGTGTAGGAGAGAAGCCATGACTCATATAACCTTCTACTTATGTGTTATGAACCTGTTCAGTGTTTGCTTATGAATTGTGCCAGTTTTTGAGGAGCTAAAATTGTTATAAAGCTCTTCAGAATATCAGAAGATTACCTACTTCAGAGCCCTTCCTATGGCAGGAATCGTTCTGGCACCTGACTCACCACTTTGTTAGTAAGCTCACAATCACACACAGAATCACCAAGGTTGGAAAAGACCTTCAAGATCATCCAGTCCAACCATCCACCTGTCACCAATAGTACTCACTAAAGTACTCCCGTGTGCACTGAGAGCAAAACATGTCCACAGGGGAAGCTGAGGGAGGGACAGCAGCTCTGGCAGCAGTGCTGGGCGGGATGGTGCCTCATTCCCATCTCACACTGCAGCCATGCCCACAGTTCTTCAGAGGGACACTGATAACCAGTTTCTCTGGCCAGAGGAGTGTGCCTATGGCTTCCCAGCTTTTTGGGAAAGGGTGAGCATAAAAAAGGGAAGAGACTTCCCTTCTATGTTGTTGGTTTAGTTTTTTTGTTTGCTTGTTTTGGGTTTTTTTTTTAATAGTCGTCTTAAAACTTTGTAAATCTTCCTTAGGAAAGCAGCCCATCTCCTGGAGGATCACTCCCACTGCTTCAATCCTCTCCTTTTTGTCTCGACAACCAAAAAGCAAAGGACTCAGGGGCTCTCAGCCTCTGGGGATTTATGGATTCATTCTCAACTTGGCAGTGAGAGCTGCCCTCGAATGCATCTCAGCAGAGACACCAAATGGCAACAGCTGTCCATAACGTCTGTGTGAGAGCTACCTATTCCTTCCTGTTAGCAGTTCCTTCCCTTAACTCTCAAGCCAGAAAGCAATCCTACTGTCTTGGAGAGTATAAAAGGCTGCAGAAGAAGGCCCCTCGTCCCAGATGCTTACTCAGTGGTGAAATAATAAAATGGTTTGTGCTTGCCGTGGGCCTTTTGCCAAGGGCAGAGTTTCTCTACAGCACTCAATGACATAACGCTGCTGCTGTGCTGCCCTTGAAACAAAAACTTCATGAGAAAAATCTCTCTGAGCAGATGAGCCAAGAGAAGTCAAGTTCTGTTTAGCACCAAAGTCTGATTTATATTCTCAGACGCTTTCTTAACAGAATGCATATTCTGGGTGTTTTACTGAGAGACTTCACAGTAAATAAGGCAGAAATGAAAGCAAAAAAAAGTTATTAAACATGAGAGAGTTTTGAATGAGGACCAAATTCCTGTGCGTTCTTGAGGAAAAAGGAGAAAAAGCTTACGCACATGTAGTCAGCAAGCCCAGGGCACTATGTAGAGGGCACTGTGCCAACTTTCCTATGTTTTAAATGCTCTCTATATTGAAATACGTAACCTACATTCCAGGCATAAAGCTACTAAATGATGACGTGTATGGCTATAGCCTGTTCCACTGCTTTGTGTGTGTTTTCTGAACGTTGTCTTGCTGTTTGTACGGGGAAGGAGCTTTTCCACTCCATCGGGCACTTTCAGTGTGCAGATGTGCACGGGCACGAGGGGAAACTCTGGTGCAGATGTTGGTCCATCCAGTGAGCCCATCCTTTGGTGGGCACAATATTCACATTTGATCCATGAAAAAACAAAATGCAGAAACTTACAATGACTATAATTAGTGGGAAAGTCAAGAAATATGGAAAAGGCTGTCATTTTTTGTGGTCACACTTCCGCATTCTCTTAGAATGCCTTCTCAGTCAGTCACCACATGACTAAAAGAGATTCAGCTGATTCGGTTTATTTCCTGAAGAATCTTCTCACAAATACAAAAATGCATCATGTGACAGTGACACTAAAGGTAAATTACTTTTGCTTGGTCTCCTTTCCAAACCAAGAGCATTCAGTGCGAGCTAGGTTTAATTATTGCCTGACTGTACTTCTGAGAAGAACCCACTAGAGATTCTCTGATGCATATGAGATTCTGTAAAGGCCACCTGAATGTTGGACCTAATTATCCATCAGTGCTAAAAGGAATAGAATAAAAAAAACAGAACATATTCAGAGCAGAGTGTTCTAGGGGTTCATTTTATAACGTGCTAAATAATTCTTAAGATCTGTCATACTGACATACTTAAACTTTGGTAAAATGCCAAAAAACATTCAGGATCAACCTTAACACTTGAATTTTAACTTAAAAAAAATTCAGTGGAATAACACGAAGATTAATAGCTTTACAGCTTACTGAAAATCAAACGTATCCCAGCAGAATAGAGTTTGAATATTTGTCATCATAAATCTGTATAGTGGCATTATGGGATCACGTTTGGTAATTAAGGGTTAACTCAACGATGTTTTTTCTTGTTTACTAGGACAGAAGCAGTCCAGAGCTACTATTATTATTATTATTATTTTCCTTTGCTATCTGCTATGTTAACTCAAATAAGAACAGCCCTGAGCTTTCAGTCTGCAATAAGACTTACTTATATTACAGAGGGCTTCGCTCACTTTACTTATATTGTGCATGAGCCCTGAGAAACGTACCTGCAGTTGTTTCCAAGTGCTCTGGGATCTTTCTTTGCTACCTCTACTAGTAATCTTGGGGGTTCACAGCACTGGTTCATAAACATTAGTTGGGTCTTTTAAAGGTCTAGGACATGGTTGCTTTGTAATTAAAGCTATCAGGTAATTACACGGGCCCAAAGACATCTTCTAGCAGGAAGTACAGCCCAGTGTTAGGGGAAATATGCCAAATCACTTTTTTTTTTTTTTCTGCTAACTGAGCAGACTAGTCATGATAAGTCTTATGAGGATCCCTTTAATGGACCCATGGAGAATGGCTCCTTGGTGGTATTTAGACGGCAGATTAGAACATTAAAAACATGTGAAGTTCACAAGCTGGCAGCTCAGTTATTAAACCCAAGCCCTCCTACTCACTCCCAAGTGAAGTAGACAAGATCCTACTGCTGTGAACCACAGCAACTGCTTTGACTCAATGCCCCATGCATCATAACTGGTTGATGCTCAGATTTATGCTACTTGAACAGCTGTAACTGAACTCATAAAGCCCTTTGATAACACTCAGATAAACCTGAGAATAGCAGCTCTGCACTTGGTGGGAAAGGTTTAACCTGGAGGCGTCACAAGTTTCTATGTCTTTGAATCAGTAATGTCAAGCTAGCGATATCCTTGATCTCAGGGTACAGTGCCATGACTCGATTCACTTCAGCACAGGGGAAAATAGCGCACAGCTCCCTGTGGACACTTGTTTGCTGGGCAGGAGGTCTTGCAGCGTGGGGTGGCCAGTAATCACAGTAAGCAGCACTAGGCTGAGCAGAGGCTTTCTGGAAAAAGTCAGGCCTGCTGCTGGCATCCAGCAGAAAGAGGTGGCTGGGGAAACAGCACTGGGGCCGCTCTCTGTACGCTTGCAGTGGCTCAGCCAGAGGCATCACAGAGGATGGAGGGAGGTGCTGCTGCTGCTGTGCCTCCAGGGCTGGCCCAGGCTGGGCCCCGTCAGACCAGCACTCCTGTGGCCAGCGGTGCTCCAGGTGCCTGCCTGGAGCAGGTGGGATCACTGAGTGCTGGAAGGGGCTCCCTGGTAAGCAGGTGCAGTCCAAGCAGTGGTGGTGGTGCAGCAGGAAGGGGTTGTGCCTCAGGCTACAACAGCTATGAGGGCTGTCAGACACCTCTTTGTCCTGTGAGGTGCAGGCTGGTCTCGTTCCAGAGTACACCTTGTCACTGATGGAGAGTGCTGCCATGTCTCCCACGAGGGATTGGCCTCTGAGGGCTTCTGGTGGTTTCCGGTCCAGTTCCAGGCCAGAGTTAGAGCCGATGGCCCAGGCATCAGCTGGCTGTGTATGGTAGCTGCCTGGGGACCATGCTGCATAGCAAGAGGCCCTCATGCCCCTGCTGGCCTGTGGCATTTCTGTGACAGGGTTGTGAGGCATAGGCTCTCTGCCAGTCTGATATGGAGAGCAGTTGCACATCTTCTCCTCCTTCCCCAGGTTCATGGGCACTTTTGTTCTGGCCCTGAGCTCATCAGCAACTGACAGCTGAGCTTGATGCAGCCTCTCCGGGTGGTAAAACTTGCATTTGTTACCATAAGTGCATTTTTTACCTGAAAGAATAAAAAAATATCAAACAGGATGTCATCCCCCAGGACCATGCAGCCAAGAGCTTCTGGTGAGCACAAACAGCACAGAGAGGAAGCACTGCTTTCCCCCCTACCATTTTTGACCCCACATTTACATGTTGCTGACTGAAATAGCAGGGTGCAGCCACAGAGGAGGGAAATTTCTGCGTAAAGATGTAGGTCTATTTTGGCAGTGTCTGAAGTTCACATGTCTTGTGGTTACAGCGCTCAATGAACCGGGAAATCTGCTGCTGAAAAGGGTAGCTTTCAAACACTGGGCAGATGTTCAAATTACATTAAAGCTGTTTTGGGGTGGGAGCACCACACAGTTCAGCAGCCCTGGCCCCATCCTCTACCACACAAAATGTGAAGAAGGAGCACAGGCAGGACCAGGGCTGTCCCGCTGCTGAGGACTGTGCAGCAAGGCTCAGGGGGGACAGAAAGGAACCCACCGTAGGGGCAAGGCTGCCATGTTGATTCAGGAGGTGCTGGCTTTTTGCTGAGGAAATTATTAAGAGTGGGTCCATGCCGGCCTAGTGGATCATCAGGAGGCATAAACCTGAAAAAGGAGAAGTGGCAGGAGTAGCAGAAGTGCTCTGAGCATTGCCACAGCTTGCTGCACAGGCTTAGAGCAGGGCAGGTGTGTGATGCCCTCACAGCCTGGCCTCTGGAAGCTGCGTTATCCCTCCTGCTCACCAAGCCAACTGTGCTTCACGATCACGTAGCTGTCCTTCTCCTTTTCTAAAAACTTCAACCAACTGGAAAGAGGCTAAGGCTGGTCTTCCAGCACCCCAGTTACCACAGTATCATTTCCTTTTTCCCCCAAAGCAGCAAGAAATACCTCTGTGGGCCCTGCACTCATCAGCTCCCTTTCACACCAAACTCACTTTCCTCTTGTTTTTAGGGGAATGAGGTCTAAAGTCACCGCTTATTTCAGAGCTACAGCTGATCGTGCATCTGGTGCAATGAAGTGGCCCAGCCTTTTCAAGGGGATAGTCAATGGGCCAGAGAGACCAACATCTCCTTTCTCTTCTTCTAAAAGGTCACAATAATAAAAGCACAGGGGAAAGCGCTGTTCTGCCTTGTAGGGGAATTAAAAATTAACTCAGCCACCGTCCCCTCACTGATTTAATTCAGTTACACCACTGCAGAATACGTACTAGGTATTGGGTAAACATCCCAGTTTGGACTGGTAAGAAGGAAAGCTGGTCACTACTGTTGCCATGCAAACAGAGAAGTTCATTGAGGAACGGCATGGGGTTTTAAGACCAAAGCTGAATAAGAAGGAACTATAGAAATGGGATAATTGTGGTGGCCAGAGGTATGCTCATGTCTGAGCTGTCTTGACCCATACACTTCAAGTTACACATTGTTCACCAGCCAAGTTCTCTTACCTATTGCTGACAAAAGAGTACATGAGTAGTCGCTGCTCTATAAACCATTTCCACTCAGGATTTTCATTCTGGAGATCCCGGTAATGATCATTGGAAACAATGACACCATCTTTTTCATAAGCAACCTTCACAATATAGCGATCATCGTAGCAAACTACCCTCTTGCCTTTCACCTTCCGAGACGGGGTATACACAAGGATTGATTGCTTTTCAAGCTCTTCAAGAATATGCTGATCTGGAGAGGTGGTTAGCAGAAATAGAGGGGAAAAAATATGCAAAGAAAGAATCAGTTAATGATGACCTGATCTCCACTATGCTAGAAACTTCAGGCAACTTAAAGTGGCATGATTTTTGGATGTATTGACAACTAGCGATTGTTTGACAATTTAAAAAAAAAATGGTCTTTTATTCTACTGGTCTTTTCATCTACTCATAAAATTGGAGGTACCTTTTTCTGATTTTTAAGTCTTAACCATTAAAGGTCTACACCAGAGGTAGACAAAACCATGTAGTTGCCTTTTTATGGCAGTAGATGCTAGAAAGCTTCTGACCAGTCCTGGCATGAGTGTTACTGCAAGTTGAAATGGGCCAGATAAAATAAATAAATTCATTTCTCCACCTCCGAGGAGGCTCTGACTTCTTGCCATTCCTGCCACACAGAGGGGCAGATCCATTGCCTTCTTACCTGCAGCTGCATTCCATACAACTCAAATCTCACCACCCTCCACAGACTTCAGCCAGCACACTACCTTCTCCTGGCAGAGGAAGCTGCATAGCCCCTGCATCACGTACCAGGCTAAATGATGTCAGTCGTGCAATAGTGAAAACTTTATTCACAAAGATACCCACACTTTTGAAAAAATGTGTGAAACATTACATCTACTCAGAAACAGTGCTGTTTACTGTCTGGCCTTAAATGCTCTGCAGGCTGTAGTGAGCTAACGAAGTTGTTGTTCTTTAATTATGGCAGAAACTAGTGCTTTTGAAACTTCTAAGCACGGTAATAAAGCCCTGTTTGCAGTTTTCATTGCTAGCCTGCATGTGGCAATGAATTTATGACCAATTTAAGCAACAGAGACCTTATACAGTTTGCACCTTACAGGGCAAAACCGTACTGTACACTTCAAACCCCTGCCTGCAATCTGCATCCAATGGCTGCCGAATTATGCCCAGGACGGTGACGTACCTGCAATGGGACTGTCTTGTCGAGGGGGCTCCTTCCTCCAGAGGGGGACAAAAACCTTGATGTAGGTGTGCCCCCTTTCTCGGAACCAGTCCACAGCTAGGCGGATCCCCCAGCAGGAGAAGACCTCTTTGTTTCCATGGCTATGAAAGAAATAAGAAGAGGAAGCTGAGACAAAGTTTTCGGGAAGCATATAGAGGTCTCTAACTGAATCATAATGGAAAGGCAGAACATAGCACTTGTGTGCCATTTATCACTTTCCAAGAAAACAACGCTCCATTCCTGAGCAAGGTGCTCTGGTTGAATAGATTCAAATACCTCCTCCGGCAGAACCAGGCACCTGTTGTTTGAAGAAGTTTGGATACCTGAAGTCAGAAGTATTCTGCCTCCAATTTCCATGATCTGCCTGCTACCCAAGCGTGCTGTTTCCATCTATATCTAATTGGACACAGATCCTAAAGTGCCAGCAAAACCCTAGGCTGTGTCAGATCCTTTGCCTTCTGATAACGATTTGAGGATGGAGAGTTTCTTCCAGTACATGCAGAAACCCATGAGGCTCTCCTGTATGAAATAAAATGTGGGGATTTTCTTCTGTGCTAACAGTGACGTGGATTTTCATGTCTGAAAAGACTGTTAGTGCAATTGCAGGTCAGTTTGGTGCTGACCTCTTCTGGATGTAGCAGTCAAATTAAAGGGGAAAAAAGACTGCAAGAGTAAGGAAGGGAATTATGGAGAATCTAACCCAGGTCCCCAGAAAAGGGACAAGACCTCTGTGGAGAGAGCCACAGATGCTCCAGGCTCATCGTTGTCTTGCCCAGGTTGCTGGATTTTGTCTTTGCTGCACAGAGAGATAGGAAAACCCCAAGATGTGCACTGCAGCAGATGCATGCAAGGTGGATTCTGGATAATTATCAGTATTTAGAACAAAACACAGAAAACATCCCCAAAGGAAACAATCAGAGTCAACCTCCTTTCTAAGTTTCTTTTCTCCGTTGAAAATTCTTACTGCTAGCCCTCCTCTTCTCTAAAATTTGACTAGAGCACAGCACATATACAAAGGAAGGTAGTTTGTTAATTGCCTCTGCACAAGGAAAAAAACTCCTCACACAGATCCTGAACAGATGATAAACACCCTCACAGTGACTGCAGAAACCTCATCCTTGTACTTTGAGGTTGGGTAATTTCACCACAACTTTACTCACATTCCACAGAACAGGGATGTAAATGTCTCTCTCAGTTACTACACCTACTTGCAGTGACTGACAAGCTGAGGAAAATGCTGCAGTCCTAAATATCCCTGACCCCAAGAAATTCATGTCCAGATTATGTTTATATTGATCATAAAACCAAAAAGGCGCAGTTTACACCTAATAAAATTTGTAGAGCTGAAATGTTGACTACAAATGAAAACTAGTATAATTTGCTAGGCCATTCTTTAATGTTGGCTCTCAAATCAAGTTCACTACAACAAACACTTTCTTTGACAATGACTATTAATCTATACGTATACAGCCCTGACAGCCTTAGGAAAGTACTTCTGTATATATACGCCCAGTGTGAGAAGTAAGACACTCACTTCAAGCACAAACAATTTGATCAAAAGGACAGACAGAACAAGCAATAGGCACCTGGCATTGATACTCGGTGTTATCACTGAATCTATCTGGCATATCACTACAGCCAAAGTTGGGGAATGCATAGCCACAGTAGTAGATATACACATGTTGCACTGCCATGTCAAGCGTCATTGAACACCAACACCTGCTATGCAATACCACAGGGTCTTTAAAATGTCTCATGTCCTGTATATTGAATTAATCTTGACCAACAGAACTTTTTAAAGCCACCCCATGCCCATGGACCTTAACTGATCTGTCACAATTCTGTATCTGCTCTCTCCTTCCTGCCAGCAGTGCAGTGCATCATTTGGTTACAGGTAACCAGAACCCAACAGAATCCTCTGACCAGTGCACAGAGAAAAGGCAACCGTTCCACCAATTACTCCACAATTAGCAGGAAGTGGTTCCTCTTTCAGTTGTGCAATTCCAAACTCTTTGAAATGAACTTTAGTTAAAACAGCTCCTTCAAGAGCATTTATTCATGAACAGAAATGCTTTACAGGACACTGGCCTAAGAGGACACTTGGGCTATATCCAAATTTTGTTAAAATAAGTAATTACATTATTTCTTCCTCTATCTGTAGTTGTATTGTTCCACCTTCATAGATGTCTTAGGCTTGTTGGCTAGGAAACATCAAGTTCCAACACTAATTCCCTATGATAATCGCATATTGCCAAAGTAAGGAAACTTACTTTTGGAGGGTGGTGGCCCTGCCTTTGGCAGGGGGTTTGAGCTTCATGATCATTGAAGTCCCTTCCAACCCAAGCCATTCTGTGATTCTTAAGAACACAAAGCAGGGCTCAGCTGGCCCAGGAAAAGGCCTCTGTATATGTCACAGCTTAAAAACTGGATGTAAAAGTGCAAGCTCTAGAGTAGATAGTCCCTTCAGTGTTACAGGGTTACACTTGTTCCTCTTTCACAGTACCAAAACTTGATTGATTTCCCCCACTGGCCTAGCTAAACCATTGTGTGTACCTCCCATAGGCTGGCAGATGGCTAAGTTTCTAATTACATCTAATGGAAATGCAAAGCATACTGAGGTGTCTTGTTAGTGAAACTGGCTGAAGGCAAGGGTATTTGCCATTCAGTCTTGTTGGATGAACTTGGGGTGTATACATCTTTTTCAAAACCTTGCACTATGCAATAAGCCATCGATGCTAACTGTGAAGTGTTCCAGAACACCAGTCCCAAGACAGAAATACAAATGCTTGAAATGTTTTTACCCCACACAAGTGTCTCTCTAAGCTTCAAAATTTTGACAGTTCTACCCCTAAATTGTTGCTTCTCCTAAACTTTTTTTTTTTTTCCAGCAATAAAACCCAACAAACAACTCTATTCCCTGATTATGCTGCAAAGAGCCCTTTTCCACCTCACAGAAATAAATCAGAAAAATTAAAATGAGGATTCCATCCCATTATCCAGAGGGCAAATGTCAGCCAATACCACTTAGGCTACACATCCTGGACAGAAAAGCAGCTCCTTCCAGGCTGCATTGGGTCTATATACCCTGACAGGATCACTAGTCATTGTGCCAAACACTCCTTAACTTACCAAGGCAGATGGGGATGTCTGAGTGGAGCTATAAAACGTTTGCCTTTCTGAAGCTGGAAACTGCTTCACATTCCTCTAATTCTGTTTAGGTGAAAACAAGGAATCCACAGCAAAACACTACCGTTCAAGAATCTACATGAATCTCAAGAACCTCTGTATGCAAGGCATACAGAGAAGTAGAAGAACAACCTGAGGATGGCTTAGGGTGGAAGTGCAGGAGACTCTAGCAGCCAGCTACCCAACTGATGCCTTGGCTAAGGCTAAAGAGCTCTGCTCTGTTGTGTATTTCTCACTAGCTGTGAGCTTCCCTGAGGATCTCCTTGCTTTTGGGTGGAATTTCTTCCTTCTTCCAGAAGATGGCACAACTTGCTTAGTCTCCAAGATCATCTGCTCTGGATGCACTACTCTCTTTCGCCCTCTAACCAGAGGGGATGTAGTCTTACCTCACCTCACACCAAGAGAGGAAACCCTTTTCCACTCTATTCCAAAGTGCAAGGATGGGCCTGGCCCTGCATAAGAACGCAGGAGTCATAGAGAGAAATGGTAGATACAAAGGGCATCCTGCACTCTGGCGAGGCCTCTGACAGTTCTCATTGCTCAGAGGAATGGAGGCCAAGCTGCTGCTGCTGTTCTTGGATTTCTCACCCACATGAGAATGCCAGGCTGTACATCACAGAGTGCTTTTACAATGTCAGGACACTACTTAGGAGGTATAATTGGCCAAGATGAGTTGCTATAACGTTTCCCAGAAACAGAATTAATAAATAAAGAAATGAGAACATTTAAGATAAAAGCCAACAACCAATTTTCCTGATGTTTATATAAGATAAACTAAAAAAAAAAAAAAACAACACCAACATGCAAGCCAAGAACCTCGGTGGAATTTAGTTGCAAGTCAAGACAATACAGCTGTGATTTTGTTAGGAACCACAGCCACCCGTCTTTATTTTCCCTCTCCTTCTTATGTCAGCGGGGCTTTCCTGATCACTTGGGATCCCTAGGTAACTGCGTGAAAAGGCAGGGAGACATCAGTGGTGAGCACAAGAGAAAGGGCTGCTGAATCATCCCACCGTAAACAGTGCACATTAGCTGCTGTGAGCTTGTAAAAGGTCAAATGCAGAGCAAGGCAGTGACTGTATTTGGCGTGTGTATTTATGGGCATAGACACAAAAGGTCCCCAGCCAAATAACAGGAATCGGCAGTGATTCATCTACCATACATCAAATAGACATCTCACCTGGAGAAAAACCCACTTCAACCCATCATCTTTAAAATTCAAAAACTACTGAGAAAGAGAGATGTCTTAAAAAGCAAAGCTTACCTCATTGCTACATTGCTGCCGTCAATCACAATGGCTCTCAAGTGACTGGAGGAATCACCTTCCTCTTCTCCGAGCCACTTCGGCACTGGTGAGGTGCCGCTCGACCCACGGGCGACAAGTTTTAGTGGGGGAGGCTGAGCCTGGCTCTCCAGAGCTTGAGGTTTTCTCCCCATCCGAATCAGCTCTTTGAGCACGTCATCCTCCAGGGCCTCCTGGCCCAGGTTCTCCAGCACTTTGCAAATGTCCTGCTTACCATAACCTAGCTTGCAGAAAAAGTCCAGCTTGCTCTGGTGAACTTCTCTCCCTGTTGAAACTCCTTCGGAGCCTGGCGGTACCGGCTTGCTGGAAAATGAACCGGTTAGGGCCATCCTAGCAGGCATCTGCCTTCCTTCCTAATGCGGTGCTTCTGTCTTCCTGTCCTTGTCCAGCAGACATCAGCTTTAGGTGGGGGAAAGATTAGAAATAACAAAATGCAAGTGTTAAGGCAGAATGTGCAAGCTCAGTTAGTCGCCTCGTGCACTATCCCAGTCTTCTCTCAACAATCAAGTGTTTTCCTGATCCTCTCTTATTTCTAAAAGCAGTCAATTGGTCCAGGCGATGTTTGTCATTCTCCAGGCGTTATGTCAGACAGGTGTCATCCTACCTCACGAGCTATGCAAGCCTGTCTTTACCCAGGTTCACTGTATGCGTAAGTTTGTTCTTTGGACTTATCTCACAGGAAATGATATAAAAGGCGTTGTAACCGGGGATTTTCAATTTGCTCAGTGTGGTTAATGAGGCGCAGATGATTATCTGTTGAATGCTGTTGGATGATCTCAGATGCCATAGCAACTTAACATGTACGACGAATCTCACCAAGTGATTTAGGGAAATGTTATTTAGCTGTGAACTCTGAACTCTTCTTAATAGAACTGCGCTTCCTAGTACGTGCCTGTGTGTGTACGTACAGACATATCTTATGAAATTCTACCACTCACCTGTTCCAGTGATGCCTGAGTTAATATTTTCCTGTTGTTTTTGTATTCGGAGAAGCAGCTTGTTTTTTGAAGGCCGTCATGGGTAGTGGTTGGAAGCAAACAATCTGAAAATCGGTTTCAGTTTCACTTAGATTCATTGTTAAAAGACACCTGTAACTCAGAAATGACTGTGCTGAAGCAGCAGGATGCTACCTCAAGCTTCTCTATAACATGACTATTCACATTTCTGGTCTACTAGTAACTGACCACGATGGGCAGTGTAAGCTTCAGAACTGCTTCACTGTACCAAGCACGACAGCAGAAGGACGTATGTGGTGACTACTCAACAATAAAGCCACATTTTTTCAGGCATGCTTGCACAGACACTTATCTCACTAGATCTCTGCAGTTATTGATACCACCAGTATCAGAGCTATGGCTGCATCACCTACTCATGTGTAAGAAACAAGTCTGGCTGTCTTCCCTTCCCTGTAGATCTTACATCACTCTCACTGATGGGAGACCAAGTGCAGGTCACTCCTGAGTACAATGCAAACTGCTCAGGGAAGATGCTGCAAACTCTGGAGCTCTGCTAGAATGACGCATTCGGACCTAAATCTCAATGCTTCTTTGCCTATAAGACTTGAGATCTTATAAAAAAGACACCTTGCACACAGCTCCCTGGGAAGAAGAGGACTGTGGGACCACTGCAGCCCAATCATTGGCAGGTCACTTCATGGTGGCTTGGACAGTGTGTTTTTCTCAAGAGGAAATCTGGAACTCTAGTAAAAGTTATGAACAGCATCAGTTTATTTTAGTAGCCCTCAGTGTTATTTTATTGACCTGCATTTTTCCACGTGTCCTGATGTGTGCTGTTTGTCTCAGGGTGATTACCCACACTAGCACCCTGTTGCATTGTGTTTGTCCTCAGCTCCATTGAAAGCAGGCTCAGCCTTGCCAGGAGGGTTCCCAGCTGTGGGGTACAGAGGCCACATCTGTTGGCAGCAGCACTGCTGAACGAAGGCTGCTTTTTGGCAGAGCTGCTGGCCAGGTCTGTTTTTCTGCAAAGTCATCCACTGGATCTCTGCTATTGTTTGGCCAGACGTTAGCAATGGGTAATGCAGCAACTGCAGGGCTTTTACCACAGAAAGAGCACATGTAGAACTCTGAGATGGAAGGCATGCTCACAGATAGCACTGAGGTGACTCTTAAAAGGAAGAGTGATCACAGAATCAAAGAACATCCCAAGTTAGAATGGACCCACAGGGATCATTGAGTCCAACCTCTGGCTCCACACAACATCACCCAAAATCAAACCCTATGTCTGAGAGCGTTGTCCAGATGTTCTGTGAACTCCAGCACTGGTGGCTGTGCCCCCTGCCCTGGGCAGCCTGTTCCATGCCCACCACCCTCTGGTGCAGAACCATTCCCTAACCCCCAGCTGCCCTCCCCTGACACAGCTCCATGCTGTTCCCTGTCGCTGTCACAGAGAGCAGAGCTCAGCGCTGCCCCTCCGCTCCCCTCACAAAGAGCTGCAGCCGCCATGAGGGCTCCCTCAGCTCCTCTGCTCTGGGCTGACCCAACCCAGGGAATAAGTCACCGGTTGATACTTTGATGAACAATCAGCAGCATACCCAAGTCCAACAGGTCAGCTGGTTGCTACAATCAGTGCGAAAACACAACAAAAGAAGCAGTGCACCACAGAGTCCACCTTCTGCTATCAGACACAAGCAGGTTGTAAAATCCAACTTATAAACTTTACAACCTTCATATGCAAACTACTTGGATTTCCTCGTGCCGCTTCCCTTGCCCTCACAGACACACTGGGCAGCCGCTCTGGCTTTGCAGCACTCCACCAGCACTCAGCCTTCAGCCCCTGGACTGATCTTTCCCCCAGGCAAATGTGCCCAGCCTACAAAGCCATGGTATTGTGGCCCCCTTCTGTGCACCCACACAACTATAAGGAACAGCTTCAGTGTCACTTCTAAATGCTTTAATAATCTTCATGTTTTAGCTAGAAATAAGGAAAGTAAAATGCATTTGGCCACACATGCACAGCAACAACTTCACAGTGTGGCAGCATTCCCCCTGCCCAGTCTTGGCCTCCCCTTCCTCCCCCGTTCCTGAGAACCACCCCACAATTCATTCAACCTGCACCAGGCAGCACTCCTGGGCCCTTCCAGGAGCTTTTTCTTCTCAGAAAGAATATAGGCTGCTGCACTTTCAAATAAATCAGGGTGTTTTAGATTCCCAAATGGGGGATGCACATAAACCCCAACAAGAAGACCAGATGACTACAGAGCGATCTGCGTCTTTCCTCCCCCATGCTTTGTGACATTCCCCAAAAGCCATGCCCACCAGCAGCCCCACTCATCCCATGTTACCTGTCCAATCCCCATGGTGCCATCACTGTGGGCAGCTGGGTGCTGCTCAGGGCAGCCACAAGGAAGCTGCCTGGTATGGAGAGCCTTAAGGCAGGGCTGGAGTCAGCAGAGAGCAAACAAGTGCTGTGAGCAGGTTAGAGCTCATTCTAAAGGAAGGGTTTACTTCCTCATTTGGCTCGCTGGTCTTTCATTTAACTGTACAGGTTGATAAACTTTCACTTCATTTTTCAAAAGGGAAAAAAAAAAAAAAAGGGTTCCCAATACATCTCTGAGTCATGGCAAAGATGAGTCAAACGCTTGTGGGCAGGGATCCACAGCAGCCAGCAGTCAGAGTTGGGTACAGGAATTCAGCGATGAATGGACAACTTCCTACCAGGAACACTTCACCAAGTTATTCTTTCCCCCTTGCATCCGCAAACCCCTGACTTTCAGGGACATTAAAAAAAAAAAAAAAGGTACTTAAAATTTAAAAAGCACAGAACGAAGGGCAGCACGCAACCTACCTACATGCAGCACAGATCTCTCTGGGACTTGGGTGGCACTTACTGAGCAGGTCAACCACATGGGAAACAGTTCCTAAGGTCACAACTACACCAACTTGCCAGCTTTCTGCTACCAAGAATACCCATAATACAGCAGAACATCCAGAGCCTGAGACCCTACATCCCCAGGAAGGAGCCAGGTAGAGCATCAAGGGCATCCTCACAAGAGCACCCCTACAAAGTGCTACTAGAGAGGAACAAGAAAGCTGCCAAGCTGCTTACAACCAAGGAATGCAATAGAGTAGAGCATGAGATATCACAGAGTATCATTTTAATTCCCACTTCTCAGCAAAACACTCTGCTAATATGGGAACAAGGCTGTGGAGAGCATCCATAGAACAGCAACAAATCCGGTGAGGAGACTGGAGCACAAGTCTTATGAGGAGCAGCTGGGGGAGTTGGGATTGTTCAGACCTTGTTGCTCTCTGCAACTACCTGAAAGGAGGTTGTGGCAAGGTGGGGGTTGGCCTATTCTCCCAAGTAATAGTGATAGAATGAGAGGGAATGGCTTTAAGTTGCACCAGAGGAGGTTCAGGTTGGACTTCAGAAAAATATCTTCTCCAAAAGAGCAGTCAGGTGCTGGAACAGGCTGCCCAGGGAGGTGGTAGAGTCACCGTCCCTGGAGGTGTTCAAGAACCGTGTGAATGGGGCACTGAGGGTCACAACTAGTGGGCATGGTAGGGATGGGGTTAGTGGTTGGACTGGGTGATCTTAGTGGTCTTTTCTAAACTTAATGAGTCCATAATTCTAAAGCTGAGCTTAAAAAAAGCAATTAGAAGGAAGTCAGATAAAAGAATCTTACATTCATCCTATAGTCCTTTGTAACAAAATGACTAAAGTTAATGAACAAGATATGAGTATGAGACTTGAACATTATTCAAATTGCAGCCATCCAGGAGGACCCTTACCTTCCTTGCCAAAGCTGGGAAGAACACACCGAGGCAATTGCTGGTGTGAGGCAGCAGATCACACAAAGCAGATGATTGTACAGAACTTTAAAATGGTCTCAAACCCTTTTGTTCACCAGCACAGATAAGCATTTGCCAGCCCAGGGCCGTGGTTTCATAGACATTTCCTCTTTCTGCTGCTTCCTTGTGCTGACAAGCACACCGAGTAACTCCCAGTGCAATTTGTTGTTTCTCCATGGTGTTGTGGTAATTAAGGAAATGGATACAGTGGGCAAGGTCTTCTCGGGGAAGAATCCAAACTCATGGATGTTCCTATGCTGAGCTGAAGTTTGAGAGCTTGCTGCATCGTGAAACAACTGGATTGCGACTGGAAAGGATTATACCAACCTCCAAGCAGAACAGCCTTCCTGCAGCAGCTCCTGGAGACCAGGTCTGCCATCTCAGTAGGATGCAGCCCCACCTTCCTGATGGCAATAGATAAGATGTCGTGCCGAGTACAGAAAAACATTCTCTTGAACCTGTAGTGGGGAACGCCACAGGTGCTCTGTCTACACACACCAATGAGTTATTTGCTTTGTTAAAGGAAACATTCATTTGTTGCATCAGAAACACAGAAAAGCATTATTACCACCTTCCTCATGTGGAAAAGTTCACCTGCTGGGAAAATCAAACAAACGTATGTGAGAATTCTCCAGTCCCTGACCAGAGCCAGGATAAAGCGTGCAGTTAAATACGATCCTATGGGCAGGAGTACCACAATCAGCCTGGGGCAGGGACTTCTCCCTGCTGCTTCACTCCATGCTACCACAACCATGGTTCTTGGTCAACCCTCACCAAGAAGAACTCATTGTTACACAGTACAAGGTGTGCTCTCAATTTTAAATCAGGGTTTTATGCACTACTAGGCAAAGTCTAGACATTTTTCTGCCAATGAAATTCTCTCACTGCTGGAGACCCTGGGAATTTTGACTTGTTGGAAACAGGTGTTTGCCCCCAAAATTTACACCACTCACTCAACAGATCCTGTTGCAGTTCTGCATGAAGCTGTTGACAGGCAACCCAGTGCTCAGGCTGGTAAACAACCACTGTCTTTAGGAGAGAGATTTTTATATGCTTTCCAAACCTTCCCCTCAACAGAATAGGCAGCAGTGGCAAGGTCTGCACCTGACCACAGAGCAGAGACATTTATTCAAACAGTACAGCCGATGGACAGCTTCTTTTACTTCTTGGAAAATTACAATCCCATCTTAAGATCTGACACAGCAGGAACCCGACTTGTTTTTGCCATCTAAAATAACTATTTTTTGTCTCCCTTTTATATAAAAAAAATCCTGCTATTAGTCAAGTGTTTTCCACTGAGCTTATATAAAAAGTACCTTTTAAAACCAGAAACCCCCAAACAAGTTTCAAGTTCAAGCCTACCACTCTTTAGCTTAAGATTTCAATTTCAGAAAGCTCCTGGAACAGTCTTTCTGTTCTAGTGATTTAGCAAATGCTTGGTAGACCTAAACCCTCATACGGCTCACTGAAGGCTTTTAACATCCACACCACCTTGAACAAGGCCATTGACTCGATGACTGACAAAAAGCATATCTTCACAGCAGCCAGACACAAAGCGACACAGAAATACTAACCTGTAGCATAAACTTACATAACACATACGTAAACTTCACAATTTTTATATTTTGTATCGTGTTCCTATGTATGTAACAGGCGATTGACATTATGCACCTATCTAGTAAGCCTACAAGCCAAAACCATAATGCTCTCGTCAGTAATACCTGCGTTTTATATGCACATTCACACTACAGGAGAATGAGGTGAACAAAAGCAAGACCAACAAATTCATAAATACTTACAAGATTCTTGAAGATCCTGAATATAACTTTTTAATGATGCAATTAAATATGCTTGTTCAAACAACTAAGTTCTTTAGGTTTGCTTGGACAAGAGCAAAGCAGGCCAGGTTTACACCTGCAGAGGTTCTCAGTAGCCCCAAGCACGTGGCATGCTATTCCAACCACAGACAGGGCTGTGCAGAACAACAACTGCAGCACTGCACTGCATCCCAGAGGAAGGTGACACACTGTCAATGTGACAAAATGGGATTCGGGTAAGAAAGCTGATGTGTTGTCAGCTCCCTCCCCTCCACAAATCTCAAGCCAAGCTTATGCTCACTGAGTTTCACGAACACATCAGTGAGCTTTGGAAAAAGAACAGGAAGTCACCAGCAAGAAGTCCGCCAGACAGCAGACAGAGCACACAGGCAGAGCAGAACAAATGCAGAGATGTCATGAAAGGCTTAGGGAAGACGCCAGGTACATTTTTAAAAAATCTATGGCATTTTGAAAAGCAGAGATTTTTGAATGTGCTTATCTTCTTTTTTTTTTTTTTTTTTTTTTTTAAGCTTTGTTTCTGAAGACTCCTTGGTCACCAACGCAGAAGTAACCATTTATTTCCATACACTATTTGTATAAACTTCTAGATCTTAAGCTTTTGCCTGTTGGTAGAGAAGAAGCCATTCGTGCTGCTGAGAAGAGAGCACATTTTCCAGGAATTGGGTATTTGTTTTCATACCGTAAGATGCTCCTACACCCCACAGGTGTGTGGGGGGTCTACTGAGGCATATGAAGGGCGGCCAAAACTCTTCATGCCATTGAGTCGTATTTATCACCTTTTCTGTGAAGGGATTCTTGGGGTTCCAGCAAGAATCCAGCTTTTTCCTCAGAGTGGAACCTTTCTTTACTATGACTGTCAGTTCCGCAAAACAGCAAGAACCTAACTGTTCAGCGCCTCCACTTCCCTGTCAACCTAGGTCAATGTTTTCTATGTTAATAATGTGCCACCAAAAAAGAAGAACAGAGGACAACATGCCAGCACAAACGTCATTTCTTTAACAAAGCAGGAAGAACATATGAAAATCTACTGCCTCAGCAGCACTACTCCAAATGCATCACGTCTTGGTCTTGTGGGGTTCTATGGAAACCTTCTTTTGAAGGCAGAAGTCTTGATGAGAACAGTGTGCAGCACTCAGCCCCAGACCCCGAGACGGTCCCAAGAGCAGGCTTCCATGCAAGCCCCCAGTAACTTAGACACAGTTATGAAAAATGAATTTCTAGTTCCTTGCTCCAGAAGTTAGAAAGGAGAGAATTAGCAAAGGCAGCCTCTTAAGCCAAATACACTTAATCTTTACAAACCAAAGGGTACGCAGTTGTTTCTGTACACAATACCCTTCAGTATCCTTGTCAGTTTGGTCTGAATGCTGTAGGCATCTGGCCTAGCCAGCTTAGTCAGAATCTTCTGCCATGGAGTAAATTTCTTTTGTTCCTTCAGCAGCAGCCTTCCCATTGGAGTTTGTTGGTTCAAAATCTACTTTCTGCACACAGTGCATTCAAATGCACTCACCAAGCAGAGTAGAACTGCTCCTGGCCTCCAGGGCAGACCAGCATGTTGTGATTTTTCATGTCCACCAAGTATTTTAGGGTTTGGTTTTGTACTTCAAATCAAGTTCCAATGAGAGGTACCCACCTACAAAAACTTATTACACACCTACTACAGAATCAGACACTACAGCAAAACCACAACCACAAAAGTTAAATTTATTCACCAGACCAGACTCCTCCGAGTCACCACACATTTCATGGAGGAAGAAATGATGAATGCTGCAACCTTAGCTGCTCTTTCCCTCTTATCAGCACAAGATCTTTCTCTTACATTTCTTAAAATGTAAGCAAACTGAATAATACTGCTTAAATATCCAGATCTTGTATATCAGAGTAAACTGGACATTTAAAAGCCTGCTGACTTTCAGTAAGACCCAGACTCTGATAACATTACCTGCATTCCTTTGTAGTTGAAGATTTATTAACTGATCCACTTCTGCCACCAGATCTGAAAATTAATCCCATTTTGGCTTTGGCAAGTGCAGTGCAAGTTACAAATTCTGCCTTCCTGGAGATGATCACTTTCTTCTTTCTTATCCCCTCAGCATAACTTGCCTGACATCACAACAGGTGGATGCCCTGACATGACTGAGCTCAAGATCCTCAACACTGCAGCTGTGCCAAGTAACAAGTGAACCTTTACATTTTGAGAAGCATCTTCCAATAATGCCACACAGCCAAGGAAGGGATCTATGTAACAACTGAGCAAGTGCAAATGATTTAGTACAGCGCAGCACTTCCAATACCCTTGTAAGCAGCAGTGCAGCACTTCAATGCCTTTAAGCACTGCTGCACAGTTCTCAGCAAGTGAGAGCTGTCAGGACTAAGGCAACCTGTAACTCTTAATTTTAAAAGAAGGAAACAGAACTCTGAGCACTCGCGCAAATGGTATCAGATCACTTTTTAGACGAAGCGTGCACATAACAGTTTTGATTCCCAGGTCCTCTATCATACTCCTTTACCAAGCATCTGAGAGTGCTGAAAAACAAGTACATTCTCCTTGCAGAAAGGAAGCATGTCCTCCAATCCCTTCAGTAGGCAACTCACACGATAGCACGTGTTTACATTTCCAAAAAGCTTTAGACAACATTCCTTATTGGAGACTCAAATCATTCCACTAATGTTAAACATTTTATTAAAAAAAACTTTTTAGGAATCAAGCCTTACTCCAAGTCATACACTGGGAATTCAAAGAATTGTAAGGCCAAACAGCTGACAGAATGTAGCTGCTTTGAATTTGCACAGTCATATGACAGCATGTTGTACATGCAGGAAGAAAACACTATTTTAGTTCCTTCATATCTCCTGCTTCTTCATCATCTGTACTTAGACCTCTCTTTGTCTTTTGATTTCTTAGGACTTCTGCTTCTGTCTCTCCTTTTATCCCAGTCCCTTATTCGGACATCTTCTCTGTACTTGTCTTTATGTTTGCTGTAACTTCTCTCTTGAGATCGGCTGCGACTCCGATGCCTGTCTTTCTTCGCACTCTTCATCTTCTCTCTAGAGCGTTCTCCTTCATGTTTTCGATCAGAATCCTGTTAAAGGAATTGGATGGACATGCAGTTACAGACAAAAACGGAAAAGAATACAAAGGCACGAGAAGAGCTTGAAAGAGTCAAGAATGGTTGGTTCCATAACAGTCTAAGGCTGATTCTACCTGAAACAGATTCACACATACACATGCCTGCTTTGCTTGCAGCAATAGGTGGACGGTACAGAATCACTGACACAGCATATTAGAGTAAAGGAAGGAGAAATGGATTCATTACTCAGATTGTGAAATGCCACACTAATAGATTTACGACACACAACATGCTGGAACGACTACGTGGTAACACCAACACCCATACGGGCCCCAGCCTTACAGTAGTTTAAAACAACAAGATCCTTCTAGAAGTTACCATTTCACCTGGGAAGTCACAGAACTCAAAACATTTTCTTACTAAAAACACTGAGTTTTAACATGTGAATTCCTGACATTTTTAAGTACTGCTAGAAACTATTTTGTTCTTACTATTCAATTAAGATATTCAGGAAGGCAGAAATACAAGAGGCAGTCTCCAAATCCTGCAGGAATATACATATAGAACTTGGCATTAAGAAGGCAGTGGCCACTTCTAAAGGTACGACTGCCTGACAGTTTTGTACCAACATGTACTCTGGTAAGTATAGATCATATTTAGTGGGGTTGTAATATATTTATGAGCTAGGAGAAATGCTTGCACCAAATATATTGTATTTCTTTCTTAATTCTAGTTTTCATTTTTCTAAATATGTGTAGTAACATTTACTATAGTGTATGGCTAAAACCTAAATCACATTTACAAACAAGCAAAATTTTTGTTATTTAAAAGAAAAGTGGAAACTCTCCTCCAAGCAACCTTCTATCCAGAAAGGCAGCGACCAGCATGATCCCCAGAGCAAACTCCCAAGAGCAAATGCTGCCTTCAGGATTATGCAGATAATGCTGAAATTCTACAGATGCAATAAGAAATACAAAACCCCAGGAGCCAACACACACGCACAGATACAGATTTGATCTTTACATACATAACCAAAAATTTCTGCTGCTGCTGCTGAATAGAGTAATCTCACTGGTAGTTAAATGCTTATTCTACATCTTTACTGTCGACCTCTATTTCAGTACATTTTTAGAATCTGAATAAACAAAAATAAAGAGTGTTGTTGCTTCCAGTTACTTATAAGGTTTGCCCATTATGCACAGCTTCCCTTTAACTATTTTATCAAATATCTTACTAATGAACCCCAGATCCTTGGTTTCCATGTTTGAACAGGAAACTGGGTTCCATGTCTCTCTGTGTCAAGGACTGAATGAACATCAGAAGGTGAAACCCCAGCTGTGAAGCAGAGTAGAACTTGACAAAAATACCGACCAGTAAAGCAGGTGGGGAGCACAGTGCTCTGCTATCTTCAGGGTGCTTTGTTGCTGAGAGAGAACACAAGGGGAATCGGGAAAAAAACAGAACAACTCCCAGCACAAAATCTACAAAGCCAACATCGGAGAGAGGCTGCTGGCCCAACTAGAAGCAGAACTCCTCATTTACAAGGGGAAAGGCTAGTAAAGACTTGAATGTAATGACAAATAGCCTGCCTTGAATGTCGTAGAAAAGGGCAACTTGCTGAAAGGATTAAAAAAGTCACATGAGCATGGAGCCAGATAAGCACAACGATCTTTCAAAAAGCATTTGATGCAAAGGTGTACAGGGCATGTCTGAAGCTGCAAGTGCCACAAAAAGGTTGGCATGTAGATAATACCACCACAGACTAATGAAACAATATAGCAATTTGAATTAACAGGATGAATTGCATCTTAGTTCCCCCAAAAAATTAGTTATATTTGTCCTTAACTAACATTTTACCTTTTTCAATTCTCTGGCATAGAAAAAGTTTTCAAAACATTACATTAATAGAAGTAATAACAGTATTTGAAATTGAATCCTTTATGTACTACCCAAGTCAGAAAAATGCTGTTTTCCTGTTGAAAGCAGAAAACTACTTCTTAGAAACAGATTTTTTTCTTACTGTTGAAGTCCAGATTCCCCAGTGTAGGATCACTGCCTCTGATCAGCCAACAGATAAGCCATGATCCAGTACTGTGTTGGTGAACACATGATGAAGGAGTTATTAAAAGAGGAGAAGAAAACTTCCCTGGAAGTCATGGCTGACTTTGCCAGAAATAGTAATGTGCCAAACAACTCCTGAATGTAAACCAGTCTGAAATACCATGACTACAAACACAGAATAAAGATACGCCACCTCTGTGTACGTAAAGCACACTAATTAAAGGTTAGGAGGATCAAACAAATAGAGATGGCCTTTCAGTAAGGAGGTTTTGATCAAACCTATTCAAACACTGTCCAATAAGTGGTAAGAGCAGGAGATTAAAAACAGAAAGATCAATATATTTTTGCTAAAATGACAAGCTGCAGAAATCTGAAATTCAGAGACCCTGTGTCAAACAAAAATCCATCAGATGTGCTGTACTCCTCCACAGACCCAGAAAGCTGCTAAGGGTACAAAGTCATAATGTGGATCTCAAGCAGAAGCAATCAAAATACTCTGTCAAATCCTATTCTCAAACCCACACACTGATGCAGTCTCTCGCTCCAGACCCACATCCTGTTGCCTACTAAAAGCAGCCACAAGACCCTACCTCTTCAGCCCTCTGGAATCAAATCAAACAGCACAAGGTTCAAAAATATCTTCTTAACATTCAGCTCCGAGGCTGAAGATTCAGGAAACTGGTGTCAAACTAAGAAAAGGGATGAGTCAAAATACACTAAAGAAAAAAAAAAAAAGTAAGAGAACAGAAAAACAACTCTACATCACGGAAACTATTCAGAAAATAAAAGTCCCTTTTCTGCAGTCATAGCTGGAGCTGGTAGCATCAACTTCAATTTCAGTTACCAGAACTTTCTATTACTGGACTCTGCTCTTTGTCATTTAAAATCTCTGCAATACCACAGGTTCAGGACAAAAGTCTGTAGATGATGCATAATCATTACAATCTTTGACAACTGATTGTGCTAAGTTAGCTGCTGTTTTGTTATAAAGTTTTTACCTCAAATGCTTCTCCTACTTCTAAAATAGCCTTAAGGGAAAACCATTTCCTTATACTAAACATGCTACCACTGATCCAAAAAGTTCCATACTGTTTTGCTTTATGCAGGTCTCAGACACTGCCTCAAGAACACATCTCCCTCCTTGGTTCTTGTACAAGTTCCCCAGATTAAGACTCAATTATAAACTAATATATACATAAATACACACACACACACAATATATATATAGTATATTCTAAGTATGATTTGTCAGCTAAGCTGCCAGCAAAGTTTACCTGGAAAGGGTCACATTAAAATCACTCACAGATATTCTATGTGGAACTAAATACACAAAACTCATTTGTACAAGAGCAGGCATGTCCAACCCACAGCCATCATGGCAGCAGCTCTTCCCTCAGCACCAACTGAACATCACTGTGCTATTAACCCTGCCTGGGCAGAATTCCACAGGGCACTGCCTCAAGTGATGGCAAATAAGTTTTTGCATTGTGATGCACTGGCTAAACATGAGCCTGTGAACAGTGAAAAATATGCAGCTGTACTTTTCGTTTTGATAAAGGAATTTGAGTACAGGTTTCAAGATTGCCGAAAAAAATCATCAATTTCTTTATTTGCAACTCCATTTGAAGTCAACATGCCAACTCTCAAATGGAATGTATTGAGTTGCAGTTAAACATTTGATCGTGTCTCTTACCAGCGAGAACTAGCCCTGACTTCACAGTCACACCTTATTTGTGCAATTTTTGGCTGTATGTACATTTGTGAACAACTGTTTTGAGGGGTGAAGTACAGGAAGAGTAAAATTGCATCAAAAATATCTGATGAATACTTTGAGAGCTCAGTAAGAACTGCAACCACTGCCATCAAACCTGGATGATGCATTAGTTTCATAAAAACAGGGTCACATATCCTAGTTTTATGGTTTTGCTGCTCTCTTTTGTACATGTTTTAATAAAAAAAAAAATTAAAATAATGTATATAAAGTAACAAAACTTAACTATATTATTTTACAACAGCTGCCCCCAAAGTAATCCCTCCTATTTTATGGTGTTGGTACAGAAATCAGAGGTGAATGTCAGTGATATGGCAGTAGAGATTGAGTCTTCCCACCAATATTCCAATACATATAAAGCAAAGGTGTGTTACTGAATGCCTCCATGCAGAAAAACTGACGCTCAGTGACACTCACCAACAACATTACTGAATGTTTGTAGAGACAAAAAGTGAATGTGAGCAGAATGAAGAGACATCTGAATGATTTTTAAATGTTTTCTGCTGGTAACACATGACCAGCCAGTTCTGTATGTGTATTTTCTGAACCTTCAAGTGCATCTTTTACATGCAAAAATATTTGTTGCAAGAATGTTGAAAACACATTGTCAATCAGCCAAAAAGACTGGCGGAAGTCCAAAACAACATGAAGGCAGACCCCTTGCAAACATTCTATACTCCAGATTTATCTGACCAGATCCTTCCCTCATCCAAAGGATCCCAGCCCAGTTAGTACACAAGCAGTAATTGGAAAACCGATATCACCAGTGAGCAATAGACCAAAAGAGTGGCAATGAAAAGTGATAAAACATTGCCAGTGTTTGTGAGAAAAGTTATTTTTAGAATCACAGCAAGAACTGATGTAACAACAGAATCACATATGCCTTCTGTACACAGCACTTAAAAGTGGTACTCAAAATACATGCCAGGATGATTCCATTTGCTGTAGCTGGAACCTTATCACTTTCTGCAAAGCTGCTTGAAGACAGCTTTATTCTCACGCAAAACCTGCATTGTTAAAATACTGGATGCTTATATTTTCTGCTTAGCTTACCACTACATAATGCTCAAATTTCAAGAGTAGTTGACCCTCCACTTAATCATTCAGTTCCCATGAAACATCAGCATCTTAACTACGTCAGATTCAGAAAAATGTGAAAATGCTGACCGCAGAGGCTGCAGTGAAATGACTGAATGGCAGAACCACTGCCTTCTCACAGCCTTCCCCACAGCCTGCCTTACAGCACTGTATGCTAGCACAGTCTGGATCCAAGCCAAGAGACATATAGATTTTACACAAACACTTCCAAAACAACTTAAAATAAATAAATAAACAAACAGACAATGCAAAGAGACTGTGTTTCTGATTCCACATGGGAGAAAGCCAACACACAATGTTTTGGCAAGAATATCGGGAATAGTTCGCATTCATGAAATTTCATGAACTTCTGGTTTATGACTGGGAATAGCAGGTTCAAAATGCTGAAGATCTTCTACCCTATGAGAGGCTACACTGCCTCTTGGTCTGAGTGGCTTTTTGCCAAAGCACCCATGCCTCGCTTCCAAAGTCCAGAAAGACCCAGGAAACCTCTTTTATAATCAGATACTGACACTAGTCTTCTGCACATTCACAGCTGCTGTACTTTGTGGGACTTTGCACACAGGGTCCTCAGTTGAAAATCAGACTACTTCTTCCTGGATTCTCTTAATAGAGCAACAAACTGATATAAAGTTAAATCATTAATTCAACAAGAGCTAAGTACCTTGTATTTTTTGGTCCTCTTGTCATCTTCTTCGTCTTCAGAGTGGTAGTGCTTTTTCTTCTTCTGTTTTTTAGCCAAGTGTGACTGACTTGTTTGAGATTCTTCTTCTTCCTCATCTAGCACAAGGTCATACTTGGCACTGATAGTATGGGTTAAGAACAGATTTGTTACTTAACAAATATAAGAACAGAGACGTTCATAAAGGAAAGAAACCCCAATTTACCAGACGAGATTTACCAAGACATAAAATTCAACTGTTCCAAAACAACTGAATCTTATCCTGATAAATTGTACAGCCAGATCTCAGTTTTTTATTTTTTTCCTATCTGTGGATCTCTGAACAAGTTACAGTTTTCTGCTTTCTGCTGCCACCACAAGGAAAGCAGGATTGCAAAACATCATTTCGTTACCGCCCTTCTTTCATTGTGGATACAGCAGATACCATGCAAAACCAAAAGTCTCTGTTATGCCTTTTGTTATTCTATGGCTCTACTTGAATAAAACACAAAAGTGAAACAACGTATTCTGATTTCATCAAATTCACACAAGTCATCATATGAAACAGGCAAAATGCTTAATTCTATCTCAAATGCAAGATGGTTATATGAAGTGGTAGCAAAAACATCTACCTGGCAAGCTTTAGTAATATGAAATCTTTCCCAGTCTGCTTTCATACACTCTACTTGGCACAAAAAATTCCTCTGACTGAAAAAGGATACTCCTGCTTTGGTTTCACCTTCTCTTTTAGAGCAAATTTTGAATGTTTATCACGTTCCTTTTCATACTCTTTGAAATCATCCTTGGTGTACTGCCCACCTGTTGGCAGAAAAAAAATCAGTTGGCAGAACTAAAAAGAAAAAAATCAACAAGAGTCATACCTACCACTGCATTCCATTTATGAGTTTGAAGGCTCTTCCTAGCCCTGCAGAGATTCATAGTTCCAGAAGGAATACTGACATCTGGATGTCAGAGTAGAAGTGTGTAGTACAAGTCATGACTCTGTGCTTCTCTTGCTTGCAGATCTCATTAAAAAGCATATGGCTTTCTCCTCACACTTGTGTACAGTGGAGATGAAATATGAACATTATCACAAAGCAGGATTTCAAAACTGCTTCAGTCTCTCTTTCTCTACAGGACCTATGTCACATTACTTAGAATTCTGTTTCCTGAAGACTGCCCTCATTATTAAATGACTTTCTACTCCCATGTGCACAAGGGAAACCTGAGACAGCTGCAGGTCTCCATCTGAATTCACAAGCTATCCAAAAAGTGTTAAGACTTGATTTAAGAGGGACATCACAGACTGCATTTTCTGTACATTCACATGGCAACAGCTGCTCACAGACCAAGATACTATTTCATAGCAACGTGCTGCCACCTCCCGGTCATACCAGAAACCGCGCAATTGCCTGGCTAGGTCAGAAACAGCAACCGAAGGGGAATGACAGTACTTTGCCTAGGTCATTCTACGGGTACCAGATAAGCCCAACAAAATGACAGTATAGTTTAGCTTTCCAGTATTTAGGAAAATTTAGATCTACGTTGCCCCAGACAAAGAAAAAAATTCAGTTAATAAAGGCCACATAAGCTATACAATAAGGTTGGCCTGCAGAAGTGATAATCCTAGCCTAACTATTCACTTTTTGTCCTGTACCTTCAATTGCTATACACTGAATAATGAAAGGTACCCAGAAAGTAACAATGTACTGCTATACTATGTTGTTAGTAAATATCTCCAAAGGCATCACTTCTAAAGTTTGAGATGGGGAGCTCATGATTTACCAGCAAAAATCTATCTATGGTAAAATATTTTTTTCTTTCTGACCTACCAAGTTAAAGTAGCAGTAGGAAACTCTTCCTGGAAGAAGTGAATAGAAGAGCTAGACACTTTGTTGCTCTGTGTTCCTTTGCTGCCAGGAAATTCACATCCCCCAAAATAAGAAGATTGAAGCTCTTAACTGCTTCTCTTTACATAATTATTTATAGTTCAGAAGTCACAGCTTATTAAATTAGGAGTCAAAGAATCACAAGTGTACCTACCTTTTCCTTTCCACTTAATCTTTGCAACAGACTGGCTAAAATCCACATGTATCCGTCTGTCATCTATCAGCACGTTGTCCATTTTGAAATAGGCTTTCTCACAGTCTTCCTCCTGATATTAACAATTCCAGAAAATGTACACTCGTGACTATTTCATAACAGTATTCACTGAAGAGCTCAAACACAACTCAACTGCTTACTGGTACATATTTTCCAAACAACTTCTATAATTGCCCAAACCACAGCAGTTTTTGCATTGTACCATTTAAAAAAAAATAATTATGCTTTGTCCCAGTGTAAACATTCAAAGTTCCATCTTTTTTCATTTTATTTCACCATTTTAAAAAGTATATGTAACATTTAGAGAAAAGAAGGGAAAAAGGAACAACAACACAGGTAACAGAAGTTCTATTTTAAGTACACAAGTAGGCTAAAGAAGAGTCTTCTGACTTTTCCAGCATTGTCTAGTTTTCCTCACAGATTAGAGACTATCAGAAAGTTTCTGTAAAGAAGTTATACACCATAAAGAAAACTTCTATCAATAATACTGTAAGAGCAGCTTAAACTGACACGATTTACAAATCGAACATAGAGTACAGTACTGCAAACACCCATCTACCATCTTCAATTCTTTCTCCACTTTTTATGCAGCACTCCTCCATTTTCTCCCAGCATTCTCTTCTTTTACTCTTCAAAACTGTTACAAAGCATGCTCTGGGAAATAAAAAGACCTACTCCAAATCCACTGACTTCCAGGAAGGCTAAGTACACATTGGTATTGCTAGGCTGAATCAAGACTTCGGCCTGCTTTAGGACCTACAATTTCTGTAACTAAGTCAGTAAGAGAAAATGTTAGGTACCCCACACTTGAGGATTTTACTGTTCTTCTGTAATGGAAGTATACTGAAAATGAACTTGCGTAAGCAAAATCTACATACAGCACAATTAAAAACCGTACCTTTTCAAACTCAATGAAAGCATAACAAAGAGATTCACCAGTCTTCCAGTCTCGAATCACTTCACAGCTGAAAAAATATCATGAAATTAAAACGTCAGTGCTTCTGGAGCACAAAGCATAGGACAGGCAAGCATTGATTAAAAGGAAGAATAACAGTTAAAATATAAAAGGAAAAAAAAAAAAAACAGGCCTAAAAAGTATTACAAAAGTTGATTCTGAGATCCCTGGTATAAGGCATTAGTGTTTCTGCACAGAGAAAGCACATCTGACATTAATCAATTGAGTAATTGATTTATTATACTTAACTCACAAGTCCTTAACTTGAAATGTGAAATAAGAATGAATTGTAGGCCTAGGGATGAAATTCTGATGAAATATAATTATTTTTCAACATTACTGCTGGTGATCAAGTCTTTTGCATTTCACTAATGGGAGAAAATAAATCTCACATTCTGGTTTTACAAAGGAAAAGGAAAGTTTGAATAGATACTGTGACAAATTTCTCCTCTTAGAGGGTAGCCCATTAGCAGCCATCTTATCAGGAAGCTCACTGAGCGAAAATATGAAGCCTAAACTATTGGATTAGGAAATGCAAAATGGGAATAATTATAGTGTTGCATAAGTAATGCCAAACTCTCACCTATAATGTGAGAATTCTGGTCACAAAGTTTGAAACAGTCAACGAGTACAATAAATGGGATATCAGTGTGAGACTTGAATGTCCTTCATTTGCACTGAGCAACTAACATAGTAGGATTTAACACACAATCCACAAGATGGTCAAGATGAAAAAAAGAAAAAGGAGAAAAAACTACTCAGACAAGCTATATGAATTCTTTGCAGCAGCCATTAATTGAGAAGAAAGTATCCCTCCAGGGATACCTGTACCCTTTTCTTCCCTGAAGTGCCTGTATACTAATTCATGCAGCATGAGAATTAAACAGGAGGCACTAGAGAACTGTATGAGGTCACAGAGCATGATCTTATTGTGATCATGAAGACATGGAAGGACAGTTTGCACAACAGGAATGCTGTCATGGATGGCTATTCCCTTTTTAGGAAAGTCGTGCCAGTGAGGCAATGCAGCAGAGTTGCTCCTTATGTGAGAGAGCAATTGGAATGTATCAAGCTCCACCTGAGGGTGAATGATGACCCAGAGGAGAGCTTGTTGGTGAGAAACAGGAGGCAGTCTGTGATCCTGTGAAAGCAGGACACGCGCAACATCCCTTCTCTTTGCAGATTATTCAGAGGATCTATTTGAAAGTGGAAGGACTGCAGAACAGTTTATTAAACAAACTGATAGAGAAAAAAAAGAACTGTAAAAAGTCTCTAGGACATCCAGAAATTATGCTCCAGTTATAAGGATAGCAATGCAATGCCAATTTCTCACATACATCCTACAGAGTCGAGTGAAGGATCTGGTGGTCTGCAGGTCTGTATGCCTGCTGTCAGTCCTGCACAAACCAGCAGAAAAGGAACACAAGACTGACTTAGTGAGCATCTGAATAAACGGGACCTACTCAATACATCTAAAGTTCTTTAAAAGGGGTAGTGCTAGTGATACACTTCTGAAATCCCTCTGGAAATTCTAATAAATTCCTGCAACAAAGGGTTTGGGGGAAACTAAGCAATAACAGCACGAGATGACTGTACTAATAAGCAAGTGCAAGACACAGTAAATAATCATTCTCTCTTAAAGAAAGTAAGGAGGTCACTCATAGAGTTTGCTGATAATATTAAATAGTTCAAGACAGAAAAAAATTGCAAAGTTCCTAGGAGTCTAACTGAACAACTAAGTAGAAAGTGACCATCAGTGCAGATAAATACAGTCAGATGAGCATGGGGGGAAAAATCTTAATTGTGCCTTGTGAAAAACGATAAAACCTGAGCTGACAATTACCATTAAAGAGAAAGACTAAAATTTGTATGATTTTTTTGGTGAAATCAATACTGCAAAAACAGCCCAGGTTTTAAAGCGTTCACAGCTCCAGGAGTAATTAGAAAAGGTACTGAAAACAAAGTGGAGAATATCACTGTGCCACTATAACTCTGTAATTTCTTTAATGCTGTAAGCAGTTCTAGTCCTCTCATCTTGAGGTGAAAACAGAAGAATAGAAAAAAGTTGAGAAAAGGGAAACAAGGTAAGGAAAATTCCTCTATAAAGTATGTAAGCTTGTACACCTAGCCAGAAAAAAAAAAAAAGATGATTTGGGATTATATCCATTAGAGAGTTGTAGGAAAGCAGGCTTCACTGCCCATCTTTTTGTTTGTTTGTTTTTTTGTTTCCCCACACCAACTTAAGAGGAAATCAACTGCAACTATTAGAAGCCAGGCTCAAAACTGAAAAAGACAACAGGTACAGGGAACACTTTAAGACAGAACATACTGGGTGCTACAAACGTGTACTGCTTTATCTAAAACTGTACAAATTCTCACAAGAAAAAAAACAAACCAACCCCACCCAGTGCTATATCTAGCTTATGTAGTGGCTGAACTGTACACTACTGAAAGGAGGGAAAGGGTGGGGGACTGGGGAAAGTCCCAGATTTGTCTCACTTGCTCCTGTACTTCCCCTAGGTGTTCACTTAAAGCTACTGTGGGGACAGGATATTCAGCTGGTGAGATGTTCCTTTGTATCACCACTGCTGCGGTCTGACAGCGAGCAGATTACTAGACACACCAGAATAACTACTTAACAGCTAAACCTAAATAACACTGATGGGCATCATGCTCAGTTTTAAGAAAGCATTCTGTTTCATATTACAATAATTACCTTTTAATTGGACCAAATCGTGAAAATATTATCTCTAGGTCTTCATCTGTGGTCACAGGATTCAGTTTACAAACAAACAGCACATTTTCTGGTGGCTTGACTTCTGCATCTGGTAAGTCTCCCACCTGTGGGGTTCAGAAATAGACTTTCATCAAAATTCCATAAATTTTAGTTCATCCTAGCTTAATAAGGATGAGAAATTAAAATCACACAACTTTGTTCAGGAAGACAGAAGAGAGCCAGCACTCGTGCCTGCTTAGAAGCAACACTTGCTTACAGTGCACACAACTTTGATGTACGCAACCTCTGGTCAAAATCCCCATGTCAAAACCAGCAATCTAAGTTCCAGAGGATAATACAAACAATCACAACATCTCGCTATAAATTACAGCATCTCTTTAAAAATTTGAATGAAAGACTGATAATAAACAACTTATCTCTATTTCACTTAATATGCTAATAAAAAGGTAAATGTACATTTGTTAGATAAGCAAAATAATACAAGAACATATTTCAGAAAATAACTTTAGCACATGACAGTACCAGAGAAGTTCACTGTTTTGACAAAGGAACAATGAAACAAACAGCTGTGAGTTTTTAGATTTGTCTTTTAAATCAGCAAAACTAACGGTACACTATATTTTTTTTAAATCTCTTCATCTTATGTAACATTGCTTCCTACTGCAGACTACCCAGCAGTACTCATTATCGCATTGGCTCACATTCCATTCCCCCTTGCCTTTTTTTTTTTTTTTAAAGACAGCTTTATCCAGAAAACATATCAGTGGTCCAATGCTGCAAAACAAGAACACACGGCTGTAGATTTTCTGCAACACTGTGGCTAATGTTAAATTTCAGATAATCCCACAGAAGGAAGACAGCCACTACACATAGGATTAATGTAAACTACTGTGAAGAGTCTATTTCAAGTTTGCTCAGCTCTCTCCCATGCAGGCTAAACCTTTTTTTTGGGGGATTAAAGACATTCAGCAGCACATTACGTATGTTAAGTTTTAAAACTGGATGCACTCCTAACAAGTTTTTATAAAGCCTCCTCCTGGCCCTGAAAATGATATAGCACTGGTTTTTGTCAGAAAACCACTTCTTACAATTCACAAATATCAAGTGTTCATGCTTGCTTCTTTTCATTGTATCACAGATGTGTAATAGCACGGATTCTGAGCCATGACATCATATCAGCAATTTCAAGATAAATAGTACACAACTTTCTACACATAATACAACAAGCACATGCATGTACAGAAACAGAAATAACACCAGAAAGGTAAAGAGAAAACAATGCTCACCATTTCCAGAAGAATGGCACGAGTTTTTGCCTCTTTTTCTGCCTGAACTTCTTCTATTTCATCTGCAGACCGTCCTTTCATATCATCAATTTCTTCATCTGCTCCTATTCTTCCACTCTGGAAAAATTAAAGAAAAAAGGAATTAAACTCCTGGTCAAAAATTCTTGGTTTCCAAATATTACTTGGATATCACTTCCTTCCCCCAAAACAAGAGAAATGCTCCAGCAATGCATCTCTGCAGAGCTGGTCTTTCCTTTTGTTTTCTCCACTCAAGTTAAAAAAGAAAAGATGCTATCCTCATGAGCTTCAGGCACCATAAACTACATATGAACTTTCAGGCTCAATTTGAACTGAACACAGTTTGGTCTTCTGAATTCTTTTACGACCTTATCTCATACTCAACAACTCACCACAAGTATCAGCTCATGTCTAATCTAGATAGTTCCTGCCAGAAATGAAAACAACGAACACCACAAATTTCTGTTGTGTCCTGTAAGACCATATTATTAAATATAATGTACTGCAACAACAACAACAACAACAACATATTTCTGCACATCTACCACCAGGAAGATTTGAAGCTTAAGGTTTTTCCCTCATCGGTATCTCTAGAACACTGCTGCTCCTACAAATACTTCAAATACATCAAAAGCTGTATCTTCTGTCACGCTACAGGCAGGGGGAAACTAAGAGCAAGCTTTGAAATTTCTGCCAAGTTTGGCAGTGAGATGTAAAATTCCTTGTTTAGCAGATCTGATGGTATGTGAGAGATTAAGCAGAGTACAGATGTACCTCAAAAGCCTAATTTCAATCTTGCAATTATATATCTATTAAGCTTAAAGACAAACAGTATTCCCTCTAGTTAATGTATTCATTGCTTGAAAGAACTGTATCCATATAGAGAAATAGTATCACTTAGCAACTTTCGTAACTGTATGCTGTGACTAAATTATTCACTACAACTACATTTCTAGCACGTTCCTTCTGTCTAAAGAAATACACAACAGTATGTATGCTTGGAGACATGAAAGAATGACCAAGAATGCTCACAATGAAATACAAACAGAACACTTCTCATATAAAAGAGAACCAACAACAAGCAATTTCATATTAAAAAAATGTAGTAATATTTGTGTTCCACCACAAGAGTGTACAAAAAAAAAAGTAACATCAGAGGTGAATATTCTGAATGTTGTGCTTCGATAGTTTTTAATTAGAAATCTGAAATACAGCTTTCCAAACTTATTCCACCACAGGACAGCAAATCACTCAAATAATTTCTTTTTATCATTTTCTGACAGATTAAACAGACATTTGATTAAACACAGCAATATCCCCAAAAAGAAGACAAGCATTTCATGTATCAGAACTCAAGCTGGCACAGTAGAAAAGCACCTGTTCTGCTCCTGTGCTAAAGAATTTACAAAGTATTAAAGATATAGATTTTGACAAAGCCTGTGCTGGTGACTAACAGGGATCTACTCGTTTAATTCTTTCTCCCAATTTTTCCCCAAGAAGCCATGACAAAGACTCACATCGAGCTGTTCCTTAGTAGGCTCTGGTGAGCGATCAGGAATAGGCAAGCCAGGTGGATCATCAAATGGATCATCCAGAATTACTGTATGATTTATCCTAATAGAAAGCAACATCAAGATCAGCACCACAAGCAAATAAAATTATCTTTACTCAAGTAAAAGGAAACCAGCCCTGGTGATTCCCAGCTATATCCCAAAAAGTCAAACATAGTATATGTTTGTAAATACTAAAACTGATGCTTCTATAAAGGCAACAGATGCACATTTTCTTATATGTCTTCTTATTTTAGTACCTGTTTGTTTTCTTAGAGAGCTATTTCCAGCCTATAGTCTAGTAAAGTCTAATATCAAGCAATATTTTACTTTTTTGCTTCCTAATTTCTCAAACTACACAAAGATTTCACAGAAGAACCCACAGGAAAAAAACTGCTTAGAGCAACCAGTGATTATTCTGGTGTCCGTCACCAGTGTAGTGTCTTACAGTTTAGCTTGGACACTTCCATCCCTGCTCTGCAAGTTCACAGAGGTCTTTAACAACTCTCTATAAAATTCAGAGTCCATATGAAAACACATGTCTATACTGATGTATAGATTTATGGCTCACAACTCATGTTAACTCATGATACACTTCCATAATAAATACTAAGCTCCTTTTAGAAGAAATTTCTATTAAGACATGATTACAAAGCATTTTACCAATAAAACAACAACAAAAGAACACAAGTTGCTTTGTATTGCTATATTAATTTAGTTTCCAAAAAGATAAACTTCTTAAATTATAACATATTAATCAAAAAGTGAGGTTAAATGCAATCACACCTGATATCTTGATATGGGATAAAATCTTTATCCACAAAGGTTTCATTAATTGTCTTCAATACATCCATGCCTTCAGTCACTTCTCCAAATACCGTATGCACACCATCCAGATAATCCAGGTTTTCTCCTGTTGTAATAAGAAACTACAAAAGAAGATACAAAATCATCCACAGTCATTTTTTTTTCCTGAAATTTTTCTTTCCCCACAAAGAAGCTATGGTAAATCTAGTGGGAACTGCATTTATTGTCATATGCCTACATGCTAGCAAACTGCTTACAAAAGCAAACTTAACTATAAATACAAATGCCATTGTTTCTTCCTAAAAGACTATATAACATTTTTTTTATTTTTTATTTTATTTTTTTAACTTACAATGTATAGAAGCAGGAAAATTAATTCCATAGCTAACAACAAGCTCTAGGTGGAACAGAACTGTAGGGCTTTTTTTTTTTTTAAGTTGCTCTTTGATCATGTTAAAAAAAAAAAATCATTTTTCAATTCAAACGTATGAATGTTTCATGTGAAGCATTTTAACCCATAAAAGTGACAATGCATCCATAATAATTATTCAGAAATAGTATCATTACTATTTCTATTATCTCTATATATATCACCATTACTATATGAGATAGGGCTTTAAACACATCTACAGCAAAAGCTTTGCACAGATGAACTGGAAACGACACCACTTTCAAAAAAAAAAAAACTGTTTTATAATAATTTTGGCAAGCATGCTAAAGCTTGCATTAATACAATATAATCATACAACAAATTTTGAATTCAGTTTCCAAATTAAGATGGAACATTTAACTACAGGTTTTTTTCCTGCCCACTCTATAGATCAGCTAAATCATATAACGTTATTAACAAAAGTAAATAAAAAGAAGGGGAAAAAAATAGAGAATTAAATTCTAACAACATTTATCAAATCTTTCTGGGACAGGATTTGAAGCTGAGCATTTCAACCTCTTCTCAGTAATCAAATAACTACTGGCACCTGGAACACAATGAAAAATACTCAGCTATAGCTCTTTTTGCACAGGCCTTTTGACCACATTATGCCCCCTCCTGGAGGCATACAAGACAAGCTGGATGGGGCTGCAAGTAACCTCATCTAGAGGGACATATCTGCCTATCGCAGGGGGCTGGAACTAAGTGATCTCAAAGGACTCTTCCAACCCAAACTACTCCATCATTCTGTGATTCTATGATAAAACGATGCTGCTGAGATCACAACACTGTTGTCAATGTTGCAAATTCAAGGAATTTTCATTTTCCTTATTTAGATGTGTATCAAGACTTACTCCCAACCCTGCAGGCTGACCTGTGATCCATGCATATCGCTGCCGTTGTTCACCATTGACACTGTTCCTTTTTTCTTGTGCTTAATTCTTGGCACTTTTTCTGCCTCAAAAAATCTAGCTTGATCACCATACAGCTTACTGAAAATATAAAACAAACATATTATGAGGAGAATGAATTTCTAAATAAACAAACGTTAAACAAATGTTGTAAAACAGATTTTTTTTTTTTTTTAAATTGGCATTTGCTCTAGGGGAGATTTAGGTTGGACATGAGGAAATACTTCTTCTCCAAGAGAGTGGTCAGGCACTGGTACAGGCAGAGAGGTGGTGGAGTCACCATCCCTGGAGCTGTTCAAGAAATGTTTAGATGTTGTACTGGCATGGTTTACTGGGGAAACATTGGTAAAAGGTAGACTGGATGGAGGTCATTTCCAACCTTGATGATTCTATTAATAAAACCAGAATTTACATTGTATCTGTGCAGAGTTTTTAAGGACATATAAGTACACCTATATAATCTACTACATATTACAAAAAACAGATTTTTTTTTTCTGAAGCCTTTCACAGAGGTTTTCCGGAGGCTTGCTTATATGGTTCTAATGCAGCATATAACATTTTTCTAGGGCAAGAAGGGAATGCATATTTTGATAAGAAGTTTCCATCAAAATAAATTAAGCCTACACTGTAAAACCATAATATTTTATGCTTCATATTTCTCTTCCATGACAAACAGAAAGCCAGTAAATCTGCCTGTACGCCCAGTTCACCATACACACAGAACTATACAGAGTACCTTAACACATACAGGATACAGCAAATCATTAAAATGTTTTCCATTTTTGAAGTCTATTCTTGATTTTTACCTCTCTCCATAATTGACGGAGAGGTGATCAATATACACATTTGTCCAAATTTAAGGAATAATATTGCATTTGAACTTATTTTGCTAAACAGCTGTAAGTCTTTATGAAGAGAATATACAAATTAAAGTTTCCCTGCAACAGTTTCCAGGGTAGCAAGAACAGAAATGTCAGTTCTGTGGACTTCAATAGGAGGGAACACTGTCGGTCTCCATTCTAGCAGCAGGGCAGTATCCACCATTCCCTCAACACAGTCCTTCCTCACCTGCTGCACTAATGGGCCAATACCATCCTTATAAAAGAACAATATCAAAACAAACTTCATCTACCCACAAGCAGAGCTTGTGCCTAGTAAGCATATGCACCCAGACTTGCATCTGCTTAGCATAATTAAACTGCTTTCAAGATCATGACAGATTTACATGTTCAAAGTTTTCTATTTAAAGGCTCTGACAGGTCAAACTTAGAGAAGTCAACACTGGTCTAGCAACACTAACTCTGTTCAAACTGAGCTATTTATCTCAGTATACTGTGTTCTCCACCAACTCAGGTTTCCAGTTTTACTCTGCAATTTTCATTCTATATTTAACAGCAATTTCAAATGAATCCTCCAAAATCCTAAAGAAATCCTTGGCAACTCTGCCGACAGCAGAGGATTGGAGCTCAATGATCTTTAATGTCCCTATCAACCTAAGATACTCTATGATTCTACAGTGAAACATACAGAATATACATATTTTGCCAAGTTTCACCATAGCTATATGAATTTCTTCAGCCTTTACATTCATGAGTACTAACATTTTTAACAAGGAAACTAAATTCCCAGTACACATTCAGCATGATAAAAATGAACTCAGGTAAATTTTCAGGACAGCAGGATTGCTTAGAGTGTAAGAATGCACAGGGGAAATGAAGCACAGCCTGTGTTCTCCTCCTGCCCAGCTAAATACATTTTGTTACCAAAAAAAAAAAAAAGTAGAAACAAACTGCTAATGATTGTGTCCTCCACAGAGCATCTAGTTATGGTTCTCATCTTACAAAACCAAACCTAGTTATCTGCTCACTCAGAAATGAATAGAAATTTATATACAGCATGTTATAACTTCATTTCTAAGGTCAAAGATAGAATGCTGTCCAGAAAACATTTCTGAATGGTTAAAATCAGTGTAAAAACTAAAGCAGTATTCAGCTATAATAGCCAAAGCCAAAGAAGCTTACGCATCAACAAGTTTACTTTGAAACAACAGTTCTGCTCCCAAAGAGCTGAAAACAATCAAAGTGCAACCTTTTGCTCCCATACTATCTCTCTGTTGATTAAACACCAGACATTTTACTTACCAAAATACAGATTCACCTCCACGTCCAGTTCCCATGGGGTCACCCGTCTGTATGATAAAGTCTCTCTGTCACAAAGAAAAATACATAAGATGCTGTCATGTCTGTGAATTTAGACAAACAAACAAAATACCACACCAAAAACTGAGAATACTCACCTGCACATTATAAATAAGACAGTAGTTGTAGTACTTGATTTTGCAGAGCTTCAGAAAATTCAGGCAAGCTGCAAGAAAGGATACTCATATTTAGTAAAGAAAACCCTGGGTCTAATAAGAATAGATTTATGACTCAGTGCATACAAAGCTGCTTTTGGGGCAGGTGTGTGAAGACTTGGCAGCGTAGGGCTTATAAGCACTGTCAGAGATGCTGTAAGGTCCCCTTAATAGAGCTGTACATACAGGAACAAATTTCCCCTCCGCAGTTCCTTCACAGCAGCCAGGAAAGAAGGCCACTGCTGCTTTTCAGTGCCAAACACTGTCACTCATCGATATTTTCAGTGTGTATTACACGTATAAACACACTGCTACACACACAAACAAGCTTTCCAGCAGCAGTCGGTGTATGTAAATACTTCAGAGACCCACGGGTACCACAGAACCTCTGACCCTCCTATGAACCCGGTTCCAGCACGGAGCTGGGCGCACTAGAGGAGGCCAGCAGGCCTCGGCCCCTTCCCCACAGGGGATGCCGCCAGCCGAAGGGCGGCTACAACCCGGGCAGCGCCGCGGGCGCCAAATGGCGGCGCCGCGGAGCGCCCAGCACGGCGCTGCCCCACGCCTCGTCCCGGCCCCGCGGCCCGCCTCGCCGCCACCCAACACTCGGCGTCCCCCCGGTCCGGCCCGCCGCGCCCCTACCGCGGGGCCGCTCCTCCGTGTAGAGGTCGATCACCAGATCGCCCAGCGTGGTTTCCAGCAGCACAGCCATGGCCGCCTCCCGCTCCGCCAGCCCGGCCCGATCCGGCCCTGCCCGCCGCGGGGACGCCCCCTGCCGGCGCGGAGGAGGTCCCGCTCCCCGGGCTCCTCAGGGCGCCTGGGGTCGGCGGCGGGCTGGGTCCCGTGCCGGCGGTACTGCGCTACTGTGCGAGCCTTGGAGCCGTCGCCGGCTTATTCCCAGCCTGCGCACCGAGCGTGCGTTGATGGAAGGCTGTTTCTGAGCCACCCTGTAGGGCACTTAGTGACAGAAGGAAGCATGACCGCACAACTCATTTATTACTCTGAAGCCGTAAGCGCATCCGCCTTGTGCAGGTCCGTGCTGGCTGAGGTGTAACTATTTACCTGCTGCTTTCAGAGCTCTCGCTTTGCCCTTCAGTAAGAAAGCACCCGCAGCTGTGCCACGGGAGGCTTGGGCTGGTCGTTAGGAAAAACTTCATCAGCATGTGGGTGGTCAAAGCCCACAACAGGCTTCCCGGAGAGGTGGATGGTGTCCCACAGATGTCAGCAGTCAGGAGGCGTTTGGACAGTGCCCTCAGTAACATGCTTTAACTTCTGCTCAGCACTGAGGTGGTCAGACAGCTGGAAAAGACACCTCTGAGGGTCCCATCCAGCTGAGCTTCTGAAATAATTAAGAGGAAAAATAAATAATGGCAAAAATTATTTAGTCATTGATAGGAGTTTTATCATTTACACTAAATATTTACACTGTTACGACATCCTGTGCGCTGTGAGACTGATGAAAGCCTGGGAAAACTGGGGAAGTGACATTTGTTGAAACCATTTTTACTGCATATTTTTTGCAGAGTTAACTACACTCCAGGAGAATGAAAAGAGGAAAAGAAATAATGAGAGAATCATAGAAACACAAGGTTGGAAAGGACCTACAAGATCATCTAATCCAATCATCCTCCCATTACCACTGCTACCACAAGCACTAAACCAGATCTCTCAGCTCCTCATCCAGACGCCTCTTGAACACTGCCAGGGACGGTGACTCCACCACCTCCCTGGGCTGCCATTCCAGTGTCTGACCACTTTCTGAGAGAAGAAGTTCTTCCTTATGTCTAATCTAAATCCCCTATGGCACAACTTGTCACCATTTCCTTGGGTCCTGTTTGTAGCCTGGGAGAAGAGGTCAAATCCCCCCTCATCACAACCTTCCTTCAGGAAGTTGTAGAGAGCAATAAGATCTCCTCTGAGCCTCCTCTTCTCCGGACTAAACAATCCCAGCTCCCTCAGCCGCCCCTCGTAAGACCTGTGCTGCAAACCCCTCACCAGTTCCACTGCCCTTCTCTGAACACGCTCCAGGGCCTCAGTGTCTTTTTGCAGTGAGGGGCCCAAAACTGAATACAACACTCGAGGTGCGACCTCACCAGTGCTGAGTACAGGAGGATGATTACCTTCCTGCTCCTGCTGGCCACACTATTTCTAATGCAGGCCAGGAGAGGACAAAAGAGAAGAAGGTGCGAAAGATTAGGAGAAAGGGGAACGAATTAAAGGGGAAGTGGAAAGAAACCACAGGAAGGACACATTCAATGACATTCAAAAAGCAGCAAGTGTTCTGTTCCATCCCAATGAGCTCCTGAGTTCCTTGAGGTGAGCTGATAAAACAGCCCAAGCTTTGCTGAAGTGTTCTGCAGGTCAGGGAGCCTTGAGTCCTTGTATTTGTATATGCTAAGATATTATTATGTATCTTGTACATGTTGTAAGCATTTTAATAATCACCTCCATACACAGAACATGGTAGTGCCGTAGCTTGCTTTTGCACATCTAGGATTCACCAGGCTTGTTGAGATGGAACCCCCATCTGATTTACTAATGGACTGTGACACGTAGTTAGGAACATAGTTGATATACAGGCTTCCTCCCACCAGAGCATGCAAATGGCTGCAAGTACCAACAAGAGCTGGATTCTTGGAGCTGCCCTCCTGTCCCCACAGACTCCTACATCACTCAGTGAAATGTCTGGCTGGGGAGTTGACATGCCATGGGGATTTTTGCCGCATGAGCCTGGACAGAAAACAAATCCTTTGCCTATTTGTTTTAGTAGACCAAACACAATAGATTCAAATGAGCAAACTGAAATCTAGGACAGATCTGAGAGAAACTGGGTGATGTTGAAGAGAGGCTGTGGAAATTATGACATCAGTGCTTCTATTCCTTCATCCAGTGCTGACTTGTGTGTTGCTGAGAGTCAGCTAATCAACTTTGTGTTTTCTAATCTCTGAAACAGTACTAACTGTTGATAATAAATGTACTTCGGAATTAAAAATATCTAAGGTGTTTGTTTAATATGTATTTCTACATCTATGACTCTCTCTTCCCAACTTGTTCCAGATGTTTACAGCAGCGTGTCATAAATGCCAACGGCACATGAAATAACAAGTTTGTGTCTCTTTTATGATTTATGTTCACTGTCAAAAGTGCGAGTCACAGAGCAGTACAAAACCAGGCTGCAGGTTGCTTCACCAGGATAGCTCACGTATCGCCCTTTCTGAGCCGCACTGGGCAGACCTGTTTGTCCCCTTACCATCAGAATGTACTTCGCTAGCAGCTAGATTCTTCCGGCCGCTCAGCTCCCCAGCCCCGTGCAGCCCTCAGAAGACAGCCGGTGCTGCTGCAGCGAGCCCCGCCTCGAGCCGTGCGGGCGGATCGCTATCGGCGCCCTCGGGGTGCAGCCGGAGCGCGTCAGCGGGCACCCGTCATCTCGGGCGCGGAGGCCGAGCTCCTGCCCCTGGGAAACCCGCAGCTATTTCCGAGCAGCGGGAGGGCCCTTCCCGGAGGACCGCCTGCCCCGGGGCCGGGACACAGCAGCGGCCTGCAAGCACCGCAGCCCGGCCCCGCGCCGCCTCCGCCGCCCGGCTCGGCTCCGCCCCGCCGCTTGTTGATGTTTCACTTTGTTTTAATTCCCGGGTCGCAAGATGGAGGCGGCGCTGGGACGGCGCGGGCGGCGGCTGCTGCTGCTGCTACTGCCGCTACTGCCGTTGACCGCCGCGCTGCAGCTGGGCACGTCCGCCGCGCTGCCGCTGGGACAGGTACCGGAGGGGCGGCGGGGGGGCTCGCCGGGAACCGCCGGTGGAGGTGGAGGAGGAGGAGGAGGAGGCGGCGGGCGAGGCGGCGGGGGCTGCGGGCGCTGCGAGCGCTGCGAGCTCCCGGCGTAGCGCGGGGCGGGCGCAGGTGCGCTGCCTGCAGACGTCGTCCCGCTGTGCGCGGGCGTTTCGGGCTGAGGTGTGCGGGAATAGGCGCAAAAGGACCGCGTTACGCGTCTGCCACAAACTTGGTTACTGCGTGCCCTCTGCTTCCTGCCTCCCGTCAGTGATTCATCCATAGAGCGTTTGAGAAATATCTGGCATGCTGAGGGGGAAGAACGTTATGGCTGTCCGTACTGCTGGGCACATCCACCTCGTGCTGTGTGTGTGTGTGTGTGTGTGTGCCTCCACTGCGTTGTGACAGGCTGGTGCAGCACAAATACGTGGTGCATTATGGCCTTGTCTTCTCCCAGTGATGTCTGCGCTTCTGAATCGAACCCACAGCAGGTTCCCAATGCAGCTGCATATTCATAGAATCACAGAATAATGGCCTGGGTTGAAAAGGACCACAATGATCATCTAGTTTCAGCCCCCCCTGCTATGTGCAGGTCGCCAACCACCAGAGCAGGCTGCCCAGAGCCACATCCAGCCAGGCCTTGAATGCCTCCAGGGATGGGGCATCCACAACCTCCTTGGGCAACCTGTTCCAGTGCAGGGCATCATGCTGCCTTCTTTCTCCTTCCAGTGCCTGCACTGGGTTCACCCAGCCATTGTACGGTCACTGTCCCATGGGAGGATTTGTCACGGCCCCTTTTCCCTGTGGTACTGGTTGAAACGGTACTTTTGAGGGCCTGGCATGGGCCCTGCACTGGCACATCCTGAACTCGCTTCCTTGTCTCCACTTCCCTTTGCAACCATTGGAAGTGAGATGGGCTTAGGTCATCAAGATGGGGATCTAGATCTTCAGACATCAGTACTCCCATTCAGGTGCAGTGAAGTGTGGGAGCGCAGACATAGCTCAGTTGATCCTCAAGTATTTTGTTTTGGGTATAGGGCAGGTGCGTTTCAGAGCCCTCATAAAGCCTGACAGTGTGAGCAGGAGCTGGTGGGAGAAGGATCTGGGCAGAATGGGAATTCAGTGCTGTTGGGTTGGCATCAGCAGCCAGGAGCTTAGCAACACACGGCATGTGATCAGGAGGCTCTTTCCTCAGGAGGGTTTGGACTGCAGGCTGGTTGCAGCTTCCCTTTGGCTGCCATGGCTGTTCACTCCAGCATCCTGAAAATATGATGTCAGAGCACTACTGATAGCTTCACGTTTTATCAGTCTTGTGCGTGGCGGTAAGTTTGCCTCCAATAATTTGCCTCCAAGATATTATGGGACCTGTAATGAGGAAAGACCTGAGAATGTTGGAGAACATCTGTGCAATTTTGTTTTCTAAGTTGGTAATGCTTTTGTTCAGCTCTGGAATGTGAACGCCTCCATTGTTGTGCAACGCTTGTCGTTTCTTAAATAAGCTGTTTTGAAATCTGGGCTTTTTTTTTTTTTTTTTTTTTTTTTTAAGAACGTCAGTATGTGTGCTTTAGTTTTGCTTTCTCCTCCTGAAATTTGGACAAGCAAATCTGGATTACAGATTGGGAAGAAAAACAAACAAACAGAGGCAGGGAATGATGCAACAACAGTATAACTGATCTTTGCATCAAAGTAATGTGTTTTTCTAGTGCTAGGTCAAGAATTAGATTTTGTGCCTTAGAGCATTTTTGATGTGCTGTCAGGAACTTGCTGAAAGCACAGTGGGCTGAATGCTCTGATGTTTGTTTACTCCATTTGCCGTTGAAAATTTAGATTTAACTGTTTTCTTTCAAAAAGGCTTACTTGTCTACCAGGCCTTATGTTCATGCAGTTGCGTGACAAATATTTTTCAGACTATTTGTTGGCTGCGAGGAACCTCTATGAAGATAGATTGTTTCATAATAGAAAAAAAAGTGATCTTCACTACCTCAGCCACAAGTGCGTGTGCAGTGGGTGTGATGTATTTTAATCAAATAAACTTGTTTATAGTGATATGCTGACATCTTTCTTTTGCAGCTTTATGCCAATTTGTCTATTAACATCTTGGCATATGTTCTGAATTTTATACTTAAAGTATACTGCATCATCTTTCCATATATATCTGATTAAATTAAAGCAGTGTGATGCAGCTGTGTCCCGATTATGTGAGATGAAGTGTTCAGCTTTAAAATTCTGGATAAAATATTCATAGTATGAGTTGATTTCATAGAGAGAGCAAAGCAACACGCGTAGGGCAGAGGAAAGAGATAAGCAATGTTATTCCATGAACATCACAAAACAAGGAAGGAAGATGTGTGCTTGTTCAGAAAAGTAAATTTAAGCAAAAGAATCACTGTGGTAGATTTATATATTAACAAGATAGTTGAGCTGTAGTTACCCAAGCAAGTACTGAATTTCACTGTCTTATCCTAAATATTATCATGCTGTTTAATAATTTAATGTAAATAATAATTTAATGTAAATAACAATGCCTTGTTTGAGAAGATTTTGTACTGAAGGTTGGTGAGATATGAGGGGCTAACAGTAGTCCTCCGGTGTTGTTGGAGACTGTACCAAGACTGTTTCTTACCTCAGTTGTGCCTGGTGGGCAGCTAAAGCCCTACAGCATAGCTTTGTTTTGAGTCTGATGAAGGAATAAGAATGGAACCTGAGACCCTGTGGAGTCCATGTGAGTGCCAGGACTCAAAAGCAGTGTGAAGTTGGACGGTAGTTTTTGGCTTGTTTGGACACTCCCACAATCCCCATTCAAATTTAGAAACAGATCCTATTTGTGACCATTTCTTACCTGCATGGCAACTTCTGCTCATTTCCCATTTCCATACTGCACAGAGGATATCCCTGCACAGCTGCTACAGGGGCTGCCTGTCCCCCTGCTACCCATGCAGCTGGCCGTGCTGCCAGGCGCTGTGCCATCTGCTCCTTGCAGCTGCAGGAGCCTTGTTTGGGAGCTTGGGGAGAGGGATGGGACTGGGTGAGCCTTGAAGGCACTTGGGTGCCACTGAGTGCCTCTCAGGACAGGGTAACTGTGTCAGGCATGTGCCAAAGAGGTTCTTTAATAATTCAACAATCAGATCTGGTAGAAGTTTCTGCCTGATTAGACCTACAACTTTGTCTTGGGTGGCATTTTTCATAAAAGGCTGTGGGTGGGTGAAGATGTGTGCAGAACCAGTGTGGAGACTCTTTAAGAAGCAACAAGTATTCCCTTTCAAATGATGTCAGGTGCTTTATGTTCTTTCTGTCACTATTCTCTTGCTAGCACTGTACTGCACTGCCCCAAAGAGCTTTCCTGGGTTCGTTGCAACACGTGGTGAAGAAAGGATTAGAACATAATCACTGCCTTCTTATCGCTGTTGATTCAGGTTTACCAAAATTCACTAGTTCACATAAAACCTGCACGTTGCCAAACTATTACTGCCCCAGCCTCGCTTTCCTCTAAAAAGAAAAGCATAAATCTGTGGTGGAGGTGCTGTCCTCTTTGCAGGTACTGTGGCCACTACTGCTGTGAGTATCCCTGCTAGAGTGCTAAAACAGCAATGAGAAGTCCTAGGAAAACTCAGGAGATGCATCTGCACCCTATAACAGCACTAAGAGTGATTTTCAGTTATACAAACTAGACTTACACTTAGGTTCAGGCTTCTCCAGAAAACAACAGAACAAGATTGAGGATTACTGCCTGTGTTCAGGACTCAGTAGGTTCGTTGCCATTGGATTTTGGGTGCAGTGCTTCAGGAAGGACCAGTGGGAAGACAGCCGTGAGGAGCTGATCTCCAAGGAAGAATGAAGTGAGCTGGGAGCATCAATATAAAATCAGGAAAACTGAATTGGAGGGCTGTTATTCTCCCTGGAAAAGTGCTGTCAAGAGTAATGGATGACCTGTTCATAAGCTGCGGCAAGGAAATTTCAGGTTAGGCATCAGGAAAGCTTTTAACATTAAAGAGAGAAAAAGAGAGCACTAGAATAAATAGTTGAGGACAGTGTTCCCTTTTTGGACATCACCAGAAAGCTTTAAGAATTGGTTATATGAACACCTGTCAGGAATGATGTCAATATGGGTTGATTCTTACTCTGAAAAAGGTGGCCTTGAGATGTTTCTGTATCAGTTTGGGAACATTTGGAACAAGAACAGTCGACACCCAGTTATTTGCTCACACCAAAACTTGGAGATCTACTTGCAGTATTTCATAGCAAGTCCGGTACCAAGACTGGTAAGACTGCTTAGGCAAAAAACAAACATACAGGAGGTCAGGAAATATTCAGATACAAGTGAGTCTCACACCTCTCCCAGCTGTCAGCCCTTGTCTCCACTGCTTGTCCGCCTCTTGCTTATGGAGAGGGAAACAAGCTGGCAACAAAGTGGCCGTTCTCCTGCCAGCTTAATGAGCAATAGCTGCTCACTGACTTGGTAGAAATGGGAGGGAAGGAAGATGTGCTGGAGAGGAGAGAGTTGCACTCAGTCAGTTAGTGGCAGAGACAGCAAGCTGTTAGATCAGCTCAGCTGTCTTACTTGTCTGCATGCGACCATCTAATGTAATTTTGACAGCACGGATGTGTTCACCTAAATATTTTAATTTCTTGAGCATGTAATGTGCTGTTCAAGTGCAAGCTCTATGTGTGCAACAGAATTCATGATTGTGCTTTTTGGGTACCAGGTCAACAGAGTTGACAACTTGAAGAAATCATCACGTGCACGTTTCGGTTTGTGCATACAGTGCTCATTTGCTGAGCACATTTATTTTGCCTGAAGCCCTTCATTTTCAAACACAGCCTTTGATTAAAATAAGAGATGGGGGACTTTCCCTCTTCCTAGCAGTAGCTGGCTATCTGCTTTATTTTTCTAGTAATCTCTGAGTCACTTTGTAGATGTTGAGAAAAGATTGTAAAATACTTTCTGCGCAGAGGAGCTCAGGCTTGGTTTGAAGCTTAAAATTGAAGTGTTACTAAGATTGCCTGGAAGGTCCCACCTCCAGGCCCTTTGAATTCCCAAAAGAGAGAAAATACTAGGAAGTCAGCACACAAAATCTCGATTATCTGTTACGCAGTTAGGGAGTGTAAAATTAGCACAGCTCTGAGGGCTCGATGAAGTGCTAAGAGTTTGGCAAATTTTTTAACTACACGGCATTCTTAAAATATGAGGAACAAAATAAGTGGCTTGAGGAAGCTACAGGATGGCAGAACAGATTACATCCCACAGTTATATGACGGATCTAGTTTAAATGTTGAGTAACAGATTTCCGGTTTTCTAAGTCAATTTGGATGTTATCTGAATAACTGGGATTGGAGCTTTGGAGAAAAGTCAGCATAAATAATCATTTCCTAGGAAGGGCAGGGAAAAAGATTTTTCTTTCTGATCTCGGTGGTCAGAGAATTTTGCTACTGACTTGACAAATGCATCTGAAACATCAAGGACAAGTAATTTCCAACCAAAAGGAAATTACCTTCCTTTAACAAAGATGCTGTACATAGTTAAATAGATAATTAATATAAATCTGTGTTGGATTTTAAACGCCACTTCCCCTATGAAGCCAGATTTCTGCTGAATCAGATTGGTTTTTTCAGTTTGTGGTAGCTCTGGCTGCTATGTGTACCCATTGTTTTAAGGAAAATTTTATCTTACAGTTGTACTCCAGAAAGTTTCTGCTCATGAATTGGGATGACATTGTACTGGGTAAAAACATGGCAAAAAAACACAAACATTTGGGCTCCAAGTATTTCCTGCCTAAGAAATCTTTCATTCATTCTTTCATTCATTCTGAATTCTGAAGAGTTCTCCTCTCTTTGGAGATGTGCCTCATTTTTTAGTTGTTCAGTGTGAAACTGTCTCAAACACAGAGCTGAAGATGCTGACCAGCGAAGAGTTTTCCAGAAGAAAGTGAAACATGGATAGAGTAATATAAGGCTCCCAAAAAGCAAATAGAGAATCTAACATTATTTCTGAGATGACTCAGGAAAGCGGTGTGGCACTCTTTACATGTGGTGATGTCCAAGAGAGGATGGTTTTTGTATATAGGCCTCATCACAGAGCAGTTAGGAGATTTCAGGTCCCATTTGCTAAAGAACCCCTCAGGTTACAAGGATGAAATGAGAGGACAGAATGAAGGAAACAAGAAATCACAGCAACTGAGGTATGAAAGAGGGAAATAAATCCCTGGTGCTTGGAGGAGGCCTCTGTGACATAATTTGGAAATGATAACCAGGGGAGAAAAACAAAACAGGATCACTGCTGGTGCTGATAAAGCCAGATGTTCTTTATCACAACAGGCTGACAGCTTGAAGGCTTAATGGAGCTCTTAACAAACTTGACAGAGATGGAGAATCATATTGTATCATGCACTGTCTGTTCTGTTTCAGCTAATGTGAGTCTTCTGTTCAATTTACATCCATGTGTAACAAGTTCTTCCGATAATTTTGTTTGATTATTATTTTGTCTGCATTTAAAAAATAAGTTACACTTAGCAGGAAGCAGTCACTTCTTTTCTCATCAGTCAATTTTATTAAAAAGTGGAGAAAAAAATGTACCTGGAACAAGGAAGCATATCTCTGTTGCTTCTGTTTGCAAGGCAGAAAGCCTGAGAATGTGCTTTGGGAACTGCATAGGGCCGTTCTGCAGGAGAGCATGTGAAAGTTGCTTATGGCCTGCAGGGCTTTGTGTATTTTCTCACAGAAACATACATCTCTTTTCTTTGTTGTTTTCCAGGAAACAATCAGAGTCAATGTTATGATGTTGAAAAGCAATGGAGAATTTCACAAAGGGCAGGTTTGTCTGGTTTTTCTATTTATTCAGTGAATTAATACGTATCGAAAAAAGTCAGCATGTGGATAAGAATGTATTTTGGTCCGACTTCAGTCAGTGTTAACTGTGTTCCTCTGAGAACAGAACTACAGCATAGGGGCAGGACTGCACATTCATTCTGTCTGTCTGTCTTTCAGGTTGTGTTTAATATCACCTATGTTAATGGACAGGTATATCTAAATGATTTTCCTATGAGAAGCGGAGTTGCTCACATAACGTGTCAAACAGTAATATGTGAGTATTCTTTTTTTTTTTTTCCTGCAGTATTTTCTTTCCCATCATCTATTAACAAAAGCTTACAATTTCTGCATGTACTCGTACTCTGCAAACTTCAGTGTAGTAGAAGCAAATTTCCCAAATTAGGGAAGTTTTCCTACTGATGTGCGTGGAAAAAATCTTAGTGCCTTGTACTCAAGTCACATTGATATGCTTGTATCTAAATGGTTGAATCTGAATTCAACACCCTGCCTGTCTTTTCAGAAGAATGTTTTGCAGGACAAGCTAGACAATGTAAACAGAAGGATGCAACTCCACCCTGCTAATAGCCACGTCCCTTGGCTCACTGGCATGCGTCCAAACAGAGGCTCAATAGCAAAAATATGAAGATCTTTTGGGAAGATATTTTTCATTATCTCATTTCTGTCTTTAGTAGACAAAGAAGGTTGTCATGGACAGGATATTAAAGCACCAGTACTGCAGTTTTGCTGTGTTTTGTAGTAGTTGATGTTTTCAAATGATCTTGAAACTGTTGGTTGTTTTTTTTCCCACCAATTCAATGCAACACCTTTGTGAAAGATCAGAAAGCACTGTGATTTTTGAGATGCTCAGAGCATACTGTATAATTAATTAAGTGAGGCCAATTGTATTACTTGCTCTAAGCTTCTGTTGTTTTCAGAACAATCTCTTGATGGATCAGGTGCAGTCATTCTGCTGCTTGGTTTCTGAGGTCATCCCCCCTTTACATTCAGTCGTTTACTTAGAAAATACTAATGCTTTTCTAAATGGCTTCTCTGAGCCATGACCTTGTCTCTCGAACCCTTCCTTCTCAAGTATTATCAATTATTAATTTCACATTATTTCTTTTCTGAAGTGGGAGAGTAGTAATTCACTTCTCTATTTCTGGGGTTATATTCCTATTGCTTCTGTGTTTTCTATCCTAGGATAGAAAAGTGTGACGAAATGTCATTTACCTACAAGATAATTGACTCCAGAAAAATAATATGATTTTATTGACTAATTTTGAGAGATGCTGAGCACTCTACTGTAGTGGATCCTATTAATTTCCAAAACCATAGTTGAATAGCTTGCAGTGGGTATAGTTATGGATGAAAATCAGAAACAACGAGAAAAGTACTGATTTGACCTGGGAGCCTGGAATTGTCCACTCCCATGTTTGGGTCTGGATCCTCAACACAGTAGTTGTAGCTGAGACTGTTACCTGCAAAGTGACAGTTACAGGTTTACTAAATTCTCAACAGCAGATTCAGATAATGTTTGTAAAAGGCTGAAAGGGTATTGAGATACTCATTACTTATGAAGAGAGGGGAAAAATAATCTTGAATATCTGTGTGTTAAATCAAAATTGAGCCAAATGTTCACAGGCTTGAGTATTAGAGACCAAGTCTCCAGAGAAGTACTGTCTTGACATTATTGTTACGTTGTGCCTGGACCTATATCCCCACTTCAAGTTTCCACAAAGTCAGTTTCAGATCAGCGAACATCTTTAGCTCCAGCCTGACACATGAAAGGTTGGGACTGCAGGGAGCTTCATTATCTTGGGATCTTTGGTCTTTTAATATCTGCTTGCTGCTATAATTTAGGAAGTATTCAGCATTAGAAAGTATTATACCCATGGGGAACAATCCCTCTTTCTTTCCTTCTGTTGCAAAGTAAGATACTACTAAATAGTTCCGAAAAGGATTTTTCTATATTTAAAAGTGCTAAATAGCTTTATGAGGAAAAGGGTCACAGGTAGAGTTGTTTGACTGATGGACACAAGTGAAGCATTCCCCCTGGGTGCCTCTTAAGCAAGCTCTGCAGGTGACACACAATGCTGGTAGTTTAGAAACTGGGGCTGCAGAGTCTCAGCTCCTATACTGTGTGATCTATGTGGTGGATAGGCCTCCCTGACTTCCTTTGCTGCCCTCCAGCTCCAGCATGGCCTCAACTTTGTGGATGCCACATCTGTTTGCATCTATGTGCTCCATGGAGAATTCCTTTGTGCCCTGCCTTCTGTTTGGGATGGTTTCTCTTTGAAAACTGTGCCATTATGTCTTAACAGTGGAGAATGGAAGCCTGGATGACATGGTAGAGCAGCAACGCCTGGGAACTGTCAGCGTTCGCATCATGGTTCATGAGTGGCCTTTGGCATCCAGTTCTGATTTGCAGCTGATTGTCATTCAGGAAGAAGTGACAGAAATTGATGGAAGACAGGTAAGGAAAAATAACACTTTGCTTGTTTTGAGTTTAGGAGAGGCAAACAGCTAAAAGAGTTAAAAGGTTTACACGTGTGTGGATGGTGGTCAAGGTACAAAGTATGTAAGCTAATGCTAGCTAGCACAGTGCTGAGGGAGATAAAACCAACCTGGGTCAGCAGAGGTGTTTCATGAGGATAATTTAAGCTTTAATGTTTACATTCTTATGTCAGTAGTTAGCAATTGGATGACTTTCCATTAAGCTTGTTAGAATATCATGAACTTTTACAAAATGCAAGGAAAGTCAAACTCACAAGCAGTATTTCATTTTCAAAGTAATATACAAAATTAATAAAAGGGCATGTGCTCATTCTGAGTCTTGAGATTTTGCCCATTCTTTATTTCAAGATAATAAAACATTTCTACCACACAGCTTGCAGCAGCACCCTCTTAAGTGGGCTTTCTAGGAAACATCATCTGAGGGCTTAGCCTTAGACTGTTTTGTATTCAAGCCATTTAATTCATCTGAATAAAAATCTTGATGTTGAACATAGATTTTTTTTTTTTTTTTGAGATGAAGAGCAAAATAAAAAATCCACAGAACTTCTAACTGTATTTGCACACACAGCAGTGAATGTGAGGGGCTACAATTGAGCTGAGATTGAAATGTGTAGAACTGAGTTCTCACAGTCACTTATAAGTTATACTTTTCCAACCAGAGAGGTTATAGTTAGAAGATAAAGCTGTTGTCCTATATTCTGCTGTATTTTTTTAATAGGAGAATAATGACCTAATACCACTATCTTTAATTAATTGCATGCTCATCATGAAGTACTCTGGCACGAAGCATTTCTCTGTGAAAATGTTTCTCTTAATAAAAGTGATGATCCCACTGAGATTTGAAGCTTTTTTAATGAGGTCCTTACCTCACTGTTGGCTAACATACTTTGGTTTGGAATGTTTGTTAGACAACAGTGTTGCAGTAGTTCAGATCTCAAACTAGACATCAAAATGCAAATTGGGTTTGCATAGACACCTGGTAAGAACACATAGAAATCTCATTCTGTTCTCCTAATTGTTCTATTAAGCTTTCAATCTATCTAATTAGGTATCAGCTGACAGTAACAGTCATCTTTTTAGTTGTATTGTTCTGCACACGTTAAAAGCGAAAGGCTGATGGCTGTGGAAGCAAGAGTGAAACCACATCATCCCCTGCATTCCTTTTTGAAGACGTGTCTGTTGACAAACAGTTTTACATCAGACTGTAGTAGGAGAGTTGAATACGTGAACACGTGGTTACTCTGTACTTCATTGTTGTTTGCTCTGAATGATATCACTTGAAAGAAAAATAAGCTAAAGCTAAACAAAACCAGCAATGAATATCTCAGCAGGATTTTTTTGCTTGTAGGGGGAAAAAAAAAAAAAAGCAATGACTGCAAAAGCAGCAGTGTCAGTATCATCTGAGCAATATTTCCATGTGCCCTTTTAATATATATTTGAGTTTTTCATGCTTTAAAGTGCCTCCTTGACATAAGGAGCTCTGTAAGACTTGGTTGAAAGCCCACTGATTGACTACGACATGTTTTTGCAGGGAGAGGGAGACCTGGCCCATTCAGCATACATTCTAATACAGCAGTGGCTGTAGAAGTGTGTTAAGTAAAACTAAGAGTACTGATTCATGTTGCAGCATCTGTCTACATCTTACTGGCTTGGAGTTTACGAGCATGTATTGGTTTTCTTTGCCAGCCTACTTTGTCTTTACTTTAAAATCAACAATATCAATCTGTTTGCATCTCTTGCAGGTTCAGCAGGAAGAAGTAACAGAAATAGATATCTTAGTGAAGGACCTGAGGGTACTGAGACATTCAAACTATACTGTCCCTCTGAAAGAGAGTATGTTGTATTCCATCCCAAGGGACAACGACGTGCTATTTACGCTTCCCAACCTCTCAGGAAAAGGTCTCTTTCTTAGCTGTTACATAATACTTTTGAGCATAATTTACATACTGATTTACAAGGACAAAATAACATATTGTTATCCCAGTGTTGTTTTGCATGGTTAAACAGTTGTCAGATTAACCATTAAGTTTTTATTTTAAAATATATTTATATCTGAATTCCACTCTTCTACATTCCAGTTACTTCTTTTGTTTTGTTTCCAAATCTGTTCTCCTTTGAATTACTTGGTGCTTGTAAAATCATAGCCCAGACACTTACATAAATTTCTCTTTCAGTGCTGTTTCGGAAATTTCCCTAAAGCTCCCTCTTTTCCTGAGATCAAAAGGGAAATCTGTGAAGGAAATACCTGTCTGGGTCACTTCCAAATCAGAGAAGAGTTATTAAGCTTGAGTAACTTTAAAGATAGTTTAATCTTATTTCAGTTCAGTCAAAAACTCAAGGATTTATTAGGAGATAAATATTTTTATCTAGCTTGTCACTTTTAAAATCTGATGACAGCTGAAATTCGTAGCTAAGGGCTGCATTGTAATACTGCTGCTTCTTATCAAGTGAAAAAAAAATTGTTGGTTTTCTTTGATCTTAATGAAATGCAGCATGTTCTTGCTTCCTAGCTTACGGAGTCTAATAATAATAATAATAATAATAATAATAATAATAATAAAACAAAACAAAAAAACACCCCTCCAAAACAAGCCTCCCACTACATCCAACTTTTCTTCTTTAGATATTCAAGATCCGCTGCAAACTACCAGTCAGTACCTGATCTGGCAGGTAGAAACCACGGTGGATGAAGAGACATTACCTGGCAAGTTGCCAGAAACACCTCTTAGGATAGAAACTCCATCCTCCTACAAGGTAGGGTCCTGTTGTTTTTCCTTTGTTGTTTTTTTTTTTCCCCCTCCTCTTTTTTCTCCTCTGTTTCCACAGAAATGGGAAGATGACTGGATGACATTCCTAGGAAGACAAATGTAGCAATGTGTTGCTGATAAAGCAGAATGTTACAGTTCAACATAATAGACAAATAGACTTCCTCTCTGTATTTAGTATTGTCTACAGAAACATGTACAAATACAGGGTTACTTCCTTCCTGGATGGTTACGGAAGGAATCAAATAAGAGCACTGTTAGGATTCAGATGGCAGGTTTTCTTTGTGCAGAGGCTGAACAAAACATTATTTAAAGATGGTAAGAAGGTGTGTAGCATTTCTTTGGTTCTCTATTTTTTACTTGAAGAAAGCAATATGGCATATAATAGATTTCTCAAGTGAGAATTGCTATTCCACTTCTTTGTGTGAGGTACTTGACAGTGGCTGAAGTCACGGAAATCCCCACAGCCAACCATTATGAATAAGAGACTGTTACAGGCAAAATCCAGAAATAAAAAATTAAAACTAAGTCAAAACCTTCCTAAATTACACCTTAGCAGTGAGAAATCTTTCTTACTCCTGTCAAAGTTGCATATGAGTGTCTAAATCCTGAGCTGCGATATTTACATTATAACAGACTAAGTATTTATAGCAGTTTTAACTTATTTTTTTAGCTTTAAATTATACTTTTTTTTTTTTCCTGACATAGCTTAGAGGCAGGTACTGGCCACTGGTTGATGAGCCACAAGTTTCACCAGCTGTAAGAAACACAGCAGCAGCTTGAAAAGCTTCAGTTCCAGATGAGTTACGGATAGGCTTTCACAACCTACTTTGTGGTGGAGAGAAATGCTTAAAATACACCGCAGAAATGGTATGCTGCAAGTTATAGATAGGTTAGAGAACGTGCTACCCCTCTCCTGAGTTTCAGTGACCCTTCTCAGCTGTACACAGCAATGAAATCATAGCTACCCTGAATATAGGTCAAGTAGCCCACCCTTCACCTACTCTGTTCAAGTGTCTTTTGTTTTCCCAAGTGGCCTTTCTTTTGAGGATGAGTCACTTCTGCACAAATTAAACCTTCCATAGAAATAGTTCAGTTGAAAGATTCCAACTTTAGAAAAGAAACAAATCTGAGTCACCAATCAATTACATACTGCTTTTACCAATAGCTACAAAACTGCACCTGCTTTGTTTTGCAACCTGATTATTTCTACCTGCTTTTATTGTTGTAGGTGATGTGCCAGTGGGTGGAAGACTTGAGAAAATGGCTCTGCAGATTCTGGTTTAAATCTTTACCCATTTTCTTTAATTTGATGGAAGTCATTGTGGTTGGAGTTATTGGAGCAGCGCTCATTTTAAAAGTCTTAAAGGTGATTTTCCCTTCCTGTGAGCCCAAGTAAGTAACTTGTGATTTTTTCTTTTCTTTTTCTTTTTTTTTCCCTTTGAAGACAAAGCGTTACTGAAAAATCTTTCAAGTCAGAAGCAGCCCCGTTCTTTAGGCAGATGGGACAACAATTTAATAAGAAGGATGCAACAAATTATCATTTCAAGTGACCTTTTGATGGATAGGCAAATCTTTCATTAGAGGTATCTTTAGCTTGGCTGTGATAATACCAAATTTTGATTAGGTCTTTCAAGGGCTACATTTTGAGACACCATTAACATACCTCCAACAGAGGAGGGTAGAAGCTAGAGCTAAGCTGTTCCAGCAATTCCACATCTTTCTGTAGCGCTGCAGTCATTACTGTAGTTATGAAAGGCCTCAAATTTGGCTTTGCAAATTAGGATGGAATTTCTTTACGGAATTATCTATCTAGGCAGCTTGTAAGCTGTAGGGAGTGGTGGAGTCATTCATGGCAAAAGGTTAAAAATAAAACTGATTGACTATGGATGGCTTTATTTGCTTGGCTGGTATCTTACCAGAAACACTAATATTTTTCAGATAAGCAAGTTTTCCAAACAAGTGTGGAAGTATGAAATGGCAACTGCAGCTAAGAAATTAATACAGATTTAGAGATGGAGTAGGAAAGCATGAACATTTTTAAGGAACCCAAGTCAACTCGGGAAGCCTTCTCTTGGAACCTAATGTTTTTTTTTTTAGGAGGAATGACTGACAGCAAATCCTGCTTCCTCACTTGGAGCAAGCACAGCTGATATTCTCAAATACTGCTGACCAGCTGTGCTTCTGAAAGGCCCTGAGCATGGCTAATTTATGCACACACCCAGGGATAAGAGTTGGCCTTAGTGCTTCTAACAGAGCTAGGAAAATGGAGGGTAAACTGAGAAGGCTGGAAACTGCAGTGACAGAAGATACCATGCTTCCCCCTGACACTTTACAAAGCCTGCTGTCAGAGTAGAGTACTTCTTGGAACTAGCTTGTTAGAGTAGGAAAAGTGAAGAAACAGTTTGTAACAGCTGCTCTCCCACAACCATAAGGAGCTTAATGCTGTGAAGCTTTGAAATAAGCAGAACTAGGTAAAAAAAAAAATCTTACCACCGTAAGCCATTCAGCAAAGTGTCTGATGATCCATGGCAGAGGTTGGTTCAGAACAGAGGAACCATATTGCAACGACTTCTTGTCCAACTGGAGAACATAGAGCTTGTGTGCGGCTTGTCAAAGCACTCTGAGGAACTGAAAGGCTGCACAACTTTAAACTATGTTGAAATGGAGTCTATTCTGCTGATAGTTCAGACGTACAAACTGAATTGAGGGTTCTCTCTGAAACAAGAGCCACTACATTTTTAAACCAGTTTTTCATAAGATTTTTATTCTACTTTCAAAGAAGAGGTGTTATTAGGATAATACTTGACGTATTAACTTAAATGAAAGTTTAGGGTGATTCTAAGAATGTGTCTTATTTTTAGAACACAGGATTGTTTTGAGTATTATTTTCTAATGCCAGCTAATTTTACCTTTCAGAAGCATCCTTCTCCTGGATCAAATGAGCTTTGTACCCGTGATTACCATCAGCTTGCCTTCAGATGTTCCAGACAGGAAAAATAATTTAGATGAGAAAACACGTACTTAATATTATATTTACTTCAGAGTTGCTCTTTTTTGTTGTTGTTGTTTGTTTGTTTTTAATGAATTTTTAGTTGACTTGAAATTTGGCACTTGATCTTAATACTTTGTTTCCTACTGAGAAAACTAAGCAAGTTTGATTAATTGGTAAAAGGATAGTCAGGATGAGGCCCAAAGCTGACTTCCTGGTACCTCTTCATAAACATGCGGCCTTTTTCAGAAGCTTCAAAATAAAACAGCTACCATTGGTTTTAACTTCTGTGAAGTCACTTCTCTACAGCTCAGACATGATGCTGGCTGCCTTCACACCTACAAATAAACCAGCTCTCCTAAGTAGCTAGCTGATGAAATTCAGGGTGTCCTGAAGTCTCCAAATACCACTTTTCAGAAAAAGACAAAGGAGTACAACAAACGTTACGTGTGCCTGCAAGCCAAAACAGAGCTGCCCAACCTGGGTTCAGGTCTCTTAGGGTTGAGTGTGCCTTGCAAGGAAAGTATCACTACCAAACATCTGTATTGCTCAAGTAATTTGACATATATGCAAAACAAAATTTAAAAAGGTAGACTTATATTTCAAGCACTTTATACTTTTATGACCCCCTAATGCTCATAAAAATTGTTAGCACTACTTGTAACTTGGCTCGTTCACAAGGTTCTTTTTGTATTTGTGACAGTGCTTTGTGACATCTCAAAATCAAGGAAAAAAATCTACAATACTGGCTTACTAAGTAGGCCCAGTCTTCCCATGCTGATTTGTACTGTTCATGTTTTTCAAATAAACATTTAAATTGTTTATTAGACTGTGTTGAAGCATATAGTTATTTTGCTACATAAACTAGCAGCTTGTGGTACGTGTTAGATACAT